>NC_074727.1:9344341-9963091 GCF_947242115.1 Biomphalaria glabrata
CAGCATAATAAAATGGTCGCTAATACGAAAATGAAAAAAAAAAAAAAATGATCGATATTTTAGCACTGTTGACCATTACCACGTGACCACTTATTGAAAGTGAAAAAATGTGAGAAACCTACAAATAAAATAATCAGTGCTTTTTTTGTTAAAAAAAATAGATGCCGTTACTCAGTGATGGATTGCTTAACTTTTAACTACTAATTAATTAATAATAAACGTTAAAATACAAGAAAAATTATATTCCCCCCCCCCACACACACTCTTAAACAGATGCCGTTACGCCGCACAGGTGCTCACCGTCACAAAAAAAAGCAGTGAGTTATAAGTGAAAAAAATATAATTAAAATAATAGGTTTAACAAAATAGAAGCAACAATCATACTTTGTTTCGTGATTTCATTAAAAACTAAAGCAATCAATATTTTTGTCATACAGTGGAAATGTTAATGTGGAGACGATATTAATTAATGACAAACTCGACATTACTTAGATGGTGTTCTTGTATTTTATTTTCTGTGTTCAATTCTCTTAAACTTTGTTGCATTTCAACTATAAACAAGTAACACAAATTGTTGAAAAAAGCATTTCCTTCTTTATGAAGTCAAATAAAAAACTCAATAAGAGCGGTTTTTGTTGTTCTTAGTAAGTAATGAATGTGAGAAAAAAGCAGAGTATATAAAATATTTCATATGGAGTTCAATCGCTGTATGGTACGATACCTACAAAAGTATGGCCATATAGATTGATGCGGAGAATGTATTGGGCCAATATTCGATTCCGAAGATTAAGGATGTGTGCAGTGTTTCACATGACTACGCAAACCCAGTTGCGGCCTACATATTTTCCCGCATTTCCTGCAGCCAAAGCCGTTGTCCGCTGGTGGTCTATTTAAGTTTTCTTTCCGCCTTCTGTGACTGTCTTCAATAATGGCTTTTCTCTGAGTCTCAAAAGTTTGTCCCGCAGCAGTTGCGAGAGCTCCCCAACCGTCTCTTTTAGAGGCTCTCTGCTGACAGCTACTTTCGTCTATGCCAGTGAGGGCGAAACGATACCAGAGTTGATCTTTATAACGCTTAAAACGTTCATACTTAGAGGACGGTGCGCAAATGTTCTAGACGCCTTTTTCTTTAATGAAGTCTAAATGTGGGAATACCCACTGACGTATGAGGATTCAAGATATAGATTGTCTAGACCTCCGGACCTATCTAATTTTAGAAAATAACGTTTCGGTCAAACTGGAATTGTCTCCGTGTGGACTACTTGCTAGTAATTATTGTCCCAAAGATAATCATTAACTGTTCTCTATAGCTGGTGACCGTTAGGCAGATTGTAACACACAGGGCAATAACCTAGCAGAATAAGCGGCGCAACTGATTTCAAACCTCATCGGATATTTCCTTTCCTTTGGCAACATCAGCTGCGTGGAGAGGGGGGGGGGAATGCTGCGTGAGCGACATCGTTCCGACCCTATATAATGCCCAGGCTTTCATCTCGCTTAGTCACTTGAACAAGTGTTCTACCCATAGTTGTTACCATTGAAGGAGGCCAATCAACATAAATTGGATAATCCCCATGAAGAATTCGTAAGCTGAAAAGAGGAGATATAAAAATGGATGCGTTCTATAAGACTTGTGGACGTGTAAGAAGAGTTTACATATAAATTCAAATTTTCCTATTGTTATTGCTTTTATACAGCGCATCTTATACGCATATAAAGTGCTAAGTGTGCTATGGCCCAATCTCTTTTGTGGACCAATGGGAGGAGGGGGGAGGGGGTATTTGGAAGAAGGTTTCCGTGCTGGCACTTATCAAACACAACTCTGTTCGAGTCGAAATTCGAACTTAAGTCCCCCCCCCCTTTGCTAGGCCCTAGCCCAGCCCTAGCCCAGCCCTAGTCCAGCCCTAGCCAATTCCTAGCCAAGCGGTTTCGGCCTCTCAGTCAAACATCTATTAAGCATGATGCTGGTAAAAATACTTAACGAAAGACAATTACTTTGGCTGTTAACAAGAAATTAAGAAAGAAAAAGAGATAAAAAAAAAGACTTCAGCCTGCCCACTTTATGCTAATGAACCGGTTGTGATGAGGGCTGAGCCATATAGAGAAGAAATTAAGGACTGTGTGAGCTATTTAACCATATCAAGCCCTTCACTTTGTTTCACACTATTTTTTAATTAGAAGCTAAGGTAAGCACATCTGTGTTTGATCATATGGTTTTGTTTGAATTGAGTTTGGATACGTTTAGACATAATGTTTTCTCTTGCTACTTTCCTACAATTAAAATGGTTGCCTGATTTAAACTACAATTAATTGAATGTTATAATCTAGATTTAGAAGAATAGTTTTGAATCTTAAAATAAATTCATTTAGTTTTGTACTTAGATCGATACTATTTTTTTCTCCTATTTGTTTGTTTTTCGTGTAGAGATTACTCTCCTTAATTTTTGCTGATTATTTGAATACATTAATGAAAAAAAAAGAAAGAAATGGATGTACGAGTCAATAACTTTATTATCCTTACGAATCAGAGCGTTCCCAATTGTAAAGAAATTAATATTTTGTTGGTTTTGTTTTTAAACTTTAAACTCAATGACATAGAAATTGTGATATTTCTTATAAATATAATTTATGAAAAAGAAGTTAGTTTGAAATTGTATTTGACAAGTTCGTGGCACGAGCATCCTTCTTTGTGTCGATCATTTCTACCTGAGCCAGGTATGTAAGACATAGTCTCTCCATGGAAGTGACATGGTATATACTCTCAGAGGCATCTCTCGTCCGACTCGGAGAAAATGAAACAAAGTGCAACCAGAAGCTGTTCATTTTATGTCAATGTCTTGAAGGCAGTAAGAAGATGCTTTCGCATGTGTGTATAAAGGTAGAGCGAAACATTAAAGGCAGTAGGATGGAGTTCAATGGCTGTATGGCACGATACCTACAAAAGTATGGCCATATAGATTGATGCGGAGAATGTATTGGGCCAATGAAAAGTTATTGTCACTCTCTCGCATCATTAGAAAGCAATACTAATACTATTGTTATGTAAAGTATTACAATAAATGTTGTATATATATATAAATACTACGCCAACAGTGAGAGTACTGAATCATGTTGTGTAAAGTCGTCGTCCTTGTGTTAAGCTGTTGTATTATACCGACACTCTCACAGTGGGTAAGTAAACTTTTTTTTTATATCGTTCTATCAGAACCTTTTTTTTTCCTGTGGCTGTTAAATGATTTACCAAATACTAGATGTGTCAGACCGTGTCATGAATGCTGAGAGACAACACATATTCTCTGGAACTAACAATTAATGAATTTAGTTTTATTTGTTTCGTTTTCTTTTTTGAGCTGGAGAAAACTCTATGGAAATCATTATGCTATTAGTACATTACGGTAGTCATGTTCTACATAACAGTCTTACTTAGTTGTTTTGAATTTTGGGATTGAGATTGGTAACCATGTATATGCATTAATATTATTTAAAAATATTTAGTCATAGCCTTTAAACGTAAACATGTATAAAAACACTAATCTCCTTTTAGCTTCCAGTTTTTTCAAAGATTTTTCTCCAACACTTTCGAATCTAGAACCAGATTTGTCACAGAGCAAGTAATTTTTAAAAGCATAATACAAATTTTAAACAATAGAGAATTGAGATTCAATGTAGGCCCTACATATACACTTCTTCGACATGCTTTTATAATTATTTATAAGCGCATTTATAGTAAAGCTTAAAGGATCTCCTGAAATACCTAGCCGAGGATTTCCAATTACCAAAATCCAGCACTGCAGTATCATCTAAAAAAGGTACTATTTTTGTAGCGACATCCAAAGACCAATCCCTAAGTGTGTTGCTTGTCTGCCTGGTCGATCGGTCGTCTTTATGGTCCCGGGTTCAAACCCCATAGAAGGTTTTGGCTAGGATGTAGATTATCTTTAACTCCGAATGAACGTCTTGAACATGTAATACATGGACTCAAACACATACGATCTACGTGTCTTTACTTTTACTTATTACTAGCCGGAAATGACCCGCGGCCTGCGGGCCTTAGTTTGTGTATTACTAATCTAGTGCATTGGATTTAGATTTATTTCAAACATGGTGAATGTTTAGAAACCTGCCTAATTTTAAGGTCTCGAGTTCAAGTATTAGAATACTAGACCAGAAGACGCATGAATCTGAATTTAATTATTTCTGTAAATGTCTTAATGGTCTATTAAAGAGAACCATCTGGTAATTTTAATGGTGACTATACATCTTTAATCTTAAAAGGGACACACGGAATATATTGTTGTAACTCTAGGTTAAGGCACTCAACGAATAGGCATGCAACTCAACACAGTGTAACAGGAAATAAAGATAGGTGTTTATTCACTAGGGCAAACACATAGCATCCTTCAGCTTCCTCAGAGTCTTCCTACTAATTTACCAGTCCTTTAGACAGCAACCCGAATGTGGACCAACGACAGCCTTCCCCGCTTCGCTCCAGGTCCCTTCTACAACCTTCAGGCAGCACCAAAAGCTGGCTTCTTAGTTTCCAAACATTCAGACTCTTCACAATCCCTGATGCACTGTTATTCTCTCCATTCTAGTGTCTTCCTGTTTACGTTCACTAGTGCGCTAGTGCGCACCTCAAGCACTGGTGCAAGGCAGGGTTACAACACTACCCCCACCTTAGTCTTTTCGTCCCGAAAAGAAATATGTTCACGGTTGATCAATGCAGGTGGAGGTCGGTCAGTGGGAGTCACAGATTGCATGGAGCGTGCTCCCCACAAAGCGATCCACACTGCTCTCTGCAGGTGCCGTTTTCTCCTTCTCCAGTTGACCAAGTTTCTTTCGACACGATGTTGCAAACGTGGCCTCTCCATCCTGGCGGTTGTTGCTGGCGTCAGCCACCTGACACATCGAGTGGTATTGACAGCTCTTGTTGTTGTTAATGCAGTTGATTCAGAACTGCGCTTCATCAGGCCCTTTCTAAGGATGACTCGTGAAAGAGCTGTAGACCCACATGAAGCCACGCTGTTTAACAAACTGTCAGCCTCAGCCGTCTCAGGGAGAATTGTCTGTAAGGCACCTTTACAACGTTTCAGGTGCAAAAGTCCATCAGCTGCAGGGTTCTTCTGACCACCTTCAGAGCCTCTCTCGCTGGTGAAAACAGAAGTATCGAAGTCCACTGGTTTCAGACCCTGTTGATGGGTTTCTTGACATTTGCACTCCCTTCGTGAAGCACCGCATGTACAGTTGTTGCTTACCGCCTGAATGCAGCAATCAAAATTCAAGTTCCCCTCGTAGGCACTGGCAGATCGACAGGGGTCCATAAGGTCCAAAGTGACAGGCTCTAACGCAGGCTCAAAGTTTTCCTGCTCCGTCCAGGTCGTTGCTGCACTCAAAGCTGTTACATCAAAAGTTTCAGTCGCGTAGCAGACTTCTTCTATTGCTTCGACTGTCTCTTTCTGTTCATCTGCGTTTTTCTTGTTAAGATTGACGCATTCTTTGTAACTATCAGTACAGCCACAGTCTTGAATGAGTAACGGTTCATTGTTGTTGAATGATGTTAGATTCCTCTCTCTTACAGGATTGATCTGGCCTTGCACGTTACGTATCAGTTTGTCCATAGAATGATTCATCGAATCCTGGAAGGTACAAAGTTTACTTCTTAACCAGTTCTGCATGGTGTTCAGCACCTCACCAATATCTGGTTCTATCTCAAACAGGTATATTTCCGGATCCTCCCCTTCATCAACAAGAGCCTGCCAAAGACTGGCTCTCATTTTTTCTTTGGCACAGAACATCCTCAGCTCCCTGGCTCGGAGCTCCTCTTTTAACTGTTTACAGCTAAGTTCATCTAGCTTCCTCAGCGTTGTCATTGTTTCCTTTCGTTGAGCTGCCTAAATCCCACTTCTGACACCAATTGTTGTAACTCTAGGTTAAGGCACTCAACGAATAGGCATGCAACTCAACACAGTGTAACAGGAAATAAAGATAGGTGTTTATTCACTAGGGCAAACACATAGCATCCTTCAGCTTCCTCAGAGTCTTCCTACTAATTTACCAGTCCTTTAGACAGCAACCCGAATGTGGACCAACGACAGCCTTCCCCGCTTCGCTCCAGGTCCCTTCTACAACCTTCAGGCAGCATCAAAAGCTGGCTTCTTAGTTTCCAAACATTCAGACTCTTCACAATCCCTGATGCACTGTTATTCTCTCCATTCTAGTGTCTTCCTGTTTACGTTCACTAGTGCGCTAGTGCGCACCTCAAGCACTGGTGCAAGGCAAGGGTTACAACAATATTATAGACCTAACAACAGTACTGCATCTTGACCTGAAAAGAAAACTGCACTGATATTCTAATTGGGTTGTACCTTACGTTTAGTCTACTTATAAAGTACAACTTAAGTTGTTGTTTCTACCCCAGTGCTCCTTGAAGTACCAGCAATGTTCCTGGATGTTCCCATGCTGCACTGGTGGCTATGACCCTCTCATGTGCCTGCAGGCTACCAACTACGTATTCTACTGCTACGTGAGTATTTGACTTTGAAAAAAAAAATAATTAAGATTGCTATTTTTTTTTCTTATATAATACAGACGTTACAGATGATTACGTCCTATGCGTCATGCATTTTGTCATGCATGTTAACCAATGACTTAAATTCTGCCAAGGCACTGGTTTTTCTAGCTGGCTCAGGCAACCCATTCCATTTGTAAAAATTTGTCCTAGCATATAGGACGTGGAATGTGCCTTTATCTTTGTGTCATTCAGAGTATTTTATTAGATTTTGTTTTTGTATTTGAAGATTATGGTTCAGTGTTTTATGTATAATTGCTTCTTTACTTTTGAGTCTTCTGTCCTGAAGGCTTTCTAAATGTATTGATTTTACTAAAGGTGTTACTCAAATATAATATTCGTTTGTTATGAACCTCACTGCTCTATTTTGTGTCTGTTCCAGTTTCTTAATATTTTCTTGACTTGAGGGGTCCCAAACAGAGGATGTATATTCTATTACTGGCCTTACCGAGGTTAAATAACACTTTAGTTATATGTTCTTATTTGATTTATAAAAGTAATATTCTTTTTTTTTGTTTCTTTCTTAAGTATAAATTTTGATTAAATAATTGCTTATTAAGTCAAACTTACCAGAACCGATAAGTATATCAGAAATAAATACTCTTATTTAACTAGAGTTTACAAAAGTGACACCATGAGTAAAATCACTCAGAGAAAAGTAAGAGGTGAAGTAGCCAGTAACACAAACACAATTTAGCCACAACTTACAAATACAAAAAAAAGATCAATCAGTATAATAAACTACTTAGACACAAATATACCCGGATGTAATCCAACGGCACCACAAAGCAGAGGACATTGACGTTGACTGCTCGGAAGGCATAGCCCTAGACCGCACTATGTGTAGAGAGAAGGTGACCAAGAAAGCTATGGACAGCAAAAAGGCAATGACGTCTGCTCAGGAAGAAATGCATGCCAAACGAAAAACGGCTGGCTCCTCTCCAAAGAAAATGCCTCCTTAACCTGCAGTAGGCCTACACTTAGACGGGCATGTCTCTCGTGAATAGAGCTCCATAGTCACATGAAAAACTGTTCTACGAGATAAATACATAGATTAAGGCTCATTTCTTAATGCATATGTTACGATGAAGTCAAATACGGAATCCTTCATTTCTGGCTTTATAAAAGTATTAAACGATATTGCTTTTTGTTTTTTAAACTTACAACTAAAGTGAAGTACGTAATAAATTCTTTTTTTCAAAACAACATTTCCATCAGTATTTTATTCCATGAGTTAGTTAATTAATGGAAAATAAATTTTATAAAGAACTCCAATAAAGAGCTCCAATGTGACCTTAGATGCATTGTTTAAACCAATGTGCGAATCTATGAGTTATAATAAGAAAACTTACCTCCCCCGAAGTTTTACATTTAAAAGTGGTGTATTTTTATAAAAAAATATGCTTGCAGAGTTAATTAAAAAAATTGAATGATTCACTTTTGAAAAAAAAAAAAACGGAGCCATTTTACCAGAACTTTGAAAAGTCTAAAATATCACGATGTCCAATTTCATTTATTTTTTAGTTTATAAGATTTAAACGGAAAGGGACAGACAGACAGACAACACAAATCTAATAGTGGCAATTCACATTTCGAGGACCGCTAAAAATCCAAAGATTTGTCACATTGAAAATGAGGGTCTATGTGTGTGTGTGTGTGTGTGTGTTTTTGGAGAGGGTATTTTGTTAGATACAGTTTGTGGGTGTTGGGATAATTGATTTGTTGGATATGGATAATGGATAAAAAAAATATGTATAAAGATAAGTCTCTAGATAAAGGCCCGATGAAAATTCTAGATCTTTTCTTTAACTGACGAAATAAAAAAGGCATATGCGAAGAGTGGAGTGATTTGCATATAGTGGTGCCCCCATACGAACTATATTGAAACGCGCTACGATTTGCATGGGGAAAAAAAAGGAAGTTGGGGAAGGGGTCAACTAAAGGGCAATATAGAGTGAGATCTGTGACAGACGGACGGACGGACAGATAGACCTAACTAATAGCTGCTTTTTCCCTTTCGGGGGGCCAGTAAAAAAATAATAATTCTGCATTACGTCGTGAATATCGATTTTATGGTCAGCACTAAATAACCACACAATTCGTTCATTAGTGCAGAGCTCAGTTTTGGAACATAATTATGTACACCATTTTTTTTTTCAACTTTATGGTTAGACTTTGGTATAAGATCAAACTCACACAGTTCAATGTTTTTAACCATCATTTTGTTTTGTCTTATTTGTTTTTCTTACAGCCTCAGTCTGAGTATTTGGCCTATATATCCAAGTTCACGACAACCCCGGCTCCCACAACAACGACAGTAAAACCGGTTTGTATAATTGTTCTAGCTTATCGGCGTTATAACATAAAAAATGAAGTTGTCTTTTTATTTTACTAAATTTCAAGAAACAATGACTAGCTTTAGATTCAGAGACGAATCATTTTTCATAGTTTGTTGTTGTTTTATAATCCTACAATATCAAACTTATTTTTAGAGGAACTATAGGAACAATACCGCTATTGTTTTTAGCTATCCCTCTGTATAGATTATAACAAAAAATAAAAGCTCTAAAAATCTGATTTCACCACAATGGAAAATGATTCAACGATTGTAGTTAGTAGAGATAAGATAAGATAAGATGATTTGTATTGGTCCATTCAAATGGAAATAGTGTTTGACTACAATGGACCACCTCGACGTAACTACCCTTACTACTATAACAACAATATAGATGCAAATACGAACAACATACATACACACTCACAACCAGCGCTTTTAACTCTTTCTCTCCGTAATTATTTACCACATTCTGCTGGAATCAACGCTGGTATCGTCAGTTAGGAGAGAAAGAGTTAAGAGTTAGAATTATGAATTTCAAAGTAAACCATTACTTTTTTATAATTAAACATGCAATAAATGTGTACATATATATATATATATATATATATATATATATATATATATATATATATATATATATATATATATACATACATATATATATATATTTACCAATTTTAAAACAAGATTTTAAATCTTATAATGTACATATATATATATATATATACATATATATATATATGTATATATATGTATATATATATATATATATATATATATATGTATATATATGTATATATATATATATATATATATATGTATATGCATATGTATATATATATATACATATATATATATAAACATATATATACATACGTATATATGTACATATATCTACTATACAACCACGAACTAACTTTTTAGATCTTATATAAAATATATTGTTTAATTGTTGTTATACAGGTATAATATATTCAAAATTATTTCAATTTTTTTTTTCAAAAAAACATATTACACTTTTTTGTATTTTCTTTTTGCTTTCATTTATGACATACTTTGAAATGGACTAATCTTTGTCGGAAAACAAGACAACTACCGCACCCCCTACAACTGCTGCTGTAACCACTGCTGCTGTAACCACTGCTGCTGTAACCACTGCTGCTGCAACCACCGCCGCTGTAACTACGGCTGCTGCAACCACCGCCGCTGTAACTACCGCTGCAGGAACCACCGCCGCTGTAACTACCGCTGCAGGAACCACGGCCGCTGTAACTACCGCTGCTGCAACCACGGCTGCTGTTACCACAGCTGCTGCGACTGCTGCACCAGCTTAAACTGACTACAATTAATATAATTCATTAAAAAAAGCCAATGAAGTAACAATAATATAATAGATCGAAAAATAAATTTTAAAAATATATTGTATATAAACAAGAAATAAAATAGTGGCAATAGTTTCATACAACTTGTTTTATTTTTTCACTCGTTTATCAACACTCACCTTCACTTTCAGGTATGCCTTAGTCTGTTGGACCATTGGGGCACCACACAAGATACGTCGACCATCTTTCTCTATTCCTCTCTGTCTAATGCATTAGATAGAACCTCTTTCAACGGCACGCTCGTCCATTCTTTTCCCTTGTTTTCCCATTGCCTTCTTTGTCTGCCTATTCTTCCTTTTCCTGGTAATGTTCCCTGAAGGAAGGCCCTTGCACGCCCCGAAGATCTTGTAATAGAATTCTAGTTTACATTTTTTTTTACAATAGTTAGCAATTCTTACCCCCGAGTAAGAACGGAGTTTTTCCAATCACTTAGGAGAAGCCTGAAAAGCCTTTAGCCCATAAATTCGAATTCAGGTCGTTAAGATGTTTTTAAAAATACATTTAAAAAGCGATCACCCAGATACCCCGTTCTTTTTCCCCCTTTCCAACTGGTCCAGACAAGTGATAGGATTATAGCGTATTAAGAATGATAAAGGCATGAAATTGCGCTAAACAAAAACAATTGGTAAAAAAAATATTTCTAATCGCACAGATTTATTTATTAGTCTAGATCTATTACAAATGTAATTACATGACTGGTCCAAACTAATTGATACAAATTAATATAAGCTTATTTTTTTAAAATCATTTTTTTGTGTTTTGCTTGTTTTATTATTATTGTGTAAATGTCTGCTGTTGACAACATTAGTGCTATCTTAGCTACTAAGAAAAATAAATCATAGTGACCAACGTCAAAGCTAGCCATTAAGCCGCGAGGGATGTTATATAATTTCTTTCTTATTTGACTTGTCCATTTTTGGACGATCCTTCAGAAATGACGATTATTAAGTGCCCTAACCCAGGCTTCACGAAGAACGTTAGGGCGGGCAAGGGGTCATTCCCAGCTGTGATATTCGCTATCAAGCTCGGACCCATAGTGATGTTGTTATTCTTGTTATCTATCTAAGACTCTATGGCCTCCTTCAGTCGCAAAGCGACTATGGATCATCTCGATGAGATGAATGCCTGGGCATTAGCTGTGGTCGGAACGATGTCGCCCACACATCAGTTCCCCCCTCTTCACGAAACTGATGTTTCCAAAGGAACGGCAGTGCCTATGCAATTTGGGGTCAGCGGCGTCGCAGGTTCTGCCAGAGTGTAGCACTGGGTGCTGCAAACTGCCTTAGGGTCGCCAGCTCCTGATTTTTCCTCAGGGTTTCCTCCCGAAGCCTTTCCCATGATTGGTTATAGCTGCAAGGCAACAGAGGTTTGAATTCAGAGTTTTCCTTCTCTTAGGTGGGTAGCCAGCCATGGCTAACGAGCCCCTCCTGCCAGAAGCTTACTGGTTAAGGCGCCAGTTACTCGCCTTTGCCCATTCTCCTGTTAGTGAGAACAGTTCCGCGGGACTCAATATCTGAGCCACACTTGAAGGCCAGGAGTTGGACTGGTTGTCAGAGGCTATTTGAGATGCATGCCATTAGGAAGCATTTTATAGGTAGTGGAGTGCTTACTTCCATTACCACTTCCGGCAATAACAACCTTGCGGAACCTGAGACTAAGACTAACTCAACAATATATAATAACAACTATCGCCAATACAGGTAATTTTATCCCGTGTCTGAAATATTTGGTTTTCTTGTTCCCCAAACACAGCAAATATTTGATTTTTTTTTACGCATTGTAATCGCTTCTTTAAGGTTATCATGCCATCTTGACCTATGAGGCGGCAAAACATATTAAAAATTAATTGTGTACATTGTCATATTTACTATTGTGCCAATGTGGGGCGAAAAATGAGCCCACAAAATTGTATCAGACAGATATAAGCTTTGTAAAAAGTGCACTGAAATGATCATTTAACAGACATTATTAACACTATATTTATTCTTTACACCGGATACACCGGATTTGTTGCCATGAAGGAGAACCTCAGTACGGAGGATAGGCAGATTTAAAAAACAATATTTTTTTTTAATCAATATCTTTTCCCGTATTGCCTCCCTTTATGTTTTCGAAATCTAAAATGGAACGCCCCTGCTCAGAAGTTTACAAGGCGAAAAATTTATCGGTCAAGCGGTTGTCCGTCATTAGTTTACGTCAGGAAGTAGCGTAGCTTGTACACATACTTTACATCTAGTTATGTCCCCTGCCCATGTTTTCAGTAATCCCCAACTCTAGTGCAGTCCCTTTGTTTCCCTGTTTCCTTCCTACAGTAAATGTCTCGGCGAATCTAAACAAATCACAGACAAACAAAATGGTTCTCGGCGTTTCGCCGCACTGATTTAAAGTATCGCAAATGTTAAAGTACATTGTCCACAATGATTGCTCGCCAATCAGCTGTTACTGTCTTAACCTTGGCGTTTCTGGTCCAATGTTTTTATTGCGAGGACCCTAAGCTGACCAGCATGAAGAGACTGACCAACGCCTCAAATCTCTTTGCTCGCAGTCTCTACTCACACGTAGTGGCAAAAGAGCCTATGGCTATCTATTCTCCATCAACGGCTCATACCTGCTTGTCCATGGTCTACTTAGGGTCCAGGGAGTCTACTGCAGACCAGATGAAAAGGTCATTAAAGGTAAGAATATCACCTGATTAAAAATTTTGCTTTAATTCCTGTTAATTAGACATTGACAAAAAAAAAAAAAGAATTTTCGAAAAACTAATAAAGTTATTATTATTTTATACAACATACTAGCTAATACCCGTGCTAAGCTTGGTTGGTATATATTTTGAGTTTGTCCTGTAAACCCATCTATAAAACGGTGCGCATTACAACTCTTCCCCACCCCAAACACATTTTGATAGCCCTCAAATTGTGTGTCCATTTTTAATCCTACAAGTATAGGGCCCGCAATACCTTATTATAGAGTAGGCACGCAATATTTCATTAGATGTAACCTTTCATCTCCATGCATTATAAGTGCTCCCCCCCCTCCACTTAAACACACACAATTTTCAAATGAAACGACCCCCCCCTTTCCGTGGAACAGTAGAAAGAAGAGACATCACTATTGGCAACTTAGTCTATTCCTTACATATGTATTTTTATTTGTAAGTCATGGCTCTAGATGTAGAGAGGCACATTATTTCAGACAGGCTACGTACAAAAAAATACTTTTTCTAAAAGCATAGTTTATATTAAAAGTATCAATTAGTTTGAATCAGCCATGTAATTAATTTGTAATAGATCTAGACTAACTATAATAACTCTGTGCGATTAGAAATATTTTTACCAATTGTTTTTGTTTAGCGCAACTTCACGCTTTTTAGCTTATTGCCTACACCAGTTGGAAAAAGGGGGGGGGGGGAAAGCACGGGAAATCTGGTGCATCGTTTTTTTAAATGTATTTTTACAAAAAGTGAAACGACCTGTATTCGAACTCGTGGGCTAAAACCTTCTCAGACTTCTCAAGCCAACAGGGTAACCACTTTGCTAGCGAAGAGCGTATGAACATGGGAGATTCTATTGTTTCTATTTCATGTTTTGTGTTCACTAACCCTCAGAAGATGACATATAAAGAGGATTAATTCAGCTTAGTCCACTTCAGTCATGTACAATTTCTTTCCCTTGTTTGAGATCTCAAACAAAATAAATAATTACCGATAGTCAATTAACTATTTTTTATAGTGATTCTTGTGTTGTCAGGTAAAAAAAATAAATTGTGCAAAATTTCAGCTTGATCCGAGATTGGGTGTGGGAAAAATAACGTGTACAAACTTTTTTTTACTTGACAGACAGACAGACAAAAAAATAAGGTGAGTTGATATAAGCTTTGTAATAACCCATTGTATCTTTTAATAAAACGGCTGTCCTTGAATTCTAAGTTGTGCTTTAAACGGCCCGCATCACAACGCTACCCTACAGCTGACACAATTTTCTAGCACTCAAATTTAAGTCCCTCATATTTGTTGTCTCTTTCATCATTCGATCGAACGGCCCACAAGCCTCTTTTATGGAGAGTGCACAAGCATTTCTTATGTTCGTCATTTGTAGCCTTCTATCTCCCTTCATTATAATACTTCCACACATGCACAAATATTTTGAATCGAAACATCTCTTCCCGCACAACATTTAGTAATCAAATAATCACATTTACTCTGACATGTATCTACACCTAGAGGAGAATCACATTAAAGATGTTACATTACCATCTCAATTAAATAAACTCCACAGAACTCCCCCTTTGTAGACACTTCGCCCACCCTTATGCTACCGTAAACCAAATCCTTTTTGAATGCCCCTTCCTAATCCACCTTAGGCAGACCATACTTCCACTACAGCCCAACATAACCAACACTCTGTACGGCAGTGCTTAACAACTAAAGGAAACAGCACACTTTTTTTCCTTGGCACAGTCTGCAAAAGAGCTCACAGCTTAGCAGCAATAAAGCTGGCTAGAAGAAGAAGAAGAAAGATGTCAATCTGTGAATAAAATATACACAAATAACACAATGAAATGAAAGAAAGTTACTCACCAAAAAAAAAGTGTTAATAAGTGCTCAAGCAGAAGGAATTATTGTTATGTACTTTAGACATTAAATTGTCTTCTTTCAAATGCATAGTTGGTAGAAATTGCAAATAAAAAATCATTTTTTTGTAAATTTAACCGCTGCAGTTTTCATCTTACAAATTGCTTGGTTGTCCTAAGCTTACGTTAAGAGAAAGAATATGTTATCATTTGTAGGGGTGACTTTTTAAGGTGATATTTTTTTTATACTATTTGAAGGCATTTTACAAACTAATTGTTCAGCACATATTTTGAGTTTCTTGCTTTTTGTTTAATTATAACATTCTATATACTGCAATGAAGTGCATCTTATGTCTAGACAAAATCAATAACGCTAAGTGCAAGTACAATCCCACGTCAAGGAATGTATGTATTTACTGTAAAAAAAAAAAGATGATTAGCTCTATGGATAGTTAGAGACACCAGATGTTACTGAATAAACTTCACGTGTCAAGTCACAGAAACAAAAAAGTGTTAGATTTACAGCAATGTGTTTAATTATAGCCCTGTGTTAAATTAACAATAATTACTTTTGTAGTTAGACTCTAATTTGCGAGCTAAAGATTATGCACAATGGTGGTCTATAATTACTCATTCTTTCTACACTTTTATCAACTCTCTCTCTCTGTCTGGTAAAATCTTGGAACATGTTTTTTTCTCCCATTTCCCATTCTCGGATCAAGTTAAAACTTTCAACAATTGTTTATTAAACTTGACAAGACACGAATCCGTCAAAAAAATGAAACTATTGTTAATGCAGGTCGTTGACTTGTAGCACCCAACTGCTGGTAGACAACTGAACCGGTGTAGGCATCGTGTATCTTAACAACTAAAACTTGAAAAACTTGAATAGCTTCTTTTGTGAACAAAACTAAATATAAATTTTATTTTCATATAGACCATTTGAAGTTGATATCAGCTCAAATAAATGTTCTAGACTTTAATAATACTATTCTTTAACAAACTGTAACTCGCTACAAAAACATCACCTTTCAGTCTCTCGTTCAGGTGTCGTCTGTCCAGTTTATAACCAAATGATGACACTGCCACCTTTGTTGCATCATTCACAACCAATCGTTAACTTCTTCCCACCGTCATCACACAAACACACACACACACACTCCATAACACCAATTAGTTAATTAATTGTTGGAGATTAATTATTTCGTTTGATATGGAAATAAGAGGAATAAATAAGAGATGTGGATGTATGGATGGATTTAATCCCTTTATAATTTTATAACACGTTTTTTTTCTCCCACTTCCCATTCTATTATCACTTTGAAATTCGCATAATTAATCCAAAAATTAACCAATTAGCTAATCATTTAGTACTAATGAATTAAATTTGTTTTATATAACAGAACTCGAGCTGATCCTTGTAATGTTCAGATAAATGGCAGTAATTAGCGGTTCTTTCCATTTTCTTTTCATTTTACTTTGTACAATGAAGTTCTTCTATTAACCAATCCAGTTAATGATTGCTACTTAAGACGGTGCATACAATGTTTATAATGTACATTTCACAGACTTAACCAATACTCTTAAGCGAGCAATAACTGTATCTATATATGTATATATTTATACATATATTATATTTCGAAAACGACTCTAAAGGTTTTCTTTAAAAAGTCAACGGCCGTCCACAACACAAATTATAAAAAGGTTAACCCTCATGTCATAACTTTTACTCGGTTTTATCGTAGTGAACTGCAGACCCCACCAAAAACCAAAATATAACAATTGAATCTTAAGTAACAATATTCATACTCTGATTATATATCCTCACAGTTACACAACGTGGCCGGACCACATGCCACATACAAAGATCTCACCATTAGCTTAAACAGTCTGCAGAGCGACCAGGTTTTGATGACCAGCGCACTCTGGATCAACTCCAAATATCGCGTCAAACCAGAGTACAAGGTAGGAGTTTCATCTCTTTACATTAAAGTCGTGTTTTGTAAAGCGTCCAAATTGTAAGCTCCATTGAACGTGGTTGGTCATTTCATCTACAGTAAACTTTGCTTTTAGTGTCGTGTTTTGTAAAGTGTCGAAATTGTAAGCTCTATTGAACGTGGTTGGTCATTTCATCTACAGTAAACGTTGCTTCTAGTGTCGTGTTTTGTAAAGCGTCCAAAATTGTAAGCTCCATTGAACGTGGTTGGTCATTTAATCTGCTTTCTATGTTCCTATTTGTGTGTGTAATAAATTATACTAAAAATGCCTGTTTTCGCTTTTCTTCAAAGCTGCACAGTTTTGCGTATGAGGGTTAAAAATGAGTATTTTCCCGCTAGCCCGTTGATTTAGCACCTTTTTTTTTTTTCTTGAAAAAATAAGTTTTCACCCAACTATTATTATTATAGCTTTTTTTTATAGCGCTACTTTCATGCCTATAGCATGCTCAGAGCGCTTTCGTCCAATCTCATTTGTGGACCAGTTGGGGGGGGGGGAGGGGGTATCTAGGAGTTGGTTTTCCGTGCTGCCATTAGTCGCTCAGTAAACACAACTCTGCCCGGGTCGGGTGTCGAACCTCGAGCCCCCTTCTAGGTAACCAACCCAAGCCAAGTTCAAGTGCACTTGGCCTCTCGACCACGCTTTTTTTTAAGTTGAATTTGATTGATAAATGGTGTCTCTTTTATACTCCTTATGCAGGGCTGGCTTTAATTAATTGGAGGCCCTAGAAAAATTCGCAATAAATTAAAAAAAAAAACTTCCTGTATCTGTATCTAACTTAACAAATAAGTTAAAGTCAAATAGTGCTATTTCCTTAGAGTTTAATTTTCGTTCTCTAAACGTCTTAAGCATTGGTACAGATGTCATACAGATGTAGTCTAACAAGTAGATCTAAACATTCTTGAATAAACTTTCAAAAAACTTTAAATCACTGTAGTGACCTGTGAGAGGGCCTAGGCGGCTGCCTTGTTTGCATATACATATTACATATATTGCGATCTGCCCTATGGCAAAGAACAAGACTTTATGTACTTAACTGTATTTAATATCGCTTTAGAGTTTATTAGCTAGGCATAGATAGAAACCATTTTAATTTTTCAAAAATGAAATAAAGTATACAATTTTAAAATGTAGAAACCTAAACAAGAGACAATTGAACGTACTTTAACTCTTAAAGAGAATGTAAACAGCGCAGATTAAAAAAAACATTTAAAAAAAGCCAACTAATGAAAATCCCTAATGGCAAAACGATTTTAAAATGTTGTAAAAAAAAGTTACATGAATAATACATCATTTTTTCTATCATTAATTTGTGTGTTTGTGTGTGTTCTTCTTGGATTAAACAAAAAATCTTTTTTTTTCTTCAGACTACAGTTGGCAGACAGTATTTTGCAGAAGTGAAGAATTTCAGTTCTTTTTCTGTAGGGGGCCCCGATTTTCTGATTAACGCATGGGCTAGAGACAAAACAAGAGGAAAAATCTCTAGTATTTTGCCTCAAGCTGGTATCTCACAGCATGCGTCTCTAATCCTCATTAGTGCTCTATTCTTTAATTTCACTTGGACCTCACCCTTTGACAAGGACCAGACATCCAAGATGGATTTTTATAGAGCCAATGGGACTCCAGTCCAGGTGGATATGATGCGACAAGTGTCCAATCTTGACATCAAGATCTCAGCCGTGGCCAACGCTGACGTCATCAAACTGCCTTTGACGAACCCGAGGCTGGCTTTATACCTGGTTTTGCCCAGGTCGGTGTCGGGATTGCATGAACTTGAAACCTCTGTCAACACCAACAGCGCGGATTTCGAAGCCGTCTTTCATGGATTTCAAAATACAAGAGTGGATCTCACTTTGCCGAGATTTTCAGTATCCACGGTGATAAGGCTCAAGAATGCATTGTCCAATATGGGAATGCCTAATGCTTTCAGCGAATTCGCAAATTTCTCTGCTATTTCTGAGTCCCCACTAACTCTTTTGGACGTCGTTCAAAAAACGGTCATCGAGGTTCAAGAATCAGGCACAGTTGCAGCGCCATTGAGCTTGCCCGTTTCGGGCTACTCGCCGCCCTTGGAGACGGAACCGCCACTGCTCTTCAAGGCCGATCATCCGTTCATGTTTTTTCTTCGAGACGATACGACAAATCTTATTATTTTACAGGGGAGACTATCAGACCCTACAGTGAGAAGTGTTGACCTAGCTTAATATCTCGTGATGAACTGGGTGCTCAAATACAAAACATGCACAAAACAGTAACTAATAATTAAACTGAAAATAAAGTTAGAAATGTTTACATGTGTTATTTTGTAAAAGCACAACCACAACCCATAGCAATTTAATGTTCCTCTTTCAGACCTTGTGGTCTATATGGCAAATAATGCAAAGGTTATCTGTTTCTGTGGCCTACGGTTAACGAAGGTGTCATGTGTCCATGACAGTGACCAACCACCTGTACTTTCCGCAATTAATGTCAGGTACCCATTAGACTGGGTGGACTCAGAGGCGCCCAAAGATCCGGAAATTAAAAATCCCAGTCTTCATTACGATCCGAACCCGGTACTCCCAGAAGCCAAGCGCCTGATCTTATGTAAAATAATTTTATTATTATGGTCATGGCAATATGGACTAGTTAATAATCAACGCATTATCTTTTCCTCCCCATCCCCAAACGTCTCTCTCTTTCTTCCTGTTCTATGTTTCTTTCTTTCTCTCTCTCTTTCTTCCTGTTCTATGTTTCTTTCTCTCTCTCTCTTTCTTCCTGTTCTATGTTTTTTCTCTCTCTCTCTTTCTTCCTGTTCTATGTTTCTTTCTCTCTCTCTCTCTCTTTCTTCCTGTTCTATGTTTCTTTCTCTCTCTCTCTTTCCCAATTCATTTTTTTAAATTTATTCTTTATCTCTTTTACTTGGTATTGAAATTATCCAGGTGCCACTTTATACCAAAATAACATCTCTGAAAGCAATACTACTAAAGTAACCAGCTAAACAAACATATTCGTTGAATTATTATGTTCATTGTCTTTTTTTCTTTCTCTCTTTCGTGTTCATGGAAAGAAACAAATAGGTCGCTAGCAAGACACTTGCTTTCCCTTCTGATTCCCCAAGCCAACATCTCACTAAGAATCACACCAGACTACAAAATTGTTGTTCCATGTAATGAATTAAATCAAACGATGATACTGCATTCCCGGTTGCATATAAAAATGATATTGTAATTCAATTGAAAATATACAGGTTCATTGATTTTATAAATTTAAGATTGTATATAAATTTTTTCTTTCATTTTAAAATTGTAATTCTTGTATTCATGTCCATCTTGTAATAAAAGAATACCGCTCGAAACGATTGTTTAATGTCTATTTTTCATTGAGTGGTGCAAAAATTACGGCCAGCGGGCCAAATAAGGCCTTGACACTGCTATCTGGCTTATCACAAAGTCTGCCCATTTCTATCTGACGCATCACAAATTCTAGCCACAATGCTGTTTGGCCTATCGTAAAGACTGACTAAAGTGCTGTTTGGCCTATAGCAAAGTCTTCCCATAGTGCTATATGGCTCATCAAAAAGTCTTCCCATAGTGCTATATGGCTCATCAAAAAGTCTTCCCTTAGTGCTATCTGATCCATCAAAACGTCTTCCCTTAGTACTATATGGCTCATCAAAAAGTCTTCCCTTAGTGCTATCTGATCCATCAAAACGTCTTCCCATAGTGCTATAAGGCTCATCAAAAAGTCTTCCCTTAGTGCTATCTGATCCATCAAAACGTCTTCCCACAGTGCTATATGGCTCATCAAAAAGTCTGCCCACAGTGCTATCTGACCCATGAAAAAGTCTGCCCAAAGTGCTATCTGACCCATGAAAAAGTCTGCTCACAGTGCTATCTGACCCATGAAAAAGTCTGCCCACAGTGCTATCTGACCCATGAAAAAGTCTGACCACAGTGCTATCTGACCCATGAAAAAGTCTACCCCCGGTGCTATCTGGCCCATGAAAAAGTCTACCCACAGTGCTATCTGGCCCACGAAAAAGTCTACCCACAGTGCTATCTGGCCCATGAAAAAGTCTACCCACAGTGCTATCTGACCCATGAAAAAGTCTACCCACAGTGCTATGTAGCCCATGAAAAAGTCTACCCACAGTGCTATGTAGCCCATGAAAAAGTCTACCCACAGTGCTATCTGACCCATGAAAAAGTCTACCCACAGTGCTATTTGACCCATGAAAAAGTCTACCCACGGTGCATTATGTAACCGTTGAATACCGTTTCCATCAGACTCTCGGGTGACTGAAACCCACAAGCTGAATAACAATAGGGGATAAAGAGGGGAAGGGGTGACACCAGTGATTTTTTCGTCACTCATATTCATACATGTTTTATTTGCTGATGATGCTCATCTCATACTTTCCTGTGTTACATTCCATCAAAGACGTTCACAACTGTTTTAGTCTCACGAAAATGTTGAATGGAGCGCAGGCATCTTTGATGGAAGAGTTCGAGAAACTTTAGCTGAGACTGCCAATGAGGATACAGTAGAGGCACTGCTTTACTTTTAGACAGCTGCGCTACGAAGGGCATATCCCCCGAAGGGGAAACTAGCGCATGCCAAGTGAAACCTTTCTGAGCTAAGTTAAGAGAAAGTGTGCGTAAGAGAGGTGCTACCCAGGAAAAAACCTCCTCATCTTCCCTGACATAGAGAACACCTATCAGCAGGTAGCGTCCTAAAAAATAAGGTTGGGAAATTCTTCAAAATAAAGGCATAGAGATAAAGATTGGAGACCAAATGAAAAGCTTAAGACTGACGAAAACAAAGAAAACTTAAATCGCCCGCCGTCAGACAATAAATTTGTGTAGAATGTGGCAAAATATGTAGGTCACTGATGGGTCTTCGTATCCACGTGAAATACTACACCCCCCTTTGCTGGTCGTTCACTAGTGGCACCAACTAAACCGATGATGTGTTCTACTTTTACTTACAAAACTTGAAGTTACTTGAATAAATCTAAATATATAACTTGTATTATAATATAGACAATTCAACTTGAGATGAAATGGAATAAACCTACATATTAAACGAATCTGGCTCACAATAAAAGCACGTCTTTACACTCAGGCACCTGGCATACTTAACACAGCTTACGATAGCGCCTCTTTTTTTTAAATATCATTCTACAAGACAGACATTAAATTAATGCTCTCTCTATATACCAGTAACAATAAATATTTCCTTTCTTCATAATCACCTTCATAATTATAATCACCTTGGAAACACACACACATACGCACTCCGTGACATCCTTTCTACATGTTGTTTTTCTTGACTTAAAGATACGCCTCAATATTATATAGAGATTATTAGAGATAAAGAAGTGTGTGCATAAATGTGTCTGTGTTTGCAAATGTACATGCGTGTGTGTGTGTGTGCTATGCTTGTTATTTTAGAGTAAATTTGTGTCTGTGGGGAAATGTAGATTATTTCAGTTTCTACGCCTCTGTCGTTGGTTGTTTTTTTTTTTAATAGTAAACCTTTTAGTTTAATGACCAACATTCTTTAGCGCGAGAACACAATACAAAAACCATCGGACCCGGAAATGACCGAGAAACAATTGTCTACCTGTCTGCCTGCTTCCGAATGCGAGAACAATCAGTCTTTGTAAGGCTGGCAAGGTCTGACGTCAACGGATTCATACAAACGGCTCATTGTGAGGCATTTTGTTATTAGAGTCAAAGAATGAACACAGAAACAGATGTCAAGCAGAGGTAGACTGGCCGATTAAAAATGTATAAATAGCAATGTAGCGAGATTCCAAAGGGGTGACAACTTGTTCAATCTCGCTACTTAGACAAATAATAAATTCTTTGTTATGTTCCACCTTCATATAATTGTAGAGCGATTATAAACTTTGACATGCTAATATAAATAAAATTTAATTTATAGACATAAAATTATTTTTATTTAGACCTGTTTTAATTACGCTTTTTAAATATATAAAAAACGTGATAGACAACTATATTTTGTTCAGTTCTAAATCTTGTCTAATAAACATTTTAACGCAGGCTAACTAATGCCACTGACGATATCGATTCGATACACTCGGAGTCAATACTACGCCACAAATATCAAGACACTACCGATTTGTCTTTCCTGATTTTTACGTAGGAAGCCAAACGTTCTCTTAAATAGATGACTTGATGGGCAGGAGTTCAAATCTACATGAACCGAGACCATTCCTTATAGAAGGCCTCAACACTGACCTGCAACGTCACAACATGTGGGCAGTGGGACTAATAGCTCGATGCCACGTCATACAGTGTTCAGGACTTCTAAGACAATTGGTCTCGCCTGAACACACTTGGCAAAATGAATGGCAGTTGGTTTTTAAAGACACCCTCGCTAACTGAAGGGATTATTTATTTCTATTTATCTTTTATAATTTGTTTTAATTTGTTGTTTTAGAATCACTATGGTTTATCCTGAGAAGTAGTTGTAATGAGATGAAGGCCTATAACTAAGCCTTGTTGTGCGGTTTGCGCGCTGGACTGTGGTTCGGATTTATCTATGGACGAGGGTTAAAATCCTGCCCGCTCCCATCCCCCGTCGTCCTGCGGGAGGTTTGGACTAGGAAGTAAACTATCTTCAACTCTGAAGGAACATCTGAAATATGTAAAACATTTTACAAACATAACATTTTACAAACATAACATTTTACAAACATAACATTTTACAAACATAGCCGATTTGTCTTAAGATACAGCAAATGCTAGATACAGTTCAGGATCAGTAAGGTCCAAAGTTTGATTAGGGTGTAGTACTTTGTCGGGTCAATGTTCCTGATTTTTCTTTTCCATGTTTAGATATAGCTGCTAGGTAAGGTAGCAGAGGTTGGTACTTAGAATTTAATTTTTCCTAGGTAGATAGCTAGCCGACCCCACCGAGCCCATCCAGTTTATATCTCTTCTTTAAATATCTCATTTATCTTTTTTTTTTTTAATTCCTTTACATCTCTATGATTTTTTATTTATCTTAATAAATCTCTTTTGTTTTATCTTATTCTTCTCTTTTTACTCATCCCTTTATCCCTCATCTCTATTACACTTTCTTAACAATCTTTATATTTCTGTTTATATCTCAATTTATCTCTTTCTATTACATATAACTTTTACTTGTCTATAAATATCTTTTTTATCTTTCTTTTATATGTGTCTTTATATATTATATATATATATATAATATATATATATATATATATATATATATATATATATATATATAATTATATATATATATATATATATATATATGTATATATAATATATATATATATATAATATATATATATATATATATATATCTTTATCTTTTTAACAATTTCTGTAATATATCCTTCTTTTATATTACTCATTAAAATATCTCTGTTTTGTTACTCTCTCTTTTCATCTCTTTTTCTACCTGACATATAATTATTTTTTCGTATCTCTCTTTAGAACTAGTTAATCTTAATATTGAAATTGTAATCGAAAAAAAAATTTAGCTGTTGAGAGTACAATGTGACCTTGGGCAATTTAAAGAATAATTAAAACATAGCAATTATCTTCTCTGTTGAAGTAGAATCTGTAATTTATATTTATATTATTAATAACCTGTCCAGTGTGCAGCCGGGCTCACCAGCCACATGAGGAGGTACACAACTCCAATGCAAAGCCCCCTGGATGACATAAGTGGTCATTATTGAACCACAATGGACGAACTGTTTATATATATATAATTTATGAGATAAGATAAGATAATAATGGTGAGTTGTAAGAGATTTCAAACCTACTTTTATACAAGAAACATGTAAAAACACAAAACAATATGTGGTGGAGTCATGGGCACCCCTGGGTAGAGTGAAGGTATTTTGGGGAGATCAAACGTTGCCCGTTTTCCTGCGAAACTTTGCTTTCCTACAATACATATTCAGCTTCCGTCTATATGACAAGCACCACGACCAAAGCTTTACTTGTCTCTGTGAGGGAGGTCAGTGAATGTTGTGAATCTCGTTCAGAGCTTAGACCCTTCTTTTCTTCTTCCTCGTTCTTATTGTTATGTTGGAGCATTCAGATGACTTGACCAATATACGAGGTTAACTGTTGGAATGACTAGACCAATATATAAGATGTGCAGGGTATTTTCAAATCAGGGAGTTGTACTTCATATATTTTTGTTTCTATAGGATTCTTTTGGGACCAGTGTCTTGTTAGGGCCTCTTGATAAAGAATGCAGTTTTAAGGACATGGTCAGCATTCTTTGGTGACATTTCACAATTGCAGGATTCGCTAGTTCCAATTTTCTGCTTACGACTTAGACACTAAATGAGCTATTAAAATAGTAAAAAAAAAATGAAAAAAAAAACTACATAAGTCAATACACACACTGTTGATGACTGTCGTTGGTAGACAAGTAAACCTCTGTGGGCGTATTATATTTTAACTTGTAAGACTTCAAATGACTTTAATAACTTATTTTGTGGACAAAACTAAGTGTAACGTTTATTACAATAAACACAAATTCAATTTAAGGTGAAATGGATAACATATAACTCACTACAAAAACACGTCTTTTCACTCTGGCAATCGGGAGTCGTACAGAAGACCGCTGACTACAATGCCGCATATCTTGCATCATTCACAGCCAATCGCTAACCTCTTCCCACAGACACCATTGAAACAAACACACACTCAATAACACACAAACACACACTCAATAACACACAAACGCTTACAAAAAAAATAAAAAAAATAAAAACATAGCTTTTAAGGTTATAGAACTAGATAATGAAATGTCATTACTATAGCTGTGAGTCTAATATTTATTTTTATGATGAATGTATTTTGATGAATAAGAAGACATGTGTACGTTGAAGCCGAACTATTCTTGAAATGTGTGAATTTATTTGACTGAGATCTTTGGTTCACTTGTGCCTATTGGAGATTTTTCAGGGTAAACTAAACAATGTCAAGTCTGCTAAATTAAACTTCATTTTTAAAAACTATGATTTACATACAAAAGAGCTTGGATAAACTGATTACATAGTGCTTTAAAGTAGAAGTAGCATTACAATAAAACTCTAAAGAATTTAATCACTCGTTTGTATGATGTATATTTACACTGGATGTACCAAAACGCGAGGACTTTTTCCTCCATGGAAATATAGCTGCAGATAGATGCCATTGTAAATGTCTTTAATATTATTGAACTTAATGATAATGATAGAGATGATCCTTTGGCAGGGAGCCGGGCACGTCATCTGTAATGTAAAAAAACATAATTATCTATATATATATAAAGATATACAGTGCCTTTTTGTAAAAAAAAATAGGTGCCGGTACTCAGTGATTAGGTGCCGGTACTCAGTGATTAGGTGCCGGTAATCAATAGTTGATTGCTTAACTTTTAACCACTAAAGATTAATAATATTATAATTTATTTATTGAACTGATTTATTTAATTCTTTTTTTTAAATCCCAACTTAGGTTCTTCCCCAATATTAGCCTAATCCCTAGTATTAGGTTCACCTTGTCTTTTATCCTTAGATTCTAAAGAAAACTCATTCACTAGAAGTCTAGACTATTTGGTGTCCGAAATATACGGATGAAAATAATATCACACATTCTACCAAAGGCAGGGCCGGTCTTAACGATTGCGGGGCCCTATGCGAAACTGATTGCGCGGGCCTAGTCTGGGTGGGAATAAGGATAATAAGTGGAAATTAAGATTTTGTATTAAAAAAATTGACTTTGAATTTTATTCATTCTTTACTAAGTACAAAATTGCGATCAAATTAACTTAACCTTACGATCATTTGTGACATTTGGTATATTTATATACCAGTGACTATAAAAGTAAATAAATTATTGAAACTTCCTTAAGGTACAATTCGCCCGATTATTACATTTTGTTACATGAAAGTTGACAATGCCTTTTTACTTTTAACGCGCGTAGAATTGGCGTTATCCGCAATGAATGACACCCACAAATTATAATTTTGTCTATTTTTCAGGAGAGCTTAATAAATTCAGGACATTTCCAGGAATTTTTCGTATATATTTTTTCAATTCAATAATTACACCTAGAATTAGCGCGGGGTCTATGAAAGCGCGGGGCCCACGGCGACCGCATAGGCTGCAGTGGCCTAAGACCGGCCCTGACCAAAGGGACCCTATTCAGGCAAAATAAATTCTTTCCAGACTTACCTCCCTTCCAAGCAATGTTTTCCCACCGAGTGTTTACAGGGGCATCACTTCGTGTTAATGTTGAATGTTCGCTTGGAGGAAATGATCTTTGTGGGTTAGGACTGAAAAGGACAAATAGATAGTCTACAAATAGTCTACATCGTTATATGTAGACTTGTAAACTTAACCATTTGTACGTATGCCAAAAGCAGTGTTTTTTTTTTGGTGAGCTGCAAGATGGTCGACGTAACAAAAGGTGCCCAACGGAAACGCTTTAAAGACCAGAATAGGTGTAAACTTTCTTCAACTGACATAGCTGAGAGCATCTGGTTGCAGGCAGTATCAGAACGAGACAGTTAGAGGTCACTTACAAAGGCCGCGGGATACAAGTTTGAGACCAAAAAGAAAATCCGCAGCAGAATCGAAAAGAAAATCTAAATCGACATCCCGCGAACCATGGTTATGCCTGCGCTATGTATGGCAAAATATGTAGGCCACAGCTGGGGCTGAGTAGCCACGGGAAATACTGCATTCCTCATTAATCTGATTATTATTAAAAATTGTATGGAATATTTAATATCGAAGTTGGGGGGAGACAGAGGTTACGACTTGTAACAGACAGCGAATAAATGAATAGAACAGGCATGACACCTGAGCAGGAAGTAGATAGAGGAAGACCACCACTAAGATGGATCGAAGACATTGAGAAAGATATCTTAATGTTTATGGATCAGGCTAGGAAGATGAACATGAATATATATATATAAGTGTACGTATAATTTAAACTTACCGGTATTGTTGGACTTGCTGTTGTGGAGGACTGCAGAAGACAAACACAAAAAGATGGTCTATTAAATTGTAAAATATTTCAATGGATACAGTTCTCTTAACATTCGTGTTACTCACATGTATTACCTCATGCATTACCACATGTATTACCACATGTATTACCACATGTATTACCACATGTATTACCACATGTATTACCACATGCATTACCACATGCATTACCACATGTATTACCACATGTATTACCACATGTATTACCACATGCATTACCACATGCATTACCACACGTATTTAGACAAACAAGATTAAACATCTCTTAAATTTACACTACAACCAAGTATTAAGATAAAATTTGTACATTTTTTTATTGTGCACACGAAAACAAGCAAACTATAAAAGTACTTTAAAAAATGAACAAGAGAAAACTCATCTAAGGCGAACAACTCTACCTTTACATCTCATTTAACTCAGGTAGAATTTATTTCTGTTTTTTTTTACATTAAACCACATAATTTATAACCAATAATTACTTGATTAATACGTTAATTTTATTATTATTATTATTATTGATTCATGTTTTGTTACGTAAAAAAAAGTTTGTAAAATTTTAAACTTGTATCGAGAACGGGTGTGGGGAAAAGATGCCGTAATTAAGATTAGTACCTGACATACAGTCAGTGAGTTGGTATTAAGATTAGTAGCAGACATACAGTCAATGAGTCGGTATTAAGATTAGTAGCAGACATACAGTCAGAGTGAGTTGGTATTAAGATTAGTAGCAGACATACATTCAGTTAGTCGGTATTAAGATTAGTACCAGACATACAGTCAGTGAGTTGGTATTAAGATTAGTAGCAGACATACAGTCAGTGAGTCGGTATTAAGATTAGTAGCAGACATACAGTCAGTGAGTTGGTATTAAGATTAGTAGCAGACATACAGTCAGTGAGTCGGTATTAAGATTAGTACCAGTCATACAGTCAGTGAGTCGGTATTAAGATTAGTAGCAGACATACAGTCAGTGAGTTGGTATTAAGATTAGTACCAGACATACAGTCAGTGAGTCGGTATTAAGATTAGTACCAGACATACAGTCAGTGAGTCGGTATTAAGATTAGTAGCAGACATACAGTCAGTGAGTTGGTATTAAGATTAGTAGCAGACATACAGTCAGTGAGTTGGTATTAAGATTAGTACCAGACATACAGTCAGTGAGTTGGTATTAAGATTAGTATCAGACATACAGTCAGAGTGAGTAGGTATTAAGATTAGTACCAGACATACAGTCAGAGTGAGTCGGTATTAAGATTAGTAGCAGACATACAGTCAGTGAGTCGGTATTAAGATTAGTACCAGACATACAGTCAGAGTGAGTCGGTATTAAGATTAGTACCAGACATACAGTCAGTTAGTCGGTATTAAGATAAGTACCAGACATACAGTCAGTGAGTTGGTATTAAGATTAGTAGCAGACATACAGTCAGTGAGTCGGTATTAAGATTAGTACCAGACATACAGTCAGTGAGTCGGTATTAAGATTAGTAGCAGACATACAGTCAGTGAGTCGGTATTAGGATTAGTAGCAGACATACAGTCAGAGTGAGTCGGTATTAAGATTAGTACCAGACATACAGTCAGTGAGTCGGTATTAAGATTAGTACCAGACATACAGTCAGTGAGTCGGTATTAAGATTAGTAGCAGACATACAGTCAGTGAGTCGGTATTAAGATTAGTAGCAGACATACAGTCAGTGAGTTGGTATTAAGATTAGTACCAGACATACAGTCAGTGAGTCGGTATTAAGATTAGTACCAGACATACAGTCAGTGAGTCGGTATTAAGATTAGTAGCAGACATACAGTCAGTGAGTCGGTATTAAGATTGGTAGCAGACATACATTCAGTGAGTTGGTATTAAGATTAGTACCAGACATACAGTCAGTGAGTCGGTATTAAGATTAGTAGCAGACATACAGTCAGTGAGTCGGTATTAAGATTAGTAGCAGACATACAGTCAGAGTGAGTTGGTATTAAGATTAGTAGCAGACATACAGTCAGTGAGTTGGTATTAAGATTAGTACCAGACATACAGTCAGTGAGTCGGTATTAAGATTAGTAGCAGACATACAGTCAGAGTGAGTTGGTATTAAGATTAGTACCAGACATACAGTCAGTGAGTCGGTATTAAGATTTGTAGCAGACATACAGTCAGTGAGTTGGTATTAAGATTAGTACCAGACATACAGTCAGTGAGTCGGTATTAAGATTAGTACCAGACATACAGTCAGTGAGTCGGTATTAAGATTAGTAGCAGACATACAGTCAGTGAGTCGGTATTAAGATTAGTACCAGACATACAGTCAGTGAGTCGGTATTAAGATTAGTACCAGACATACAGTCAGTGAGTTGGTATTAAGATTAGTAGCAGACATAAAGTCAGTGAGTCGGTATTAAGATTAGTACCAGACATAAAGTCAGTGAGTCGGTATTAAGATTGGTAGCAGACATACATTCAGTGAGTTGGTATTAAGATTAGTACCAGACATACAGTGAGTGAGTCGGTATTAAGATTAGTACCAGACATACAGTCAGTGAGTCGGTATTAAGATTAGTAGCAGACATACAGTCAGTGAGTCGGTATTAAGATTAGTACCAGACATACAGTCAGTGAGTTGGTATTAAGATTAGTAGCAGACATACAGTCAGAGTGAGTTGGTATTAAGATTAGTAGCAGACATACAGTCAGAGTGAGTTGATATTAAGATTAGTACCAGACATACAGTCAGAGTGAGTCGGTATTAAGATTAGTACCAGACATACAGTCAGAGTGAGTCGGTATTAAGATTAGTACCAGACATACAGTCAGAGTGAGTCGGTATTAAGATTAGTAGCAGACATACAGTCAGTGAGTCGGTATTAAGATTAGTTGCAGACATACAGTCAGTGAGTCGGTATTAAGATTAGTACCAGACATACAGTCAGTGAGTCGGTATTAAGATTAGTACCAGACATACAGTCAGTGAGTAGGTATTAAGATTAGTACCAGACATACAGTCAGTGAGTCGGTATTAAGATTAGTACCAGACATACAGTCACTGAGTCGGTATTAAGATTAGTAGCAGACATACAGTGAGTGAGTCGGTATTAAGATTAGTACCAGACATACAGTCAGTGAGTCGGTATTAAGATTAGTAGCAGACATACAGTCAGTGAGTCGGTATTAAGATTAGTACCAGACATACAGTCAGTGAGTCGGTATTAAGATTAGTAGCAGACATACAGTCAGTGAGTCGGTATTAAGATTAGTACCAGACATACAGTCAGTGAGTCGGTATAAAGATTAGTACCAGACATACAGTCAGTGAGTCGGTATTAAGATTAGTAGCAGACATACAGTGAGTGAGTTGGTATTAAGATTAGTAGCAGACATACAGTCAGTGAGTCGGTATTAAGATTAGTAGCAGACATACAATCAGAGTGAGTCGGTATTAAGATTAGTACCAGACATACAGTCAGAGTGAGTTGGTATTAAGATTAGTAGCAGACATACAGTCAGAGTGAGTTGGTATTAAGATTAGTAGCAGACATACAGTCAGTGAGTCGGTATTAAGATTAGTACGAGACATACAGTCAGTGAGTCGGTATTAAGATTAGTAGCAGACATACTGTCAGTGAGTCGGTATTAAGATTAGTACCAGACATACAGTCAGTGAGTTGGTATTAAGATTAGTAGCAGACATACAGTCAGTGAGTTGGTATTAAGATTAGTAGCAGACATACAGTCAGTGAGTTGGTATTAAGATTAGTAGCAGACATACAGTCAGAGTGAGTTGGTATTAAGATTAGTAGCAGACATACAGTCAGTGAGTCGGTATTAAGATTAGTAGCAGACATACAGTCAGTGAGTCGGTATTAAGATTAGTAACAGACATACAGTCAGTGAGTTGGTATTAAGATTAGTAGCAGACATACAGTCAGAGTGAGTTGGTATTAAGATTAGTACCAGACATACAGTCAGAGTGAGTTGGTATTAAGATTAGTAGCAGACATACAGTCAGAGTGAGTTGGTATTAAGATTAGTAGCAGACATACAGTCAGAGTGAGTTGGTATTAAGATTAGTACCAGACATACAGTCAGTGAGTTGGTATTAAGATTAGTAGCAGACATACAGTCAGTGAGTTGGTATTACGATTAGTAGCAGACATACAGTCAGAGTGAGTTGGTATTAAGATTAGTACCAGACATACAGTCAGTGAGTTGGTATTAAGATTAGTACCAGACATACAGTCAGTGAGTCGGTATTAAGATTAGTAGCAGACATACAGTCAGTGAGTTGGTATTAAGATTAGTACCAGACATACAGTCAGAGTGAGTCGGTATTAAGATTAGTAGCAGACATACAGTCAGTGAGTTGGTATTAAGATTAGTACCAGACATACAGTCAGTGAGTCGGTATTAAGATTAGTAGCAGACATACAGTCAGTGAGTCGGTATTAAGATTACTAGCAGACATACAGTCAGTGAGTCGGTATTAAGATTAGTACCAGACATACAGTCAATGAGTCGGTATTAAGATTAGTACCAGACATACAGTCAGTGAGTCGGTATAAAGATTAGTACCAGACATACAGTCAGTGAGTTGGTATTAAGCTTAGTAGCAGACATACATTCAGTTAGTCGGTATTAAGATTAGTACCAGACATACAGTCAGTGAGTCGGTATTAAGATTAGTACCAGACATACAGTCAATGAGTCGGTATTAAGATTAGTAGCAGACATACAGTCAGTGAGTCGGTATTAAGATTAGTACGAGACATACAGTCAGTGAGTCGGTATTAAGATTTGTAGCAGACATACAGTCAGTGAGTCGGTATTAAGATTAGTACCAGACATACAGTCAGTGAGTTGGTATTAAGATTAGTAGCAGACATACAGTCAGTGAGTCGGTATTAAGATTAGTACCAGACATACAGTCAGTGAGTCGGTATTAAGATTGGTAGCAGACATACATTCAGTGAGTTGGTATTAAGATTAGTACCAGACATACAGTCAGTGAGTCGGTATTAAGATTAGTACCAGACATACAGTCAGTGAGTCGGTATTAAGATTAGTACCAGACATACAGTCAGAGTGAGTTGGTATTAAGATTAGTAGCAGACATACAGTCAGTGAGTCGGTATTAAGATTAGTACCAAAAATACAGTCAGTGAGTCGGTATTAAGATTAGTACCAGACATACATTCAGAGTGAGTCGGTATTAAGATTAGTAGCAGACATACATTCAGTTAGTCGGTATTAAGATTAGTACCAGACATACAGTCAGTGAGTCGGTATTAAGATTAGTACCAGACATACAGTCAATGAGTCGGTATTAAGATTAGTAGCAGACATACAGTCAGTGAGTCGGTATTAAGATTAGTACGAGACATACAGTCAGTGAGTCGGTATTAAGATTTGTAGCAGACATACAGTCAGTGAGTCGGTATTAAGATTAGTTCCAGACATACAGTCAGTGAGTCGGTATTAAGATTAGTAACAGACATACAGTCAGTGAGTCGGTATTAAGATTAGTAGCAGACATACAGTCAATGAGTCGGTATTAAGATTAGTAGCAGACATACAGTCAGTGAGTCGGTATTAAGATTAGTAGCAGACATACAATCAGAGTGAGTCGGTATTAAGATTAGTACCAAACATACAGTCAGTGAGTCGGTATTAAGATTAGTACCAGACATACAGTCAGTGAGTCGGTATTAAGATTAGTAGCAGACATACAATCAGAGTGAGTCGGTATTAAGATTAGTACCAGACATACAGTCAGTGAGTCGGTATTAAAATTAGTAGCAGACATACATTCAGTTAGTCGGTATTAAGATTAGTACCAGACATACAGTCAGTGAGTCGGTATTAAGATTAGTACCAGACATACAGTCAATGAGTCGGTATTAAGATTAGTAGCAGACATACAGTCAGTGAGTCGGTATTAAGATTAGTACGAGACATACAGTCAGTGAGTCGGTATTAAGATTAGTAGCAGACATACAGTCAGTGAGTCGGTATTAAGATTAGTACCAGACATACAGTCAGTGAGTCGGTATTAAGATTAGTAACAGACATACAGTCAGTGAGTCGGTATTAAGATTAGTAGCAGACATACAGTCAATGAGTTGGTATTAAGATTAGTAGCAGACATACAGTCAGTGAGTCGGTATTAAGATTAGTAGCAGACATACAATCAGAGTGAGTCGGTATTAAGATTAGTACCAGACATACAGTCAGTGAGTCGGTATTAAGATTAGTACCAGACATACAGTCAGTGAGTCGGTATTAAGATTAGTAGCAGACATACAATCAGAGTGAGTCGGTATTAAGATTAGTACCAGACATACAGTCAGTGAGTCGGTATTAAAATTAGTAGCAGACATACAGTCAGTGAGTCGGTATAAAGATTAGTAGCAGACATACAGTCAGTGAGTCGGTATTAAGATTAGTAGCAGACATACAGTGAGTGAGTCGGTATTAAGATTAGTACCAGACATACAGTCAGAGTGAGTTGGTATTAAGATTAGTAGCAGACATACAGTCAGAGTGAGTTGGTATTAAGATTAGTAGCAGACATACAGTCAGAGTGAGTTGGTATTAAGATTAGTAGCAGACATACAGTCAGAGTGAGTTGGTATTAAGATTAGTAGCAGACATACAGTCAGAGTGAGTTGATATTAAGATTAGTACCAGACATACAGTCAGAGTGAGTCGGTATTAAGATTAGTACCAGACATACAGTCAGTGAGTCGGTATTAAGATTAGTAGCAGACATACAGTCAGTGAGTCGGTATTAAGATTAGTACCAGACATACAGTCAGTGAGTCGGTATTAAGATTAGTACCAGACATACAGTCAGTGAGTCGGTATTAAGATTAGTAGCAGACATACAGTCAGTGAGTCGGTATTAAGATTAGTACCAGACATACAGTCAGTGAGTCGGTATTAAGATTAGTAGCAGACATACAGTGAGTGAGTCGGTATTAAGATTAGTACCAGACATACAGTCAGTGAGTCGGTATTAAGATTAGTACCAGACATACAGTCAGTGAGTCGGTATTAAGATTAGTACCAGACATACAGTCAGTGAGTCGGTATTAAGATTAGTACCAGACATACAGTCAGTGAGTAGGTATTAAGATTAGTACCAGACATACAGTCAGTGAGTCGGTATTAAGATTAGTACCAGACATACAGTCAGTGAGTCGGTATTAAGATTAGTAGCAGACATACAGTGAGTGAGTCGGTATTAAGATTAGTACCAGACATACAGTCAGTGAGTCGGTATTAAGATTAGTAGCAGACATACAGTCAGTGAGTCGGTATTAAGATTAGTACCAGACATACAGTCAGTGAGTCGGTATTAAGATTAGTAGCAGACATACAGTCAGTGAGTCGGTATTAAGATTAGTACCAGACATACAGTCAGTGAGTCGGTATAAAGATTAGTACCAGACATACAGTCAGTGAGTCGGTATTAAGATTAGTAGCAGACATACAGTCAGAGTGAGTTGGTATTAAGATTAGTAGCAGACATACAGTCAGTGAGTCGGTATTAAGATTAGTAGCAGACATACAATCAGAGTGAGTCGGTATTAAGATAAGTACCAGACATACAGTCAGAGCAAGTTGGTATTATAATTAGTAGCAGACATACAGTCAGAGTGAGTTGGTATTAAGATTAGTAGCAGACATACAGTCAGTGAGTCGGTATTAAGATTAGTACGAGACATACAGTCAGTGAGTCGGTATTAAGATTAGTAGCAGACATACTGTCAGTGAGTCGGTATTAAGATTAGTACCAGACATACAGTCAGTGAGTTTGTATTAAGATTAGTAGCAGACATACAGTCAGTGAGTTGGTATTAAGATTAGTAGCAGACATACAGTCAGTGAGTTGGTATTAAGATTAGTAGCAGACATACAGTCAGAGTGAGTTGGTATTAAGATTAGTAGCAGACATACAGTCAGTGAGTCGGTATTAAGATTAGTAGCAGACATACAGTCAGTGAGTCGGTATTAAGATTAGTAACAGACATACAGTCAGTGAGTTGGTATTAAGATTAGTAGCAGACATACAGTCAGAGTGAGTTGGTATTAAGATTAGTACCAGACATACAGTCAGAGTGAGTTGGTATTAAGATTAGTAGCAGACATACAGTCAGAGTGAGTTGGTATTAAGATTAGTAGCAGACATACAGTCAGTGAGTTGGTATTACGATTAGTAGCAGACATACAGTCAGAGTGAGTTGGTATTAAGATTAGTACCAGACATACAGTCAGTGAGTTGGTATTAAGATTAGTACCAGACATACAGTCAGTGAGTCGGTATTAAGATTAGTAGCAGACATACAGTCAGTGAGTTGGTATTAAGATTAGTACCAGACATACAGTCAGAGTGAGTCGGTATTAAGATTAGTAGCAGACATACAGTCAGTGAGTTGGTATTAAGATTAGTACCAGACATACAGTCAGTGAGTCGGTATTAAGATTAGTAGCAGACATACAGTCAGTGAGTCGGTATTAAGATTACTAGCAGACATACAGTCAGTGAGTCGGTATTAAGATTAGTACCAGACATACAGTCAATGAGTCGGTATTAAGATTAGTACCAGACATACAGTCAGTGAGTCGGTATAAAGATTAGTACCAGACATACAGTCAGTGAGTTGGTATTAAGCTTAGTAGCAGACATACATTCAGTTAGTCGGTATTAAGATTAGTACCAGACATACAGTCAGTGAGTCGGTATTAAGATTAGTACCAGACATACAGTCAATGAGTCGGTATTAAGATTAGTAGCAGACATACAGTCAGTGAGTCGGTATTAAGATTAGTACGAGACATACAGTCAGTGAGTCGGTATTAAGATTTGTAGCAGACATACAGTCAGTGAGTCGGTATTAAGATTAGTACCAGACATACAGTCAGTGAGTTGGTATTAAGATTAGTAGCAGACATACAGTCAGTGAGTCGGTATTAAGATTAGTACCAGACATACAGTCAGTGAGTCGGTATTAAGATTGGTAGCAGACATACATTCAGTGAGTTGGTATTAAGATTAGTACCAGACATACAGTCAGTGAGTCGGTATTAAGATTAGTACCAGACATACAGTCAGTGAGTCGGTATTAAGATTAGTACCAGACATACAGTCAGTGAGTCGGTATTAAGATTAGTACCAGACATACAGTCAGTGAGTCGGTATTAAGATTAGTACCAGACATACAGTCAGTGAGTCGGTATTAAGATTAGTACCAGACATACAGTCAGAGTGAGTCGGTATTAAGATTAGTAGCAGACATACAGTCAGAGTGAGTTGGTATTAAGATTAGTAGCAGACATACAGTCAGAGTGAGTTGGTATTAAGATTAGTAGCAGACATACAGTCAGTGAGTTGGTATTAAGATTAGTACCAGACATACAGTCAGTGAATTGGTATTAAGATTAGTAGCAGACATACAGTCAGTTAGTCGGTATTAAGATTAGTACCAGACATACAGTCAGTGAGTCGGTATTAAGATTAGTACCAGACATACAGTCAGTGAGTCGGTATTAAGATTAGTAGCAGACATACATTCAGTTAGTCGGTATTAAGATTAGTACCAGACATACAGTCAGTGAGTCGGTATTAAGATTAGTACCAGACATACAGTCAGTGAGTCGGTATTAAGATTAGTACCAGACATACAGTCAGTGAGTCGGTATTAAGATTAGTACCAGACATACAGTCAGAGTGAGTCGGTATTATGATTAGTAGCAGACATACAGTCAGAGTGAGTTGGTATTAAGATTAGTAGCAGACATACAGTCAGAGTGAGTTGGTATTAAGATTAGTAGCAGACATACAGTCAGAGTGAGTTGGTATTAAGATTAGTAGCAGACATACAGTCAGAGTGAGTTGATATTAAGATTAGTACCAGACATACAGTCAGAGTGAGTCGGTATTAAGATTAGTACCAGACATACAGTCAGTGATTCGGTATTAAGATTAGTAGCAGACATACAGTCAGTGAGTCGGTATTAAGATTAGTACCAGACATACAGTCAGTGAGTCGGTATTAAGATTAGTACCAGACATACAGTCAGTGAGTCGGTATTAAGATTAGTAGCAGACATACAGTCAGTGAGTCGGTATTAAGATTAGTACCAGACATACAGTCAGTGAGTCGGTATTAAGATTAGTAGCAGACATACAGTGAGTGAGTCGGTATTAAGATTAGTACCAGACATACAGTCAGTGAGTCGGTATTAAGATTAGTACCAGACATTCAGTCAGTGAGTTGGTATTAAGATTAGTAGCAGACATACAGTCAGAGTGAGTTGGTATTAAGATTAGTAGCAGACATACAGTCAGTGAGTTGGTATTAAGATTAGTAGCAGACATACAGTCAGAGTGAGTTGGTATTAAGATTAGTACCAGACATACAGTCAGAGTGAGTCAGTATTAAGATTAGTACCAGACATACAGTCAGTGAGTCGGTATTAAGATTAGTAGCAGACATACAGTCAGTGAGTCGGTATTAAGATTAGTACCAGACATACAGTCAGTGAGTCGGTATTAAGATTACTACCAGACATACAGTCAGTGAGTCGGTATTAAGATTAGTAGCAGACATACAGTCAGTGAGTCGGTATTAAGATTAGTACCAGACATACAGTCAATGAGTCGGTATTAAGATTAGTACCAGACATACATTCAGTGAGTCGGTATAAAGATTAGTACCAGACATACAGTCAGTGAGTTGGTATTAAGCTTAGTAGCAGACATACAGTGAGTGAGTCGGTATTAAGATTAGTACCAGACATACAGTCAGTGAGTCGGTATTAAGATTAGTACCAGACATACAGTCAGTGAGTAGGTATTAAGATTAGTAGCAGACATACAGTCAGAGTGAGTTGGTATTAAGATTAGTACCAGACATACAGTCAGTAAGTCGGTATTAAGATTAGTAGCAGACATACAGTCAGTGAGTCGGTATTAAGATTAGTAGCAGACATACAGTCAGAGTGAGTCGGTATTAAGATTAGTAGCAGACATACAGTCAGTGAGTCGGTATTAAGATTAGTAGCAGACATACAGTCAGTGAGTTGGTATTAAGATTAGTACCAGACATACAGTCAGAGTGAGTTGGTATTAAGATTAGTAGCAGACATACAGTCAGTGAGTCGGTATTAAGATTAGTAGCAGACATACAGTCAGTGAGTTGGTATTAAGATTAGTACCAGACATACAGTCAGTGAGTCGGTATTAAGATTAGTAGCAGACATACAATCAGAGTGAGTCGGTATTAAGATTAGTAGCAGACATACAGTCAGTGAGTTGGTATTAAGATTAGTACCAGACATACAGTCAGTGAATTGGTATTAAGATTAGTAGCAGACATACAGTCAGTTAGTCGGTATTAAGATTAGTACCAGACATACAGTCAGTGAGTCGGTATTAAGATTAGTACCAGACATACAGTCAGTGAGTCGGTATTAAGATTAGTAGCAGACATACATTCAGTTAGTCGGTATTAAGATTAGTACCAGACATACAGTCAGTGAGTCGGTATTAAGATTAGTACCAGACATACAGTCAGTGAGTCGGTATTAAGATTAGTACCAGACATACAGTCAGTGAGTCGGTATTAAGATTAGTACCAGACATACAGTCAGAGTGAGTCGGTATTAAGATTAGTAGCAGACATACATTCAGTTATTCGGTATTAAGATTAGTACCAGACATACAGTCAGTGAGTTGGTATTAAGATTAGTACCAGACATACAGTCAATAAGTCGGTATTAAGATTAGTAGCAGACATACAGTCAGTGAGTCGGTATTAAGATTAGTACCAGACATACATTCAGTTAGTCGGTATTAAGATTAGTAGCAGACATACAGTCAGTGAGTTGGTATTAAGATTAGTAGCAGACATACAGTCAGTGAGTCGGTATTAAGATTAGTAGCAGACATACAGTCAGTGAGTCGGTATTAAGATTAGTACGAGACATACAGTCAGTGAGTCGGTATTAAGATTAGTAGCAGACATACAGTCAGTGAGTTGGTATTAAGATTAGTACCAGACATACAGTCAGTGAGTCGGTATTAAGATTAGTAGCAGACATACAATCAGAGTGAGTCGGTATTAAGATTAGTAGCAGACATACAGTCAGTGAGTTGGTATTAAGATTAGTACCAGACATACAGTCAGTGAATTGGTATTAAGATTAGTAGCAGACATACAGTCAGTTAATCGGTATTAAGATTAGTACCAGACATACAGTCAGTGAGTCGGTATTAAGATTAGTACCAGACATACAGTCAGTGAGTCGGTATTAAGATTAGTAGCAGACATACATTCAGTTAGTCGGTATTAAGATTAGTACCAGACATACAGTCAGTGAGTCGGTATTAAGATTAGTACCAGACATACAGTCAGTGAGTCGGTATTAAGATTAGTACCAGACATACAGTCAGTGAGTCGGTATTAAGATTAGTACCAGACATACAGTCAGAGTGAGTCGGTATTAAGATTAGTAGCAGACATACATTCAGTTATTCGGTATTAAGATTAGTACCAGACATACAGTCAGTGAGTTGGTATTAAGATTAGTACCAGACATACAGTCAATAAGTCGGTATTAAGATTAGTAGCAGACATACAGTCAGTGAGTCGGTATTAAGATTAGTACGAGACATACAGTCAGTGAGTCGGTATTAAGATTAGTAGCAGACATACAGTCAGTGAGTCGGTATTAAGATTAGTACCAGACATACAGTCAGTGAGTCGGTATTAAGATTAGTAACAGACATACAGTCAGTGAGTCGGTATTAAGATTAGTACCAGACATACAGTCAGTGAGTCGGTATTAAGATTAGTAGCAGACATACAGTCAATGAGTCGGTATTAAGATTAGTAGCAGACATACAGTCAGTGAGTCGGTATTAAGATTAGTAGCAGACATACAATCAGAGTGAGTCGGTATTAAGATTAGTACCAGACATACAGTCAGTGAGTCGGTATTAAGATTAGTAGCAGACATACAATCAGAGTGAGTCGGTATTAAGATTAGTACAAGACATACTGTCAGTGAGTCGGTATTAAAATTAGTAGCAGACATACAGTCAGTGAGTCGGTATAAAGATTAGTAGCAGACATACAGTCACTGAGTCGGTATTAAGATTAGTAGCAGACATACAGTGAGTGAGTCGGTATTAAGATTAGTACCAGACATACAGTCAGAGTGAGTTGGTATTAAGATTAGTAGCAGACATACAGTCAGAGTGAGTTGGTATTAAGATTAGTACCAGACATACAGTCAGTGAGTCGGTATTAAGATTAGTACCAGACATACAGTCAGAGTGAGTTGGTATTAAGATTAGTACCAGACATACAGTCAGAGTGAGTTTGTATTAAGATTAGTAGCAGACATACAGTCAGAATGAGTCGGTATTAAGATTAGTACCAGACATACAGTCAGTGAGTCGGTATTAAGATTAGTAGCAGACATACAGTCAGTGAGTCGGTATTAAGATTAGTACGAGACATACAGTCAGTGAGTCGGTATTAAGATTAGTACCAGACATACATTCAGTTAGTCGGTATTAAGATTAGTAGCAGACATACAGTGAGTGAGTCGGTATTAAGATTAGTAGCAGACATACAGTCAGTGAGTCGGTATTAAGATTAGTACCAGACATACAGTCAGTGAGTCGGTATTAAGATTAGTAGCAGACATACAGTCAGTGAGTTGGTATTAAGATTAGTAGCAGACATACAGACAGAGTGAGTTGGTATTAAGATTAGTACCAGACATACATTCAGTTAGTCGGTATTAAGATTAGTAGCAGACATACAGTCAGTGAGTTGGTATTAAGATTAGTAGCAGACATACAGTCAGTGAGTCGGTATTAAGATTAGTAGCAGACATACAGTCAGTGAGTCGGTATTAAGATTAGTACGAGACATACAGTCAGTGAGTCGGTATTAAGATTAGTACCAGACATACATTCAGTTAGTCGGTATTAAGATTAGTAGCAGACATACAGTAAGTGAGTCGGTATTAAGATTAGTACGAGACATACAGTCAATGAGTCGGTATTAAGATTAGTAGCAGACATACAGTGAGTGAGTCGGTATTAAGATTAGTACCAGACATACATTCAGTTAGTCGGTATTAAGATTAGTAGCAGACATACAGTCAGTGAGTCGGTATTAAGATTAGTACCAGACATACAGTCAGTGAGTCGGTATTAAGATTAGTACCAGACATACAGTCAATGAGTCGGTATTAAGATTAGTAGCAGACATACAGTCAGAGTGAGTCGGTATTAAGATTAATACCAGACATACATTCAGTTAGTCGGTATTAAGATTAGTAGCAGACATACAGTCAGTGAGTCGGTATTAAGATTAGTAGCAGACATACAGTCAGTGAGTCGGTATTAAGATTAGTACCAGACATACAGTCAGTGAGTCGGTATTAAGATTAGTAGCAGACATACAGTCAGTGAGTCGGTATTAAGATTAGTAGCAGACATACAGTCAGTGAGTCGGTATTAAGATTAGTAGCAGACATACAGTCAGTGAGTCGGTATTAAGATTAGTAGCAGACATACAGTCAGTGAGTCGGTATTAAGATTAGTACGAGACATACAGTCAGTGAGTCGGTATTAAGATTAGTAGCAGACATACAGTCAATGAGTCGGTATTAAGATTAGTAGCAGACATACAGTCAATGAGTCGGTATTAAGATTAGTAGCAGACATACAGTCAGAGTGAGTTGGTATTAAGATTAGTAGCAGACATACAGTCAATGAGTCGGTATTAAGATTAGTAGCAGACATACAGTGAGTGAGTCGGTATTAAGATTAGTAGCAGACATACAGTCAATGAGTCGGTATTAAGATTAGTAGCAGACATACAGTCAGTGAGTCGGTATTAAGATTAGTAGCAGACATACAGTCAGAGTGAGTTGGTATTAAGATTAGTAGCAGACATACAGTCAGTGAGTCGGTATTAAGATTAGTACCAGACATACAGTCAGTGAGTCGGTATTAAGATTAGTACCAGACATACAGTCAGTGAGTCGGTATTAAGATTAGTAGCAGACATACAGTCAGTGAGTCGGTATTAAGATTAGTAGCAGACATACAGTCAATGAGTCGGTATTAAGATTAGTAGCAGTCATACAGTCAGTGAGTCGGTATTAAGATTAGTAGCAGACATACAGTCAGTGAGTCGGTATTAAGATTAGTACCAGACATACAGTCAGTGAGTCGGTATTAAGATTAGTAGCAGACATACAGTCAGTGAGTCGGTATTAAGATTAGTACCAGACATACAGTCAGTGAGTCGGTATTAAGATTAGTACCAGACATACAGTCAGTGAGTCGGTATTAAGATTAGTACCAGACATACAGTCAGAGTGAGTTGGTATTAAGATTAGTAGCAGACATACAGTCAGTGAGTCGGTATTAAGATTAGTAGCAGACATACAGTCTGTGAGTCGGTATTAAGATTAGTACCAGACATACAGTCAGAGTGAGTTGGTATTAAGATTAGTAGCAGACATACAGTCAGAGTGAGTTGGTATTAAGATTATTACCAGACATACAGTCAGTGAGTCGGTATTAAGATTAGTAGCAGACATACAGTCAGAGTGAGTTGGTATTAAGATTAGTAGCAGACATACAGTCAGTGAGTCGGTATTAAGATTAGTACCAGACATACAGTCAGTGAGTCGGTATTAAGATTAGTAGCAGACATACAGTCAGAGTGAGTTGGTATTAAGATTAGTAGCAGACATACAGTCAGTGAGTCGGTATTAAGATTAGTAGCAGACATACAGTGAGTGAGTCGGTATTAAGATTAGTACCAGACATACAGTCAGTGAGTCGGTATTAAGATTAGTACCAGACATTCAGTCAGTGAGTTGGTATTAAGATTAGTAGCAGACATACAGTCAGAGTGAGTTGGTATTAAGATTAGTAGCAGACATACAGTCAGTGAGTTGGTATTAAGATTAGTAGCAGACATACAGTCAGAGTGAGTTGGTATTAAGATTAGTACCAGACATACAGTCAGAGTGAGTCAGTATTAAGATTAGTACCAGACATACAGTCAGTGAGTCGGTATTAAGATTAGTAGCAGACATACAGTCAGTGAGTCGGTATTAAGATTAGTACCAGACATACAGTCAGTGAGTCGGTATTAAGATTACTACCAGACATACAGTCAGTGAGTCGGTATTAAGATTAGTAGCAGACATACAGTCAGTGAGTCGGTATTAAGATTAGTACCAGACATACAGTCAATGAGTCGGTATTAAGATTAGTACCAGACATACATTCAGTGAGTCGGTATAAAGATTAGTACCAGACATACAGTCAGTGAGTTGGTATTAAGCTTAGTAGCAGACATACAGTGAGTGAGTCGGTATTAAGATTAGTACCAGACATACAGTCAGTGAGTCGGTATTAAGATTAGTACCAGACATACAGTCAGTGAGTAGGTATTAAGATTAGTAGCAGACATACAGTCAGAGTGAGTTGGTATTAAGATTAGTACCAGACATACAGTCAGTAAGTCGGTATTAAGATTAGTAGCAGACATACAGTCAGTGAGTCGGTATTAAGATTAGTAGCAGACATACAGTCAGAGTGAGTCGGTATTAAGATTAGTAGCAGACATACAGTCAGTGAGTCGGTATTAAGATTAGTAGCAGACATACAGTCAGTGAGTTGGTATTAAGATTAGTACCAGACATACAGTCAGAGTGAGTTGGTATTAAGATTAGTAGCAGACATACAGTCAGTGAGTCGGTATTAAGATTAGTAGCAGACATACAGTCAGTGAGTTGGTATTAAGATTAGTACCAGACATACAGTCAGTGAGTCGGTATTAAGATTAGTAGCAGACATACAATCAGAGTGAGTCGGTATTAAGATTAGTAGCAGACATACAGTCAGTGAGTTGGTATTAAGATTAGTACCAGACATACAGTCAGTGAATTGGTATTAAGATTAGTAGCAGACATACAGTCAGTTAGTCGGTATTAAGATTAGTACCAGACATACAGTCAGTGAGTCGGTATTAAGATTAGTACCAGACATACAGTCAGTGAGTCGGTATTAAGATTAGTAGCAGACATACATTCAGTTAGTCGGTATTAAGATTAGTACCAGACATACAGTCAGTGAGTCGGTATTAAGATTAGTACCAGACATACAGTCAGTGAGTCGGTATTAAGATTAGTACCAGACATACAGTCAGTGAGTCGGTATTAAGATTAGTACCAGACATACAGTCAGAGTGAGTCGGTATTAAGATTAGTAGCAGACATACATTCAGTTATTCGGTATTAAGATTAGTACCAGACATACAGTCAGTGAGTTGGTATTAAGATTAGTACCAGACATACAGTCAATAAGTCGGTATTAAGATTAGTAGCAGACATACAGTCAGTGAGTCGGTATTAAGATTAGTACCAGACATACATTCAGTTAGTCGGTATTAAGATTAGTAGCAGACATACAGTCAGTGAGTTGGTATTAAGATTAGTAGCAGACATACAGTCAGTGAGTCGGTATTAAGATTAGTAGCAGACATACAGTCAGTGAGTCGGTATTAAGATTAGTACGAGACATACAGTCAGTGAGTCGGTATTAAGATTAGTAGCAGACATACAGTCAGTGAGTTGGTATTAAGATTAGTACCAGACATACAGTCAGTGAGTCGGTATTAAGATTAGTAGCAGACATACAATCAGAGTGAGTCGGTATTAAGATTAGTAGCAGACATACAGTCAGTGAGTTGGTATTAAGATTAGTACCAGACATACAGTCAGTGAATTGGTATTAAGATTAGTAGCAGACATACAGTCAGTTAATCGGTATTAAGATTAGTACCAGACATACAGTCAGTGAGTCGGTATTAAGATTAGTACCAGACATACAGTCAGTGAGTCGGTATTAAGATTAGTAGCAGACATACATTCAGTTAGTCGGTATTAAGATTAGTACCAGACATACAGTCAGTGAGTCGGTATTAAGATTAGTACCAGACATACAGTCAGTGAGTCGGTATTAAGATTAGTACCAGACATACAGTCAGTGAGTCGGTATTAAGATTAGTACCAGACATACAGTCAGAGTGAGTCGGTATTAAGATTAGTAGCAGACATACATTCAGTTATTCGGTATTAAGATTAGTACCAGACATACAGTCAGTGAGTTGGTATTAAGATTAGTACCAGACATACAGTCAATAAGTCGGTATTAAGATTAGTAGCAGACATACAGTCAGTGAGTCGGTATTAAGATTAGTACGAGACATACAGTCAGTGAGTCGGTATTAAGATTAGTAGCAGACATACAGTCAGTGAGTCGGTATTAAGATTAGTACCAGACATACAGTCAGTGAGTCGGTATTAAGATTAGTAACAGACATACAGTCAGTGAGTCGGTATTAAGATTAGTACCAGACATACAGTCAGTGAGTCGGTATTAAGATTAGTAGCAGACATACAGTCAATGAGTCGGTATTAAGATTAGTAGCAGACATACAGTCAGTGAGTCGGTATTAAGATTAGTAGCAGACATACAATCAGAGTGAGTCGGTATTAAGATTAGTACCAGACATACAGTCAGTGAGTCGGTATTAAGATTAGTAGCAGACATACAATCAGAGTGAGTCGGTATTAAGATTAGTACAAGACATACTGTCAGTGAGTCGGTATTAAAATTAGTAGCAGACATACAGTCAGTGAGTCGGTATAAAGATTAGTAGCAGACATACAGTCACTGAGTCGGTATTAAGATTAGTAGCAGACATACAGTGAGTGAGTCGGTATTAAGATTAGTACCAGACATACAGTCAGAGTGAGTTGGTATTAAGATTAGTAGCAGACATACAGTCAGAGTGAGTTGGTATTAAGATTAGTACCAGACATACAGTCAGTGAGTCGGTATTAAGATTAGTACCAGACATACAGTCAGAGTGAGTTGGTATTAAGATTAGTACCAGACATACAGTCAGAGTGAGTTTGTATTAAGATTAGTAGCAGACATACAGTCAGAATGAGTCGGTATTAAGATTAGTACCAGACATACAGTCAGTGAGTCGGTATTAAGATTAGTAGCAGACATACAGTCAGTGAGTCGGTATTAAGATTAGTACGAGACATACAGTCAGTGAGTCGGTATTAAGATTAGTACCAGACATACATTCAGTTAGTCGGTATTAAGATTAGTAGCAGACATACAGTGAGTGAGTCGGTATTAAGATTAGTAGCAGACATACAGTCAGTGAGTCGGTATTAAGATTAGTACCAGACATACAGTCAGTGAGTCGGTATTAAGATTAGTAGCAGACATACAGTCAGTGAGTTGGTATTAAGATTAGTAGCAGACATACAGACAGAGTGAGTTGGTATTAAGATTAGTACCAGACATACATTCAGTTAGTCGGTATTAAGATTAGTAGCAGACATACAGTCAGTGAGTTGGTATTAAGATTAGTAGCAGACATACAGTCAGTGAGTCGGTATTAAGATTAGTAGCAGACATACAGTCAGTGAGTCGGTATTAAGATTAGTACGAGACATACAGTCAGTGAGTCGGTATTAAGATTAGTACCAGACATACATTCAGTTAGTCGGTATTAAGATTAGTAGCAGACATACAGTAAGTGAGTCGGTATTAAGATTAGTACGAGACATACAGTCAATGAGTCGGTATTAAGATTAGTAGCAGACATACAGTGAGTGAGTCGGTATTAAGATTAGTACCAGACATACATTCAGTTAGTCGGTATTAAGATTAGTAGCAGACATACAGTCAGTGAGTCGGTATTAAGATTAGTACCAGACATACAGTCAGTGAGTCGGTATTAAGATTAGTACCAGACATACAGTCAATGAGTCGGTATTAAGATTAGTAGCAGACATACAGTCAGAGTGAGTCGGTATTAAGATTAATACCAGACATACATTCAGTTAGTCGGTATTAAGATTAGTAGCAGACATACAGTCAGTGAGTCGGTATTAAGATTAGTAGCAGACATACAGTCAGTGAGTCGGTATTAAGATTAGTACCAGACATACAGTCAGTGAGTCGGTATTAAGATTAGTAGCAGACATACAGTCAGTGAGTCGGTATTAAGATTAGTAGCAGACATACAGTCAGTGAGTCGGTATTAAGATTAGTAGCAGACATACAGTCAGTGAGTCGGTATTAAGATTAGTAGCAGACATACAGTCAGTGAGTCGGTATTAAGATTAGTACGAGACATACAGTCAGTGAGTCGGTATTAAGATTAGTAGCAGACATACAGTCAATGAGTCGGTATTAAGATTAGTAGCAGACATACAGTCAATGAGTCGGTATTAAGATTAGTAGCAGACATACAGTCAGAGTGAGTTGGTATTAAGATTAGTAGCAGACATACAGTCAATGAGTCGGTATTAAGATTAGTAGCAGACATACAGTGAGTGAGTCGGTATTAAGATTAGTAGCAGACATACAGTCAATGAGTCGGTATTAAGATTAATAGCAGACATACAGTCAGTGAGTCGGTATTAAGATTAGTAGCAGACATACAGTCAGAGTGAGTTGGTATTAAGATTAGTAGCAGACATACAGTCAGTGAGTCGGTATTAAGATTAGTACCAGACATACAGTCAGTGAGTCGGTATTAAGATTAGTACCAGACATACAGTCAGTGAGTCGGTATTAAGATTAGTAGCAGACATACAGTCAGTGAGTCGGTATTAAGATTAGTAGCAGACATACAGTCAATGAGTCGGTATTAAGATTAGTAGCAGTCATACAGTCAGTGAGTCGGTATTAAGATTAGTAGCAGACATACAGTCAGTGAGTCGGTATTAAGATTAGTACCAGACATACAGTCAGTGAGTCGGTATTAAGATTAGTAGCAGACATACAGTCAGTGAGTCGGTATTAAGATTAGTACCAGACATACAGTCAGTGAGTCGGTATTAAGATTAGTACCAGACATACAGTCAGTGAGTCGGTATTAAGATTAGTACCAGACATACAGTCAGAGTGAGTTGGTATTAAGATTAGTAGCAGACATACAGTCAGTGAGTCGGTATTAAGATTAGTAGCAGACATACAGTCTGTGAGTCGGTATTAAGATTAGTACCAGACATACAGTCAGAGTGAGTTGGTATTAAGATTAGTAGCAGACATACAGTCAGAGTGAGTTGGTATTAAGATTATTACCAGACATACAGTCAGTGAGTCGGTATTAAGATTAGTAGCAGACATACAGTCAGAGTGAGTTGGTATTAAGATTAGTAGCAGACATACAGTCAGTGAGTCGGTATTAAGATTAGTACCAGACATACAGTCAGTGAGTCGGTATTAAGATTAGTAGCAGACATACAGTCAGAGTGAGTTGGTATTAAGATTAGTAGCAGACATACAGTCAGTGAGTCGGTATTAAGATTAGTAGCAGACATACAGTCATTGAGTCGGTATTAAGATTAGTAGCAGACATACAGTCAGTGAGTCGGTATTAAGATTAGTAGCAGACATACAGTCAGTGAGTCGGTATTAAGATTAGTACCAGACATACAGTCAGTGAGTCGGTATTAAGATTAGTAGCAGACATACAGTCAGTGAGTCGGTATTAAGATTAGTACCAGACATACAGTCAATGAGTCGGTATTAAGATTAGTAGCAGACATACAGTCAGTGAGTCGGTATTAAGATTAGTACCAGACATACAGTCAGTGAGTCGGTATTAAGATTAGTACCAGACATACAGTCAGTGAGTCGGTATTAAGATTAGTAGCAGACATACAGTCAGTGAGTCGGTATTAAGATTAGTAGCAGACATACAGTCAGTAAGTTGGTATTAAGATTAGTAGCAGACATACAGTCAGTGAGTTGGTATTAAGATTAGTACCAGACATACAGTCAGTGAGTCGGTATTAAGATTAGTAGCAGACATACAGTCAGTGAGTTGGTATTAAGATTAGTAGCAGACATACATTCAGTGAGTTGGTATTAAGATTAGTAGCAGACATACAGTCAGAGTGAGTTGGTATTAAGATTAGTAGCAGACATACAGTCAGAGTGAGTTGGTATTAAGATTAGTACCAGACATACAGTCAGTGAGTCGGTATTAAGATTAGTAGCAGACATACAGTCAGAGTGAGTTGGTATTAAGATTAGTAGCAGACATACAGTCAGAGTGAGTTGGTATTAAGATTAGTAGCAGACATACAGTCAGAGTGAGTCGGTATTAAGATTAGTACCAGACATACAGTCAGAGTGAGTTGGTATTAAGATTAGTAGCAGACATACAGTCAGAGTGAGTTGGTATGAGCTTTGTACAAAAATAGAAACACTAAGAGGGTTCACTCACGTGCGATAAAAATTTCAAAGGCATATTTTTAAGGTCTTTTAATTTTCTTATCTTTTTTTAAATTAAAAGTTTCAAAGACATCGTATTCTAATTTTCAAAATACAAAAATAATTTAAAAAAAACAACAACACACACACACACAAAATCCCATAAATATAACTTACTTAACTGGTCGTACACATATATTTTTCAGACAGTAATAGGCTACAGCTATAAATAATAACAGCACAAGTAGTCCTGGAATAAACAGACACAATAAAATTACTAGATGATTGACACGACAAGACACTCTCGAGCTTAACGGCTATGATACCGTAATTCTTGAATCATTAAAAATAGTATCAGTAAATTAAGAGGCAGACAGATAGCGATGGCCTGTCTTCTACAGTGATTATTGAAAACTAAAGAGACTTTTCGTTAAGAGGGAAAATTGTTGAAAAATCACGTTTAGTGCCTCAAGATTATAATGATAGGATTGGTAAACGTGCATATGCATATTAACAATAATAAAGTCAGTGAACGCGTAATACAAATATTACTTTTACATACATAGAGATTAGTGAGTAGGTCTTTGTCTACAAATTTTGAACATTTAAAAAAAGAAAAGGATTTAATTTTTTTCTAGTTTTACCAGTTTGGTCATACTGCGACCCTTTGCAGCGTCATGCATAATTATAATTACCCCCAATGTCCCCTGAACTACGGGCGCATACCAATGAGTCCCATCAGCAGGCCAAAGAAGACCTTGAACTCGGTGTAATCCCACATGCCCTTTGTGGTAGTGGTGGTGCTCTTGGTGGTGGTGGACGTTGTCGTGGTTACGGTGGTCGTAGTCTGGGCCGTAAAGACCACTTGAACTGTGGAGAAGGATGTCAGCTGAGGCGAACCACCGTCCACGCATCGGACAAATGTCTTGAACGTGGTTCCACTTAGGTCGTAGGTAAACAGGTCTGTAGAGCAAAAAGAACATAATTAAGGCACATATTTTATGGAGCAGAGAACTGGAGAACCACTATCATCACCACAGACACAAAAAAAAACAATCCAGATATTCATTAATATGAAGGGGGAAGATTCTTATGATCCGCTGGTTAGACAAGATCTTAAAATAGGAGCTGTGGCAAAGAGCAAAGCAGCAGCACATTAAAATAGATATCTTTCAAAGACGCTGGAGATGAATAGGTCACACCCTTCGCAAGCCAGCACCCAACATCACAAGGCAAGCCCTAACTTGGAACCCCCCAAGGAAAGATGAAGAGGGAACGGCCTAGGAGTAAATGGCCTAGGAGTAAATGACGCCTCGATATGGAAGCTTATGATAAGCAGATGGGTCAGACGAGAGGACTGTTGGGGAGACTCGTCCAGAACTGAGATGCCAGGAGGAAGCTGGTTGTTGGCAGGGATCACAGGCAGAGATGAGATGAAAAGAGAGTAAAAAGAGGTATCTGGTAAGATCCCTCTTATCTGCCCTCTTTGGTACAATGCCCTGTATCTGCCTACTTTGGTATAATGCCCTTAATCGGTCCACATTGGTACAATGCCCTGTATCTGCCCACTTTGGTACCATTCCCTTTATCTGTCCACATTGGTACAATGCCCTGTATCTGCCCACTTTGGTATAATGCCCTTTATCTACCCACTTTGGTACAATGCCCTGTATCTGCCCACTTTGGTACCATTCCCTTTATCTGCCCTTCTTCTGCATAAGTCTAACTTGTATAAGAAAAAAAACATACAGACGTACTTTACGCTGAGCTTACTTGTATAAAAAATCTCGCCAGTTGGCGTGACGTTAATGAAATTGCTGGTGGACGCAGGGCTGACTGCGGCCACCTCGAGGTGAACATCGTTGTTGGGTGAGGTGAGGTCATCGTCTATCATGGAGTAGCTGCCCAGCTGTTTGACATCGTCACTCTCTGTCACGTAGTAAATCAGCTTAAAATGGAAACACAACAGAGAACGGTTAATTACTTCTAGTCTGTTTCTTGTTCAAATCTACTGCTGGTGACAGATGTAGACTGCGAAAGAGAACTTGAACCAATCACAGGTAGAACATGGTTATGCCTGCGTTGGATGTGGCAAATTATGTAGATCACAGAACTGCGTAGCTACTTTAGATATGTATAACTTCCTAATCTTTGGACTCGAAAAACAAAAAAAGCCGTATTATTATATTATTCCATTTCTGTACTTGTTAAACTGACGCTGTCTTGGCTCTGAAGATTTCGGAAGAATATTTCACGTGACCACGCAAACCCAGTTTTGACCTGCGTAGTTTTATTTACCTCTGACTAAGAAAATCCCTTTTCCGTCGAGTTTGTCACCTCTGATGTAGAAAATCCCTTTTCCGTCGAGTTTGTCACCTCTGATGTAGAAAAGCCGTTGTCCCTAGAGTTTGTCACCTCTGATGTAGAAAAGCCGTTGTCCCTAGAGTTTGTCACCTCTGATGTAGAAAAGCCGTTGTCCCTAGAGTTTGTCACCTCTGATGTAGAAAAGCCGTTGTCCCTAGAGTTTGTCACCTCTGATGTAGAAAAGCCGTTGTCCCTAGAGTTTGTCACCTCTGATGTAGAAAAGCCGTTGTCCCTAGAGTTTGTCACCTCTGATGTAGAAAAGCCGTTGTCCTTCGAGTTTGTCACCTCTGATGTAGAAAAGCCGTTGTCCCTAGAGTTTGTCACCTCTGATGTAGAAAAGCCGTTGTCCCTAGAGTTTGTCACCTCTGATGTAGAAAAGCCGTTGTCCCTAGAGTTTGTCACCTCTGATGTAGAAAAGCCGTTGTCCCTAGAGTTTGTCACCTCTGATGTAGAAAAGCCGTTGTCCTTCGAGTTTGTCACCTCTGATGTTGAAAAGCCGTTGTCCCTAGAGTTTGTCACCTCTGATGTAGAAAAGCCATTGTCCTTCGAGTTTGTCACCTCTGATGTAGAAAAGCCGTTGTCCCTAGAGTTTGTCACCTCTGATGAAGAAAAGCCGTTGTCCCTCGAGTTTGTCACCTCTGATGTAGAAAAGCCGTTGTCCCTCGAGTTTGTCACCTCTGATGTAGAAAAGCCGTTGTCCCTAGAGTTTGTCACCTCTGATGTTGAAAAGCCGTTGTTTTTCGAGTTTGTCACCTCTGATGTAGAAAAGCCGTTGTCCCTAGAGTTTGTCACCTCTGATGTAGAAAAGCCGTTGTCCCTAGAGTTTGTCACCTCTGATGTAGAAAAGCCGTTGTCCCTAGAGTTTGTCACCTCTGATGTAGAAAAGCCGTTGTCCCTAGAGTTTGTCACCTCTGATGCAGAAAAGCCATTGTCCCTAGAGTTTGTCACCTCTGATGTAGAAAAGCCGTTGTCCCTAGAGTTTGTCACCTCTGATGTAGAAAAGCCGTTGTCCTTCGAGTTTGTCACCTCTGATGTAGAAAAGCCGTTGTCCCTAGAGTTTGTCACCTCTGATGTAGAAAAGCCGTTGTCCCTAGAGTTTGTCACCTCTGATGTAGAAAAGCCGTTGTCCCTAGAGTTTGTCACCTCTGATGTAGAAAAGCCGTTGTCCTTCGAGTTTGTCACCTCTGATGTTGAAAAGCCGTTGTCCCTAGAGTTTGTCACCTCTGATGTAGAAAAGCCGTTGTCCTTCGAGTTTGTCACCTCTGATGTAGAAAAGCCGTTGTCCCTCGCGTTTGTCACCTCTGATGTAGAAAAGCCGTTGTCCCTAGAGTTTGTCACCTCTGATGTAGAAAAGCCATTGTCCTTCGAATTTGTCACCTCTGATGTAGAAAAGCCGTTGTCCTTCGAGTTTGTCACCTCTGATGAAGAAAAGCCGTTGTCCCTCGAGTTTGTCACCTCTGATGTAGAAAAGCCGTTGTCCCTCGAGTTTGTCACCTCTGATGTAGAAAAGCCGTTGTCCCTAGAGTTTGTCACCTCTGATGTTGAAAAGCCGTTGTTTTTCGAGTTTGTCACCTCTGATGTAGAAAAGCCGTTGTCCCTAGAGTTTGTCACCTCTGATGTAGAAAAGCCGTTGTCCCTAGAGTTTGTCACCTCTGATGTAGAAAAGCCGTTGTCCCTAGAGTTTGTCACCTCTGATGTAGAAAAGCCGTTGTGCCTAGAGTTTGTCACCTCTGATGTAGAAAAGACGTTGTCCCTAGAGTTTGTCACCTCTGATGTAGAAAAGCCGTTGTCCCTAGAGTTTGTCACCTCTGATGTAGAAAAGCCGTTGTCCCTAGAGTTTGTCACCTCTGATGTAGAAAAGCCGTTGTCCTTCGAGTTTGTCACCTCTGATGTAGAAAAGCCGTTGTTCTTCGAGTTTGTCACCTCTGATGTAGAAAAGCCGTTGTTCTTCGAGTTTGTCACCTCTGATGTAGAAAAGCCGTTGTTCTTCGAGTTTGTCACCTCTGATGTAGAAAAGCCGTTGTCCCTAGAGTTTGTCACCTCTGATGTAGAAAAGCCGTTGTCCCTAGAGTTTGTCACCTCTGATGTAGAAAAGCCGTTGTCCCTAGAGTTTGTCACCTCTGATGTAGAAAAGCCGTTGTCCTTCGAGTTTGTCACCTCTGATGTAGAAAAGCCGTTGTCCTTCGAGTTTATCACCTCTGATGTAGAAAAGCCGTTGTTCGTCGAGGGTGTGCTTCAAATCTCTTTTGCTGTGTATGCCTTCTCTTTGGCAATTGCTTACATTGGGGTCAAACATTTTTGGAGGTAACTTTGATAGAGTTCTGCATCGGTCACTTTTCAAGAATTCCTTTACTTCAATACTTAATGGGTTTGATTATTGTTGTGGGTCTTCATCTTCTCTCGAACTAACTCGAATGCTATAATGAAGTGCAATTAGCTCATGTTTATGTGTTAATTAGCATGGCATTCTAAAGAAATGAATAAATCACTTGTGACATTAAATTTAATTTATCTTCTCTTTGCATATATTTAGTATGCAAATATTTTAAAATTATGGAGACCTCGTTCTAAGGATGAAACTCTAAGTGGATGAGAAGTCTGCTCTGCCTGAAATCCGGCAAAGTCGTACACTGGCAATGACCTCCAACTTAACACTTTAACTCAGTTATGTTAGTGTGTATCTAGGAACCATCAATTACATTCAACAGCCTCGCACTAGCACCAACTAGCATCAATCATCCTTCTGTAAGGCCCCTAGTGAACACGACGCCTCACCAACCTATTTACAGACCGAATCACTTCTTACCAAGCTAGAGCTCAGCTGACACTTGTTGTCGTTAAGGTCGTATACATGAATCTGGACAGATGCCGTGCTGCTGGCGCCTTTGCTGTCAGTGGCGGTCAAAGTGGTCGTGATTTCAGAAACTGTTGTCATTTCCAGGTCGTAGTTTTGGGCCCATTGTAAACTGTTGGTGACTATGTCGTAGCTGTAGAGTTTAGAAGTAGGGAGATATTCTTTTAGAGACTCGTAGATGCGAATTCATGAAAAATAAAAGCAGAAAAAGAATAAAACAAAGTGTGGAAACAAAGAGGAAGAGAATGAGAGAAATGAATGATTGATAAAAAAAAAGACAGAAAGAGAGAGAGAGAGAAATAAAAGAGAAAGAGAGAGAGAACGAGAGAGAGAGAGAGAGAAAGAAGTCAGAATAACATGAGAATGATAGTGAAAAGTAAGGAAGTATAACAAGAGAGAGAGAGAGAGAGAGAGAGAGAGAGAGGACAAAATAATGACCCTCAGAGGGAAAACAAAGAAGGAGAATTAGAGGGAGTAAAAAAAAAGAGAGAGAGAAAGAAAGAGAGATAGAAAGAGAAATGACAAAGAAAGTAAAGAAAGAAAGTTATAGAGGAATGAGAATGACAGAGTAGGAGAAAAAGAGGATCAAAGAGATAAGAGAGAAAGAAGAGGAATTACAAAGAGAGAGAGAGAGAGAGAAAGAGAGAGAGAGAAAGAGAAAGAGAGAGAGAGAGAGAGAGAGAGAGAGAAGGAATGACAAAGAGAGGAACTAATATATAATACACTTAAATGCATCAGTGTGACAACATACCTGAAATTTGGGTCACTTACAGTCACTGTGTAGCTGTCTCCCTCTGGGTCAGTCAGCTTGGCCCCCAGTGAGCAGGATGCCCCACCTACCTATTTACAGAGACTACTAATAGCATGAAAAAAAGCAAGAGATTGGATACACTAAATAATTCAGTTTTGGTCAGTAATTGTTAAAAAATGAATGCATTTATTAAACGATTTTTTTTTTTACGCAATGCCATTAGCTCTGTCTGTATCAGATGTGACAAAATATGCAGGTCGAAATTGTGTTTGCGTAGTCATTCGTAGCAAGATTCTCGTTGCCTGTCAGAGAGGCGCTGCAGACCTGCCACATCACCAGAAAATTCCTCAATGGAGACTGATAAGGGACTACAATGAATTTTATTTCTCTTTAACGAAACTCGACTCTGGGAGCGCCAGAGAATGAATACTCGTTCGTTTCTAACATAATAATAATAATATTAATAGGCATTTAGCTAGTTCATTTTAGACACTATTCTTGCAATTATGATACAGAAAACAGACACTAATCTGTTATCTACTCACCACTCCCTCTGTTATATTACAGTAGTACTGCGTAGCTGACCATTTGGGTGGTTCATTGATGTCATTGACTACAATTGTCAACACGTCATTGCCATCACTGGAAAACAGCAACAACATAATGACACAATAATAAAGATCTGGTTGGACATACGAAACACATTTTGATTGTATATTCTCCCTTGCACTTCCAACAAAGCTTACTTCCCCTTTCAGACCTTGCGATTTGTAAGGCAGATAATGTTAAGGTCATCTTTTCCACCTGTCAACAACATCGACCTGTCAACAACATCGACCTATCAACAACATCGACCTGTCAACAACATCGACCTGTCAACAACATCGACCTGTCAACAACATCCACCTGTCAACAACATCCACCTGTCAACAACATCGACCTGTCAACAACATCGACCAACCGCCTTAACGTTTCCCCATAGCTTAACCCTGATGATCCTAGTCTTCGCACAGGTTTCGAACCTGGGGCCCCCGGTTCAGAAGCCAAGCGTTTTACCACTCAGCCACCGCGCCTCCCTCCCTTGTCGACGATATTGACAACAAATTAGTTTTATTAAAAAAATGTTAAAACTTTCTTATCAGACATTTGCATGGTAGAGTCTGTGATTGAAGTTTAACAGATGCTATTAGTACAAAAAGTTTTTAATACTCTTCTGATGTGTGCTGATACTCGATTTCTGTATTTTTATGATTCTAATGATTTTCTAAACTCTCTACAAGTTTGCTGGGCAAAGATTTCTAGTAACAAAAAATGGCTTAAACAATGTAAAAGAGAAACTTCTATTACTATCAAAACAAAAAAAAAACTAGTTGCATGTCAGTTAACGAATGGTCTCACTTGCACACCGCGTGACACTCTAGGTCACTCTAGGATACTGTTGTAACTCTAGGGTAGGCATTCAACGTAAAGCAACTCAACACAGGGTGTTTATTCACTAGGACAAACTGTCACAAACACGTAACATCCTTCAGTTTCCTCAGAGTCTTACTACTAAGTATACCAGTCCTTTGCTACTTAACCCGAATGTGGACCAACGACAGCCTTCCCCGCTTCGCTCCAGGTCCCTACTACAACCTTCAGGCAGCACAAAAGTTGGCCTCTTAGTTTCCCAAACATTCAGACTCTTCACAATCCCTGATGCACTGTTATTCTCTCTCTCCTAGTGTCTTCCCGTTTTCGTTCACTAGTGCGCTCGTGCGCACCTCAAGCACAGGTACAAGGCAGGGTTACAACAATACTGTCAGATGGTTACTTCAAAACTATTGGCCTAAGAAAAGACTAGAAGATGATTTTTTTGATCCGACGGTATTTGATACCACAACGATCATAGACCGAGGGGAGGGGAACGATTGGATGTCAAACACAGTCACTGCATTTTATGAGGCCAAATCTAGTATCTTTATTTTATATTATAGTAACTAATCTAGAATTATGTTAAACATTTGTGTCTGCCCAAAAATGTCACTAACCTAAACAAGTATCCGTCAAGGAGTGTACATTTAAATGTGTAGCGGGATTTCACTTCGTAATCCAGGGCGTTGTCATAGGCAACAGCAATTTTTGTACCTTGATACAAATGAAGACATAAGCGAGTATCAGTATCAGAGACGTCTAGACATTATATAAATAGATAAGTACGTAGGTCTCATAATGTTATAATGTATCTAAAAATAAATTGCACAACATAAAATGTATGAATATTCTTTTTATTGCTTTTGTTTAGCGCAACGTAGCATATAAAGAGCGATATGGTTCAATCTCATTTATAGACCAGTTGGGGGAGGGGGGGAAGGGAGGGGTAACTGGTATAATGTTTTTGTGCTGTATTTATGCTCTCAGCAAACATAACTTTGCTCAAATGGGGACTCGAACTCTAGCCGCTTTGAAAGTTGGTAAAGCGATGTTTGCCACTCAATCCCACGTCCCACCATTTGTTTATACTTTGTCTTTTTCAAAATTGTTTGCGGTAGTCTCACCTGGCTTCAAGTCGCTTTGGAAAAAAAAAATCATTATGTCACTGAAGACTGATTTATCACCTTAAATTTAAATTTTGCTAAAGTCTTTCTAATTTTAAACACGGCTTCAGCAGAAGTTACTGCACTAGACTCAAAGGTTTCTTTGTATGCAGTAAAGAATGTGATTACATAAATAAACCTACATGAACATATTGCGCACTGTCTTGTTAATGAATAGAAGAACATAAGTATGGGAAGATCACCGAGAGGTTTTCTTGCATCAATAAAATAAAGAAATAAATAGAATGAGAAATTATAATCTATCTGCGCTTTCTGTTTATAACCCCGTGAACATTTAAAAAAAAATGTTTTTTGTTATAAACGTATTCAAGTCATCTCGAGTTGGTCAATGCTGCATAAAAGCAAACAATCTTGGAATTTGAGAACATAGTTATGTAAAAAAAGGGGGAACAACTACTTGTTAATTTGTAACCTGAAATCTTAAACTTGGTGATGTCACTTGGCGTGGTCAATGTACACGCTGGCTCCATTGGGTTCACGTATCTGGTTAGGTCAGTGACGGTCATGTCAATTATTTCAAAGTCTTTTGGAGCAGTCTCGTCGACCGTGAACGTGAGAGGAAGGTTGTCAATGGAAGGAGGCAGGTTCAAGTCTGAAATAGTTGCAAAAAAAAAAAATGTTTTGACTAATTAACGTGATCTTATTTAGTGTTAAATCCACATATTAAATTATATAGAAACTATTTTTTCCTATATTGAAATATTAATTTAATCATGATTTTTTGCTTCTAACATTGATTAGTGTTAAAATGTTCTGATTATTGGATATACTTTAAGGGGATGACGTTGCTGTTTCTTAAATACACTTTAACCGAACAAGCGACCTATTGGTTATCAAGAAAGGTGACTGCTTGGTAGACAACAGGCCTATGCCAGATTAGGAGGCCCTCTCCTGGATAGACGTTCTGTCTGTAGTCTGGCAAAAGTGCAGATTTCAGAACTCGGACATTGCATCAGGTTTTAGAAAGCTTCTTTTGTTTTTGCTGAGAAGAGGTGGCTGAGTGGAAAACTGCTTGGCTCCCGGAGGATCCTGGTTCAAATCCTGGTCATGACTGGGAATTTTAATTTAGGGATCTATATGGCGCCTCTGATTACAGCCAGCTCTATGGGTACCTGACATTGGCTGGGGAAAAGTAAAGACTTTTTCTTCGTTGCGCTGGCCACAATACACCCTGGATAAATGTGGGCCACAGAAATAGATGTTTTTTACATCATCAGCCCTATAGACCACAACGTCTGAAAAGGGGAACGTTTTTAATTAAACAGAAATACCCGCTTAAAAACACTATTTGGTTAATTGGTTTATCTAGAACACGTACAATTTTTTTTTCATTATTTTCTGACCTCTGAGTCCACCCAGCTCTGGTGGGTACCTTACATTGATTGGAGAAAATTAACTAGATCTTTAAAAACTATGTGCATATAAGAAAGAGCTAATGTAAAAAATATTAATAATGGTACAAAATGTCAAAACGCTTTAGCTATAAACTCTTCTCTGAGGTAATTGTTTAACAATCTATAAGAACAGGACAGTATAGAAGGGGAAACAACACACTAATGGATAGTAACTCACTATTCAGATTGACGGTCACGACGAAATCATTGATAGTGTTGTACCCGTCCGTAGCAGTGACTTTTAGTTTGTACGCTGAAGAGGTAGCGTACCTGAGGTCAGTGGCTACTCGAATCTTTCCATCTCCTAGGAAAGTATAAAACACAGAGAAGTATGTCACACACGAACACTCACACACATACACGATTTCAGGTATTCTTAGGAATTGGAATCCAGTGAACATAAGTATTGTAAGCCATTTTGTTTTGGTTGTAGAGAACCTTTTTTTCTTATTTATAAGTAATGCAAATTATTTAATCTACAATCGCTGGCATCAGTCTCTAAAAAAGGCAATGAATGAAATAATTAAAAAAATATTTAGCAATATTCAAAAAAGATTTTAAAACACAGAATTAAATGTTATTATTATTATTATGTTAGAAATGAACGAGTAGTCAGTCTCCGGCGCTGCCAGGGTCGAGTTTCGCTAAAAAGAAACAAAATTCATCGTAGTCCCTTTAGCAGTTTCCACTGAGGAATTTTCTGGTGATGTGGCAGGTCTGCAGCAGTACCGCCTTCTGACAGGCAACGAAGATGTTCCTAGGAATGTTAAGGGCCTTGAAGGTGTCTGTGAGGTCAGTTGTTATTATCCCCTCGGTTGATATAACAATGGGGTATATTGTTATTTTGGACAATTTCCATAGACGCTTAATCTCCAAGCCTAGGTTCCCATATTTTCTTTGTTTTTCTATCTCAGTTTTTCTTAAATTATGAGACAGTGGTACGGCGATATCGATAATGGTAGCGGTTTTTTCTTTTTTATCGATGAACAGCAGATCCGGGCGATTGAAATCTACCGTTTTGTCGGTCAGAATAGGCCTATCCCAGTACAGCAGATGTTCAGTAGACTCGAGAACCTCTTGCGGAGAGTATTTATAATAAGGGGGAGTGTCCTTACCGATCAATTTGTACGTCAAAGCCAGGTGTTGGTGTGTTAACTTTGCAACTTGGTTATGGCGACCTAGGTAGGCTGATTCTGATAGGGCTGGACATCCTGCCATAATGTGTTCAATCGACTCGCCCACATTTCCACATTTTCGGCATTTGTCGACAACATTGAGTTTCAGGATATGCTTCTCGTAATTTTTTGTCCTGATTACTCTGTCCTGTATTGCTGTAACAAAGCCTTCTGTTTCAGGGTAGAGATGACCTGCTTTGAGCCATGTTAAGGAAGCAGCCTTGTCGATGTTGTCCCCATGTAATGAAGCCGGAAATTTTCCGTGGAGTGTTTTTTCTTCCCATTGGCGAATCTCATGCCCTACGTCGTCCAAACCGATATTGACATCAGCATTGTGTAGGTTCAGAGGGGTTGCATCGGAGTCGTATTTCCGTAGGAAGGAAACTAATTTATGGCTGGAGGCGAGCAGTTTTGATCGTATTTTTAAAACTTGCATCTTACACAATTTGAAGATGTTCTGCAATCCACGACCCCCATCCTTCCTGGGCAGGTATAACCTTATGGTGGAGGACTTGGGGTGTAGACATCGAAACTTGGTTAGTAATTTTCTAGTGAGTCTGTCAATGTCATGTAGGTCGGTGTCAGTCCATTTGATCACACCGAACGTGTAAAGGAGCACAGGGACGGCCCAGCTGTTAATTGCAGTGATGAGATTACTGCCAGACAGTTTGGTGTTGAGGATTTTATTAACTCTTTGCCTATATTTGCCAAGGAAGTCCTCTTTTAATTTCTTATGGTTTATCTTGGCATTCTGGTTTATTCCAAGATATTTATAAATAGAGGCGGAGTTCAATTCCTCGATGCCTTCAAATTCAATGTTGGTGTTCGTTGCCTTGCCCTTTTTAATGCTTATGATGCCACACTTATCCAGGCCAAAGGACATACAGATATCGTCACTAAAGCATTTTACCGTTTTGATTAAGGTGTGTAATTTTTGCTCGGTTTCTGCATATAGCTTTAGATCATCCATGTATAATAAGTGGGACACACATTTTGTACATTTAGTGTCAACCCTAAAACCGTTTGTAGAGTCTTGGAGTAATGTAGATAGAGGATTAATCGCTAGGCAGAACCAGAGTGGAGATAGTGAGTCACCCTGGTATATACCTCTTCTTATGTGCACAGAACCTAGTTTATCACGATTTAGGTGCAGGTTTATCTTCCAATTATCCATACAGACTTTCAATAGTTGTTTTATTCTTGGGTTGATTCTATGGATGTCCAGGGTTTTTAATAGCCAATCATGCGGAACTGAATCGAAAGCTTTTTTGTAGTCGATGTAACACATGTGTAAATTTCTCTTTCTTCTATTAGCTTGATGCAATATAATACCATCTATAGTTAGCTGTACTTTACAGCCCATCGACTCTTCAATGCAACCTTGTTGTTCATCTGCTAGTAGCTTATGGGCAGAACAAAATTTATACATTTTACTTTTTAAGAGTGAAGTTAATAGTTTATACACCACTGACAGACAAGTGATAGGGCGATAGTTTGATGGTTGGTTCGCATCCCCTTTTTTGGGGAGGAGAGATGTTCTCCCTTCAGTGAGTTCTAACAGCATTGAAGACGGTTCTGATATTAGCTCGTTAAAACTTGATGTTAGTGGTGCATGTACGGCTGTAAGTTTTTTCAGCCAAAAGTTGTGTATATTGTCCGGTCCAGGAGCAGTCCAGTTGTGGGTTTTTGAAATAGCTGCGGAGACTTCCTCAGCTGTGAAATCCTCATCAGGCATTTCTGGTATTAGGTTGTTTTTAGTTTGGATTTCCTCGATCCAGTCAGCCTGCACATTGTAATGTAGTGGGTCGGACCAAAGCGCCGCCCAGTAGTCGGTAAAGGAGCCGTGTTTAGTGCTATCAATGGTTTGAATTTTGTCAGCACCATTATCAGCTAGTTTACGGAAGAACTGTTTTCTCATGTGCTGAAATAAAGCGTTATGCTCCTTTCTTTTGGTGGTTTCGTTGTAGCGCTTTAACCTAGCTCCCTTTAGTTTAGCTTTCTGTCTCAGAGTATCTTTCAAACATAAGAGTCGTGCGTGGCTATCACAGTCCGTCAATTTGATTCCAGTTGTTCTTAGTATTGTCTTCATTTTGTTAAGTATTTTCGCGGAATGGTTGTTTCCCAGATATTGTCCAATTGTATCCATTTGGCTCCTCAGTTGATTAATATTGTCTTCAAGGCGCCTTTTCCATGCTGGCACATGTTGTTTTGGTCTTTGATTAATTGGGCCTAGCTCGAAGGTCTTTTGTCCAGAGAGCTCCGTGACAGCCACAGCGGCGCAGTATATAGCGAGGTGTGTCTCAAACAAGTTTCTTGGTGTTTCAAAATGGTTAGCTAAGACTTTATTTGTTTCATTAATATATGTGTTTGTCTCTTTCTTGACGTTTAGCTTGGGGATACGAGGCCTAGAGTTAAGGTTGGTGTTTTTATAACGGTCTATAAGATTAGAAAATTTTGAGTGTAGCTCATTGCTTATTGCCGATGTTGGGTCATTCTCTTGTTGGTTGGGTGTTCTACTAATGTCTTCGTTGGTCGGCTGTGTGGGCATGTCGTTTATGTCTGAGATGAGCTCTTGTATATGAAGCTCATGACCTACTTCCCTTCTTATCACGTCAATTTCTGCAGGGGTCAAATAACATTTTTTAATTATTACAGATCTTCTATCTACAACATTCTGCTCTGTAAGGTTTAGATTAGGGTATAATTTGTTAAATTCCAGGGAGAGTTTTTGCCTATAACCTGGTAGAGGTTTATCATCACAAATGTTAACACGGAAGAACGATTTGATAATGTCTATATTCATTTCTCTCGTCCATTTGATCCTTTTGGCTCCTCTTGTTCTACCACCAACAGCACCTCTCAATTGTGTGAGGTGCGAGTCAGGGAGTAGACCGACCTCTTGTGTTTGGTCATGAGGTTGTGAATTACCCTCAGTAAACACTCGACTCATTGGTGAATAATATTTACCGCCTAATTTATTTCATATTCATCGCTGTCCTGGAAGAAGCAATGGGTCCGTTCTATTTCCTCAAAATTCAAAAATGAAGATAAAAAAATTGAACGTGCGTTAACTAGTTTATTTTGATCTACTGTCTCAGTAAACAAGCTTTTTAGATCTAGGTCTAGTAATCATGGAAGTGACGCAGCGAAAATGGCGTCCCTAGCCTAGGATAAGAAGTGATCTTAAAACTAAGAAAGTTTTCAAACCCAATGCATAAAAACATCCTAAATATATGCGGACCTACAACCATGTAGCAGTACTTCAGTATTTGTAAAGTCTAGAGTACAAATACTTCCTTGATCTCGCTAAAAAGTCATAAGAATACAATGAGTCAGAGAGAAGGAAAACACGCCATAGCTTCCGGCGGCCATTATTATTATTATTACTATTATTATTATAGCGGACACTATTATTATTATTGCTATTATTATTATTATTATAATTATTTGCAAAGGTGAAGTAATCTGTTGTCTTGCTATCAATTGGATAGCATTCTTTTTTCTCCTTAACAGTAATAAAATTGATAAACCAATTCCATTATTAGAAGAAGATAATGATAACCTTGAGTCATATCTTATTACGAAAATCCTTGTTATGTGTTCAATTCTTATTTTTGTTAAATCCTTATTTTTAAAAAATCCTTTAAAAAAACACAAAGCTTATCTAAGGGAAAGAACTCAGCACTAACAATAATATCTGTCAATAATGTAGCAGTTATTTCCCTTATTTTATATCAAACAAAATAATTAATTACCAATAATTAATAATAATTAATGAACAAATTATTTGATTTTTTAATCTAGATCATTAAATTGACTCATTCACAAAAGTAAAGTTTTAACTTGATAAGAGAGTGGGAGGTGGGGAAAAAAAAGTAATTAAAATTTGTCCCAGACAGACAAACAGACACACAGGGATACCTAGTGAGTTGATTTAAGCGGTGTAAAAAAAAATATTTTTTGATGTATACGCTTACCCGCACCAATGCTGAACAGCCCCTGGTTTGGACTCTGCGTCATGCTGGATGTTATTGCTCGCTTCTCAGGGTCGTCGTAGTCCACTGTGTAAACGACGCCTCCCACAGCTGTAGTCTGAGCGTCGACACTAACAGAATCTGGGTTGAAACAACAAAAGTGATCAAAGGTCCCAAACCTTTTTGTGGACTTGTGCGTTGGGGAGGGACTATATTTTTTCTTTACATTAAATGTTAAAGACTAAGACTAAGACCAAGACTGCTTTATTGATCCTTACGGAAATTTGTTGTGATTACAAGGACTCGTTTCTCATATAAAGACAACACAACAGAAAAATACACATAAATACAACAGACACAACATAAAGAGTTCATTCAGCGACTACACATAGGTATCTTGGTGCATTTCATGTTCCCTGATCAATGAGTGGCGGTGATAGAGTCTGACCGAGTGAGGTACGAACGAGTTTTTGTACCGCTCCGTTCTTGTTTTGATTGACAACAGTCGCCCACTTCGCGACGACCTGGCGTAGTTCTGATGGAGCGGGTGGCCGTTGTCTTCCATGATTTTTTCGATTTTCCTTAGGCACAAATATTAAGTCATTGCCATGTAATCTTGCTATTTATGTTGTTATATAAGTTAGTGACCCTGTTGCATTTCTGTCACACAGATTAACACTTTCCTGGCGGGGTTACTCTCAGGATGTAACCTGAGTTATCTATTATTTGGTTATACATTTATTAAGTACATTATCTCATGTCATGAAGAGGAATGTCAAAATGCAATGGCCCCTAAAGATGTCAAGCCTTCCGGCCCCTAAATACCTAGCTACGCCACCGCGAGCACAGAACAGTAGTGAGTGCGTTTAATTGACTCCAGATCTATAGATTTATTTGTGTGTGTATATGTGTTAAGTGTATATGTATTTATTTAAAAAAAAACAATATTATCATTGGGTGCTCTATTGAAACGTTCTATCATCATTACTTATGTAAATAAAATTGTATGTTAATGTGGTCAAACTAGTTACTAGACCCTATAGATGCATGCGCTAGGATTTGATTTAATCGAACATATTTTTGGGTTGATTTACATACAAATCAATTCCAACGGATTAACTTAAGACTTACAACCTCCTGTGCATTGAGAGGCAAGCTGTTTACGTAGAGATAGATCGCTAGCAATGTCGGCAGCCTCTTCCCAGCTAGTGCCCCCTGACCTGCGGTCTTCAATGAAGGTGCGGAGTCAGGTATTAAGAGAGCGCCCATGTTAGTATTTCCCTTGTTATTGATACTGTTGGTGCGCGTGATTCAATAGGTCTAAGGAAATGTCCAGCAAACTCATGCGACGCTCATGTCACACCCGCATGTAATGGTCGAATGCAAGTCCGGCAAAGGATTTCTTTGTTTGTGACCAGATCTTTGTAAGTGATTACTAAAAATCAGTCTTAAACTAATTCTGCTGAGTCACAAATAAATAGTTACACGCACATATGTAGACTACACTTAAACACCTACACATAAACACCCAAAGCTCAACACACATAAACACATAAATACATATTATACTTACACATAAACACTTATACATGGTTACTAATATAGACTCACTCATAGCCAATCAACAAAAGACACGCATACACACATTCAGTAAAAGATGTCCACATTAACTAATGTGGTCAAACACTTTCTAATTACATTTAGTACAAAGTTGTATTTGTGGTATGGACTCACCTGATGGGTAATTCCTGATTGTAAAAGGTTTATTAGCTTGAACCTCAACGTACAGTATCTGAGACTTAGCTCTGTAACATTAAAATGGAGATTCACATCTTTATCCATAGATACAATAAAATTAGTTAAAAATCATTAATTCAAACGTCTCGTTCTATGCCAGAGTGATAACTTTATTATTGTAGAAATGGCCAAGTTTTCATTCTCTGGTACAGTGTCCACTGAGGAAATTTCAGGTGATATTGGAGGTCTGCAGTAGTACTGCCCTATGACAGGTAACAAGAATGTTCTTAATAATGTCTAGGGCCTCGTATGTGTTTATGAGGGCAGTTGTCACTATCTCTCAGGTGTTATAACAACAGGGTATAGTATGGTGTTTTTTTTAGGTAACTTCTATAGTCGCTTAATCTTTTTTCATATTTAGTTCTTTTTTCACTTTCAATATATTTGCTAGTGTGAGATAGTGGTACTGCGATGTCAATAAACATTTTTTTTGTCGTTATTACATTTAATTATAATATTAAAAATAAAACACATTGTTGAGAATTCTCGTATTTCCAGAGGACTTCTTTTCGTAATTTGGATTATTTCAACAGGTCCACTTTGCCTGCTGAATTCTGCGGGTCCAGTTTTGAAGGGCGAGACGCTTAAAAACAAAACACTTTTTTCTTTTCACATACAACTGATGGCCACTAAATTTGACGTGTTGCAGTAAAAGGAAGACCCACATCTGAATCTCTCATGTACACCCACTCCCTATTAATTAAACCTTTAATTGAGTTTACTCAAAACTGAGAAATAACTTATTTAATCATAGACACACTGTTAAGTCTGAGTGGATGTCTTTATATGCGAAAGAAAAAAACAACCAACCAACAAAACACGAAATCTCATTTATTCTGATTTTACTCAAATTTCTATTTAAATTCTGACAGTTATAAAATTAAGATTGAATGTCTTCATACTAGTAAAGATACAGAAGACATTTACAGATGTATTCAATGGAGTACCAGACAACCGAAAAGGAAATCTCTTCTACTGTCTTCATTTTTCGACTCATCAAGCTCTCTATGACTATCTCTAAAGACTTATCTGACTTATGTAATGAAAGGTGGGGGTGAGTTTTTTTTTTACTCAAGAGTTTAAAACTTGTATATAATAGCCAAATAAACGTCATACTTACTGGCCTTGGTTATTATCCTTACACTGGACGTCTACAATATAAGTTGTACCAGCTGCTAGCGTCTGGCTGCCGTAGTAGTACACATATGGATCCGCTATAAATAGAGAGGTAGATAGATAGATGTGTGAAATATATACATCTACAAAGAACATATATTTTGATATATGGATGTGTACAAACTATGGATCTAAAACAAACATATCTAGATGTGTAATTAATATTTATCTATGATGTTTCAGATCTAATGATACACATTTTTAGCGCCCACCAAAGTTCTGGTGTAGTTTCTACTTTTTGTCTTTTCTTAATGTGGAACGTTATGGAAGATATTATATTAGGTTCCCGGTCATTTCACCCCCGGTCACCATCCCCGGATACTTCATCCCGGGTGACCATCCCCGGACACTTCACCCCCGGTCAGTTCATCCCCGGGTCATTTCATCACGCGGTCATTAGATGAAATGAGCGCTTTAAAGTCAAATCCTTAACAGCACAATAAAACAATGAAAAAGGATAATATTTAATTGGGGATGAAATGACCGGGGATGAAGTGACCGGGGGCTGAAGTAACCGGGGATGACCGGTCGCCGCAAGGGACTAGCTCAGTAATGAATTAAACGCGCTTATAACTAGATCTACCTGCATTGGGTGGCATCTTGAACACTTCAAAAGGCACAAGAGAGGTAACAGAGCAAGTACAAGCTGCGTTGGCAGTGCCTGGGGTGCATTCAATCTAAACAAATAAAGACATTCGCACTGGTTAATGTAGTTACAGTGTAGTCCTACATCTGGCTGGGCAATAATAGAGATAGGCTGGGCAATAATAGAGATAGGCTGGGCAATAATAGAGATAGGCTGGGCAAAGATAAAATGGTCGAGCAATGATAAAACTAACTGGCTAATCATAAACTAGTTGGGCAATAATAAAACAGAGCGTAGCAAAGCAAACTAAATATTTACATAAAAAGGATAACAAAAGTTAGTGCAGTAGTTAAACTGGCTATGACTTATATGTAGCAAGCAAATTTAAACGTAATCCAAACTTTGATAGTAAAGTTCAAGCAAAAGTTATTTTTTGATCTACCAAGACACCAATATTCTACAACAGTGGTGCCCAAAATACGGCCCACGGGCCACATCCGGCCCTCGACGTGGTTCCATCTGGCCCGCCGAAACGTCGGCACAAATTGTAGAAATCCCCCTTACAAACAACAAAAAAAAAAGGTTGAAAAATGTATCTTAACCTACGTTTTGGCACTCACTTTTTCTCTGATAGATTGGTATTATGATCTTTAACATTTGTGTGTTTATGAATGTAGAATCTACCAGGAAAAAGGAACATATCTTTCCTTTTTTGTTGAACATAAGCCAAAATATTTATTTTATGTAGAAAGTGGGATGGTCTACTAAGACAACAACATAAAAACGGTATTATTAAATAAATATGGCGGCATTATAGGTTTGAGACTCGAATAAAAGATTGTCAAATTACGCCTAGAGGTTGAAGGATCCATGGGAATATTTACCAAAAAATGAGACCTCAAAATGAGTCTTTGGTAAAGCTACCTACACTGTTGCTCACATTTTAAATAGGGAAATGAGCTATTGTCTGACCCATAAAAAAATATAATTGTAAGTAACTTATTAGTTAATTTTTAAATCCACAGGTTTCTACCAAAATAGTTTCAAAACAATTTTATTTCGTTTTTGTAACTTTTCGCTCATGTGGCCCGCGAGACGAGTGTTGGAAATAAAAATGGCCCGCGGGTCGAATTAGGTTGGGCATCACTGTTTTACAACATTACCTTGGGGCCGACACTAGTCAACTGTTCTGCATCTACTGGCAAAGGAACAACACTTGGATTGAATGGAGTGATCGTTGGAGTCTAAAAAAAACAAAAAAACCCAGACTTTATTATTATTTTTTTAATATTTAATATATATATATATTTAAATATTAAAATCTGCAAACTATGTTTCTTATTGTATTCGGAATCATATGGAGCAAAATGAATTGCTTCTGAACCGAGGGGTCTCGAGTGGAATCCAGGTGAAGACTGGGATTTGAATCGGTATTTTTAGACGTCATGTTGGCTACATAACATTATTCTAACCAGATGCACCCGCTAGGTGGAAATTTTGTTTTGTTGTTGTTGTTTTTTTTTTAAATCTCAGTTCTGTGTTTTGTTTCCTCATTTTTACAAAGCTTATATCAATGCACTGTCTGTTTGTGTGTCTGTCTGGTAAAAAGTTTGAACTTGTTTTTTCTTCTCATTTCCTATTCTCGGATCAAGTAAAAACTTTGCACAATTATTAATTGAACCTGACAAAACATGAATCAATAAAAAAAAAAAACAATTAGCTAATTAATTGTTGGTGATTAATTCTTTTGTTCCATTCCGAAAGAAAGGGAATAAATGCTACCTAATGGGAGATGTTGATAGATATATCGATTTAGTTCCCATATTAGGTCTTGACCAGTTTTTTCTCCCACTTCCCATTCTCGGATCAAGTTGAATATTTCAATAATTATTCCTAGTCGATAACAATACACGAACCAGTAAAAACAAATTAACCAATTTAATACTAATTAACTAATTTTGTTTTATATAGCAGAAAAGGAGACAAAGGCAGTGTCGTAGCATCCATGAAGGGGTTCAATGAACCCGGGACCATGACCATTAGGGATCCACAGCCTGTGGCGTAGCAGCAATGGGGGCGAAGGGGTGGATTGCACTTGAACCCATGACTCTTGACCAGTTAAGACCCACGTGAAAACTTAGGGATTGACACTAAAGGAAATAAAGTGATTATATGTTTGTAAAGCTGAAAAGCTCCCTCAAAATGGCCTAAAAGTTGCAAGAAACTTGTATTAGTTATGAAACATTAACACGTGTTTTAAGCTAGAGCTAATGCACCAACGGTTTTGATTGGTTAATGTTAGTAAATGCTTTCCAATTTCCATTAAGTTTATTGTAATTGTATTTAGCCCTACTTGTACGTTAGGGGGGACTACTGTTGACAGAACGTCCCATTCTTTTGTTTCCATGCATGTTCATTAACCAATGATAAAATTGGTATTTTAAAAGGTGGAAGGCAAGAGAGAGAGAGAGAGAGAGAGAGAGAGAGAGAGAGTTTGGTTTAGAAAAATATTATTGTGTTGTACAGAAATATAAGAAAAGGGTAGGATAACATTAACAGTTAGGTCTATAGGGATAGCTCCGATGGTCACGAATGAATATTTCAACACATCTGCTAATTAATCATTTTTTTAAAAGCTTAATTTGTTTCTTTTATGTTTTGTATTTAAATAATTTAATTACAAATTTTTAATTTGATTTATAACTAGAACATCATGTTTAAAAGTAAACTATTCCTATCGTTTGAACAGAATGTACAATCAAGTAAAATAATAAGCAACATCATAGATAGTGAGGGGAATAAAGTAGATGACTATGAAGATATTAAGAATATTTTTACAAAACACTTCACTATTATATACAGTGAAGAGCCAGTATATACTGATGCTCAAGATAATTTTCTAAAATTTTGCAATCAGCTGGACAAGACAGATGAAGATCTTTTAGGGAGTGCATTTACGCTAGACGAACTCAGGACTGCCCTGGACTCGACTAAGAACAATAAATCACCCGGTCCAGATGGCTTAACATTTGAACTCTATAAAACCTTCTTCCCCCTGCTTGGTCCTCTCTTACTGCGACTATATAGCGACGCCATTTAACTGGGACAATTTCCTCCAAATTTTAACGAAGCATACATCACACTTTTACCTAAGACATCTGAAAATAACACTTCACCTAGCGACTATAGGCCCATTTCACTTCTCAACACGGACTATAAACTTCTCACAAAAATGATTTTCCTAAGAATGAAACCACTCATAAACCAACTTATCGGACATGACCAGTACTGTTGTATCCCGGACGCATTTTTTACGGGATTTTATCATGTACAGTAAGGATAAAAACCTCAATGTGTCTCTTTTATCTGTAGATCAAGAAAAAGCCTTTGACCGAGTAAGCCATAGCTTCCTGTTCAAGGTGCTTGAGAAATGTAAAATAAGTTCCCTGTTAATCAGATATATAAAGCTTGTCTATACCAATGCAACAAGTAGATTGATAATTAATCATACTCTCAGTAGGAGTATCCTCATACAAAGGTCTGTCAGACAGGGCTGTCCCTTATCCCCCTTCTTGTATATCCTTTGCTTGGAACCCTTCTTGGAATCTGTAAGATCTGACCCCTCTATTATTGGGATAAATATACCGAGTCGTTCCTTCTCAACCATCAAAGTCAAAGCCTATGCGGATGATACAACCTTTTTTCCATCTTCAGAGCAAGATATTGAGAATATACTAAAGAAATTTACACTTTTCGGAGAAGCTAGTGGTTCAAAAATAAATATAACTAAATCCTCTGTAATGGGACTAGGGAAATAGAAATTCAAAGAGAATTGCGCTTTCAGAATTGTTGATAAAATCAAGATTTGTGGTATTGTCTATACCTGTAATCCTTTGTTCTATTGTAAAGACCCGTGGGAGAATATTTTTGTCAAAGCCTCAAACTTAATTAAACTTTATCAGCACACAGGTTCTACAATATTTGGTAGAGCTGTATTGATAAATAGTTTGGTCATTCCAAAGATTGTCTATTTAGCTAACATTACAGAGCCATCTCCTAAATTAAAAAACAAGCTGAACAAGTTAATTAGTAGCTTTATATTTAAAAACACTATTAGGAGCATTAAGCACACTACACTCATTCAAAACAAAGAGGATGGGGGGATAAACTTGCAAGATGTTAAAACAAAAATACATTCGCTAAGGCTAAAATTTGTAGGTCAAGTAGTTAGGAACCCAACAAACTTTCCCTTGACAATTTACTATTATGGTTTAAGATTAAGTAGTCTTCTTCCAATACACAATGATACTCCTCACTATTTTGGTACAGTCACTCATCCATTTTACAGATCTATTTCAAGAATTTTACCTGGTAATGAACATTTAATACACAACAAAACCAAAGAATCATACACAACACTTAAAAAGCTGTTACAGGAAAGCCTAGTGAATAGGATTAAGTGGGGGAGAGTTCTTGGGGTGACAGAATTCAAGGACACATTCATAAACCTACACAGTAAAGATATCCCACCAAAAGCTAGAGAGATTAGTTATAGACTTATCTTTGGGATGACCCCTATGGTTAGAAGACGGGCAAATGACCGTGAATGTATATTATGCCACCTTGAAAATGTTGATAACGAGAAACATATGTATTTGGAATGTCCATTATTCCTTCAAGTTAGAAGTACTGTAATGGACCTATTGGAAGCAAACTGTGTCAATTATGTAAATGTTAACTTATCTATTATTTTAAACAAGCTGCCAAAACTAAAAAATAAAATGATACATAACTTTAACTTGATTATTGTTTCCGAATACAGGAATCCTGTTTGGGCTAGCTGGCTCAAATGTCTACATAATAATAAGGTGTTTGATCCTAATCACTTGGAATTAACATTTAGAAAAATAATGGACTTTAGGGTAGAGAATTATCTAGTTTGATTTTCATATACCTGTACAATGCTCATGTAGTTTTTCAGAAATAGGGTGTTGGGGGTCAGGGATATCTGATATTGTGTTGATTGTTCTGGAGTAGAGTATACTTGTATCATTTTTCTGTCATTGGTTAGGTAGTATGTCTTTGATATTAAACAATATTTCCATTACTATTATTATATGTTTAGGTTAATCACTTTTCAATTGTTTATGATTTAATACTTGTGAATTATGATAACTTACAAATAAAAACATATTTAAAAAAAAAAAAAAAAAGCCAACAAAAGAGGCAAGATGGCCCATAAAAGAGGCACATAAAGCCCAAAAAAGAGGCAAAGAAAAGAGGCCTAAGGCCCAAGGATTCCTATGATGATAAAGCTAAAACTGAATAGCGCAAATTCCGAGGTTTCATTTAAAAGGAGAAAAAAAACAAATGGGATAATGAATTTGTTATTGGTGTTTAGTGAATACAATCATGACCTATTTTTATCGATAACCTTGGCTGGTCAATAGTGTTATATATTAACTTCTTTGTCTTTTGTGTTATTGCAAGTTAAAGTATAATCCGAATAAAATAAAAGAGTCTGAGATCTTAACTAACTAAAAAAAATGTCATTTTGAAACTTTTTATCCGGTCAGATTTTGTAAAATAGTCTAAGTCCTCATCACATTGTTTGCTTGTCTTTTGTAGTGTGTAAAAAATGTTATCAGAATAAAAAAAAAAACAGGAGATGGTATGTAAAGTAGTTAGTAATAGCATTAAATAGTAAGCAATCAAATGAAACACCAGAGTATGTTACATAGGTATTTTATCGAACTATCATTGTAATTTAGCAATGTATGCAAGTGAGACCTGGACACTGACTAAGACATCTGAAATTTACTTAATACTTGGGAACGAAAAATTCTTAGGAAAATCTATGGTGCCATACAGGATGAAACAGGGTGGAGGACACACACTAACCATGAGATATATCAATTGTATGAAGACCCACCGATAGTGAACGAAATAAAAAAGACTATGTTGGGCAGGTCAACTTGAAAGAATGTCAGATAACAGAGGAGCGAAAATCGTAAAAACCAAAAGGCAGGCGACCCAAAGGCAGACCCCGAATGCGATGGATTGATGATGTGGAAGCAGATCTGCAACAGCTTGGGGTTAGGGCTGGAGACGAAAGGCCCAAGAGAGATCTGAATGGAGGGATGTGTTGATTCAGGCCAGAGCCCTCCATGGGCTGTAGCGCCACTGGGATGGATTTATGATCATTGTAACTGTTAGACAATTACTTAACAGATTTAATGGACATAAAATATAGTCATCGTGTTTGAGACTTTAATTCTCAGTTTTATTTGAAGTACAGTGGACAAAGAGTTAATGAAGGCATCATGCTTCTAGTCTCATTTGAACCAGATGATATTGCCATAGAATATTGTTCAGGGATGCAGTCATTTAACTCCTTCTCTCCGTAATTATTTACCACATTCTGGTGGAATCAACGTTGGTATCGTCTGTTAGGAGAGAAAGAGTTAAAGAAGCCTTTCATAACAACATAGCAAGTCTGTCCTAGATTTTGTTGTTTTTTTTTATCATAAATACCTACATGAGATTTGGATGTTTTTATCATAGACAACTATATTTTATCATAAAGTTTTCCATTTTTACAGCATGCATCTACTTTCTCACTTTGTCTGTATCAATGGTTTCAGTATAGCGGTCAATTTTGTAAATTTCGATTGATAAAAAAGTATGTAAGAATTTATATGGCACAGAGCAGGTTGACTTCACTCTGTGTTCTTTCCGTTGAGCGAGAAACAGACACAAGTTTAGAAATAGATGTACTGGTTACATTGCTACTTTGAAGGCCAGATAAAATGTTCGATTTATTTACTGTAAAGTGATGGAACTAGTATTAGATTATAGTTTGTATCAATATTTAAAATTGTTTCACCTAGAAGTGTTTTAGTACTATGTAAATGTGTAGAATGTAGAACTCATAAAACATTTTTTTATTCATTTAAAATATCTTTAAGTCGTTTAATGACATTATCACTAATTACTTATAAAAAAAAAGGTACACTACTTGCATAGGAATGTCTTTTGGTAAATGTAGCGATGCATTCAGAGTACTCAATTGTTTTGCCTCAATTTACATTCATCTTATTGGTGGGAGAAGGGCCCACCAACATATTCTTGAACCCGGGCCCACGGCTACATTGCTACGCCACTGGGCAAAGAGAGATAATAGCCATTGCAATTTTTAACAACTTTAGAATACTGTAAAGTTTGTTCATCTTTCAAGCTCGGTTTTAATACCTTAATAAATACTCTCGATGAAACGTTAATAGCTAAGCCTCATTCCGATACGTTCAACATAGCACTGATCCTACAAACAAGAAGCAATAGAAAAAAGAATACTTTTTCAAAAACAAAGTTTATCCAAGGGAAGGAACCATTTATTTGAAAATTACGGGGTATATCTCAGACGAGACCGTCCAATACTAGCCTTTTGTTTACCAACAAGTTTGACGCCATGTTGTGGGTTAAAAAGATCAGCGAGTACAAAGTGATACATTTACTTCAATTACCTTTAAGAGTCACTAGACGTCTGATTGGGCAGTGTAACTTACCGCATAGGCCTGATAGGTCAGAATACAAAGTATTATTGTTGATGTTTTCACGTGACGGTCAAACCAGTCACTCAAAGTTAAGCGCCCTCGATTCATCGCAACAATTCTCTCTCCAAGTCTAAATTAGAATTTATTCTTGAACATCTACACCACTTTTTAAATTGAAACAAACTACTTTCAGTAAAATTTTGTCAATTCGCTCTAATAGCAAGACAGGCGTACGCAGTATAAGTAGTCTAATATCAATCTAAAAAGTTAAATGACGCTACATTTTCGGAATTGACGTGGTCTAGAAAAGAATCTACAAAATGTAAAAATGCCTGTGTGACCGTGCCACTTATTCAATGCTTCACGTCATAAAGGTTAAACTAGATAAGACTAAATCTATTGATTGTTATTTTAAAAGTTATGTTTGAATTACAACAAAGAACAAAGTTGATCGCTTGATTGACGAGTGACTGTCATTTCCCTCTTTTGTTATTGATCCCATGTTGCCTCGACACAGTGTCATCGATACCTCCTCAATCGATTTTTTAAAAGTATTTATTTCGTTTTTAATATATTGATTTGATTTTTTAAAGTTTCAATATCAGTCTAGCATTTGTATGCTATCCAGTACACGCATACATTTTCTTGCAGTTTAAACATCAAGCAACTAGAAAATTTTTCATTATATATTAGGTTATGATAAAAATGTGTAAAAAGGTAGAATCAAAAATGTGTTGTGGTTTGTTTTTATAAAGTTTATATCAACTCACTCTGTCTGTCTGTCTGCCCAGAGGCGGACTGGCTATACAGGCATTAGGGCAAATGCCCGGTGGGTCGGTAGGGCCATTAAATGGGAGCACGGATGCCACATTGACGTCTAATACATTTTTTATGGTTTTATACAAGTGGGCGTTCTGTTTTTACAGACTCTACATTGTAATACTTATTTGTTCTAACTTCTTGTTTCGCTATGATACTAGTAGGCCTCATCCTTTTAGGGCCCACGCACTCAGCGATTAAAAAGCAACTTAAGGCCTATATTTCTTGCAGAGATTCCCCGCATGCATGTGTACAGGTATCAATACATTATTAAACTTATAATGATTTTGAGGACAGGCCGGCCTTTAATGATGATCTTGATATACAATTTCTGTGCCTGATTGTAGAGCAATTCCCGTGACGATGTTGACACCCAAGGCGCATCTGTGTCTACCTGTCTGTATGCCTGTCTGTCTGTCTGTCTGACTCGGGTAAAATTTTTTACGCATTATTTCTCCAACACCTCCAAATTGTTATTGTGACAAACAAAATATGAATCAATAAAAAAAAATAACCGATTAGTCAATACATATTTTGGTAAAAAATTTTTTTTATATCGATTAAGGGAAATACCTTTTACATTATCGAGAGATATGGTTGTAATTGCGGAGTTCTTACCCTTAGATAATCTTTGTTTCTTACTTCTTTTTACTTTTGCTTGAATTTTGTTAACTAAAATTCTAATTAAGAAAGCGTTTGAAAAGTATTTCTGTGTGTGTATGTCTATGTGTGTCTATGTCAATGTGTGTATGTCTATGTGTGTACGCTATCGCTGTACCTATGATTTACCCCATTAGTGTTCTGTGGCTCTGTGCTTGCTACTCTTCCTGGTCACAGGTCACCCAAAGTGACCTAACTTGAAACAAGCCTGTTCACTCTTCAATATTTACCTCCAATGATCACACTGCACTCCAGACCGCAGAAGTAATTTTGATGTCATTATTTTCTAAACAATAATTGTGCAAATTTTCAACTTTATCTAAGAATGGGAAGTTGGATAACTAACGTGGTCAAAATATGACAGACAGCGGACAGACAGAGTGAATTGATATAAGCTTTGTAAGAAAAAAAGGCGGAAATAAAATTGTTGTCTTCAACTTGACAGAATAATAAATTATGCTTATTCCATTCCATACAATAAAACAAATTATAACATGCTTTAAAGTGCGATAAAGTCCAATGTTTTGTGACGCCAAACAACCTCATCTCTGTTTACGCCTCTGTAAGTTTAGGAAATTATACTTCCATTAACTAATATTCTCACGGGTGCTAAACACATTTACACACAAACACACACACTCACACACAGACTTGCAAACTCAGAAACTCTTACACAGTGCGATCAATACAAACTTCAAACTATGAGCGACTAAAAAGTCTGTAGATCTATATTTAATATGAAGAAAGCTAAAATCAATATATGTACATAAGAATGCTTGCTATTGATAAGAAAGCGCCAAACTGACTTGAAACGAAATCTTTTTGATTCGCAGACTACTTGGTGTGTGTGTGTGTCAAGTAAGTTTGTCCTGTTTTGTGACATGGAATTCGGACCTTGGAGTCTAAACTAATGTTTTAGTCCTCTCTCAAGACATTTGTTGACCTCTTGCTGCAGACTCCAAAACTAACTATTTAATTCATCTAGGCAAAGTTAGTGATAAGGTCCAGGGAAGAAAACAATTTGACGCCTTTTAGGCTAAATATCATCAATGCAGGAAACACAACAAAAAAAGTATCTTTTTTTTCTGTCAATTATTTCTTTTAGCCCTGATATTTTCTACCAGGTGTTAGCGATTTCTTGAAAACGTGTTTTAGATTCCAATTATATTTATGTATGTGTGTGCTTGTATAAGAGTATTTATTTATATAAGCATGTATATTTGTGCGTGCATGAGTTTCTGTGTCATAGTAAAAGTTAAGGTGTAAGCATATGTGTGCATGGTGCTCGTGTGTGTATGTATTCGCGTGCGTCTGTGTGCATGAATTTTTTGTTTTGTCTAGTTTAGTCTTTACTTTAGGTATGTGTGTATGTGTTTATGCGTGTATGTGTTTATGTGTGTATGTGTTTATGTGTGTGTTTGTGTGTTTATGTGTGTATGTGTTTATGTGTGTATGTGTTTTTACGTTTGTATGTTTCTTTGTTAATACGTAATTATTCTAGTAAAGCTTTAAAAAGGACAAGTAATTTATACCAGATCAGAATCTCCATTCATCTATTTTATTTCTAAGATAACATACACATATGAAAGTCACTCAAAGTCATGGTTCATAACTTTTTATTAAGGTCTGTAAATATAATGAACATACATTTTCATAATGCTCAAAATAAGAATTCATAGTAATCTTTCAAAATAATGATAATTTGTAATGTCAAAATGAAAGTAGACAGTTCTTTATATTACAATTATATCTACCTTTATGCGTTTTTTTTTTGTGTGTGCTATAAATAGTAATTATGCTAATAAAACAACATAAAATCTATCAAAACAAAATTTTAAATTTAATGGTACGAATGAATAGTCCTAAAATTGTATCACACATTGATATATATTTCTGAGTAGTATCACGCCATTGTGCTATTGCATTATAAGATATAGGTAGATGTAAATTAATTGGCACTAGAATAGGTGAATGGTATAGATTGGTCTATATCTTTCGTTGTATTTTGTTTTATATATATATTATAATATTTATATATATATATATCAGTTAAAAAAATTGTGCATAAAAGTTAAGCAAGTTGTTAATTTAAAATACAAAAATGGTAACAACACCGATAATATCATTATATGAATAATTCATTTACAATACATAACATTTTACAATTTATAAACTTTTAAAATATAAGTTGTTTTTTTCACAAAGAAATATTTAGCGGTTGAAAAACAAGGGAACAAACTGTTGCATTTCTACTTTTAACATTAGACATCCTATAGCGTCCCTTCAAATTTATCATCTGCAAGGGGAAAAAAGGTAAAGTATATATGTTACAAAAACACAAACTGCCTATCACTGTACTTAATATATAATTCATAACACATTGTATTATATTGTATTATATATGAGAAACCTAATATCGTTCTGCTTTACTATTTAATGTTCTTAGGCAATTCTTATGCAATGGTTGTTGAATCTGTAACAGGGCATACTTTATTTAAAAATCAATAGACTAGTTTTAGTATGATCACACAGTACTATCTTGATATGTGTGCAAACGTATTTCAATATATAATATCCATTACAGGTAAGGAAGAGATCAATGCTAACTCCAAACTACCAAAACGTATCAATAAGGGCAGTAAGTTTTTGAGTTCTTTGATGATAAATCGAAGTATGCATCCATTAAAGTTTTGGTTCAGTATATTGTCTACCAGGCTAATGTAAAATTGCTACAAATGGGTTTGAAGTCACATAATTAGAGGAAAAGAATACTTGTGTGTTCATTAATTAGAGTTTGTAAATAATTAGCAAGCGTTTAAGATTTAGTAGTTTGTAAGTCGAAAAAAGTATCTATATAAATTACTTTACATCTAGCCCATAAAATAAAAAAAGCTGCGGAATACTAGTCATAATTAGTACATCTAAAATGTGACATATTACTTTACATTCTTATATTTTGCTAAACTAAAATTAATTATTAGACTAATCGATATGAAATAAAAGTGCAAGCTTGTAAATAAAATCCAATAGGATTCAGTGCTACCACAAAATACTTAAATTTTTAATTTTCCATCACATCAAAATTTGGATTAAATGAAGCTTGCTTACATTATCAATTGTGCTATTGCAGAAATGAGTAAAGCGATTTTCTTTTGAAAATACACTAGTTTTAAGCGGGAAATACCCATTGATGGAAAGGCTGATAGGTATATACTGTCTATATGTTGCCACTTTGACAGTGCAGAATTAATTACTGTTAAACCCAGAAGTGATTTTTTTAAAAAAGCAAGCTTAAGAAAAAGATTGAAGGGTGTCTTCAATGATAATGAAAATAATGACTTCTGCCAAGTGTCCCGGCATCTGGTTCTGTGGACATTCATTTAGACAACAAGCATTAATAGTTTGCCATACTAACTGAAATGTGCTATAATTTTTTTTTCTATTTTCTTTTTATTTAATTAGATTTGGCTCTAAAATTTTAATTTGCGCTAAAGCCCTTGTCCAAGGGCCCGGGTTCGAATCCTGGTGAAGACTGGGATTTTTACTTTCGATATCTTTGGGCACCTCTGAGTCCACCCAGATATACTAGGTATCTGACATTAGTTGGGAAAAAGTAAAGGCGGTTGGTCATTGTGCTGACCACATGACACCCTCGTTAGACGTAGGCCACAGAAATAGATGACCTTTACCCTCTAGATCACAAAGTCTGAAAGTGGAATTATACTCAATGGTACTTGTAATAGTTGCATTACCATATTATAAAATCTTTGGGGCTTGCAAAGACCTTCCTTACGGGGAACAGTACCAGGAAAAAAAAAAGAAGAGACAGACAGCGAAAGCGACGGGAAGACAACATCAAAGAGTGGACGGGCCTGTCATTGAAAGAGATTCTTTCCTAGGCAAAATACAGAGAGGAATGGAAAAAGACAGTCGACAATCTTATGTGGTGCCCCAACGGTCCAACAGTGAAGTTGCTGCATGTGATAATTAATGAATTTTGTAAACGAATGGAAACATAGCAAGGAAATCAATACGTTTAACTAATGTAAATAGTCTGGAATACTGTAGAATTATTTGATTTGTCTATTTCCCATATTACATCGATGGTGTAGCTCACATCTTCATAACTCTTAATTTCAATGCTTCATTTATTGTTTAGACTTTTGATGGATGAATGTGTGAATAAAGTCCCAGCCATTCCTTCAGAACATCAACCCGGCAGTTGGAGCATCATGATAATTTTACGAAGTAAATCAAACATGGCCATAAACTATTGAATAAACTCTGGTTTAAATGTATACATCAAGAAAATTGAAATAAAGGACTATAACGAGATGTTTTAAAATTTGACAATAATAAACCCTTATGTAATTCGACCTAAAGAGAGTATCTCTAGATTGTGTTGTTCTTCTAAGCTGTGAGGGTGACATAGTCGTTCAGTGACTTAAGGAGGCCTACATTTTGATCTGGACAAGATAAAATGGTGAACTTACTGTTGCTCCAAGCGAAGTTGTCCCAGCTGGATTGGATAGCCGGTCTTTGGGTGACAGGAGTAAGTGCCCTTGGCTCTCTGTGGAACAAGAATTATGTTTAGATTTTTCATGTTCAGTATTTAGAAGGAGAAGGAAAATACTAAAACCAAAAAAGAGTTTAATGTTAGAGAGATAACTTAAAGTAAATGATATATTCGGAGAAGATATGACCCAATGCGAAAGAAAGATACAAGAAAACGGAGGATTAGTGGAGAGAGAGAGAGTGATGGAGATGAAAGAGACTGACAGAGAAAAACGAAACAAAAGTACCAAAATTAAAAAGATACTAATTAATATTTAGAAAATAAGCATTATGAGAATCACCGAGACTAAAAGAGAAACTGAGAAAAGAAAGGTCAAGATGGAGAGACTGGGACAGGAAGGAGGAGAGACAGAGAGAGACCTGTTGGAGACAAAAAGTCTTATTCCGATGAAGTTAAAAAAATCTAATGACGTCATCCCATCCTGTATCACCTCCCCCTGATCCAACGGCTGCCAGCATACTGCGAAAATACCTCCATCTAGGCTACATCCAATCTTGTTATAGCCACATTCCAAACTTGAACCTCAGAGCTGTTCATAAAACTTGAACTTCTGTTTACGTCATTGGGCAATGTTTGTAACTAAAAATTCTTAAACAACTTACGGTGGAGTCTGAGGTTTGACTTCCCTTGGCTTTGGTAGTTTTGGTTGTCTATAATGAAAAATTCAAAACCAAATAAAAGTCAATTTTCATGAGACTTATGTGTAGAGCCTCTCCATGGCAACATCAATGCAGGAAATGAAGTAAATAAAAGGGCTGCGAAAAAGCAACTTTAAAATTGCACAAGACTAACAGATTAGTTGACGTCATGTCATGAGGTAAGCATTTCTGTCGTGAGTTTTGTTCTTGAAAGATAAAACTTCATCTCATAGAGCACCTCTAGTAGCGGCTTAATTATTTAGCTCTTCACACACTAACATATACAATACTTTCTTCATTTTACAGTAGCATCTAAGGGGTAAAATCCATATCCCATAGTCTGAGACGAATATTAACATTTGAAGTGTCAAATATCTAGTACACACCGGGGGGGGGGAGGGGTTATGTTGTGTGCTTAAAGTGGTATAAAATGAACAGTGCAATTGCTTTTATGTTTTTGTTGTTTTTTTTTAGTTGTTTTTAATTTTGACACACAATTAGTCTTTGATTGGGGTATGATGCGCTCAGTGTATATACTTACTATTTGTATTATATGGAAGTAATGAAATGGTATTAATATAGGCGCCTTGATATCCTTAGGATGGGTGAAGTCAGCCTTTATTAGAAAAAAAAATCTTTTTTCAAGGCTGAAAATTACGCGTCCAATTTCAAGAAAGAGCGATTGAAAAAAATAAAGTGAAACAGAAAAGAAAAATATTTAATTGGGGATGAAATGACCGAGGATGAAATGACCGAGGGATGAAATGACTGGGGATGAAATGACCAGGGGATGAAATGACCAGGGGATGAAATGACCGAGGGATGAAATGACCGGGGGATGAAATGACTGGGGATGAAGTAACCGGGGATGTAGTGACCGGTCATCCTTATAAATAATAGACTTCAAAAAAAAAAACGATAATTATGTCTTACGCATTTCATGTGTCAATGTAGTCAAGAATGTTAATCAGTGTCATAAAATCTGCTTAGTTGTTGTTTTTCCTGGCTGATTCATGCAACCCATTCCATGTTTCATGTTATTTCAATATTATTAGACAGTAGTTTTAAATTACTTGTAATGGAGTTAAGATTTTTTTTTTATTAGAAGACAAAATTATTTTACTTACCTTTTTGGACACGTACAGTACCTACATAGAAGAAAGATAAGTCCAAGCAAGGCCAAAAGACCTGTGGAAAAAAAAAAAGAATAATCTTTACATTAAGTTACATGTACGTTTCAAAGCCATCAAAGACTCCAAAATAAGTAAGTACATTTCCTCAATTCCTTTTATATCATCCCTTTGATCACCATTACTTTTTATGATCTACCATCATATGGTTTGAATATCTGGATATATTGTTCTAGATGGTTGCTGGTGTAGAAAGTATATAATAACATAGACGCTACATAAAATATTACTTTCATCCAACGAGCTCTAAGTGTTGAATTCTTGCAAAGCAAAGATATCAATAAATGCATTCCTTTCTAAGAATTGTCAAACTGAACAAATCAATAAATGACATGATGGCAAACAACTTGCGAGTATTTCTGTTTACTATCTATTAATTTTTGCGTTTCTTTAAAGCTGGTCATAGGAGGTACAATAACCCCCTGACCACTAAAACGGGTAAGCTTGAAATCTGCCTAGCCTAGACGAGCCATTAAAACGCTAAATGGTTTACCCTCAAAAGCCATTAGTGATGCTTTGAGGTTTACCTAAAAACGCCATTAAAGATCCGAACAGAGCTTTGAACTCATCGTACTCCCAAATGTCTTTCTCCGGCGCAGCCGTGGTGGTCACGGTGGTAGTGGGCGTTGTCGTCGTGGTAGTTGTTGTGGTCAACTCGTCGTAGCGGACGACGATGGTGGTCGTCGAAGTGGTCTTAGGCGATCCGTTGTCCAAGCAACGGACGTACAGTTTAAAAGATGTTCCATCGTCTGAACTATCGAACTTGTCTATACAAAAAGTTGTAAGGAAAAAAAAATAATTAGTCTGTAGTGTAAGAACTATTGTATAATATATATTATATTATATGAATTAAATTATATATTATATAAATATGTATTATGCATATATATATATATATATATATATATATATATATATATGTATATATATATATATATATATATATATATATATATATAGAGAGAGAGAGAGAGAGAGAGAGAGAGATAGATAGATAGATAGATAGATAGATAGATAGATAGATAGATAGATAGATAGATAGATAGATAGATAGATAGATAGATAGATAGATAGATAGATAGATAGATAGATAGATAGATAGATAGATTGATAGATAGATAGATAGATAGATAGATAGATAGATATAGATATAAATATAAAAGAATAAATAAATAATATTAACAAGAGCAGAAACTAATTATAAATTTGTTAATTATCATTATGATGTCGAAATGTCGTTGTCCATTACAGTGTATTACAAAAGTGATATTAAATTACACTATTATAAGCCAGAAACATTCCATGCAATAAAGAAAGAAAACAAAATTTCACGCTCTACCTGCAGATGACAACAATTTTGAGCCCAATTAGATTAATTTGCTATTCCGTTTAATTAGTCTACATCTGGTAATATCTCTTCACTTACTGGCGTAGAAAATGTCCCCGTTTAATTAGTCTACATCTGGTAATATCTCTTCACTTACTGGCGTAGAAGATGTCCCCGTTTAATTTGTCTACATCTGGTAATATCTCTTCACTTACTGGCGTAGAAGATGTCCCCGTTTAATTAGTCTACATCTGGTAATATCTCTTCACTTACTGGCGTAGAAAATGTCCCCGTTTAATTAGTCTACATCTAGTAATATCTCTTCACTTACTGGCGTAGAAAATGTCCCCGTTTAATTAGTCTACATCTAGTAATATCTCTTCACTTACTGGCGTAGAAAATGTCCCCGTTTAATTAGTCTACATCTGGTAATATCTCTTCACTTACTGGCGTAGAAGATGTCCCCGTTTAATTAGTCTACATCTAGTAATATCTCTTCACTTACTGGCGTAGAAAATGTCCCCGTTTAATTAGTCTACATCTGGTAATATCTCTTCACTTACTGGCGTAGAAAATGTCCCCGTTTAATTAGTCTACATCTGGTAATATCTCTTCACTTACTGGCGTAGAAGATGTCCCCGTTTAATTAGTCTACATCTAGTAATATCTCTTCACTTACTGGCGTAGAAAATGTCCCCGTTTAATTAGTCTACATCTGGTAATATCTCTTCACTTACTGGCGTAGAAAATGTCCCCGTTTAATTAGTCTACATCTAGTAATATCTCTTCACTTACTGGCGTAGAAAATGTCCCCGTTTAATTAGTCTACATCTGGTAATATCTCTTCACTTACTGGCGTAGAAAATGTCCCCGTTTAATTAGTCTACATCTGGTAATATCTCTTCACTTACTGGCGTAGAAGATGTCCCCGTTTAATTAGTCTACATCTAGTAATATCTCTTCACTTACTGGCGTAGAAAATGTCCCCGTTTAATTAGTCTACATCTGGTAATATCTCTTCACTTACTGGCGTAGAAGATGTCCCCGTTTCTGGCCACGTAAATGTGCGAGGAGGCTGAAGATGGACTTCCAGACGTGACCTCAAAGTAGATATCATTGTTGGGTGAGGTCACGTCTGCATCTGATTGGCTAAAAGTCCCCAGTTGCATGACCGTGGACAATTGATTTAGAGAGTAGAATTTCTGACAATATGGTTAAAAAAAAACAAAGAAATCTTAATGTTGTATTATAATGTTGTTGTTGGTGTGTGTGTGTTTTTTTTTATCTCGGTTCATACACAATTTTTAAATGCATTCATGTCACATTATTTTATGGCATTGTTAAAAGTGAAAACTAAATAAAAAAAAATAAAAGTGTCTTTAAATAATTACGTACAAAAGTAATCTTTTAAGAGAAAAGAATTTTGTAGATCTTAAGATAAACAGATACGCTGAAAAAGTTCTCATCATTAATCACATCGTTTATAAAGATGTGTACTTATGTGACAATGTTATGAAGACTTATACCCAAGAGACAATGTTATGAAGACTTATACCCAAGAGACAATGTTATGAAACCGTCTACTCAAGAGACAATGTTCTGAAGACGTCTACTCAAGAGACAATGTTCTGAAGACGTCTACCCAAGAGACAATGTTATGAAGACTTATACCCAAGAGACAATGTTATGAAACCGTCTACTCAAGAGACAATGTTCTGAAGAGGTCTACTCAAGAGACAATGTTCTGAAGACGTCTACTCAAGAGACAATGTTATGAAGACTTATACCCAAGAGACAATGTTCTAAAGACGTCTACTCAAGAGACAATGTTCTGAAGACGTCTACTCAAGAGACAATGTTCTGAAGACGTCTACTCAAGAGACGAGACAATGTTCTGAAGACGTCTACTCAAGAAACAATGTTCTGAAGACGTCTACTCAAGAGACAATGTTCTGAAGACGTCTACTCAAGAGACAATGTTCTGAAGACGTCTACTCAAGAGACAATGTTCTAAAGACGTCTACTCAAGAGACAATGTTCTGAAGACGTCTACTCAAGAGACAATGTTCTGAAGACGTCTACTCAAGAGACAATGTTCTGAAGACGTCTACTCAAGAGACAATGTTTGGAAAAAGTTACTCATGTTACAATGTTTTGAAGACGTCTACTTATGTGACGATGTTTTAAAGACGTCCACTCACCAGCGCGTCTGTTTGACAGGAGTTGTCATTGACGTCATTGACGTGGACGTTCACAGTCACAGTCGCAGTCAGTCCACCACTGTCCACCGCAGCCAGAATAAGGGTGACATCGGACGGCAAGGCGTCTTGGTCAAGGTCATAGTTCACGGCGAAGGTCACATAATCCGAAGAATAGCTAAAACATTGTGGAAAACATAAACAAATTTATTAGTACATGTGTTGTTGAAAGTCGTTGACTTGTAGCACCAAACTGCTGGTTAACAGCTAATCCGCTGTAGGTTTATTATAGTTTAACTTATGAAATTTGAAATAACTTGAATAAACTTCTTGTGGGAACAAAACTAAATATAACTTTTATTAGAATATAAACAAATTGAACTTGAGATGAAATGAAATAAATTAAAATTTAAACAGATCTAACTCACTGTAAAAACACTTCTTTACACTCTGGCTTCCTTGATCCTTAATCGATCGATCTTAACTTAGATTATGATTACTAACAATTAACTCTCCCTTTATTCATCATCTAACAATTAATGCTCTTCGTAATCACCTTGGAAACAAACACAGACTCCACAACAACATGTACAAAAAATGTTTAAAAAAAAATGTTTTAAGTGCTTTTAATGATTGCATTATTAGACGCATTTGTTTTTTCGTATTCTGGTAGCATCTTTATTTATTGATTTTTTTTGTTATTCGTATAATCAACAAAACTAAGATTTTAAAAGATTAACATGTCTGCAAATAGACACTTTTGACGTGAAAATTGTGTGTCAGTGTTTGTATGTTCAACTTACGAGAATCTGTATCCATTATTTGTGGATAAAAAGAAAACTGAAGTCACTGTGCCATCCTCGGGGTCTGTGATAACAGCATTCAGCTTACAGGAGTTGGAGTTGGCCTTAGTTGGTGTCGGAAACACAAGAATGAGATTAATAATATAACAGAAATACAACTTTTTAGTAGCATCAATGTAAACTATATAGATCGGTAATAAGTTGTATACATTGTTTATAAGCCAAATGACACCCAAAACAAGTTTGTCAAGTGAATGGTGAATAGAAACTTGCATATAGAAGGTACACAACTTCAAGGACCAGCATGTCAATAAGCAATAAACATATAAAGCATAACAACAGGATATATCTTGCAGAGGAATCCTGCATATAGATCTACATAGTTTGAGGAACTTTACGAGCCTCAGGGACCTTCTGATATGACCATACGATTTTAGTTTGCGTTTTTTTTTTAAATAGTTAGCAGGTCATCGTAAGGTCATCGTAAGGTCCAATCAATGTATTAATCCTGTTTCTAATCTCTTCGTTTGTGATGCGGTTTTTGTATGAGTACACACTATTAGAAAACGACTCCACCGTTTGAGAACCTCCAACTCATGAAACCACTAAGAAACTAGAACAGAATCAGAATAGAGCCATGAGAATTGTAACAAACAAATATACAAATATTCATTCACAGCTCATTTTGAGTCTGTTTTAGTTTCTTTAGGTTCGCTTAAGAGGTGCTCAGTAGAGGACAGTTATTCCAATATTTGTATATTCCAATGTCATTTTCTGGAACAGAACAACACACTAGAGAGATATCCTTGAAAAATTGTTTTATTTTATTTTTTAAAACCTTTAAGTTCATAGTTTTAAATGAAGTCCAAGAAGAATATTAATTTGTTTTAAATCGCACTTATAGAACAGAAGGTACAACAATAAAACATTGAAATACTCACAGAACCCTCGTCAAGGACACAGAAGTATTGATTTTTATTAAACACTGGCATCTCATTCACGTTCGTTACAATAAGTGTTAGTACATCATTGCCAGAGCTGACAATAAAAAAAAAAACAAAAAAAAAAAACCAACATTGTTTCTGATAGGCCCTAATGGATACATGTAGCCAGATAAAAAAACAAACATTGTTTCTGATAGGCCCTAATGGATACATGTAGCCAGATAAAAAAACAAACATTGTTTCTGATAGGCCCTAATGGATACATGTAGCTAGATTTAAAAACATTGTTTCTGATGGATACATGTAGCAAGATTCAAAAACTTTCTGATTATGAATACTTGTAGCCAGATGAAGCAAAAAAGAGTATCTATTGATGGATATATGTAGCCAGATAAAAACCATTGTGAAGCTTCTTTCGAACATCCAAACTATCAGATAATATTTGGTCTGTCTGCACTATCAGGTCGGCCTTAGGCATAGGCAAACTAGGCAACCGCCTACGGCCTCCGATTGTTGGGGGCCTCGTACAGAACAGAAGAAATAGCGAAACGTCACTTCAATCAAGTTCAATGTTATTATTGGAGAACACTAGCCAGGTTTTTAATAAATTGCGTAATTTTATTTTTTTTTCCGCTTTTTTTAAAATTTCATTTGGGTCTCTAATCATCTAAGGCCGGTCCTAGCACTGTGGTTCTTCTATTTTTGCTGCTTGAAAAACATTATCTTTGGTTATTTATATGCACGAGTTTTTAATGCTTTAGTGTGTTGTTTTATTCACTACTCACAAAGTTTATATTGCAAAAAAAACAAAAAAACAAGCAAAATAAACAAAAATTCTGTTTAAAAAACTAAGCTTATGAAAGGGTGAAGAACTCAGCCCTTGAAACAATATATATATCAAAGTGTACACGTTATTTTCCTTATTGGATATTAATATATTAAAATAAGTGATTACAAATATTGACTAATTAGGTATTTTTATAAATGTTTTGTTAAGTACAATAAATAATTGTTTAAAGTATCAAATTGTATCGGAGTAGTTCATTTGGTTGTAAAATGTCCCCGTTGTAGACACGTGAAGGCAATCACACATCCACATGTATTTACAACTCGCTCGAAAAAAAAACACATGGGCGTTTTTTAAGGTGACTGCCTTTAGTTACCGGAACTATTTAGGACCAACATTGCTACGACACGTGATACACATTGTAGCCATGGTCGTATGTTCTCGTTTTTATAAGTCTCTTTTTCCCCCCGTTGAAAACACTAGATCTAATAATACCACAAGCAATCCAGAAAATGCATCAAGGACCATCGATATTAGGGTTTCTAGACATCTGTGACCATGTGCTGCAGATCGAAACCTTTTATAAAAGTCACGACAACCGTTGTCCTATTCAACACCGAAACAAAATTGGACAAAAACTCTAATTTATATTTTATTATATAAGCAGATTATAGGGAGTCACTATTGAAATTCTAATAGAATAGAAAAATCAATTAAAATAGTGTACTTTCTTTTGTTTACCAATGTGTCGAGTATATACATGTTGTCATATTGCATCATATAATAAGTTTATAAACACAAACATACACAAGGAAAGTAATGATAATAAACATAGCATTAAGTAGGTTATAACGATTATTTGAATTATTTACCTTTTCTTTCTAATCTAGAACATTCAACTCATTTAAAACTTTTGAAATACTAAAATTAGAAATTAGATCATCAGATTACATGCATATTCAAGTAAAGAAATAATCTTGTTATAGAAAATGAAACAAATCCCTCCCGCACCCAAAAAAAAAAGATCTTATTAAGACTTACCTAGATAAGTAACCATCAGACACAGTGCAGGTAATGGAGTAACTAGATTGTGTCTCGTAGTCAAAGGCACCATCATATTTGACTACCAGGGCATCAGCTGTCAAAAATTTTGAAAATATGTTTCATGACAATTTAATATTTAAAAAAAAACAAACCCCAACCTTCAATCCCTTAGTCTGTTGAGTTCTTAAGGCGCTACACATGATCTGTCAACAGGGCATAGTGGGCACTGGAAAGGGGTAGCTCTTTTGATGGTCCGACATGGTGCAACTTTGGGTGGACGCCGCACTTGTTTTCTTCGTGTGACTTCTAGCTAGAAGCTCTGAAAACCGCTGGTCGTGCGGCTTATACGGAGGGCTGTTGCTTGGTCGTCACAATGGTCCCGGGTTCATTCCCTACCGCTGCCATCCCCCGTCGTCCTGTGGGAGGTTTGCACTAGTGTAGATTGTCTTTCACTCTGAAGGAATATCCGAAACATGTCAAACAAAATAATGGTACTTATTAATCTCGCTGCTAATGTGGTAAAGTAATTACTCTTTGATTCTTGTAGGCCTTATTAGTTATTTAGCTCTTGTAATCAAGTTGTTTGAAGAATAAACACACTCACAAACCCGGATGTCCAACTATTTTGATACAACACTGTTATCGAAGGATAGGTTCGTCCCCTTTACTAGCAGATAAAGGAAATCTTAAATCCGCCATTTTAACTATGCTTTGTGTTTAAGTACAGATCAGAAATTTCAGGGAGACAAGAACATAATCTCTGACTTACAGTTTGAATCATAAGTGAACTTGACATTGTCCGCTGTAGAGGTGGCGGAGCAGACGGGGCTCAATGGTAAGTTTCCGTCGTCTGTAATGCTGAGAACGACGATAGTGTCCCCGGCCTTTGCGCTCTCAGGCAGAAACACTTTGGCGGGCAGCCCGTCGATAGATGGGGCAGTGTTGATATCTGAAACGACAACAATCTTAGCTAAGGTAATCTAGATACGAGTTTTAGAATCGGCATCGCTTATACTTAGCCGTAAAACCCTGCAATGGTTTCAGTTATTGTCTAAGTCACCAGACTACTTCGGAAAACTAAAAGCATTCTGCTACTTTGTTCCGTAATGACAGTTAGGTCTATTTTCGGTGGGCTTAGGGGTTCAGAGCCAATAAGATGAAGAGGACAAGCTTCAGAGGAGGGGATTAAGAGGACAAGCTTCAGAGGAGGGGATTAAGAGGACAACCTTCAGAGGAGGGGATTAAGAGGACAAGCTTCAGAGGAGGGGATTAAGAGAACAAGCTTCAGAGGAGGGAATTAAGAGGACAACCTTCAGAGGAGGGGATTAAGAGGACAAGCTTCAGAGGAGGGGATTAAGAGGACAAGCTTCAGAGGAGGGGATTAAGAGGACAAGCTTTAGAGGAGGGGATTAAGAGGACAAGCTTCCGAGGAGGGGATTAAGAGGACAAGCTTCAGAGGAGGGGATTAAGTGGACAAACTTCAGAGGAGGGGATTAAGAGGACAAGCTTTAGAGGATGGGATTAAGAGGACAAGCTTCAGAGGAGGGGATTAAGAGGACAAGCTTCAGAGGAGGAGATTAAGTGGACAAGCTTCAGAGGAGGGGATTAAGAGGACAAGCTTCAGAGGATGGGATTAAGAGGACAAGCTTCAGAGGAGGGGATTAAGAGGATAAGCTTCAGAGGAGGGGATTAAGAGAACAAGCTTTCAGAGGAGGGGATTAAGAGGACAAGCTTCAGAGGAGGGGATTAGTAGGACAAGCTTCAGAGGAGGGGATTAAAAGGACAATCTTCAGAAGAGGGGATTAAGAGGACAAGCTTCAGAGGAGGGGATTAAGAGGACAAGCTTCAGAGCACAGGATTAATAGGACAAGTTTCAGAGGAGGGGATAAAGAGGATAAGCTTCAGAGCACGTGATTATTATGACAGGTTTCAGAGGAGGGGATTAAGTGGACAAGCTTCAGAGGAGAGGATTAAGAGGAGAAGCTTCATAGGAGGGGATTAAGAGGACAAGCTTCAGAGGAGGGGATTAAGAGAACAAGCTTCAGAGGAGGGGATTAAGAGGACAAGCTTCAGAGGAGGGGATTAAGAGGACAAGCTTTAGAGGAGGGGATTAAGTGGACAAGCTTCAGATGAGGGGATTAAGAGGACAAGCTTTATAGGATGGGATTAAGAGGACAATCTTCAGAGGAGGGGATTAAGAGGACAAGCTTCAGATGAGGGGATTAAGAGGACAAGCTTCAGAGCACAGGATTAATAGGACAAGTTTCAGAGGAGGGGATTAAGTGGACAAGCTTCAGAGGAGGGGATTAAGAGGACAAGCTTCAGAGGAGGGGATTAAGAGAACAAGCTTCAGAGGAGGGGATTAAGAGGACAAGCTTCAGAGAAGGGGATTAAGATTACAAGCTTTAGAGGATGGGATTGAGATGACAAGCTTCAGAGGAGGGGATTAAGAGGACAAGCTTTAGAGGATGGGATTTATAGGACAAGCTTCAGAGGAGGGGATTAAGAGGACAAGCTTCAGAGGAGGGGATTAAGAGGACATTTATGAATGAATGTCTATCAGCTTGCATGCAATTTTCTTGTGGAATTATATTATATTATGTATGGGTAGATTTCCTGACGCCCATTCCACTCCTGCATCGATACCTACGACATAAGAAATATAGCTAGAAACCCGCGACATAAAAAATATAGCTAGAAACCCAAGACATAAAAAATATAGCTAGAAACCCACGACCTAAGAAATATAGCTAGAAACCCACGACCTAAGAAATATAGCTAGAAACCCACGACCTAAGAAATATAGCTAGATACCCACGACGTAAGAAATATAGCTAGAAACCAGCGACATAAGAAATATAGCTAGAAACCCACGACATTAGAAATATAGTTAGAAACCCGCGACATATCAGCTTGCATGCAATTTTCTTGTGGAATTATATTATATTATGTATGGGTAGATTTCCTGACGCCCATTCCACTCCTGCATCGATACCTACGACATAAGAAATATAGCTAGAAACCCGCGACATAAAAAATATAGCTAGAAACCCAAGACATAAAAAATATAGCTAGAAACCCACGACCTAAGAAATATAGCTAGAAACCCACGACCTAAGAAATATAGCTAGAAACCCACGACCTAAGAAATATAGCTAGATACCCACGACGTAAGAAATATAGTTAGAAACCCACGACATAAGAAATATAGCTAGAAACAGATTTGAAGTTCCCATTTTTGTCATGACTTTAAAAAAAAACTCAAAATTCTTAGTCACATCTAGAGCTAAGGAATAAAGTTCATCTAAAAGTTTTAACTTCAAGAGCACCAAGGCTTCCAATAAGCCTATTCAAATGTTCTATTGCATGTGATCCTTGTGATAAGTCTGTAATAGCTCTATGAATGATGATGTCTTACTGGTTATCTCAACGTACAGAACATAAGCAGGACTGACAGTGTTATAGGAGTCAGTGGCAGAGACTGTCAACTTGTGTGTCAGTGTAGTGGCAGTGTGCATGTCAATGGCTGCTCTGATGATTCCATCACCTGCAGTAAGTAACAAATAACAAAATGCTTAACATAACAATCTATAATGCAAGGAAATCATTCTCTTCTTATTGTTACAATCTCTACAATCAGATTGCATTCCTTTCGTGGCCTAAAAGTTGCAAGCTGGCTGGAATATGGAATGGCACTTCGAAAACGGCTACAAAGATTTTCCTTGAAATTTGACTGTTTATACATATCTTTGGGGTGGGGGGTGGGGACAACACTAATTAGCCACACAGTGAAAACTCTAGTTTAACCGTAAGTAATTTTTAAGAATTTTTTTTTTATTTAATTCCATACGTCTTGTTATTATGGAAATATTCCATATGACGTCAAGGAAATTACTTCTTTAACTCTTTCTATCCGTAATTATTTACCACATTCTGATGGAATCAACGCTGGTATCGTCAGTTAGGAGAGAAAGAGTTAACACAGAAGAAATACATTTTTAATAATAAAACATTACAAGAAATAAACAGAGAGATATGAAATGAACCACAATTCAGCTTCATAAATAAAGTATATAATGTTTCAAAAACTTGATACTATTGTTGGTACTCAATCTGTCATTGGCAAAATGTTTAACATACTTAAACATTATACGAGTAATAAAGAATGGACAATGAGAACATCTGGAGGTATGTTAAGCTCTCTCTCTCTCGTCATATTGTTGTATCTTTGCATCGATTTCGAGACAACAAAATGACATATACTTAAAGTTATGTATGAGTAAAAAAATAAAAGGCTCTGGAAAGGGAAGTAAGAAAGAGTGAAAGAAAGGAAGGACAAGAGAGACGTTTCTATCTTATCTCTCTTTTAAGATTGAAACACACTTATTCCTTGAGATATATTAATTTTGATGGGTGCTAAAGTTATGAATATATTTTCTTCAGACCTGCCCCTACAGAGAAATAGTTGTCGCTTGGGTTTGACGTCATCGAAAACGTCAGAGCGTCATTTTCTGGGTCAGTGTAGGTTGACGTTGATATGGTATCATACATGTCCGTGACCCTGGCGTCTATGGTTACAGTGCTGGTTGCTAGAAAAGAATAACAAATAAAAGCTACGAATGAAGTTAAATAAACATTTTTAATGTGTTCAGTGTAAAAAGAAAGCGATGATCTGGAAATCCATGGTGTAAGTCAGTGGTTCTCAAATTTTTTCTTAACGGAACACTTCCCCTATTCGGAGTACACATGGCCTTTTTTTTGTGTATTTCTGAGAGTTTAATTAGCGTGCTAGGCTACTAGTTAATTGTTCCATTAGTTCGTGGAACACATATTCAGTCCTCGCGGAACATAGTTTGGGAAACACGGGTGTAGATTATTTAAATATAGTTATAACATGGACATATTCAAGCAATATTATGAAGATAATATCGTTAATAATAATTTATAGTGGTACATTTAGCCTGGTCGGTATTATAAATAAGTCAATTGTCGTTTTTCATTAATCTCAAGAATGCGTCAAGTCTCTGAAACGTTTTTCAATGCAAAATATATACTGTTGTTTTGAAGCTTTTATCAACTCACTCTGTCAGTCTGTCTGTCTGTCTGGTACAATTTTTGTACACCTTATTTCTCCCACTTCCTATTGTCGGGCCAAGTAGAAACCTCGCACTATTATTCATGTGCCTAACAAATTATAAATCAATAAAAAAAAAACAGGTAATGAAATAATTAGTGGTAATTAATAATTTTTTTATATATTGATTAAGGAAACAAAAGTCTTACAGCATTGGTATGTATGGCTATAAATATGCAGTTCTTTCCCTTATATTGGCTTTGTTTTGTTTTCGTTAAGTATTTCTTACATTTTTGTTTGTTTGGGTGAGAAAAATGTGCCCCTCAACCAGCAGTGCGGTTCTCTGAGACCTATGGTAGAACCAGTCAAGATACATAGGTATCAGCGGATATCCATTCATGAAAAGTAAACAAAAAAATACTGTATAAAACGTTTTTGTGTTTGGAAATGAAGATTAATTTTCTTATAACAGGCTTACATTTTGTTAATGTAATGAATTGTTTGTTCACATGTCGATATGTGGATTACTGGAATCGGAAGAGACCTGGGTGTGATATGTGATGGTGACTTAGTGTGCAAGGTGTAGAGTTCTCCGATGAACAGAACAAATTACAAGTTCAATATCAAAGGATTTAAGTTTGCTTGTGTACAGGTGGAAGAAAAAAAAATTTATGTAAAATGGAAAATAGTCAGGTTTCTGTCGCTACGTAACTAGCTTATCAAGTCTCTGGTAAAATATGACATCACTATTAGTGTTGAGTACAACTTTCAAAGTCCGTCTCTTAAAGTGCATCGCTGACTATTTCTGAGTGCTACATCAAAGAGTCGAAGAGCTTTTAATATAAATTCTAGTTTTACGTTATTACCTGGATTGGTGAAGGTTGGTGATTGGTTGCTTGAGACAACAACATTTAAAGTCTGTTTATCAATACTGAAACAATAAAAAAATATTTCAAAATCTATAGAACAAGGCATTCTAAAGTGATCACAGCAGTTAGATATTGATATTTCATCATCATCATTTTCCCTTGATTTTCGCAGTAGGGGTACTGGATCAGCTCGTCGTAGGGGTGGTGGGTCAGCTCGCGTAACGGAATCTCCCCACTTTTCCCGGTCAGCAGCTGTTCATAGCAAGAAATCAAGAGAGAGGCCAGTCCATTCTTGTACGTTGTCCATTCAGCTTTACTTTGGACGACCCTCTTTATTTACCAGAGCTTTATTTAGTTTAAAGGGACTTACCTTTATACGGAACAAACTGATTCATTAAATGGCTTTTCATGTAACATATTACATACTGTGTGCATCTACAAAGTCATAATTAAATATACTTACTATTGTAAACACGCACATTATTGTGGGTGTTGACCTAAATACATATAAAGTGATTATTTACATACACGTTGTTATTATTGTCCTTACAATCGACCCTGACAGGGATGGTAGTGCCTGGTGTTAGAGACGATGTCCCGTCGTAATTGACATAGTACCCTGTGGACAGGTCAATGCACAGGTCAAGTGAAAATGAATACTCAACAAATAACCCACTTATTCTTTAAACACTATCAATCTATCTATTATGATTTTTCCTAACAATGATAATAAATGAGCAATATTATTATTATTATCAATATTATTATTGCTATTACTAATACAATCTAACGTGAAATGTTTTATCAATAAATGTTTTATATGATAAACACTAATTCTAGCTAGTATTTAAAAGTCTGTTATAAACAAATGAAAGAACGAAATAATGTATATATATGGCATGATGTGCACTCTATATATCATTTTTTAAAAATTGAAGTTGTAACAAAGTCACTCTAGTTATTTTTTTTTAAGCAGATACCTGCATCTCCACTCAACCAGAACGTTTCAAACGGTACGGAATAGGAGTTCACTAAACATGTACATATATGACCTGCTGTTGTGACGTCACAGTTGACCTGGTTTGGAGCGAAAAGAAAACGTTTAAGAAATTATTATTATGGAAAATATAATTTATAAAAAAAAAAAAACATTAAATATCGTATTAAAATAGATATTCACATTGTAAGATTTGTCATATGTATGATGCAATGTAAGTACATGTATTCTGGTCAGTATTTATAAATGAATGTGCACTCTTATAGTGGGTAGTTCATCGTCACAGTGGACTGTATGGACAAAGCTTTTATCAACTCTCTGTCTCTTCGTCTGGTAATAATTTGAACATGTTTTTTTTTCTCCCATTTCCCATTCCCGATTCAAGAAGTTAAAACTTTACGCAATTGTTCAATGAACCTGACAGGAAATGAATCAATCACAAAAATAAAACAATTAGTTAATTAATTGTTATTGTTTCATTTTTTAAAAATATATTATTGAAAGTGTTCGTTTTTTTTTTTTACCATTTCTCATTCTCGTTTAAAGTTGAAATTTTAGCATAATTATTCATAGTCGATAACAATACACGAATCAATCAAAACATTAACCAATTAATTAATCATTTAGTACTATCAATGTAGTTAAATGGAGCCGAAAGGGAGCTAAACCTTGTAATTTTCAGATAAATGGTAGTAACTAACGGTTATTTCCTCTTGGATAAACTTTGGTTATAAAAAGTATTCTGTTTTCTATTGATTGCTGTGTGGTACTCCTTCTTGTTTCTGTTCTCACGGATGTAGTTATGTTTTTGTTGGAATCAAACCTTGTTTACAAGCTCATCGTTCCACTTTGTTTATTACAATGATTCAATGAAACAGCATGGGATACTTTACGTTACAGGTTACAGGTCTGATAACAGACCTAAAAGGTTAAAAGCGCTGGCATAACATGTGTCTTCATGTCTTTGGAGCGTGATGGCTGAGTGGTTAAGCGCTTTGCTTTTGAACCTGAGATCCTGAGTTCAATTCTCGGTGAAGACTGGGATTTTGAATTTCGGGACTTTTAGGGCGCCCCTGGGTTTACCCAACTCTAATGGGTACCTGACTTTAGTTGGGAAAAGTAAAGGCAGTTTGTCCTTGTCCTGGCCACATGACACCCTTTTCGTTAAGCCGTTAGCCAAAGAAACGTATGACCTTAACATCGTCTGCCCTTTAGGCGGCATGGTCTGAAAGGGAAACTTTTGACTTCGTGTCTTGACTCGACAGTCAAGGCGTTTATTCAGAAGTAAAATAGAGATTGTTATAAAGTAAAATAAAGATTGTTATAAAGTAAAATAAAGATTGTTATAAAGTAAAATAAAGATTGTTATAAAGTAAAATAAAGATTGTTATAAAGTAAAATAAAGATTGTTATAAAGTAAAATAAAGATTGTTATAAAGTAAAATAAAGATTGTTATATATTATTATTATATATCCTTTCCCAAACATGTAGGACGATAGGGGATGGCAGCTGACAGCGGTAGGGTTTGAACTTGGGACCATCGGTATGATAGACAAAAGCGAAAACAACATGAAAAGCCAATTTCCTGGGTAGTTTTCACAAAGCTTATATTAGCTTACTGTCTGTTTGTATAGTAAAAAGTCTGTACAAGTTATTTCTCTAACACCCAATTTCGGATCAAGCTGAAAATTTACACAATTATTTCTAATTATCTGACAACACAAGAATCAATAAAAAAAATAAATTAATTAGATGTTGGTAACTAATTATTATGTTTGGTATCTCGCACAAGGGAAATAAATTAACTCGGTTTACATTGCCTGTTAAATGTTCACCTCGGATAGTGGTACAAGCTGATTTAGTCTCCTTTATGCTTTATGTAGAGAATGAGGTCGTTTTAAACAAACCATATTTAACTAAAGAAACTTCTAAAGCCATAGCTAGCAAAATGGTTAGTATGTCGGCTTGAGAAGGCGTGATCTATGAATTTCAATTCAGGTCGTCACCCCACTTTGCTTTTGTTTTTTTTTTATAAATGCTTTTAAAAATTGTTTACTATCATTGCACACATTTATTGTTGTTATTCTAGATGTATTAAAAATTTAAATGCACAACTGATCCAAACTAATTGATCACGTACACTTCGTGTAAACTTTTTTTTTTATTTACCATGCTGTTGAGTTTCAGAAGAGATTTTGTAGTTGCCAGTATCGTCACAGTGTCTGGTACAAAGGATGTAAAACTTGTTGCCTACAGGTGATTAAAGTCAGAAGAATTAATTTAAAACATTTGACTTTGTTGTGAGAACATTGGATTAAATATTTTTATTTTAACACAGAGAAAAATTGTAGTAATGCGTTTACATTGTGAGATTGTTTATCAGTGACTACCACTAACTATTCGGGCATTGTGTTGGGTAGGATCACTCATAAGTATAATACTTCTGTTTACGCTTTGACTCTCAAGTGCTAGACACTTATTATTATTAGACATTTAGTTTGTATCGAGACGCACCATAGTTGACGGACTTTGAACGCGACATTTAGTGACGTCACGAATTAGTTGGGTTCTAGATTATTTATGCTACTCTAGACAGTTGTTAAAACTTCGAGGGTATAACTTCTTATTACGGACACAGACTCGACAGTGGACATTTTCAGTGTTAAACTTCAGTTAAACCTGTGTAACGGTTTGGACATGTGTTACATGTGTTGGTCTTGTAACTTGTTAGCTAAGTACTTGTTAGCGTCAGTACAAGAAACCCAGACACCTCCAAAGTAATCTGTCGAAGTCAGACAGCCATCAACAACTACAAGAGCAAAGCCTATCAAGCAAAGGTAATATTGAGTTGGTTTTTTTTTGTATGTATTATTTAGCTATTTCAATCTTCATGCAAACAATATAGTCAATAAGATCTTGTTTCAATTTGAGATTTTACATTCGCGATTTTACGTAAGTACTCGAATTATTTTTATGTCAAGTTAATCAACATAACCTTATTTAACTGACAACAATTACTTTATTGTTCTGTTATATTTCTGTTCAGATGTAATGTAATCGATCTAACAAACAATACTGCAAAGAGAGTTTGTGTTATTACACAAAATCAGATGAGACCCTCACCGAACCCACCCCTAAACACGGAATATTTAAGTCATGATCTTGTTTTTATTCGTAAAAGTAGTAGGCCTACCTCAACGAAAATCAAATGACCTACTTGCTAGTCCTTACTAACTAAAACTATTTGATATTCAACTAAAAAAAAATGTGTAATATGTTTAAAAAAAAAGTAAAATTATTTCATCCCTAACAAACAAAATAATGAGACATCTGGACATTTTTGTAAGAAATTTAAATGTAATATAAGCCAAAAAAAATATATTTCTTCTGCTGTTTATATCATGATAAAGGTAACAGTGAATGTTTAGCGATAAGATTGTTTAGGCAGAAAATAGTAGAATTTAAAATGTGTGCCTTATTGGGATTGTCAGTTGCAAGTGAATATCCAATCGATTACAAAAACAGAAAATGTCGAATTTTAAAAAACATCGTTAAATGTTTATGTAAACACATTCCATTTATATGTGTAAGAAGCCTGTGGGAGACATTGTTAGAAGTAACTCATTTAGGCCAAAGTAAACTTGAGCTATTACCATATTCTTCAAGATGTTTAGCAGTAAATGAACAAATTTAGAACCTTTGACAAGACAAGTATTTAAAGTTTTTAAACCATAACTCCTCTACAATGAAGTTTAAAAATGTTCGCCATCACAACATTTTCGGAGAAGTCAGGCAAAGTAATAAATGGCATCATTGTTGATGGAAGAACGGGGGACTGAAGTTGTCCAGTTGAAAACAGGTTTGTTATTGGAGAAATGCGAGAAGAACTTGTCAACAAAAAAAGTTTTTTTTTTTGTTGTTGTTCATTTAATACATAAGTTTAAATTAAAAGATAAGTTGCACTTCAGTTTTGAATAGTTTAGCCACGTAATGTAAATGGGGACTGATGTAAGAATTACGAATAGAGTTGAGAAAAAAAAACGTAATGATTTAGCAGATTGTCTTATAACGGAAGGATTATAAGTTTAAAATAACTATTTCCAAGTAGTTTTTTTTTGAGCTATAAAAGCGCAGTTTAAATATGTCTTGGTGTAAAATGTGTGTAAATGAGAAGCGAATGTATGTGTGTGAGAGAGAGAGAGAGAGAGAGAGAGAGAGAATGAGAGAGAGAGCGAGAGATGAAAGAACAATAATCTGAACAAGAGTGTGTGTATGTGTGCAGTTGACAGCAAGATACAATTTTTATTCTATTCCCAAACTTGAATCTTGTTAATGATATTCTTTTGAAATGTTTATTATTTTAAAAAAATATGTTATATATTACCGCACGTATCTCAGCAGCAAATAAAATATAGCAAAGAAACACAAAACTGTTCACTAGTAATCCCATATTACTATGAACTAAGAACTCTGCGATAGAAACTGGAGCTTTAGTCAATGGTTCACTGCATTCAGTAACTATAAGCAGAACCTAATAAAGACTTAATAAATTAGGGTCTCAATAAACAAGTGTCTCTGGGTAATGCTTTCATCTGTTACAAGTACAGTCCCTTTGTTTGAAAAGTGTGAGTTTATAAAAGCAGGAACCGTTGAGAGATACTTATCTTGGCTTCGATCTTCACGCTATACGAAGCCAGCACAAAAGCAGTAGGTCTTGTTCAGCCTTAGAACATACGCCCTAAGTGGGTGCCACTTGAAACTTGGGCTAGCAAAATAAATGAAACCGCTTTGTTGATGGCATTTTTCGGCCGGCCCAGTAGGGTTCCAGGCAAATATCAAGGGTGGTATGGAAGAAAACTGCGGGTGTGTCATTCTGTCGTTGTATAGTGAAATGTCATCTGTAGAGCTCTAGTTAAAATGACTTTTCTATGTAGTTTAAACAAGCTCAGAATACTTTAATCCATGTCATTGGAAGAGAACCTTATTACTGGCAATAAAATCTCTTCCACCTTGATGGTGGAAACATGCCCAAGATTGACAAACAGACAGATTGATAGATGAATAGATAAATAGATAGATAAATAGATAGATAAATAGATAGATAAATAGATAGATAAATAGATAGATAAATAGATAGATAAATAGATAGATAAATAGATAGATAAATAGATAGATAAATAGATAGATAAATAGATAGATAAATAGATAGATGAATAGATATATAAATAGATAGATAGATATTTAGATAGATAAATAGATGAATACATAGATAAATAGATACATCAATAAATAGATAGATAGATAGGTTCTCTCTCTTTAAAATCAAAACATTCAAGGACATTTCCACTTTAGAAGATGTTTAATTATTTTTTAAAAACAAAACAAGCAAAACATTGTCAATAGAACCAATTGAAATATTAATTATTTTGCACTATTTAAAAAAAATAATTAATGATGCTGAAAAACTACCAAGACAAAAAAAAAGCATAACTATAAATAAATCAGTGACCTATGACCTTTGCATTTTGTTGCTGATTGATATAGGGAAACTTACAATGTTAAAGAAAAAAATCTTTAAGAAGAAGCCATTGTTAATAATTTACAAAGAGATCTAATGTCTAGAAGAGATCACATAGAAATTAATATTTATCACTTGACATGTTGCTAAACAAAATATAATTGTGCTACTACCTATAACTAATGAGCCTCTGAAGACGTGAACAAAGAGAACACATATCTATAATTCTAACAAAAACTAAGTATGGGTCAGTCGTTATTATAAATAGCACGTCGTGGCTCAAAGTTTATAATAATTCTCTTTAATTCTATGAATCTCCTTTTTTTTCAAATTTAAAATGCTTGAGCTCTATGGAGTAAGATTTCTTAAAATTCTGAATCAATAAGTTTTAAAAGTTAAACACTGGTCGAGGTCTGCTAGGTGGAGGTCCTAAAGCCAAACGCTTGCTGCCTTGAGTTAGTGCCAGACTTGAGGTGTGCCCAGCCCCTGTCTCGTAAAAGTCACCTGTAGGAGAGAAATATATACCATTTTACATATTCCCAAATGATGGAATTTGCAAGTATAACATGATTTGAAAGATGTATATTGCAGACCAAACATGATTTAATTCGCAGATAATAATAATAAAAAATTCAACTTATAGATCGAAAATATTTATATAAAAGTATTTAACTTCTTGATAGAAAATATTTTAAGTTTTTTTTCTTGTGTAAAGATACTGTCATATGCAGAATAATTTGATATGGATTTGTCATAGTCACCCTAGGGGAGGAAGTCCACCATTTTATTCTTGTTATAAGCATAAAAGTAAAGCAATATAAATGCTTTTTTTTTTTTAAATACAGAACTGCTCAAGTGTTTTGCTTTATTTTATTGTTAATATAAATAAATATCAAAACATGTAACAGCATATTCAATTCAAAGTAATTTAGGCTGTGCTTGTATTGTAATTGTATTTAGTATTTGATGCATTTTCAAACATGGCATAGCACTAGTACAGGTACGATTGGATGCCGATCAAATAGCAAGCAATTTTTTTTTTGCCCGGATTACATGGTTATGCTAAAACCTATTTTCTCACGCAGTCAAGTCTAGATTAAACATAGATGTATTTAAAACATGAATGTCTAGATCGAAAAGATTAACTTGCAAACCAAACAATGAAAAAGATGGAAGTCTTCTAGATATAAAAGTTGGAATGAGAGTTTGAAGCTTAACCATTAAATCTTTTTATTTTTTTTATTTTATGATCTTCACATCATAAGTATTCATTAATAATTAATTTTTGGCAATGGTAAATATAATTTTTAAATTTTGATGGCAAGAGTAGGGAGCGCAGTAAACAGAGACTGACATGCATATAGTATTTTACTAACCATTATTCCAGTAAGTATCTCTGTACTGATTGTTAATATTTGCTGGCATGACTTCTCTTGTTTCAGAGTAAATTCTGTGAAAGAAAATCATAGTTACAATTACTTCAAATACTTCACTGTAACATCTACTTCTAAATATACAGTTCGAGTAGATCCAAAAATTGCAACAGTATTGTTGCAAACAAAGATCAAGTCTTATAGCAAAATAGTTTTAAAAATTACATCTGTAATAGATCTACACTAACAATAAAAAAAGCATTTATAATAATAAAAATGGGGAAACGAGATGAATTCGAACTCATGGCTTCTCAGGCCAACACGGTAACAACTCTGCTAGTGGAGAGATTATGAACATGGAAGATTGTACATTCATCTATTGTTTTTATATTCATTTCCTTTTTTTTTCAGGTTTGTGTTCACTAAGACTCAGACGACAACCTATAAAGGGGACTAATTCAGCTTATACCACCACTTCAGCCAATTACAATTTCTTTCCCTTGCTCGAGATACCAAACAAAATAATTTATTACCAAAAGTTAATTAACTAATTGGTTAATATCTTTATTGATTATTGTGATGTCAGGTAAAAGAAAAAATTGTGCGAAATTTCAGCTTGATACGAGATTGGGTGTGGGAGAAGTCACTGTCGCAAACTTTTTACCAGACAGACATACAGACAGAATGAGTTGATATAAGCTTTGTAAACAAAAATATAGTTTTATAAATTATGCATATAAATAGTAGTTCATTGGCTCATTAAAAGACACACGGAACGTACGTTTCATTGCTTAGCTTATTAGATGGTTCCATTTTTTCTACCAGAGTCTGTGACGACGATGGAGTTATACCACACAGGCCTCGGTATCGAATAAGATAGACGAGCAATCCAATCAGACCTGCTGTCAGCAGTATCATGAGAACCACAAAAAGAGCGACGAACGACGTGTTGTCAAAAGGGTCGTCGCTCGAGCTCGCCACTGTCGTCGTGGTGGAAGGTGTGGTTGTGGTGGTAGTCGTTGTGGTTGTGGACGTAGTGGTTGTCCACTCGTACTTGACCAGTAGTGTAGCTTCGGCCGACCTCTGTGGCCTGCCTCCGTCCACACACTTAATGGTTAGCGCGAACCCTTTACCGTTGTTTGACTCTGGAATCTTGTCTGTAGTGAAAGAAAATAATTAAATCAGTAAATAAGCATTGATTATAAAAGTGTTTCCCAAACATTTTCCTTAACGGAACATTTCGCACATTCCAGTATTTAGCGGAACACTTAGCAAATTTTTTATTGAGATTATTTCTTGTGATGGCCTACTCTAGTTATTATTCCATTAGTTCATGGAACACCTATTCAGGCCTCGCGAAACACTAGGGTACCGCGGAACATAGTTTGGGAAACATTTCATCTGTAAAATGTCTTAAGTAAATATCTTTTAGCATTAAATATTTGTTTTTAAATAAAATAGTCATGATAAGTCCTACTCAAGTACAGAAGCTTAGCTTGGTAACCGTTGGCCTCTGTTCAATAATATGATGGTTTCCAATTTCCCTTATTTACATATGTATACTAAGTTAAGTGTGATATTAACCGAAACCGAATCATGCATTAGTACATTTGCAAAAAGACATTCCAATTTAAGTGGATAGCTGACAGAACTTATTGATTTCGAAAACCGACTCCAGCCAACTTGTGATTGCTAACTCTCAAACGGCAACTTTCTCTCAGATACTCTTCCTACACTTTCGAGAAGTCTACAAAAAAGTTTGGATTAAGCGCTCTTTGAATACCACAAGCGTGTACAGCTCTATACAAAAGCTATCAAAATAGTATTTAGATGATTACCACGGTGTCCTTATAAAAGTTACCCTTTCTTATTTCTGCACATTATTTTCTGTTGAAAAAGAGGTACATACATTTCATCCCAAATGCTAGAGCTGGTTCCTTCCCATTGACATAAGAATAGCGAAGAAAAACAATTATTTAGTAGTTAACAAGCAGATTTATTCATGGAAATGTGGAGTCCAATAAAAAAAGAAAAGATCATTCAATTGAAGAGTTGAGGGGCGCTCTAAGAATCCCAAAGATACCGATATTCTAACCCAGCCCCATCGGTTCGAAAGCCGTTTCCCCCATAGAAGAGTACAAGTTAATATGTGTGTGTATCTGTGTGTGTGTGAAAAAATTCACTTTTTCAAAATAAAAACAAAACGACTCAAAATCACTTTTATTTTACCGAAATAAAAAATTTCTCCATTTTTGCTAACTGAGAAGTGGTTGATGGCCTCCGATGGCTGACCGGTCACCAGTTCGAAAGTCACTTTATTGTTTGGATCAGTGTAGTCATCATCTCTGGCCATTAAAGTAGCCACTCTGTGAGGCATCGTATGAAGATTTGTAATAGTCACTATGCCAGGCTAAAAAATAATAATTTTAATAAATAACACGTGAATACAAAACAATAAAACAAACAAAAAAAAAACAACAGATCCATATGGAGGACATTGATTGTGAACTGAGCTTATAAAGGCAGCAAGGACGACCTTCTCCCTAACACCTTCTCCCCCCTACTGACCACTGGTACACAAATGAGATCGGACCGTAGTGATCTGAGCATATAATAAGCATAAAAATTGCGCTTTAAAAAAAAAAATACTGAGAAAACCAAACTTAACAGAGGTGATGTAGAGTCGGAAAACTCTTAACATAAAAGAGGTGATAAATAGTATGACAGCTCGAACATGACAGAGGTAATCTAGAGATACTAGATACAGAAGGAAAACCTCTATAGAAAATTTAAAGAAACTAATGCAGAAAGAGTTTACAAAAAGTATATAAAAATTAAACACTTAACCCAAAAAGTAAGCAGACAGCTGCAGAGTGAATACATAAACAATGTAATATCTAAAGATAACAACAAAAACCTATGGTCATACATTAAGTCTAAGAAAATGGAAACAACAGGCGTAGCGCCATTAAAAGATGAACATAACATAATACATAATGATAATGAAACTAAAGCAAACATTCTAAACAAATACTTTGCATCAGCATTCTCAGCCCCAGGAGACAAAGACATATTACTGAATTTGAACCAAGTAGACAACATAGAAGATATAGTAGTACAAGAAAATGGAATTCAGAAACTATTAGCCAACACCAAACCAAATAAAGCTTCTGGACCTGATGGTATTCCAGCTAGATTACTCAAAGAACTAAGTAATGAGCTAGCCCCAGTGTTCAAAATACTCTTTCAGGCTTCACTTAACCAGGGCAGAGTACCAAAGGACTGGAAAGAAGCTAATGTCACCCCCCTATTTAAAAAAGGAGAAAAATCTGACCCAGGGAACTACAGACCAGTATCACTTACCAGCATCACATGTAAAATCCTAGAACACATAATATGTAGCAACATCATAAACCACTTAGACAAACATAATGTCCTCACACCATACCAACATGGCTTTAGGAAATATAGATCATGTGAAACACAACTAATAGGACTAATTGATGATTTTTCAAAAGGTTTAGATAATAGTGAACAAATAGATGCTATCTTACTAGATTTTTCTAAGGCTTTTGACAAAGTTCACCACCATAGTTTGCTTAAAAAATTAAAATATTTCGGCATTAATGGTCCACTGCATCAGTGGATTAAAGACTTTCTGATAGGGAGAGAACAAACTGTAATAATAAATGGCTCTAAATCAACACCGATAACAGTAAACTCAGGTGTACCTCAAGGTACAGTCTTGGGTCCACTACTATTTTTAATTTACATAAATGATTTACCAAATTGCATTAGTTCAGGAACAAAAGTCAGATTATTTGCAGACGATTGCATAATATATAGAACAATAAAAACAACACAAGACACAGATATTTTACAAAGAGAATTAGATGAATTACAGAAATGGGAATCAAATTGGAGCATGTCTTTCCACCCAGAAAAATGTCAGTTGTTAAGAGTAACAAAAAAACTAAAACAAATTAATTCCACTTATCTTATTCATGGCAAACCAGTATCACAGACTAAAAACGCAAAATACCTAGGTGTTATAATAAATGAAAAACTATCATGGAATCCACATATTGATGAAACTACAAAAAAATCAAACAAAGCATTAGGATTTATTAAAAGAAATTTCTATAAATCAAATAAGAACATAAAACTAAAATGTTACTTAACCTTGGTTAGGCCAATAATAGAATATGCATCCTCCGTTTGGGACCCCTCAACTCAAGAAAACATTAAGAAACTGGAACAGACACAAAATAGAGCAGTGAGATTCATAACAAACGAATATTCACATTTGACTAGAGTAACACCTTTAGTAAAATCACTAAATTTAGAAAGCCTTCAGGACAGAAGGCTCAAAAGTAAAGTAGCAATCATACATAAAACACTGAACCATAATCTTCAAATACAAAAACAAAATTTAATAAAATACTCTGAAAGACACAAAGATAAAGGCACATTCCTCGTCCCATATGCTAGGACAAATTTGTACAAATACTCCTTCTTCCCTAGTGCTATTAGAGCATGGAATGGGTTGCCTGAGCTAGCCAGGAAAACCAGTGACTTGGCAGAATTTAAGTCATTGGTTAATATGCATGACTAAATGCATGACGCGTAGGACGTAATCATCTTCTTTTTTGAAGTAACGTCTGTATTATATAAGATACTAAAAGATGCTGAGAACCCTGTATAAAATGTGACCGTGGATATGTATCTCTAGTCACACAAAGAGTTTCAGTGGCGGAATAATATTTCATAAGTTTCAAAATCCCAAAAATACATTATAATTTCATAGTTTTTGCTGTTCCTAACTTTTTAAAGATTTATAATTGAAGAAAGTAACCAAATCACTTCAGAAATAAGATATTGGTTTTTGTCTCTATTGAAGAAATAATACAATTAAGTAAAATTGGACTAGAAAATGATAGTACATTTATTTCAGACATATAATGCAGACTGCACACCTGAAAATATATTTATTTGTCTGTGTATAATTTTCATCCACGAACTTTAAGCCGAATCAAGCACAACACTTTACCGATCAATTCAACTCGTTTTGAACATTTTAGATATTTCACAACTCTTTAGTATTTAAAGAGAAAACAGAAGAGAATCGTTAATGTTGTTATCTGGAAACTGTGCTTATGTTCGACAGTTGATAATTTTATGGTTCAAAGTTGTTGAATTATAAATTACAACATTTATGCTCCTTTGTCTAGGCTAGTTATGAACCTTGTCTTGGTCGAGCTGTTAACCAAGATCTAGACAATGCGTCATAGGTCTGTACGACGTGGTAACGAGCTATTGGTCTAAAATGCCCCCAGCTTGTGACGTTGCAGGTCATTGCTCAGGACTTCTATAACGAATGGCCTCGCCAAGATGGCTTCAGCCCTAATTTAGTATCTTGCTCTTGATCATGTTGACGTTTATCGACATTATGGATACTGGATTACTGGGAGATAAAAAACTGTGCTAGAAATATCAATGTTTTTGTAGTTACTTTTGTTTTTTGTTTCGTAGAATGCAACATTTCATAGTGCAAGATGAATGCTTGTTTTTTTTTTTTAATATGGACGCCTACTCACCATGCTGGGGATGCACGTGTTGTCATTAACGTCAGTGATTGTGACATGAACTTTGGCCCTGTTGCTGCTCACCAGACCGTGCTCGTCCTTGGCCTCCAGTTCGATGTCACACTTGTCCTTGCGTTCTATTTCAAGGTCGTAGTCGGCGTTAAAGGTCAGTATTTTAGTAGCTAAGATATATCTGAGAGAGGAAAAGTGGATAATTTAATAACAAAGCTGCCACTCTTCCCCCTCCTCCCCCCCCCCCCCAAATGGTTGTTACTCTTTTGCAGTGCTTTTTTTTTTTTGCAAAGAATTAGGTGCCGGTACTCAGTTGTTGATTGCCTAACTCTAGACATGTGGATCTTTCTTAGTAGTCATAGTAACCTTAATGAAATAGGCTATCATTCATTTCTTATAAGACACATTTTGTAGTAACAAATTACCTAGCTTAATACAGTTATACACAGTAAACACACATAGAAAAGTCGTAATTAAAACAAACTCCACACTTCTAAAACACGACACTATTGTTAAGATTACTTGCGAATAAATACATTATTCCAAGAGACTTATTATATTCATAAAATACTTTCTCATATCATGGAAGTAGAATATATATTTTACGATCAAATCCAAATTTCAAACTTAGCCACAGGCTGCTCTAGTCATTCTATGGAGTACTGGATTTCTACTTAGATGGTAAAAAACACACACACACGCACGCACGCACGCACACGCACACACAGGCACAAACACACACACACACACAGGCACAAACACACACACACACACACAGGCACAAACACGCACACGCACACACACACAAACACACACACACGCACACAAGCACACACACACACACACAAACACACACACACACACACACACACGCACACACACATACACACACACGCACACAAGCACACACACACACACAAACACACACACACATATACATATATATACATACATACATACACACATACACACATACATACATACATACATACATACATATATATATATATATATATATATATATATATATATATATATATATATATATATATATATATATATATATACATATATATATATATATATATATATATATATATATATATATATATGAGATTTTTAATATTGCTATCTCCCCTCTCTAAACATCATCTTCCAACTACTCTAATAGGTAATTACTAAAAGTAGACATTCAATCACTACAGACCTTTATGTAAGAAAAGTTCCCTTCTCAGACTCTGCGGTCTATAGTACTATAGATGTTGTTGGTCATATGTTTATTTGGCCAATGGATAACGAACAGAGTGTCATGTGACCAGCACAACGACCAACCACCTCTACTTTCTCCAACTTAAGTCAGGTACCCATTGGAGCTGAGTGGACTCAAAAGTCCCATATTCAAAATCCCAGTTCTTACCAAGATTTGAGCACAGAACCCCAGGTTCAGAAGCCAAGCGCTTAACCACTCAGCCACCTCGGCCCGACCTTTAAGAAGACTCACCTAAATTTTATACAAGAGCCTGTATTAGAAGCAGTCCTTACATCAATGGACCGTATCGAGTCATGTTCTGGGTCCCCAACTTGGATGTCCAGAAAACATGAAGAAACACCTGCCTGAAGGATAATATCCAAACTCACAATGAACAGAGTGAATGTAACATTAGAAGTGGAGATAGCTGTATAAATTTACCTAACTTACATTGTACAAAACAGTTACAAATAAAAAATAATAATTTTTAACTGGGAAGTGGTATTAAGTTTGAATCCCAACTCGAACTAAAATGTATTAGCTGAGCACATAAGGAGAGAATGGAAACCTTTCCCAGATACCCCCCCCCCCCAACAGTTCCACTATAGAGATTAGATGGACTCTGATATGGCATAAAAGATTAGCTACCTTAAAGTATTTTTTTTAAAAGAAAATACCCAGAACAGTGTATCATGTGTTTAGGTGTTAATGTGACACTTACATTGCTTTCTTCTAGCAGACAATCAAAGAGACTTGTCACGAAGTATGGCGGTTCATTCACGTCTAAGACAAGGATCGTCAACACTTTCTGTTCAGATTGTCTGGAACATTTGAAGAAGGGAAGAAAATAAAAAAGTTTTCAAAGAAATTAAAAGTTGATCGATTTGTGGTCTGAAGATGGACATCTTTTATTATAGGGGCCTACTTCTTATGAAAAGCTTCAAATAATTTTATGGTAAAATATTCTTTGAATCATATTTTTTCACGCAGAAAGTTTGCCAATATTAATTTTACTCCTCAGCGTTTTCAGTGGTAACCTAGATCGTCTCCAAGCAGCCAACTATAAAACGTTTTTTAAAATTAATATGGAGAGTATGGAGAACGAAGCCAGGAATGTTCAAGTTATCTTTTTGCCTTTCTTTATTACTAATTGGAATCACACGAGCTTATATGAAGGGATTTTATTATAGCAAATGGAAGCCAAACAGTCAACAGATAATTATTAGTTTTGTTAGTAAGTTATTAATTTCCCTAAAATGTGTCTTTGACCCGCCCGCCACTAGTGTGACACATCTAAATTAACTGTTCATGTACTCACAAGTAAGAGTCACTCAATATACAAGTTATTTGGATCTGTTTTATTTTTTCGTAATCTAGAGGAGCTGTTATGTACCAGTTACCTGAACAGAAAAAAACAAACAGTTGCAATCAAAATTGTTGAAACAAATATTAAAAAGGGCTAAGCATATAGTTCAAAATGGAAATAGAATACATTGCTGGAATCGCGCGATGTAATTAAGAAAATGTGTTTGACATCCTTCCTTGGTGAAGATTATTATTCAGCGTACCATAGGGGGAACACGAAAAATAAACGAGAAAAAAATAGGAGGTATGGTTGGTTAGCTGGTGGTATGGTTGGTTAACTGGTGGTATGGTTGGTTAGCTGGTGGTATGGTTGGTTAGCTGGTGGTATGGTTGGTTAACTGGTGGTATGGTTGGTTAGCTGGTGGTATGGTTGGTTAGCTGGTGGTATGGTTGGTTAACTGGTGGTATGGTTGGTTAACTGTAGGTATGGTTGGTTAACTGGTGGTATGGTTGGTTAACTGGTGGTATGGTTGGTTAACTGGTGGTATGGTTGGTTAGCTGGTGGTATGGTTGGTTAACTGGTGGTATGATTGGTTAACTGGTGGTATGGTTGGTTAACTGGTGGTATGGTTGGTTAGCTGGTGGTATGGTTGGTTATCTGGTGGTATTGTTGGTTAGCTGGTGGTATTGTTGGTTAGCTGGTGGTATGGTTGGTTAACTGGTGGTATTGTTGGTTAGCTGGTGGTATGGTTGGTTAACTGGTGGTATTGTTGGTTAACTGGTGGTATGGTTGGTTATCTGGTGGTATTGTTGGTTAGCTGGTGGTATGGTTGGTTAACTGGTGGTATTGTTGGTTAGCTGGTGGTATTGTTGGTTAACTGGTGGTATTGTTAGTTAGCTGGTGTTATGGTTGGTTAACTGGTGGTATGGTTGGTTAACTGGTGGTATGGTTGGTTAGTTGGTGGTATGGTTGGTTAACTGGTGGTATGGTTGGTTAACTGGTGGTATGGTTGGTTAACTGGTGGTATGGTTGGTTAACTGGTGGTATGGTTGGTTAACTGGTGGTATGGATGGTTAACTGGTGGTATGGTTGGTTAGCTGGTGGTATGGTTGGTTAACTGGTGGTATGGTTGGTTAACTGGTGGTATGGTTGGTTAGCTGGTGGTATGGTTGGTTAACTGGTGGTATGGTTGGTTAACTGGTGGTATGGATGGTTAACTGGTGGTATGGTTGGTTAGCTGGTGGTATGGTTGGTTAACTGGTGGTATGGTTGGTTAACTGGTGGTATGGTTGGTTAGCTGGTGGTATGGTTGGTTAACTGGTGGTATGGTTGGTTAACTGGTGGTATGGTTGGTTAACTGGTGGTATGGTTGGTTAACTGGTGGTATGGTTGGTTAACTGGTGGTATGGTTGGTTAACTGGTGGTATGGTTGGTTAGCTGGTGGTATGGTTGGTTAGCTGGTGGTATGTTTGGTTAACCGGTTGTATGGATGGTTAACTGGTGGTATGGATGGTTAACTGGTGGTATGGTTGGTTAGCTGGTGGTATGGTTGGTTAACTGGTGGTATGGTTGGTTAACTGGTGGTATGGTTGGTTAACTGGTGGTATGGTTGGTTAGCTGGTGGTATGGTTGGTTAGCTGGTGGTATGGTTGGTTAACTGGTGGTATGGTTGGTTAACTGGTGGTATGGTTGGTTAGCTGGTGTTATGGTTGGTTAACTGGTGGTATGGTTGGTTAGCTGGTGGTATGGTTGGTTAGCTGGTGGTATGGTTGGTTAACTGGTGGTATGGTTGGTTAGCTGGTGGTATGGTTGGCTAACTGGTGGTATGGTTGGTTAACTGGTGGTATGGTTGGTTAGCTGGTGGTATGGTTGGTTAACTGGTGGTATGGTTGGTTAACTGGTGGTATGGTTGGTTAGCTGGTGGTATGGTTGGTTAACTTCAAATTGGTATCTCTTTGTATCGTACTACACTATGTCTGAAAGCTATAAATAGCTAACCTAGAGAGTGTTGATATTTTTTAGAAGGTATATGGTAGTTCATATGCACATTTTTAAGCACTCCAGGACCCAATTGTGTTAGCTCTTACCATCGTAGCAAAGTTTCAAATTGATTTGGTGAAACTGCCCTTACCAAAAGGGAGTGATAAATGCAGAACCCTGTAGCCTTAAAAACCAGAGGCTTCGGGCAGATGGAGTTCGTCAGCCTTGTAAGGCGATTCTTCTAGGAGAAGGGTATTTAGGCGTCCTAGGACAACTTCAATGAAAAATCGTATGTGGAGCACCTTAGGTGTTGAGAGTATTAACAATATACTCCTTCCGTCAGTTCCAGCAACTGAGTTGGTTTGAAATATCGAAGCTTTCCATTGGATCTCATCAGCAAGGTCTTGAGAGAAGACATGATTCATTCTCTCTTTATCTGTGACCCCCCCTCCCCTCCCCCCGGAATGCACTTTAGTGAAAAATTAGTCTGGGCGAATCCATTGTCTTTTTAAAACAGAAGCCATATTGTATAACGTTAAAGTAATTGCTCAAATCAGATTCTACATTACAATAATAAGGACTTAAACAAAAATAGTCATTAGTGGTCATTGAGTTGACTTTTATATTGCATAACAAATGTCTGTTCTCTTTTATATATTCAATATACAAATGAAATATAACTATGAAATATAACTATGTGATTTAGTGATAATGAACAAATAGCGAACACAGACAAAAACAAAAATTTTCTTCTTTTTTTTTTTACCTTTTGAACTGACGTCAAATTTGGAAGTCTCAGAAGATGGCGTAATTGTACAGGTAAGTATCAATGGGTCGTTTAGTGTGCCGTCACTGTTAAATTAAGGGCTCGTAAATTACTGAGAAGGTGGGCAGGGTGACAACACAGTGGCAATAAAAAGAGACAGACTGAAGACAAATTGAGAAGACACAGAGTAAATACACAATGGTAAAACACAGTTTGAAGACACAATGGTATAAGAAGACATAGTGGGAAAAAACACAGCGAATACAGAATAAAGTGGAAGACACAGAGTGAAGACACATTGGAAAGACACAGAGTGAAGACACATTGGAAAGACACAGAGTGAAGACACAGAGTGAAGACGCATGGAAAGACACAGAGTGAAGACACATTGGAAAGACACAGAGTGAAGACACAGAGTGAAGACGCATGGGAAAGACACAGAGTGAAGACACATTGGAAAGACACAGAGTGAAGACACAGAGTGAAGACACATGGGAAAGACACAGAGTGAAGACACATTGGAAAGACACAGAGTGAATACACAGAGTGAGAACACATTGGAAAGACACAGAGTGAATACACAGAGTGAGGACACATTGGAAAGACACAGAGTGAAGACACATTAGAAAGACACAGAGTGAAGACACATTAGAAAGACACAGAGTGAAGACACATTAGAAAGATACAGAGGAAGACACGGAATGAAGATACCGTGTTAATAACGTGAAGGATAACTCAAATTCCATAATCGTCTATAAATATGTTTAATTAATATGATCTCAAACATTCTTAAGACGGGAAACTCAATATGATTCATTAGTTCAACTTTCTTAACAATAAACATATATCAAATAATATTTAATGTTAACCAGTGGGTTGATAATAACAATAATAAGGTTTTGACTTCGAGCTTAAAGATAAGGGATGAGTGCAGTATTTTCGATGGCTACGCAGTCCTAGCTGTGATCTACATATTTTGCCACAATCAACACAGACCAAAGTATTGTCTGTCATTGTCTGTTTAGGTTCTCTTTTGGTGGTTTACGCTTGTCCTCGGCAGCAGATTTTCGTAAGTCGGTTAATAATTATTGTAGTATTAATTTTTTAAAATTTTATAACGAAAAACTTCATCGTTCAATCTAATTAAAGTATGGATTAATACGATGAAATTAATTGGATAACATTCATTAAATATCTTTTAAAAAGAATGGATGCTACTCACGGGTCAACACACTTGGGTTCAAATATTAGTACATTACTTCCAGGCTTATTCTCTTCCCAGGTGATCGTCTGAGGCAGGTTGGAAATGTTTGGTGGTTTGTTGGTTACTAAAGAAGAGAGAGTTAGTAGCAATGAAGGACTGACTGTATGGAAACTGTGTAGTCTTACAATTTGTTGCTGGGTTTGTTGTAATTGTTTTTATGTAGGGAGCAAATAGAAAGGAGACGGAACTAGGTAACATTAACTCTTTCTCTCCTGACTGAAGATGCCAACGTTGATTTAACCCCCAAACACTAACTCTTTCTCTCCTAACTGACTATGCCAACGCTGATTTAACCCCCAAACATTAACACTTTGTCTCCTGACTGACGATGCCAACTTTGATTTAACCCCCAAACATTAACTCTTTCTCTCCTAACTGACGATGCCAACGTTGATTTAACCCCCATTAAACAAAAAAGGAGTTTTGGGGCTTTTAAAAAGTTTAAGTTGTGTAGTGTAAAAAGATCATGCTTTCTCCTACAAGTTAATACCAAATATATTTTTGTTCTGATAACAAACAAAAAAGTTATTTGAGTATAATCATAACAAGATAGTGAAATACAAATGATAAAAATGAATAATACTATCGAAACGAAGAAAATAATTACGGAGAGAAAGAGTTAAGCATTGAAAAACCACATCATAGCTGCACTTTTGTCCCCATCGATTCAGAGCGCTATGGTCCATTAGCTTGTGTGGGCCACTGGAGGGAGGGGGTATCTCGGAGAAGGTTTCGGTGCTGCCTTTAGACGATCAGCACACACAACTTTCTCGAGTGGGGATTCGAACTCTAACCGTATCTACGAAAATGTTGGCAGAATTTTTTTAAAATAATAGTTCCATATTTCATCGTTACCAACAAAACATCTTTGATTCATAAGTTCTAGCAGTTGGCCCAAGCTAACTGGCCCAATTTGATTCGATTATTGTCCGTTTGCCAAAAAAATACCATGAATCATAATTCAAGCTAACTACAACTCTTGTACTATGAAAAAAGTTCAAATCTGTGGATAGCGCGCGCAATTACAAGACTGAATCATTGTAGTACATTTATTTTATGCAAAGATTTCTTCATTAGATTTAAAGTAAATGAGAATTGACATTTTCATTACTAAACAAAAAAAGTATATTCTAATTAAATCATCGAATTGGATTCCTCTGATTCAACGATTCTTCTGATTTAATTGATTCTTCTGGTTCAATTGATTCTTCTCATTTGATTGATTCCTCTGAGTCAGGTATTTTTTTCTGATTTAGTTGATTTGTTTTGCTTCAAGATTCTTCTGATTCAATTGAGTCTTCGGATTCGGGTGATTCTTCTAATTCAGACGATTCTTCTGATTATAATTAATTCTTCTGATACAATTTATTTTTCTGATACAATTAATTCTTCTGATACAATTGATTCTTCTGATTCAATTGATTCTTCTTATTCAGGTAATTCTTTTGATTCAATTGATTCTTCTAATTCAGTAGATTCCTCTGATTAAATTGATTCTTCACGTTCAGCGAATTTATCTGTTATCATTCATGTTAGCAGCTTATTTTTGTAGATTAGCGCCTTGCTAAGTTATAAGGTAGACTAAAAATGCACAGTGTAACCCCTTTTATTTTCTTATTAATCATACACCTTCCGATATCATTTAGTGATGCCTTAATCTGATCAACGTGCTGCGCGAATCCTCCTCACTTTAAACAAAATTTTCAGCGAAAGTCAGTTAGTCATCCCCCGATCTGAAAATATATATAGCTTGATCGATTGATGGAGGAGGATTCCAGCACTCGTTGCATCAGCGTGGCGCCTTCGTGGAAAAGTGTGTCTAGAGAAGCAGATAGGCTTAGATTGAGAGCAAACATGGCCTCCAGAGGCTTCCACTATATGTTCTAGCGAACGTATTTGCAAGTGGTCTAGATGTGAGAAAGGCTGACTGACCATGTCAAATCCGTCGCACCGTTTAATGGCAAGGAACGCGATGGTGCTTTTCAGGAATAAATGGTGTCCCTCTCGAGGTCTCGGGCTCCGGCCATCTCATAGGAGGAGGAACCTATGACGTTGGCTCAAAGAGCCGTATCTCATAAAAGACTGGCTGTAATAAAAAAAATCACCTTATTGATGGGGGTCTCTTGACAGAGGCATCATTGAAGAAAAGAATCACTGAAGAGCTCATCCCTTATCTTTCCATGGGATAAAAGTGTCAAGAGAGTTATAAAAAGTAGAAACCTGGACCATTAAGTGAGGCGGACCGTTGGGGCACCACACATGATCTGACTACCCTCCTTCTTACTTCTTCTTTTAGCATGACTAGAATTTCGTATACGGTCTTGCAGGTTAAGATAGTGAAGACTAGAACTAAAATGTGAAAGTTTTCGTACTTACAGATGGTCAAAAACAAAATGAATTGAGAAGTTTTCCCGGTGCTGTCTGAGACTTCAATGGTTAGTGTCACATCACTGAGAACGATTTCTCTTAAGTCAACATTTGTTGTTACGTCACCACTGCCTGTGAAAACCACAGAGAATTGTTTCACTATACTTTAACTCTTAAAGTAAAGAGAGAATGTTGATATTACAGTACAAGTATTACATCAATAGCTTAGGAACATTTTTCAGTTCATTTATTATCGCCTCAGTTATGCTATACGTATATAGATATCAGTACAAAATGACGTAGCTTTATACATGCAACGAATGTGTTTTGGAGAGCTGTGTGTTTTCCCCACATTCATATGACATAATTGTATTAGAGATGCCAATAACTCTATTCCAACTCACTACTTGGGTAGGCTAAAGAAACAGAGCGCTGAATACATTTTTCTTGCGTTTAAGGCTTTTAAACTCAGTTCAATAAAATAAACAAGGTTACAAAGATAGTTTGTGTGGAGACACAAACTCAAAATCGGCCCCCGAAGTGGTCCACCAAGAGTCTTCACCAGAATTCAAACATGGGACTTCCGGTTCCAAATGCTTTACCCCTCAGCCACAGCATCTCCATATATTCATTTTTAAAAATAAGGCTTGTCTTCAAGTCCGATGATCAGTAAGGAATGCAGTATTTCCCGTGGATGCCCAACTTTGACCTACATATGTTGCCACACCCAGGGCAAGCATAACCATTATCCGCAGGTGATCGATTTAGATTTTCTTTTCGCCGTCTGACTCTGTCCTCTGCAGCGAATTTTCTTTTGGTGTCAAATGTGTATCCCACGGGGGACCTCCAGTTGTCTTGTTCTAAGGCCGCATATAACCAGGTGCTCTCTTCTATGTCAGCTATGGCAAGGTGGCTCCTAAGCTGGTCTTTGAAGCGTTTCCGTGATGCGCCTCTGTTACGTTGATCACCTTTTAGCTCACAAAAAAAAAACTGCCTTTGGCATACGTTCGTCCCCTATAAGGATACGTGCCCTGCCCAGCGTAACTTTTGGACCATAAAAAGTCCCTCTATACTGCCCATACCGGCATTCGCAAGGACATCACTGTTTGTAGTGCGGTCTTGCCACCACATGTCCATGATAGAGCGCAAGCACCTTTGGTGAAAGCATTCAAGTAGTCTTAGTTGTTTTCTGTATAGTGTCCATGCCTCAGATCCATATAAAAGGGTTGAGAGAACAACCGCCTGGTAGACATTGAATTTTTTGTAGGCAGAAGGAGCTATTTATTCCGCCAAACTCTCGCCTAAAGGCGTCCAAAAAGCGCCGCTGGCCCTGGCCAGACGGTTATCAACTTCCCTAAAAAGTGAGGCGTCATTTGATAACATACTACCAATATTTGAAGTGGTCTACCACGTTAAGGAGCTGCCTGTTTACGGTGATCTTTGGGGCTGAGTAGGTTTTATTGGGTGACTTTTGGAACATGACTTCTGTTTTCACGAAGTTTATAGATAAACCGAAAGAAGCTGCAGCGCATGAAAATTCGTTGACCGCGTTCTGGAGATCATATTCATTGTGAGCTAGCATATTCATTTAGCGTACATTTATATTTTTTAAAATAATAATTATTAACCTTATCCATACATTCAAAATCAATAACATGTTACATGTAATAAAGAGAACCTAAAAAAGATTTATTCTTCTTACAAAATTAGATAAATTGGCAAAACGAGAAAAAAAATTCTTGACCTACTTTAAGCTACAATTGTGTACAAATGACTTAACAAGACTCTCCCCTCGCAAATAAAAATTAACATCTCCATTGTCATTTGTCATACAAACTAGACATAGATGTAGCTAAATCTAGATTTAGTTTTAGATCTAAATCTAGAACTAGATCTAAGTCTAAATCTAGAAATAGATCTAAGTCTTCGACACTCTCAGCTTCGCGCCCTTAGAAGCGATCGAGAGCTAGTGCTTCCCAGCCGTGAATGTCAATATCAGACTATGTATTGACTCCCTTCTCCCATACCGGAAGCGCTTTCCTGCACACAACTCCCCAAGAACAACATTTTTTAAAAAATTAATTTCGAGGTTTTTCCTCTTCATGAAATATTGACTGCAAAAGTATTTGATTCTTTCTGTGTTTAAAAAAAATAAAAAAGAAAGTTGATAAACAATGCTCTCAGTGTTAAAAAAAAAACAACAACAAAGTCTTAAGTGCTAAAAAATACCAATAAAGACTAGGTCAACTTTATCCTTCTAATGATTTATATAATGAATAATAATTCAGAATATTTTAGAGTCTTACCTTGTCCTATCTGAAAGATGTTTGTTGTGGGGGAAGTACTGGAAATCCTAAATATAAGAGGCAATTGATTTTCTAATTCATGAGCTCTTACTGAGTATACGATCGAGCCAGGAAGGTACGGACCTTTGGAATCCAAACGCTTGTGATCTGTAAGGTAAAGTGTTATTAACAATTAAAATTTTTAAGATAATGTTATAACTCCGCCCCCCGCACCGGCGCTTATATTGCGCACCACCGCACCATTCAGCACGGAACTAAAACATTCTGTTCAGATAGAGAGAAGCTTCCTTCGGCCCAAAAGTAAAAAAAAAGGAACGAGATATACATCCTGTGGGAGAATTTTCACTAAATGACTGAAACTTAGCAAAACAAGAATGCTTACCTTGATTACTTGTCCCATTGTCGATAACTGGTGGGTTGTTTTGTCTCACAAAAATCCTGAGCGGAAGCGAGCCTATCTTGTATTCATCGGGACTAACGGTAGTGCATGTGATATTAAGATCATAATAAGGATTGTTGACTGCAGAAAGCGGCCCATTGTAATACCTTAAGCGAAATATAGCTAGAACAAATGAGAGAAAGATAATGTATAAGATAAAGGATAAATATATTGCGAAAAACTCGCCTATAACGAATTCACCTAAGTACAGTGGAGGAAGAATGACGAAAATGTAATCTGTTATTAGCTTACTTCCCTTGCGCCTAGAAAAAGGAAGCCATTTTCACCGAAATCGAGGTGGTTAAATTAACCAAAAACACTTTTTTTTTATTCGCAATATGTTTATTGTTCATAGCCGACATAGCTAAAAGTACAAGATTATACATCCTTCAAACTGTATAGAATTTAGCCCTTGTTATGTAAAGGGAGAGTGATCCTTAAAGGATTACGGGGACGACATGGCCTAAATTGTGCCGATGTGCCTAAACTCAAAACTTAAACTCATTCCATTTTTAAGCACTATTGAGACATATTTAGTGTGGAACTTTCGCTTGTTCTATACCAAACAAAATAATTAGTTATCAATGGTTAATAAACTAATTGATTTTTTAAAATTGATTCTTGGTTTGTCAGGTACAAAAAATATTTGTCTAAAATTTCAGCTTTATCAGAGATTGAGTGTGGGAGAAATAGCTAGTACAAACTTTTTACCAGACAGAGTGAGTTGATAATAAGCTTTTTATATTTAGAATAATTACAGATACTTCTTTCGCGATATAAATTGGAAAGGCATAATTACTAGTATTGAAAGAAATGACTTGAAACGTTGTGGTGTCATCCAATGAGCAGCTACACCTTGGTTTACAACTGATCTAGAAAATAACAAAAATGAACTACATCAGTAATTGTCGGTTGCTTAAAGTATTAACTCTTTCTCTCCTAATCGACGATACCATCGTTGATTTTGACCTCATTAAATTAAATTAATGTTTAATTTTTTCAACTTGACTTTGAATTATATAAAAAGAGCATGCATTTCCCTTTAATTCTATACCAAATACCACATTTTCTGATTAGAAACAACAAAGTTATTGACGCCCAATCATAACAGGGTAGTGAAATAGTAATGAGCGAAATGAAGAATTCCTTCAAAAGTGGAAAAATAATTACGGAGGGAAAGAGTTAAAATGCATTTCTAATTTTTTTAATCGGCAGTAAAATTGAATCCCTCTCTATTAAATTATTATTTTACCTGATCTATATCCATAGGGCTAGCGTCCTCTAAAACGTAGTCAATGTTATTGACCATATTGACACTCTGAAACGATAGGAAAAAAAAAGAAAAAAAAAGAAAAGACCAACTGACAACTTAAAAAGAAAAAGTTTCCCTTTCAGATCTTGCGATCTATAGAGCAGATACTATAAATGTCATCTGTTACTGTGGCCCACAGTTGACGAGGGTGCCATGTGGCCATGTGGAAGAAAAGCGTGCCATACGAAAAATGGCCAGCTCCTTTACCACAAAAGCGAAAACCACTTTAACATACGATATTTGTGGACGGGAGTGTCTCTCTAAAATAGGGCTCCAAAGTCACGTGAAAAATTGTTTTACGAGATGAACGAACTGAATGAAGGAGGCCAACATGTGGCCAGCAAAACGACCAACCGCCTTTACTTTTGTCCCTAACTAATGTCAGGTTAGAGCTGGCTGGACTCAGGGGCGCCCTAAAATCCCGAAATTCAAAATCCCAATCTTCAGCAGGATTTGAACCCGGAATGTCTAGGTTCGGAACCCAAGCTCTTTGGCACCCAGCCACCGCGCCTCCTCTGACAACATCAATGTATTGAGATACATCTCCAAAGCTGACTTCTCGAAAACACGTTCTACAAACTATTTGGAAAGCGCGTCAAGCCTTTAGGTCATAGTTTCTCAGACTCTGGCACGCGAGTGCTAAGTTTTTTTTGGTATTGAAGCTTGAGTAGGGTATCAATCTAGTAAAACTGACATCGTTAACAATTCTTAAAACCATTAAATAATGAGACGTCATTTCAGCTTGTAAGCGACGTCCTTTACGTTATTAGAGACGTCTGCAACAGGATTGATTTTCAAAAAAATTTGAATTGAATGAGGCATTTCTATACGTCTGCGCCAATGTGATTCTAGCTGTAATTGACCTGTAATTGACCTGTAATTGACCTGTAAATTCTCAACCGATTATCGTATAATCTCTATCGTAGCTGTTTTGAGTAGAAAAAAAAGGGCCACTGCGTACCAGCACCTATTTTTTTTTTACAAAAAAACAACAACAAAAAAGCACGTCTTGCTAAACCCAATGACAATTTTAGGAGAATGAAGCCTATTTCAAATATACATGCCAGTCTGCCTCAATTGTCTCTCCTCCAGTGTCACTTCTTAATTAAATGTTTCATTGTATGCACATCCCATCACGTTTGCCCATAATCTTTAGAGGCCTGGAAGAAGCGGGGACATTACAAGGTGTTGCTATGTATTTTGTTTAGGCCCTCGATCTGGCAATATTTAAATGTTTGCCATCAAATCTGGATTCTAGATAGATGGCGTCGTCGGAAATGGGTTAAACAGTCGCGTGAAAAGTTTTATCTTTTTTAGAGTTGTCTTTACTGCCCTATACGTTAAGAGCTTCAGTGTTTTTGTATTGATCTGGATTTAAGATTTCTAAATGGAGGAACATGAAAGTTAATAATAATATTACAATATAAGGAACTCATGATTTAAACATAGGCCTACATTTTCTTTACATTTAGGCCTAGCTGAACAGGATCTCATTACATTGCATTCACTAGTTTAAAAATTAACTGTATACTTTTTAAAAAAATGTAAATATTTTAATTCCAGGTAAGACAAATAAAAATGTAAAATAACATTATAAAAGTAACTACTTACAAGAGAGGACGTGAGATGTGAATGGCAGCACAATAGTACGAAAACAAATAATCTTTTGACATACATTTTCATGTTCATAATTTGCTCTTGTCCTATTTGTTTTTTTTACATCACAAAGTAGTTCTCTGTTTAAGTGTTAAAAAAAAACAGAAACTAGAGCTACATGATTCTAAAGGGATTTTTAAAAAAAATATTTGTCATGGTATATCATGCTTAGTGCACTATGGTATATCATGCTTAGTGCACTAAGGTATATCATGCTTAGTGCACTATGGTATATCATGCTTAGTGCACTAGGGTATATCATGCTTAGTGCACTAGGTTATATCATGCTTAGTGCACTAGGACTGACATACGAGTATCCTATCTGTAACCTGACCAGTCACCTGGCTGACATACGAGTATCCTATCTGTGACCTGACCAGTCACCTGGCTGACATACGAGTATCCTATCTGTAACCTGACCAGTCACCTGACTGACATACGAGTATCCTATCTGTAACCTGACCAGTCACCTGACTGACATACGAGTATCCTATCTGTAACCTGACCAGTCACCTGACTGACATACGAGTATCCTATCTGTAACCTGACCAGTCACCTGACTGACATACGAGTATCCTATCTGTAAAAGGTGTATGTGTAAAGGTACGCCTGCATTTAATTATAAATCGACTTAACTAAAACAATATTTTGGGTGTGAAAAGTACATTGTAATTGGTGAAAATGAGATGTTGTAACGAAAAGGTCGTTAAATTATATCAGTTCGACTAAAGATTTGAAAACAACAATTGGTTTAGGAAGAATCTCGGATGAAGCTGAAATTTTGCACAAATATTTCTTGTACCTTATAACACAAGAATCAAGAATAATAAAAATAAAAATAAATAACCAATTATTTAATTAACTATTGGTAATAAATCACTTGCTTCGGTATCTCATAAAAGGGAAACAAATAATACTTGACTGAATTGGTGGTATAAGCTAATTAGTCCCCTTTATATTATGCTGCTGTCTGAGGCTTAGTGAACACAAACATGAAATAGAAACTATAGATAACTATATAGTCTTCCATGTTCGTCGACTCTTAGCTAGCATAGTGGTTACCGCGTTGGCTTAAGAAGCCCACAAGTCTGAATTCAAGTCATTCCCTTTTTTAAAAAAAATAATTAAAAGCGATCACCCTGATACCCCGTTCTTTCTCCCCCTTTACAACTGGTCCAGGCCAGTGATAGGATTGCAGCGTATTGAGAACGCTAAAAGAACGAAAATAATATACAGAAAGGTCATTTATCAAAGCAGATTACTGTTGGACAAAAGATGTTATCTATATTTAATTTATATAAATATTACTAGACTAACAATTTTAAAGTTCAATCGCAAAAAAAAAAAACAAGAAAAAAAAAACAACTACCTTTTATTTTACGAATACTGAATTATATCACACATAATGTTAGAAAACATATAAATTTCAACATTTTGAAGAAATGTTTGTAAAACAATGGTGAAAAAAAAAAATCTTTCTTTGGAAAAAATAATTTTATTCAAAGTGTGTTCCTAAAACCATTATAAATTAACGTTGGTCGTTTGGCATTTTCGTTACATGTGCAATGTAAGAGCCAAAGCTACTGGGCTCAGTTTCTCCAAAATAAATTTTTCAAAATTTTTTTTTTGTTTATATGTATATAAATATTTTTATGTATATAAATAAATGAATAAATAAAATCAAGAGATAGGTCAATCCATAATATTACATTGTTCATCTAGCTTTCTTTGTAATTGTATTACTTCTGTATCTTGAAGTATGGTTTTGTGAGCCTGTCGTGTGTAACATATGACTTTACTGTACTGACGAGTTTCTCCTTTACTGACAAATAATATGATTCACTACTATAAATTGTATACTTTTTTTTGTTAGTTTGTCTTTTCAACTGTCGTGTTTCTGTATACATGTTAATATAACGCTTGAACCTACATTACTTTTGTTGATAGCGATATGTAAATTAAATTTGTTTCATGGTTATTTAATAGTTAGCCAGGAAAACCAATGACTTGGCAGAATTGAAGTCATTGGTTACTATAAGCTTTTGGGTTATTTTATTTTTTTTGTCTTTTTTTTTTTGTCTTTATTTTTATGGTCTGTGAAACTAAATGCAAACGACCAACCGACTTATCCCCAACTAGTGTCAGGTAACCCTTAGGGCTGGGTGGACTAAGAGGCATCCAAAGTTCCCGAAATAAAAAATCCCAGTCTTCACCAGGATTCGAACCCGGGACCTCGTTTCGGAAGCCAAACGCTTTACTGCTCAGCCAACGCGACTCCAATTAGAGGCTTTTGTCTTCCCTGGCTGATTCAGGCAACCCTTTCCATCCACTAATGGCGCAAGGGAAGCAGGAGCACATGTGCTAACTGGTCCATGTACACGTCATAACAACTTGCTTTAACGTCTGTTTCTTTCTATGTATCTTATTAGGTCGTGTTCTTGTATTTGCCACTTATGTATCTGTGTTTGATGTATTATTGCTATTTTACTTTAAGTCTTTTGTCCTGAAGTATCCTAGAACTTATTTAGTTATACATGACCAGAATTATAGATCTATTTGGTACAGAATTGGTTAAAGAAGAAAACGTTTAAGTATTATATAGAAAAAATAAAATAAGACAATTGTCTTGAATGAAATAAACAAAACTGAATTTACCTTATACATTACATTACAGCCAGTGAAAACACACACACACACACACACAAAGAATCAGTAGACGATATAGATCTATTACAGACAATAAAATTTGTTATCTGTATTCTTAAGTACCTAATAGCCTACTCAGCTGCACCCAATTGGCCAGATTTTTCTCCGTTTGTTTTTATATAGCAGTTACTTCATTTCAATTTCTGTCAATATACGCATATATATATATGAACCATAGTTAGTCTTTATATTTTGTTTTATATTTAAGTTGTTGGCTTTTTTTATTGATCCGAAAGATATTCGAAAAGTTTCACTTTGGATTTAAAAAAAAAAATTGTTTCTCTTTCAGACCTTGCGATCTATGGAGAGATGCAGTTGTAAAAAAAAGATTTTTCGGAGTTCCCATAACCATAGGGAGTGTCGATTAAGGCTCGATCTTGTGCCCTATTATGACACTTGACAAACGGAAGGTTCCTACCAAGAAGCAAGAAATGAGAGACGGTTTCTCCTATTCCCCTTTCGGAGATTCCCCATCAAGCAGATGAACGCGAGACACAACTCCTTGAGCCACATTTGTATTCCTTCTTCTCAGATGAGCCCGGAGGCCGAGTCCACGAGTGGTTCCTATGTGTTCCGCCATCACCGTATGACTCCCACGAGGAACGGAGTGGCGGATGGAGCGGGTTAATGGAGCCTTTATTGTATCTTCTCAATGTGCAATGCTGGTTCGACAGGACATGCCGTGGAAGCGACATGAAGCCAGTGTTCTATCCCAGTTAGCCTATACGTCTCCACTAACGAATGTTTCCAGGATGTGGTGCCACGATAAGGTCTGGAATATACATCAGGTTCACGAAATCAAGTTACGTGACTGCTTAGATATTTTACTTGTCCTCACAAACATTAACCCATGCCCCTCCCACATCTCTTAAGCTTACAGTTAAAATCAAAAGAATGTAATGGAGGCTCCGTATGGCTCTTTGTGTGAACGTTATAATGGACGGTCCCAATGTGCGACAGTCAATAGGATTCTATCAACCAATGCTACAGTAATTTTCATCATCATCTGTTCCTTGACTCTCAAATGATAGGCAATAACTATACCATCTGTTTGGTCTCCTTGAACTAAGGGAGGCGACCTTTTGATAGTCTTTTTCTCTCTCTCTCTCTCTCTCTCTCTTTCAAAGAACTAATATCGTCATATGTTGACTTAGCGTTAGCAGTATAGATTTTATTTTAATTTAAGATTTTAAAATACAGATTTCTAGCTTTATAGTTGTGACTTTCTCAGTTTTTCCAATGTGTCTTTTTTTCTTTTTTAACATAGTTTTGATTTTTTATTTTTAACCATAATAATTATTTGAACTCTGTTAAGTTAAAGACCTTAAGCGAGATTATTTTATATTTATAGCCAATGTAAAAAAGAGAGACAGATTGACAGACGGACAGAGAGAGTAGCACAGTTGCTCAGTCACAGAACAAAAAAAAAACACAGATGCACTAGGTCAATACAGTCATCCATTCTTAATCTTTGAAATTAAAGTCAATGCATTATACTGCCACACATGTCCAAAAACGTCCACTCACAAGACACATGTCAACACACAGGCACTGGCATACACAAGCCACACACGTGCACACAAAGTCCACACACAAGGTACATACGTCCACACAGCCACATGTATATACAAGCCACACACATCCACACAAAGTCCACACATAAGCCACATAAATGACTTTCCCATACGAACTTGAGAGAATGTATTATCAAAGACATTTTAAGTAGAGGGAACACATAAAACTTCGCTTATATCTAGACCAATTAGACAGGGGAAATAGCACTGCAATAAATCGGTTTGTTTGTCACCTACCTTTGATGGGGAACCACACCTGATCTGACGACAATCTTTCTCCATTCCCTTCTTTCTTTTAATGTTGTCTCCCCATCGCTTTCTTTGTCTACATTTGTTTTTCTGGTACTGTTACCTGCGAGAACTGACCACCTCGTGATCATGCACGTGATTTGTTTCAGCTTTTTTATTTTAAGAGGCAGCAGTTCATCGTGATGGCCATTGCCATTGTGATCTTTTTCGAATTGATAGCTATTCTCATGATATTCCGTTCGTTTTTGTCTTTTTAATTTGTAGACTCCACTTTTATGTTATATAACTATTGGGTAGATTATGGATAGGGTATAAATATTTAAGTTTAGCACAAGGGCTAACAAGATAATAATTATAATTATAATACTAATAAAGGCATCTCTTCGAGTCCTAAGATTAATGAGGAATGCAGTATTTTTGGTGGCTACGCAGCCGCAACTGTGACCTATATATTTTGCCACATCCAGGTCAAGCATAACCATAGTCCGCCTGTGGTCGATTAAGATTTTCTTTTCGCCGTCTTTGTCAGTCCTGGGCAGTGGATTTTCGTTTGGTAGTTTCTTGGCAAGAGATTGTTTTATCATGAAAGCCACTCCCAATCGCCTGTGCTCCTCAGGCCTCTTCCAGACCAGTATAGGGTGTAGACAGCCCCCCTTTCAGTCAGCGACCCTTGGCTCGCCAAGCTTACCACACTAAGGGCAGCTATTTCTACATCTAGCCGGGCCAACTTTAATGCCACCAATGCAGACTTCCGTTGAGGGCATTCACTCTTGTTGCTGTCCTGCAGTGTTGTGGACATTTCAGCAGGCGACGTTTAGAGGCATCCTTTTATCGACTCTGTTGATGCTAGTCATTAGTTAGTTCTATAAAATGCGTAATGCCTTCAGCCTGCGCAAAGTATTTTTAAAGTGATATTTGGCTTGCGCAGACCAATACCACTCTTTAAACTAAATACAGTTCACAGAAGCACAGAAGTCTGAGACGGCTGTGAACAACAGATAGCCGTAGGTGTTATATCGATTTTTTAAATTTATAAACGTTAATTTGTGCTGCTTAAAAAGAGCATGCATTCCCCTATAATTCGATACCAAATAAAACATTTTCTGATAAACAAACAAGTTATTGAAGTTTAATCATCACAGGGTAGTGAAATACAAATGAGCGAAGTGGATAAATCTATTTGAACGAAGAAAATAATTACGAAGAGAAAGAGTTAATCCTTGGAAATTACAAGATGTTCATAATGTAACTGTTTTTTTGGCATCAAAACATATACACAAATATTATATTATGACAACAACTGGTATTTATAGAACTGTGATAAGATTTGTTTATATTTTAGCTCTATGACAATATTAACACGAATAGCCAATGATTTATGTCACAAGTTTGTAATATTAAAGTTATCCGTTTGTTATCAGAGCCACCGCTGTTGGGGCGAAGACCCTGTTAGCTAGCACATAGATCAAATATGAGTTGAAACAACATAATGATCAATAATTACTTGAAAACTAAGTTCCTTGTTTACTCCTGTATGTGACTAAATATATCTACGAAGAGAATATTTTACAGGTCTGTTATATCTCTATACTGGACGTAAAAGGCAGTCTGTTTTGACTTGATGTGACATAAATTATAACTTTGAAAGTTTTATCAATATCCTGTTTCAAAATGACAGAATAAATGGAGTGTAAATGTAAGCCAGATAAAAAAAAACAATGCTTTAAAGATGTATTATTCAAGGAAGCTTTTAATTAATATAAGTGATTCCTACTAACCAGCAAGAGCAAAAATATAAATAAATTAATTATCTAATATTAACACCCATTAAATTATCAAGGTCTAGTTAACCTTCTCGTTAAAAAAAAAAGACAGTCCAGAGCCCACAGCACACCCTGGAAGATATATAGATGGATAGATAGATAGATTAAGTCAATAAAAGTTTGTTTGTGGTTTTCTTAGAAAACTCACAACTAACCACTGATATTATCTTTTTATAAATCGTTGAAAAACAAAGGCGTATACTTCCATTTCAAAAGTAAAGAATCAATGTATGGACAGTCTAGCATGATTCAGTGTTCCATTTCAAAAGTAAAGAATCAATGTATGGACAGTCTAGCATGATTCAGTGTTCCATTTCAAAAGTAAAGAATCAATGTATGGACAGTCTAGCATGATTCGGTGTTCCATTTCAAAAGTAAAGAATCAATGTATGGACAGTCTAGCGTGATTCGGTGTTCCATTTCAAAAGTAAAGAATCAATGTATGGACAGTCTAGCATGATTCAGTGTTCCATTTCAAAAGTAAAGAATCAATGTATGGACAGTCTAGCATGATTCAGTGTTCCATTTCAAAAGTAAAGAATCAATGTATGGACAGTCTAGCATGATTCAGTGTTCCATTTCAAAAGTAAAGAATCAATGTATGGACAGTCTAGCATGATTCAGTGTTCCATTTCAAAAGTATAGAATCAATGTATGGACAGTCTAGCATGATTCAGTGTTCCATTTCAAAAGTAAAGAATCAATGTATGGACAGTCTAGCATGATTCAGTGTTCCATTTCAAAAGTAAAGAATCAATGTATGGACAGTCTAGCATGATTCAGTGTTCCATTTCAAAAGTAAAGAATCAATGTATGGACAGTCTAGCATGATTTGGTGTTCTATTTCAAAAGTAAAGAATCAATGTATGGACAGTCTAGCATGATTCAGTGTTCCATTTCAAAAGTAAAGAATCAATGTATGGACAGTCTAGCATGATTCAGTGTTCCATTTCAAAAGTAAAGAATCAATGTATGGACAGTCTAGCATGATTCAGTGTTCCATTTCAAAAGTAAAGAATCAATGTATGGACAGTCTAGCATGATTTGGTGTTCTATTTCAAAAGTAAAGAATCAATGTATGGACAGTCTAGCATGATTCGGTGTTCCATTTCAAAAGTAAAGAATCAATGTATGGACAGTCTAGCATGATTCAGTGTTCCATTTCAAAAGTAAAGAATCAATGTATGGACAGTCTAGCATGATTCAGTGTTCCATTTCAAAAGTAAAGAATCAATGTATGGACAGTCTAGCATGATTCAGTGTTCCATTTCAAAAGTAAAGAATCAATGTATGGACAGTCTAGCATGATTCGGTGTTCCATTTCAAAAGTAAAGAATCAATGTATGGACAGTCTAGCGTGATTCGGTGTTCCATTTCAAAAGTAAAGAATCAATGTATGGACAGTCTAGCATGATTCAGTGTTCCATTTCAAAAGTAAAGAATCAATGTATGGACAGTCTAGCATGATTCAGTGTTCCATTTCAAAAGTAAAGAATCAATGTATGGACAGTCTAGCATGATTTGGTGTTCTATTTCAAAAGTAAAGAATCAATGTATGGACAGTCTAGCATGATTCAGTGTTCCATTTCAAAAGTAAAGAATCAATGTATGGACAGTCTAGCATGATTCAGTGTTCCATTTCAAAAGTAAAGAATCAATGTATGGACAGTCTAGCATGATTCGGTGTTCCATTTCAAAAGTAAAGAATCAATGTATGGACAGTCTAGCATGATTCAGTGTTCCATTTCAAAAGTAAAGAATCAATGTATGGACAGTCTAGCATGATTCAGTGTTCCATTTCAAAAGTAAAGAATCAATGTATGGACAGTCTAGCATGATTCAGTGTTCCATTTCAAAAGTAAAGAATCAATGTATGGACAGTCTAGCATGATTCGGTGTTCCATTTCAAAAGTAAAGAATCAATGTATGGACAGTCTAGCATGATTCAGTGTTCCATTTCAAAAGTAAAGAATCAATGTATGGACAGTCTAGAATGATTCAGTGTTCCATTTCAAAAGTAAAGAATCAATGTATGGACAGTCTAGCATGATTCAGTGTTCCATTTCAAAAGTAAAGAATCAATGTATGGACAGTCTAGCATGATTCAGTGTTCCATTTCAAAAGTAAAGAATCAATGTATGGACAGTCTAGCATGATTCGGTGTTCCATTTCAAAAGTAAAGAATCAATGTATGGACAGTCTAGCATGATTCCGTGTTCCATTTCAAAAGTAAAGAATCAATGTATGGACATTCTAGCATGATTCAGTGTTCCATTTCAAAAGTAAAGAATCAATGTATGGACAGTCTAGCATGATTCAGTGTTCCATTTCAAAAGTAAAGAATCAATGTATGGACAGTCTAGCATGATTCGGTGTTCCATTTCAAAAGTAAAGAATCAATGTATGGACAGTCTAGCATGATTCGGTGTTCCATTTCAAAAGTAAAGAATCAATGTATGGACAGTCCAGTGTGATTTGGTGTTCTATTTCAAAAGTAAAGAATCAATGTATGGACAGTCTAGCATGATTTGGTGTTCTATTTCAAAAGTAAAGAATCAATGTATGGACAGTCTAGCATGATTTGGTGTTCTATTTCAAAAGTAAAGAATCAATGTATGGACAGTCTAGCATGATTCAGTGTTCCATTTCAAAAGTAAAGAATCAATGTATGGGCAGTCTAGCATGATTCAGTGTTACATTTTAAAAGTAAAGAATCAATGTATGGACAGTCTAGCATGATTCAGTGTTCCATTTCAAAAGTAAAGAATCAATGTATGAACAGTCTAGCATGATTCAGTGTTCCATTTCAAAAGTAAAGAATCAATGTATGGACAGTCTAGCATGATTCAGTGTTCCATTTCAAAAGTAAAGAATCAATGTATGGACAGTCTAGCATGATTCGGTGTTCTATTTCAAAAGTAAAGAATCAATGTATGGACAGTCCAGTGTGATTTGGTGTTCTATTTCAAAAGTAAAGAATCAATGTATGGACAGTCTAGCATGATTTGGTGTTCTATTTCAAAAGTAAAGAATCAATGTATGGACAGTCTAGCATGATTTGGTGTTCTATTTCAAAAGTAAAGAATCAATGTATGGACAGTCTAGCATGATTTGGTGTTCTATTTCAAAAGTAAAGAATCAATGTATGGACAGTCTAGCATGATTTGGTGTTCTATTTCAAAAGTAAAGAATCAATGTATGGACAGTCTAGCATGATTTGGTGTTCCATTTCAAAAGTAAAGAATCAATGTATGGACAGTCTAGCATGATTTGGTGTTCTATTTCAAAAGTAAAGAATCAATGTATGGACAGTCTAGTGTGATTCAGTGTTCCATTTCAAAAGTAAAGAATCAATGTATGGACAGTCTAGTGTGATTTGGTGTTCTATTTCAAAAGTAAAGAATCAATGTATGGACAGTCTAGCATGATTCAGTGTTCTATTTCATAAGTAAAGAATCAATGTATGGACAGTCTAGTGTGATTTGGTGTTCTATTTCAAAAGTAAAGAATCAATGTATGGACAGTCTAGTGTGATTCGGTGTTCCATTTCAAAAGTAAAGAATCAATGTATGGACAGTCTAGCGTGATTCGGTGTTCCATTTCAAAAGTAAAGAATCAATGTATGGACAGTCGAGCGTGATTCGGTGTTCCATTTCAAAAGTAAAGAATCAATGTATGGACAGTCTAGCATGATTCAGTGTTCCATTTCAAAAGTAAAGAATCAATGTATGGACAGTCTAGCATGATTCAGTGTTCCATTTCAAAAGTAAAGAATCAATGTATGGACAGTCTAGCATGATTCAGTGTTCCATTTCAAAAGTAAAGAATCAATGTATGGACAGTCTAGCATGATTCAGTGTTCCATTTCAAAAGTAAAGAATCAATGTATGGACAGTCTAGCATGATTCGGTGTTCCATTTCAAAAGTAAAGAATCAATGTATGGACAGTCTAGCATGATTCAGTGTTCCATTTCAAAAGTAAAGAATCAATGTATGGACAGTCTAGCATGATTCGGTGTTCCATTTTAAAAGTAAAGAATCAATGTATGGACAGTCTAGCATGATTCAGTGTTCCATTTCAAAAGTAAAGAATCAATGTATGGACAGTCTAGCATGATTCGGTGTTCCATTTCAAAAGTAAAGAATCAATGTATGGACAGTCTAGCGTGATTCGGTGTTCCATTTCAAAAGTAAAGAATCAATGTATGGACAGTCTAGCGTGATTCGGTGTTCCATTTCAAAAGTAAAGAATCAATGTATGGACAGTCTAGCATGATTCAGTGTTCCATTTCAAAAGTAAAGAATCAATGTATGGACAGTCTAGCATGATTTGGTGTTCCATTTCAAAAGTAAAGAATCAATGTATGGACAGTCTAGCGTGATTCGGTGTTCCATTTCAAAAGTAAAGAATCAATGTATGGACAGTCTAGCGTGATTCGGTGTTCCATTTCAAAAGTAAAGAATCAATGTATGGACAGTCTAGCATGATTCGGTGTTCCATTTCAAAAGTAAAGTATCAATGTATGGACAGTCTAGCATGATTCAGTGTTCCATTTCAAAAGTAAAGAATCAATGTATGGACAGTCTAGCATGATTTGGTGTTCCATTTCAAAAGTAAAGAATCAATGTATGGACAGTTTAGCGTGATTCGGTGTTCCATTTCAAAAGTAAAGAATCAATGTATGGACAGTCTAGCGTGATTCGGTGTTCCATTTCAAAAGTAAAGAATCAATGTATGGACAGTCTAGCATGATTCAGTGTTCCATTTCAAAAGTAAAGAATCAATGTATGGACAGTCTAGCATGATTCGGTGTTCCATTTCAAAAGTAAAGAATCAATGTATGGACAGTCTAGCGTGATTCGGTGTTCCATTTCAAAAGTAAAGAATTAATGTATGGACAGTCTAGCATGATTCAGTGTTCCATTTCAAAAGTAAAGAATCAATGTATGGACAGTCTAGCATGATTTGGTGTTCCATTTCAAAAGTAAAGAATCAATGTATGGACAGTCTAGCATGATTCAGTGTTCCATTTCAAAAGTAAAGAATCAATGTATGGACAGTCTAGTGTGATTTGGTGTTCCATTTCAAAAGTAAAGAATCAATGTATGGACAGTCTAGCGTGATTCGGTGTTCCATTTCAAAAGTAAAGAATCAATGTATGGACAGTCTAGCATGATTCGGTGTTCCATTTCAAAAGTAAAGAATCAATGTATGGACAGTCTAGCATGATTCAGTGTTCCATTTCAAAAGTAAAGAATCAATGTATGGACAGTCTAGCGTGATTCGGTGTTCCATTTCAAAAGTAAAGAATCAATGTATGGACAGTCTAGCATGATTCGGTGTTCCATTTCAAAAGTAAAGAATCAATGTATGAACAGTCTAGCATGATTCGGTGTTCCATTTCAAAAGTAAAGAATCAATGTATGGACAGTCTAGCATGATTTGGTGTTCCATTTCAAAAGTAAAGAATCAATGTATGGACAGTCTAGTGTGATTTGGTGTTCCATTTCAAAAGTAAAGAATCAATGTATGGACAGTCTAGTGTGATTTGGTGTTCTATTTCAAAAGTAAAGAATCAATGTATGGACAGTCTAGCGTGATTTGGTGTTCTATTTCAAAAGTAAAGAATCAATGTATGGACAGTCTAGCGTGATTTGGTGTTCTATTTCAAAAGTAAAGAATCAATGTATGGACAGTCTAGCGTGATTTGGTGTTCTATTTCAAAAGTAAAGAATCAATGTATGGACAGTCTAGTGTGATTTGGTGTTCTATTTCATAAGTAAAGAATCAATGTATGGACAGTCTAGCGTGATTTGGTGTTCTATTTCAAAAGTAAAGAATCAATGTATGGACAGTCTAGCGTGATTTGGTGTTCTATTTCAAAAGTAAAGAATCAATGTATGGACAGTCTAGTGTGATTTGGTGTTCTATTTCAAAAGTAAAGAATCAATGTATGGACAGTCTAGTGTGATTTGGTGTTCTATTTCAAAAGTAAAGAATCAATGTATCGACAGTCTAGTGTGATTTGGTGTTCTATTTCAAAAGTAAAGAATCAATGTATGGACAGTCTAGTGTGATTTGGTGTTCTATTTCAAAAGTAAAGAATCAATGTATGGACAGTCTAGCGTGATTCGGGCGCACGAGACTAAAGGAAATGAGCTAATCCAAAGTATTTTTAAATAAAGAAAGAGTAGAGAGGGGAAAAATGTGTGTGTGTGAGAGAGAGAGTATAAGTGGAAAGGTACACACCTTAAGTAACTGATCGATAGACAGATCGATACGTATTAGGAGTAAGACACTGGTTAGTTTTATTATTAGGAACGAGGTTTGTTATTTACGACATCTCAACTATGACGTCAATATTTATGGCACAAGACTTCTAAATATCTACTAGGATCTAGGTGGTTGTCTTCTAAATTTATAACATGTGTTTTTTAAATAATTTTTTTGTATTGTCAATTAGATAGTTCTTGGAAAGCTACTGAAGTTTTTCTTTTTAATAAAAAAAATTATAATACACAAGACTGGATTTGTTTTAACATAGATAGATAGACTGACCATCGTGAAGATAGTATGGACTACAAATCTCACTACCAGTCCACCATTCTGTTGGTTGCTAGTTGAGTGCATGTGCTGACAGCCAAGAGGTACATTGCTCGTAAAAGATAGATAATAAGTTGAAATAAGCTTTAATTTTGGTGTTAACTCCCTTGCATCGAATGAAATCGCTGTTAGGACTCAATGACCAAAAATGTTCTTATTTTAATGTCATCAAATATTTTTATTAAGTTTTTCTTTTTAAAAAGTTATATCTATAGTATTGGCACTATAATGATGACAGTTTAATATTTTTTTTGTAAAGATATTACTAGCCGAAAGTTCAGACATTTAAAAAAAACTAGCTTGACCATTTTAATGTTTCAAAAATAATTTTTTTTAGTGAGAAATGCTGCATTAGGCTGTTGCAATTCACACAACACGCTGAAATTAAGAAAGATTTAGAAAAACATCTTGCACAGTTTGTCCTGTAGCCCTGAAGATATAGTTCAATGTCTACTTTTATTTGACTTCCGATGAATAGCAAGTGTAAGTTCCAAGGATGTTTTGAAATATGCAAATGTACAAATGAAACATACTGTTGTAACCCTGTTCCTCCCTGACTAACCTTTTTTTTTTCACGTGCAAAGTAGGGTGGTTTTTTGTTGATGCTGGTGGACGTAAATGACATTAACTAGTGTGTAAATGTGTTAGGAAACTTTAGTTATGGGTTTGGATTTCTCGACTGAGGATTGAAGATTGTTTTTCTTTAATTTATGTTAGTGATTGATCATAGTTGGGTTGTGCTTCTGCAATCAGAGAGATACCAAGCAATCTGAGAATCGGTGAGTTATTTTCTTTAGTTAAATCCCACGTCTTAACAATACAAATGTGAATCTAGAGTCTTGAGTAATGATTGTGAGAAGTCTATTAGAAATTAATAGAATGATAAAACATTGTAAGCTTCACAATGTAGAAATGGATCTGAACAAAAACATTTTGCTACTTGTCTATGACTAAAATGAACAATAGCGACGTAATCGTTAGAACATATTCATAATACATCAGTCAAACTTTATCCCCTTTCTCTCTATGTATATATATGTCAGTGTTTTAAATGTCTTGTTGTTTGTATCTAAAAGACCACTCAGGAACAGTAACTGTCAATGTCTTTAGTGGCGCTCGGTCAGAAATCGGTGTTACATGAGACGATTAGGTCGATACTGAAGCAAAACAGAACCCCTGGATACTGTGGGACTGAGTCCTGGAGGGATGGAAGAAAGCCCCAACAAACATGCCACTATTAACAAACCGTTACTTAAAGGCCATCTAAGGGACACCTTCACGGTGCATGCGGTAAAGAGAAGGAATGGAGGGAATTTTTACCCCCGGTATTCTCAGCATTCGGCCTCGCCTCTAGCCTGAGCGCTTTGGGATATTCTTTTATTGATATTTTGCAATAACCTGATTTCATCTACAGTAAGAAATTACGGACGGTCTTTAAAAACGCAGATCTGCTAAAATATTCCTTCTGAGATGGCTAGCCCTAGAACTAATAACTTTTACAACACAAGCGAAAATGTGAATAAATCTTTAATCCCTCACGATATGTTTCGTTATATAACCCATTGTAGCTTATTTGAAAACACGTAGTGTAAATCAAAACAGTTGCATGATAAGCAATATAAAATAATAGAAATAAATCAAGTTGCATGTATTGCAGTCATATTTATTGTAAAAATATTTCTTTAGTCTTATCTAAGCATCTTTAATAGACATTTAATTGGTCTTCCTGATTGATAAATTATACAGTGAAGTACAAATGTATAAATATAAACAAGTTTCAACTGTCGTATTTTTAGTTGGAATACGACTATATTGTTATTCAGAGCATAGCGAATATAAAACTCTTAACGTCATGTCTTCATTGTATAAGCAAATGGGACAAAAATGTATCAACATTCTAAGCCCCAGGCCAAGATCAGTTTAGAGTTTGTTACATTAATAATTTGAAATCAGAGTTTTACTATCTATTGTTCAATGAACATTACACCTAATGACTTATTGAAATTTCAAAACACTATATAGATACTTATGCATTGTATGACATATATCTTGTCATTATTTATGGATTAACAATAATCACTTTTTTTTTTTACCATGAAACGTCGCTCAACGTAGCATTTTTGTGATAACTTTAAGAAGGTTTCTAAAACAAAATATGGATTGATTTATTTTAACTGGCTTTTATTTTATACTTATTCAGTTGCTATGGAAACAATTTTAACTGTTTCCAAGCATATTGACTGTATCCACTGGCAGTGGCGCCACTAGGGTGGGTGTCACCCGGTGCGGTCAGCTCAGAGTGTCACCCCGGTCCACCCCCAACCTCCCATTAAAAAAAATTTTTTTCGTTCGTTTGTTGCGCTGTAATACATATTTTAATGGTAACAAAAATACAACAACTATAAAATGAGTGTTTATTAAATTTTAAAATTCAGTTGAATTTTTTATGTTGTTTGCTAAAACATTTATAAACGTGTTAAGGGTTTTATCTACATAACATTTCCATCATCTCATGGACACTCTTTACTCACAAAATGTCAAATGTGTTGCTTTCAGACCTTTCAAATTCTAAAAAAATTACATTAATTTTATCTGAGATCTCAATCATATTTTATGCCTGAAGAATGTCGTCATTTGTTAAACAGTGACTATTGGTTGGCCTCCTGATATTAAGGTGCTAGCTAAAAATTCAATAGATTCAATTTAAAGTGCATTTTTTTACTTGGGTGTCATCCCCTTAACGGGTGTCACCCGGTGCGGACCGCACCCCCGCACCCCCCTAGTGACGCCACTGTCCACCTGATTTATCTATATCCACCAGAAAGTAAGCAATCCATGTTTACACTGACTGTTAGCTATAGATTTTAAAAAATAAGTACGTTATAAACACTTGTAAATGCGCATGCGTGAGAAACGTCACAGATCGTAGTAAACGAATCATTCTATAAATAGAAGAGGATCACTTCAAAGGAAGACCACCATGTTGAAGCCGTTTCATCGAACTTAAAAATTTTAAGTTAAAATGTTGTCGTAATTGCTGGTGGAGGCGGTAGAGCCAGATGCCTGAATCCTGTCAGAGGTTTGGGCTTACTACCATCCTGGGGATTAAATCCTAGCCCAGACTCATAGTTATCACCTGTAGAAGTAGAAATAAAACCGACCTTAATTACAGACCCTGATCTATAGTTATACTGTATGTTTTGAAATCTAAATGAGATGAAAATGTATGTATTGTATCACAAACCAGTTTTCCAGTAGGCATCTTTGTAATCAGCATTAGTTCGTACATCGTAGTTGATGCTGTTAACAATAGAAGGGAAAAACATCTCTAGAAAATACATTAGTCTTGGCAATTTTTTACTAATTTAAAAAAAAATGTTTTTCTTACTGTTCACAAGCAAGCCTCGTGCAGCCCTTCAAGCGTTAAGTTTAGTTTACGTAATTTACTGCTAGACACTTTGTGTTATATACCATATTATCATTAGTTTTTTTATTGATACAAGAACTGTGGGTTGGCGCTATTGGTTATTGTGAATAAAATTTGGCTTACGAAACACAGGGATATGAGCTTTACAAAGTTTTCAGTTAGAGCAGCGGTTCTCAACCTTTTATGCTAGGCGACCCCTTTTTACAATCCCCAACTCTGCCGCGACCCCCCTCCCCCCCCCCACACACACACAACAATAGAAGAAAAGACAATAACTATTCATATTTTCGATGGTCTTAGGCGACCCCTGGCAAATCGTCAATCAACCCCCAAGTGGGTCGAGATTCACAGGTTGAGAACCCCTGAGTTAGAGATTAAACAAGAATAGCATATAGAGTGCAGTATTAAGTAGGTGATACCTTCTTTATACAACTTAAATAGAGATTGTTAATCTCTTAACAGCTAATGAATGCTGGATTAAAAGAAAAAGAAATATTTTTACTCTCCTCCCGAGAAATAATCCTGGTTAAGCGCATGGATAGATCTACTAGACTTAATAATATTTCTCGGATAGACCTTTAAATCTAGATTTAGAAGATAATGTGCACGATATTCTTGAACATTAATTGAATAAAATCTTAAATCAATAAAGCCTTACATTTGGAAATTCTCGAAAGCGATTGTCCTTTCAAAACCGATGTTGGTTCTAGATCTAGTTCTCTAGCTAAATCTACATTTATTTATTTTTTTACTTTGAAAAATTATAACGGTGAAACCATTGTTTTTCCCATGTGGCTAACGAATGAGTAATTCTTTTCTCAGAGGTATACATTAACTCTTAAATTTTTGGAACATCGTTAGAGCCGTTTTTGAGATCAGCGTCCTTGTTCCACTCTACACTTTCCACCCTCCAGCTTCTATGAAGTTCTGACTTAAATAGAGGTATTGTAGAAAAACGTGAAGAGATAGTCCATCTTTGAAAAACATCACAAATAATTATATATCAAAGTGATCTGGTGAGGGGCATGTTGACATGGATAAGCGTAATAATAACAAAGGGAAAAAATAAGATATGATAATTTTTACATGATGAGTCATGTCAATGAGTTGAAAGCTTTGCAATTAGTAATGGTCCAAACGATGTTCCCCATTTCAAAGCAGCTAATGTGTCCAAAACTATGATGCTTTTCGGCTATTCCCAAACATAAGAAAAACTTCGGGATTCCCTGATGAAAACAAGCACACATTGCTACATCCTACCAGAACCTGGGACGCCGCTGATAACAAACTGTATCGGAGAGCTGCCGATCCTTAGAGTATTTTTTACAGAGTTCGTTGAAAATTAAGAGGATGAATGTTCAATACATTATGTGCTACTTACTAATCGTCAACAGGCTCAACTTGTTTTCTGAAAATAGAAAGTAGAAGACTTGTTATGTATAAACATCTACCTCATATATATATTGTTTAACTACAGGGCTAGTCAAATTCAGAAATACGTGTATTTAAGGGTGTAGTAAGTAATATAGAACAAAAGAAAGTTGGCAGGTTTATACCAGAAATGATAAGATAAGGCTACAAACTCATGGGAACAGAACGAAAGAGAACAGAATAGAACAAGACAAAAGATTAAATCTTCCCGAAATAAACATTTTAAATTGTAATACGACAACATTTATCAATTTTTAAATCAAGTTTTTTTTTTATCAAGTTTTTCTTTTTTTTTTGTCTCTTTTTTTTTTTGAGTGTTCAAGTAGCTGTGGATCTAGCATGGGTCGGAAGTCTCCTTGAGAGTCCAAGATGACACATTGCTGTAGCAACACAACAAGGTAAACAAGTATGCATTCACTAACTAGAACTCACATATGTACAAATTGTTACTCTCAGCAAAATAGTTTGGGTTTCTCCCTTGTTTTGTTTAATTAGCCCCGGTCTTTGCAAACCAGAATTAAACAAAATATGACCAGCCTTTTTTTTCCAAATTAATGTCATCCATTCAGTGCCACATCTAGACTTGATAAGGCTCTACGCTATTAAAGATATAGGGGGGCCCTTTGAAATGCATTTCTATTTCTTTGTTCTCTCTCCAGAATGATTGAAAATATCCATGTAATCATTTTTTTAAGGGGCCGAGCCCAACAAGCGTGGACATTAAGCAATAGCTTATGTCGCCTATAAGCAAATTTGGCATTGCATCCAATCTCTATTTACAATACTGCTTATACCACCATCAGCTTAACGATAAAGTAAGGGGATAGAGAAGATGCTGTTATCTAATAGTTGTCCATATGATACACTTCATTCGCATTCTGTGGGAAGTAAGACTTAAATAAATTAAAATATCGAAAATACTAACAAACATTTTTACTTCTTATAGGGTTAATTAAAATTCAAGCTGTTAAATTAGAAAAAAAAACAACATAATTTCACAAGTAACCGAGTCATTAAAAGACAACAGGGGAGATTACCCGTTAATGCAATAACAAATCAAGAACGAAATTATCTAATCTTTGCTTAAGTCTTTTTTAAATACGAAGTGCATTATGTCCATTAATCAATACGCTTTCCCAAAGTTCTACATTGCAGAATACATCTTTTGTTTCTCTTCGTCAGGGTCTCTTTAATTTTAAGGTTGTTCACGTCCGCCCTACCTACTTAGCCAGGATCGTATTGTAGGCTCCTAAAGTGGGGTCCAGTAGGGTTTTGATAATGTCGCGGAAACAGAAAAGAACTGGATTTATTTTGCATAAATTTTTACATTTTTTTTATCTAAATATACATTATGAATGTTCAGTGAAGCCTTTTTATTTCGGAAATAATGTTTCTTAATAATTTAAAGAAAACTTTAATAGAAAGGCCACACCCCAGAAATATAATACTATATTATATTACTGACTCAACATAAGACAAGGATGAGACATTTTCAACCAAAAAAACAATGTCTTGAGGTAAAACAAATTACAATGTTTGTTTGTTTGTTTTTTGTTTTGTTTTTAGAAATATCTTACTGTTTTGGACAGCAGAAGTTGTCTCCGCATAAGTTCCTTGAAGCCCCAGAAGCTGCCTGCCCTGCAACACCCTGACTAGCTGCTCCGCCAGAGCATGCGCCGAACACTCCACAATACTTCAAGAGAAAATAGAGGCCGACAAGGAGCCCCAGTATTAGCAGAGTCATCAGTAAGGCAAAGACTCCCACAAAAGCAGAGTTGTCGAAGATGTTGCTGCTGGATGAACTGCTTGTAGTGCTGCTGGCTGTCGCGGTGGTGGTGGTCGCCGTGGTGGTAGTTGATGTGGTGCTGGAGCTGGTCGTGGTCTGGTAGGACAAGACAACAGTGCTCACGGCTGTCCTCTGGGGAGATCCGCCATCTTTGCATTTCACAACGAGGGTGTAAGTTTTCCCGCTGTTTTCTTCCGGGATAATTCCTGAATATCATTAGATTAGTTACAAAGTATTATCATAGTATTTACAAAGTATCATCATAGTATTTGCACAGTATTACCATACATATAACAAAGTATTATGAAGTTTTTACTGCGTATCTCGGAGGCGCGGTGGCTGAGTGGTAAAGCGCTTGACTTAATTACTCGGAATATTCGAATCCTTGTGAAGACTGGGATTTTTAATCAAGGGATCTTTAGGGCGCCTCTGAGTCCAACCAATTCTAATGGGTACCTGACATTAGTTGGGGAAAAGTTAAGACGGTTGGTCGTTGAGTAAGCCACATGACATCCTCGTAAACCGTAGGCCACAAAAACATGAGCTTTACATTATCTGCTGTATGGACCAAATGATCTGCAATGGAAATTTTATCTTTACAGCGTATTGTCAGAGTGTTAACACAATATTGTTACGATTCCATTTTTCTCTCTGTATTTGCGAAGTATTATCATAGTATAGCTCCTCCTTCGTGCTCGAAGATGAGCACATTTCTCATTTCCTACGAACGCGAAAATGGCTGTAAAGTCCAATCCTCGCTTTAAAAAGCCGGCCGCATACGTGGCATGGGTGGGTTAGGTCAGTTACAGATAGGCCTGCTTCTTCTATCAGGTTTTTGTTGGTTCGGCGCTCTATCACCCTGGCCACTCTTGTTTCAAATCATGAGACTCTGAGAATCACAGCTTCACGCCATGAGGAGCGATCGAGAGCTAGTGCTTCCCAGCCGTGAATGTCGATATCGCATTCCTTGAAGGAGCTCTTGAGACTGTCTTTGTAGCGCTTGTATTGGCCTCCTTGAGAGCGCTTTCCTGCACACAACTCCCCGTACAGAAGTCGCTTGGGAAGGCGATTGTCTGGCATGCGGACTACATGTGGTGTAAATCTCTATTCATTTTTCAAATACCAAATCAATAACAATGTCTGTAAAGATGTAAACTACAAATAGTAAATTAAATTGATGAACACGCAGAAATCATTCTGTTCATAAAACACAAATCTACAATAACAACTTGAAGAAAAAAAAATTATTCAATACTATCAAATAAAAGATTTTGATTTGAAAAAAAAAAAGATCTGATTAAACACATTGATGCTAGGTATGATTATAATTTTGTTTCCACGATACAATACTTTTTGCAAAGCTTACATCAACTCACTATGTCTGTCTGTCAGCAGAAAAAGTTTGTACGTTATTTCTCCTGTACCCAATATCGGATCAAGCCTAAAGTTTACACACTTATAAAAGAAATATTCGTGCAAAATTTCAGCTTTACTCGAGAGATTGGGTGTGGGTGAAATAACGTGTACAAAGTCTTTACCAGACAGACAGACAGTGTTGATATAAGCTTTGTAAAAACTGACCTGTTTCTGACTATTGGCTTATGCGCGGTGATGAATTTATAACTGATGAACTGAGGCGGGTGTATTACGATGAACAGTGGAAATGATCAGGAACAATATTTCCAGATGACCTTGACTGCTTGGCAGTGTTATTGTAAGTTAAAGTAAAATGAGAACCAAAAAAAAATACGAATAATAAAATGATAATGTAAAAAAATAAAATAAATAAATAAAAAAGTAGTGTAAAGAAAACTTAATTGCTTTTAAAATTGAAAACTCTAATGTATAAATCAAACTGATATATTAATTATAATGCTCAGATGTATGAACATAAGGTTTGTGATATATCATACTCCTCTCCAATGAATGAGAAACTTTATTATACAATAATGTTTTATAGATATTCATTTACACAATTTTGATAAGTAATGGATAAGATAAGATTAATTTGTGCGTGTGTGTGTTTATGTGATCAGTATTAAACAATTGGCATGTCTTTATTATAAACTTAATAATTAAATTACATATTTTTTTAACAAGAGAGGCAAGCAGGACAAGAGGATAGAATGTTAAAGTCGTTCTGGTTACATCCCTTTGATCAGATGGCATGAGATTTGAAGCCGCCTGAAAAGAACATGCATTTCAGGAACATGGACTTAAGGACGATACTTAAAAATGCTAAAATAACTATTTCAGTATGGACATAGTTATTCTACAAATTTATCGTTTTTTTAAGGAAACCTCAGAGTTTGCGCTATTCAATTTTAGCTTTGTCATCATAGGAATCCTTGGGCATTAGGCCTCTATTCTTTGCCTCTTTTTTTGGGCTTTATATGCCTCTTTTTTGGGCCCTCCAGCCTCATTGTGGGCTTTTTATTATTTTTTTTTTTTTTTACTTTTTAAAAAATTTTTTTTGAATTTTTATTTGTAAGTTCTCACATTTCACAAATATTAAATCATAAAGAATTAAAGAGAAAATCTGAAACATGATTAACCTATACGTAATTACTTTACATAATACATAATACTTTACATAATAATTATAAAAAATATTATTTAATAGCAAAGACATACTTTAAAAACTATTGAAAACCATCAGAGACAGAAAAATGATACAAGGATTAGCATATTTTAGACTAAAGGATAACCAACCAAAATAAAAAGCAAGTACACACCAACACGTACACACTAACACATGCATGACCGCACCCACATACCAAGTAGGTACTGAAGCCATCAGATTTGATGGATTATTCAGAGCCAAAAATGTGATCTAAGAATAGCATATCAAAAACTAATTAAAAGCTAACCGGGAATAAAAGTAAATACACAAATATACGTACACATTCATTAATACATGCATAACCATACATACATACTCTTTATACATATAAAAAACACAAATAAACACACATTTCTTTTCATCTATCTTAAAACAAATATCACAATATCAAATATCACCAGCCCGATTTCTGGAATACTGCTTGAGTATTGTACAAATATTTAAAAATCTAACTAAATAATACTCTATCCTAAAATTAATGATTTTCCTAAATGTCAATTCTAAGTAATTAGAGTCAAACACCTTATTATTACTTAAAGCTTGAGCCTGCTAGTCCAAACTAGATTCCGATATTCAGAAACAATAATCAAATTGAAAGTATGAACCATTTTATTTTTATTTTTCAGTTTTGACAACTTGTTTAAAACAATTGACAAGTTTAGATTCACATAGTTGCCACAGTTAGCTTCTAACAAGTCTCTTACAGTATTTTTAACTTTAAGAAATAATGGACATTCCAAATATATATGCTTCTCGTTATCAGCATTTTCAAGATGACCTAATTTACATTCCTAGACATAATTTGCCCGTTTTTTAACTATAGGGGTCATCCCAAAGATGAGTCTATAAGTTACTTCTCTAGCTTTTGGTGTAATATGTTTGCTGTGTAGGTTTCTGAATGTGTCCTTGAATTCTGTCACCCCAAGAACTCTCCCCCACTTAATCCTATTCACTAGGCTTCCTTATAACAGCTTTTTAAGTGTTGTGTATGAGTCTTTGATTTTGTTGTGTATTAAATGTTCATTACCAGGTAAAATTCTTGAGATAGATCCGTAAAATGGATGAGTGACTGTACCAAAATAGTGAGGAGTGTCATTGTGTATAGGAAGAAGACTACTTAATCTTAAACCATAATATTAAATTTATCGTTGTTTTTTTTGTCAAAAATTGCTCAAAGTTGAAAATGACTAAAGATTTAATTAAACCATTTAATTATAAAAAATAAGTTAAATCTAAAACGGGTTATACAAAATAGAATGCAATTTCTTTCTCCTTCTATATATGCATAGCTGTCTATATATTGTACTATTAGATTCTATATAAACCTAATTGATTCATTCTTTGTAAACATTTATAACTCTTACAGACCCCAGAGAGTTCATGACCAGTTGCGTAGCATCCATGGCGCGAAGGAGCTCAATGAACCCGGGCCCACAAGCAATAGGGGCCAACAGCTTTGGCGTAGCAACCATGGCGCGAAGGAGCTCGTTACGCTTGGGCCCATGGCTTAAGAACAGTTGGGGCCCACATTAGAACTTAAGAAGAACATTTGTTTGTTCATTTGAAACACTTTTAAGTAGTTTAACTCTGTTAAGAAGTTGTAAAAACATTGACTTTTAAGATACTATTACTTATTTGTAGTCCTAACTGAATCAAACGTTATGACATAATTACTTTTTTTTAAAAAGGTACGATCTTTACATTGGAATGTCTTTACATTTAGATTACTCATTTTTTGTAACACACTAAATTTGTCTTATTGGCTGGAGAGGAGCCCATCAAGAGGTTCTTGTGTTATATGTACTTGTGTAGCAGGCAGTGGTTAGGTCCTATAGTCCTCGCAGTACTGGTGTGATATTTACTTGTGTAGCAGGCAGTGGTTACCTCCTATAGTCCTCGCAGTACTGGTGTGATATTTACTTGTGTAGCAGGCAGTGGTTACCTCCTATAGTCCTCGCAGTACTGGTGTGATATTTACTTGTGTAGCAGGCAGTGGTTACCTCCTATAGTCCTCGCAGTACTGGTGTGATATTTACTTGTGTAGCAGGCAGTGGTTACCTCCTATAGTCCTCGCAGTACTGGTGTGATATTTACTTGTGTAGCAGGCAGTGGTTACGTCCTATAGTCCTCGCAGTACTGGTGTGATATTTACTTGTGTAGCAGGCAGTGGTTACGTCCTATAGTCCTTGCAGTACTGGTGTGATATTTACTTGTGTAGCAGGCAGTGGTTACCTCCTATAGTCCTCGCAGTACTGGTGTGATATTTACTTGTGTAGCAGGCAGTGGTTACCTCCTATAGTCCTCGCAGTACTGGTGTGATATTTACTTGTGTAGCAGGCAGTGGTTACCTCCTATAGTCCTCGCAGTACTGGTGTGATATTTACTTGTGTAGCAGGCAGTGGTTACGTCCTATAGTCCTCGCAGTACTGGTGTGATATTTACTTGTGTAGCAGGCAGTGGTTACCTCCTATAGTCCTCGCAGTACTGGTGTGATATTTACTTGTGTAGCAGGCAGTGGTTACCTCCTATAGTCCTCGCAGTACTGGTGTGATATTTACTTGTGTAGCAGGCAGTGGTTACCTCCTATAGTCCTCGCAGTACTGGTGTGATATTTACTTGTGTAGCAGGCAGTGGTTACGTCCTATAGTCCTCGCAGTACTGGTGTGATATTTACTTGTGTAGCAGGCAGTGGTTACGTCCTATAGTCCTCGCAGTACTGGTGTGATATTTACTTGTGTAGCAGGCAGTGGTTACCTCCTATAGTCCTCGCAGTACTGGTGTGATATTTACTTGTGTAGCAGGCAGTGGTTACCTCCTATAGTCCTCGCAGTACTGGTGTGATATTTACTTGTGTAGCAGGCAGTGGTTACGTCCTATAGTCCTCGCAGTACTGGTGTGATATTTACTTGTGTAGCAGGCAGTGGTTACGTCCTATAGTCCTTGCAGTACTGGTGTGATATTTACTTGTGTAGCAGGCAGTGGTTACCTCCTATAGTCCTCGCAGTACTGGTGTGATATTTACTTGTGTAGCAGGCAGTGGTTACCTCCTATAGTCCTCGCAGTACTGGTGTGATATTTACTTGTGTAGCAGGCAGTGGTTACCTCCTATAGTCCTCGCAGTACTGGTGTGATATTTACTTGTGTAGCAGGCAGTGGTTACGTCCTATAGTCCTCGCAGTACTGGTGTGATATTTACTTGTGTAGCAGGCAGTGGTTACGTCCTATAGTCCTCGCAGTACTGGTGTGATATTTACTTGTGTAGCAGGCAGTGGTTACCTCCTATAGTCCTCGCAGTACTGGTGTGATATTTACTTGTGTAGCAGGCAGTGGTTACCTCCTATAGTCCTCGCAGTACTGGTGTGATATTTACTTGTGTAGCAGGCAGTGGTTACGTCCTATAGTCCTCGCAGTACTGGTGTGATATTTACTTGTGTAGCAGGCAGTGGTTACGTCCTATAGTCCTCGCAGTACAGGTGTGATATTTACTTGTGTAGCAGGCAGTGGTTACCTCCTATAGTCCTCGCAGTACTGGTGTGATATTTACTTGTGTAGCAGGCAGTGGTTACCTCCTATAGTCCTCGCAGTACTGGTGTGATATTTACTTGTGTAGCAGGCAGTGGTTACGTCCTATAGTCCTCGCAGTACTGGTGTGATATTTACTTGTGTAGCAGGCAGTGGTTACCTCCTATAGTCCTCGCAGTACTGGTGTGATATTTACTTGTGTAGCAGGCAGTGGTTACCTCCTATAGTCCTCGCAGTACTGGTGTGATATTTACTTGTGTAGCAGGCAGTGGTTACGTCCTATAGTCCTCGCAGTACTGGTGTGATATTTACTTGTGTAGCAGGCAGTGGTTACCTCCTATAGTCCTCGCAGTACTGGTGTGATATTTACTTGTGTAGCAGGCAGTGGTTACGTCCTATAGTCCTCGCAGTACTGGTGTGATATTTACTTGTGTAGCAGGCAGTGGTTACCTCCTATAGTCCTCGCAGTACTGGTGTGATATTTACTTGTGTAGCAGGCAGTGGTTACGTCCTATAGTCCTCGCAGTACTGGTGTGATATTTACTTGTGTAGCAGGCAGTGGTTACCTCCTATAGTCCTCGCAGTACTGGTGTGATATTTACTTGTGTAGCAGGCAGTGGTTACCTCCTATAGTCCTCGCAGTACTGGTGTGATATTTACTTGTGTAGCAGGCAGTGGTCACGTCGTATACATCTACAGTCTCTGGCCATCACCTAAATTAAAATTTAACCTAACACTAATAGTCCAATATTTAAACTACATGCTTACATATTACTTCCTAATGTGTCTTAAAAGGAATAGATATTAATTAATAATATCGTTTTATCCCGTGCTTAATGTACGCTTATAATACTGTCTCTAATTCAGTCACAAGAAGCACTGGCACTTGATTTCCAACATCAATTCGGTCCAACACCAAGCCGTGTTTATGCCATCTCCCATTTAGCTCGAGCCTGTCTTTATAGTTCCTTAAGCTATGTCTAATTCAGTCTCTACTGTTTGTGCTTTCACCCAGACTGCTATCACATTGGATAAATTTTTATGCTCCAATCAAGAGTTATACCACACATGCGAGTCAGCACAGCTTTTCAGACGCTCTTGAAAGAACTGGATATCGCTTTAGTAAACCGTTAAAACGTTTATTTACAGGGAAAATGCTCAACGAGTCTTCTACTCAAAGCGTCTCTATTCTGCCCTCCCTTAAATCCGGCTCTGCTGCTATAGCTTACAATCAAAGCAAAAGGTCCTGCCTGCTAACCCATGTCTGAATAGATCCGACGTGAACATTACCTATATGATTTTATTGTTTTAGACAGCAACATTATGTGTTTCTTTTCACGCTCATACCGAGGATGGACGAACAAAGATAGACTTGAATAATAAATAGAACTGCCTTAATTATACTTTTTTTTAGAAGCACATATAACTTCAGTCTACACTACAATCACATTGGGTAGTATTGACATAATGTGTGCTTACAATAATTGTAACTTTTTCCTCATAAAAATTGTTGAAATAATATAATTTTATTTGTTATTTTTTATTAAATAATATGTTACCTGTTTTAAACTTGAAAATAATTGATTTAAAAAAAAAAATTGCCTAGAAAGAGATTTTTACAAGAACGGCATACAGAAAAAGAAAAGAGGCCCAGGGCCCAGGAAGAAAACTCTAAAATAAATAACACAAAAGTAGAGGTTTGGTAAAAAAAAATCCTTTGTAATGTAAATTGAGATTGTGTCAGTAATAAATTTGATTGGTTATAATTAACTAAAGATACCCCTTTTTCAAGTTGGTATACAAAAAATGGATAACAAACTTGTGTTTCTGTATTGGATGCAATACTAAAGAGCATGTCTGCATTATGCTTAAATGTTCAAAAGTGATATTCGTAACTAAATGTGCCTTAAGATAATTTGTATAGTGTGATGAAGATAGTTAAAACGGAATTATGAGTCACCAAACAAAACGTGGTATCTCATAACTGTCCAATGGTCTGGCCATTAAGTATCTTATATGCTAAACTTACCAATATAAGCGATTGACCCATCGCTGTACGCAGAAATGTAATTCGTTGAGTCGGAGGGCAGGGCCTGGATGACCTCATAGGTCACTTCATTGTTGGGCGCAGTCTTGTCGTTGTCCACGGCGTAGATGTTGCCTAAACTTCCGAGCTTCGTGCCCTGGTTGGCAGTGAACACTTTGGTCTGGAAATAGAAGAGCGAGTCACGGACCATTTATGGTTCTGCTACAAGCATTAAGGGGAGATACTTAAGACATGCTCAAATGTGCACGTTCTTATCCCATACTTTAAAACCATTTCTCTCTCTCTCTCTCTCTCGTCACATGAGAGTTTGCGAATGGAAAAGATAGTTCGAGACGTCAAAACAACAGCTTACACTACCCCTTTAAAAAAAACACAAAGAATTACAGTACACTTTAAACATCAAGGTAAAACACAACTTCGGGTGGCCTGGGGGGTAAGTGATAAAGCGCTTGGCTTACGAACCCAGTGGTCTCTCGTTCGAACCTTGGTAAAGGTTGGATTCTGAAATTTGGGATTTTTAGGACGCCCCTAAGTCCACACTACTCTAATGGGTACCTGACATTAGTTTAATAAAGTAAAGGAGGTTGGTCGTTGTGCTGGCCACATGAGACCCGCGTTATAAGTCGGGTATAGAAACAGATGACCGTACAATATCTAACCTATATATTGCAAGGTATGCAAAACACAGCTTCAGGAACAGTATTCACTACAGCTCTATCGCAAACAAAATACATTTAATTCACAATTAAAATGATCGTATCTTAAAACACTTTCAACCGAATCTTAATATTCCAACTTGTGTTAATTGAATAATCATTATGAGCTCTCCTCCCCTAAGGAAAGTGACATAGGTACAAATATAGAAAACTTAAAATGAGGTGCAAGCATAGTCTAAATATACAACACATACAGATGATGCGCCAAAGTCACAAGTGTTGTCGTTGATGTCGTGGACCTTAATGTACACTGGGGCTGTACTGGTGGCTCCATATCTGTTCTTGGCCTCCAGTTGGAGCACCACGTTCTCAGGGTACCCCGTGGCCTGGTCAATGTCGTAGTCCACGTTGAATGAGATGGTAGATGATGACTTGTCATACCTACGCACCAGAGAAGTAGCATTTAGACAAACTGTCAAATAAAGAGTAAATAACAAATGAATAGCAACTGACTAATAGACAGTTACTGACAAACTGACAGTTTCTGATCAATAGACACTTAGAAGTCATGTGTTTTGATGTAATAGCAAACCTAGGCTTTAATCACCACTTATTAGTGTCACATACTAGTTGGAGAACCATTGTGACAGAAAGTGATTTAGTAGTCATGTAACTATTTCGTGCGTAGTCACGAGAAAATAACAGGTCTGTAACTGACCACGAGGTGAAAACCTCAGTTGATTCAGGGCTCCAGTGGAGTAAGGAGCGATATATGTTTTTTTCTGTGTAGTATCATGTAAAGTAGATTGACTTAGAGATTTGAAGTGAATTATATATATTTTAGAACATTTCTACTGAATTTGTACTGGATACGATATACAATTCTTGATGGCTGGACTCGCCAGGTTATTATATACTATTTCGTTCAGATTCATAAATGTTTTGTCTGCTGAGAAAGTGTTACTTCTAATATATATGTGTCGTGGTCTAATTATTCAGTAACCTTGGTAGCATTACGCGTTAACAAAACTGATGAAGACAAAAGTTATTCTAAATTTTAATAAGGCCAGAAGAGACCCTCATATCATACATTAGCGGAACACACCAGGACTTGACAATTAGTCAAACAGCTTGCTCAGGTAGGAAAGAAATCAGGAACCACGCAGTAAGGCTCGTAATAATAGAAATAACAACAAAAATAGCACCTACAATAGCACTTAGAAATATGTCTTCCAGATGTGAAATACATTTTTTATATCAATTTTTTTTTAATCAATATGTTGCCAAATGTAAAACAGCATGTTATGTCAATTGAGTGCATAACCTATATTTTGTTATAAATAGCATCTGCAGACCTACTGAGCTCATTAACGCTGGATGGTTGTCGGGTCGTGCGGTTTGCGCGCCTGACTGTCGTTCGGACTTATGATGGTCCCGGGTTCAAACCCTGCCAGCTCATGCGGGAGTTTGGACTAGGAAGTAAAGTATTTTCTTATCTTATCTTATATAATACAGACGTTACTTCAAAAAAGAAGATGATTACGTCCTACGCGTCATGCATTTAGTCATGCATATTAACCAATGACTTAAATTCTGCCAAGTCACTGGTTTTCCTGGCTAGCTCAGGCAACCCATTCCATGCTCTAATAGCACTAGGGAAGAAGGAGTATTTGTACAAATTTGTCCTAGCATATGGGACGAGGAATGTGCCTTTATCTTTGTGTCTTTCAGAGTATTTTATTAAATTTTGTTTTTGTATTTGAAGATTATGGTTCAGTGTTTTATGTATGATTGCTACTTTACTTTTGAGCCTTCTGTCCTGAAGGCTTTCTAAATTTAGTGATTTTACTAAAGGTGTTACTCTAGTCAAATGTGAATATTCGTTTGTTATGAATCTCACTGCTCTATTTTGTGTCTGTTCCAGTTTCTTAATGTTTTCTTGAGTTGAGGGGTCCCAAACGGAGGATGCATATTCTATTATTGGCCTAACCAAGGTTAAGTAACATTTTAGTTTTATGTTCTTATTTGATTTATAGAAATTTCTTTTAATAAATCCTAATGCTTTGTTTGATTTTTTTGTAGTTTCATCAATATGTGGATTCCATGATAGTTTTTCATTTATTATAACACCTAGGTATTTTGCGTCTGTGATACTGGTTTGCCATGAATAAGATAAGTGGAATTAATTTGTTTTAGTTTTTTTGTTACTCTTAACAACTGACATTTTTCTGGGTGGAAAGACATGCTCCAATTTGATTCCCATTTCTGTAATTCATCTAATTCTCTTTGTAAAATATCTGTGTCTTGTGTTGTTTTTATTGTTCTATATATTATGCAATCGTCTGCAAATAATCTGACTTTTGTTCCTGAACTAATGCAATTTGGTAAATCATTTATGTAAATTAAAAATAGTAGTGGACCCAAGACTGTACCTTGAGGTACACCTGAGTTTACTGTTATCGGTGTTGATTTAGAGCCATTTATTATTACAGTTTGTTCTCTCCCTATCAGAAAGTCTTTAATCCACTGATGCAGTGGACCATTAATGCCGAAATATTTTAATTTTTTAAGCAAACTATGGTGGTGAACTTTGTCAAAAGCCTTAGAAAAATCTAGTAAGATAGCATCTATTTGTTCACTATTATCTAAACCTTTTGAAAAATCATCAATTAGTCCTATTAGTTGTGTTTCACATGATCTATATTTCCTAAAGCCATGTTGGTATGGTGTGAGGACATTATGTTTGTCTAAGTGGTTTATGATGTTGCTACATATTATGTGTTCTAGGATTTTACATGTGATGCTGGTAAGTGATACTGGTCTGTAGTTCCCTGGGTCAGATTTTTCTCCTTTTTTAAATAGGGGGGTGACATTAGCTTCTTTCCAATCCTTTGGTACTCTGCCCTGGTTAAGTGAAGCCTGAAAGAGTATTTTGAACACTGGGGCTAGCTCATTACTTAGTTCTTTGAGTAATCTAGCTGGAATACCATCAGGTCCAGAAGCTTTATTTGGTTTGGTGTTGGCTAATAGTTTTTGAATTCCATTTTCTTGTACTACTATATCTTCTATGTTGTCTACTTGGTTCAAATTCAGTAATATGTCTTTGTCTCCTGGGGCTGAGAATGCTGATGCAAAGTATTTGTTTAGAATGTTTGCTTTAGTTTCATTATCATTATGTATTATGTTATGTTCATCTTTTAATGGCGCTACGCCTGTTGTTTCCATTTTCTTAGACTTAATGTATGACCATAGGTTTTTGTTGTTATCTTTAGATATTACATTGTTTATGTATTCACTCTGCAGCTGTCTGCTTACTTTTTGGGTTAAGTGTTTAATTTTTATATACTTTTTGTAAACTCTTTCTGCATTAGTTTCTTTAAATTTTCTATAGAGGTTTTCCTTCTGTTTACAAAGCTTCTTTAGTCTATTATTAAACCAGCATTTATTTATTTTGTTTGATGTGTATTTAGTTGGTATATGATTTTCTATTATGCTTTTAAGATGGTTTTTAATGAAATTCCAGAGGTCATCGACTGGTTGGTTAATGTCTTTTTCTAATAAGAATGTTTGTTGAAAGTTTAGTGCAGCTTGGTGTAGTTGTGTTAGGTTACATTTATTCCAGAGTAAGATTTTTCTTTTGGGTTTTGTATTGGCTACTGCTTTTATCTGACTGTGTATTTTTATGATCTCATGGTCTGATAGACCAGGGATAATTTCATAATCAACTACTAATCCAGGTCTGTTGGTTAAGAAGAGATCTAATGTGTTGTTTAATCTAGTTGGCTTTTTAATGATTTGATCTAAACTTAGGTTGTGTAAAGTTTCTATGAAAAGCTCATTTATGTCCTTAAGGTTTTGGTGTTTATCTATGGTTAGTGTTTTCCAATTTATATCAGGTAGGTTGAAATCACCCATAATCCAAAAAACTGCATTTTTATTTGTCTCTTTAAGTGTAGTAATCTGATTACATAGTTCCTGCATGTATTCTAAACTAGAATTTGGTGGTCTGTAAATGCTGCCTATTATTAGGGATGTTGAGGTGGTATTAATTTTACAAAATGTTGATTCTACATTTTTTGAGTTAGGTAAGGTAATTTCTTCTGCTATAAGAGTGTTTTTTATTGCTAAAAGAACTCCTCCATGATTATCAGCCCTATCTTTTCTAAAAATTTCATAATTACTATTGAAAATTTCTGCATTATAAATTTCAGGATGCAGCCAAGTTTCTGTTCCTGCAATTATGTCTGGTTTCTCACATTCTAATAAAATTTCTAAGTCTAATGTTTTGTTCCTAATGCTTTGAAAATTTATAACTAAGGTTTTAAGGTATTTTGGTATTACTTCTTTAGTAGGTTTGTTTAGTAAGGCTGTTGTATTAATTTTAATAGATTTAGGTTTAACAGGAGTGGATCTGGCTAGTGGTTGGTGAGTTTGGTTCGGGATGGTGTTTAGGATGTTGTATGGGTTAGAAGTGTCCGCATCAAAGGAATCAAACAGTCCTGATGTAAACTGAAGTAACCCACACGGTACACAGTGCCATGATGCGTCTTTGTTGCCTCTTAAGGAGCATCCAAAACATCTAAAACATTTAACAAACATTTAGCGCTACTTTAAATCAAGTTTTTTGGACAGTCGAATCCCGTTAATCGAATTACATTGAGCCGCAGTTGTTTTGGTTCTAATAACCGGCTGGTCCATTAAACAGGATCCTATTGTATTAAAAAATTAAATATTAATAAGTTGCTGGTTCTATTAATCAGAGTCAGATGTCTTTATAAAAAAACAAAGCATGCAAGTGACTTATCCTTAATCTACAAAATGTATCCCCAAACTGTTTGTTTCCTGTTCTCTGATTCCCAAGACATTTAAATTGCCTATTTCATGTTTGTAAAATGTTTTACAATGTTTTACCCGGATGTTTCTTCAGGGTTGAAGATAATTTACTTCCTAGTCCAAACCTCCCGCAGGACGACGGGGGATGGGAGCGGGCATGGTTTGAACCCGGGACCATCGATAAATCCAAACGACAGTCCAGTGCGCAAACCGCAAGACCAGGCAGCCATGCATGGGGCAGATGATGCATAAATTTCATGTTTGAATCTCAGCAGCTTGAATGAGAATGGTTTCATGTGGCCTTTTTACTTTCCCCTACTAATGCCACATACACATTCTAAGTGGGTTGGGGGACACACAAACATCCTTAAAATCCTGAAATTCGAAATTCCGTCATCGCCAGGATTAGGGCTCAAGAGTCTAAGCTCAGAGGCGGGCTTGGATGATTTGAGGCCCTAGGCAAAGTGGTGGCCCAAAATAAAAAATTAAAAAACCTGCCCATCCTCAACATTTAACTGGAATTTATGTATTGCAATTTCTGTAGTATAGATAGAGTCAGACTATTACCTTAGAGTTATAATTTTTTACATTGTTTGAGATCTGATACATGTTTCGCATTTTTTTCTACATTTTTTTTTAGTTTTGTGCGAGACAACTAATTGGAAACGCTAAGCGCCTGCCTAATTTGCTTTTGCCTAGAGCTGGTCCTGCTAAGCTTATAGCACGATAACATATAGTTAGTATATATTCTCTTTAATTGCAAGTGGCGTTCACTATCCGTTAAATCCTGGTTATTTCGTGTTTTGAACCTTTGCAATTCTTTGATCATATAACTATAGCTTTGTTTAATCAACTGAAAGAAAAAGAACCAAAATCACATTGTCATAAACATCAGGTCGAGCCTACTATTTCCAAAATCTTACCTAAACCTATTGCTGTTGTTCCCATTGATAAAATTCACGGATAATATTGAATCTTTTTCAGGGTCAGTTACAGAGGCATCAATACTACATGAAGACACCCCAGCCTGTTTGAAAAAAATTGAAAATGTGTTTATAATGTGAAGTCAAGGTTTGCCTTGGAGTTGAACTTATAAAGCAATATTATTTCTTTTATAACAGTTGGTATAAATGTTAAACTAGCATTATTGTGCCAACATTATAAATAAATTATACAATATATGACAAATTAGAATTGGAAATTTTTTAAAGTCTTGGTAAATGAAGTAATAAAGTTGCCCAGCAGCCCTTCATGACATGTAAAGAAAGAAGTAAAAAGTATTTTTCTAAAATCTTATAATCAAAGTATTTTTGGATAATATTATTCAAAAACATGGAAACTACAATAGTGTAAATTGTATCTTGTTTACTATTAAATATTAACATTTTGGTAAAGCACATATATACCCATCAGATCAAAGCGTTCAGAATAATTTGTTTAAAAGAGTTAAAACTTGAAAACCCAAATGAATCAGGGATACTATAGCATTTATTTTTTCCAACTTTATAGAAGTAGATTACATAAACAAAATACCGCCTGATTTAAAATTTTAGAACCTTAAAAAAAGTCGAAATTACTTACAGAGCCCTCGTACAGATCACAGTAATAAGCTATTTCATCAAACACTGGGGGTTCATTCTTGTTGATCACTTGTATAGTTAGAACATCGTTTAGAGAATCCCTGAATCATAGAAAATTAAATATAGATTATAACATGTAAGCGGTATAGGTTATAATCAACAGTCTTTTAAATTAAGTGTCCAAAAGGGTAATAAATATAGATCCATATTCCTATTTGTATAGCTAAAATCTTTACAAAACCTTTATGGTGTTTTTTTATTTAGAATGCCAGGCTATGTGATTCCCAAAACTTATTTGCTATACTTTAGCTGATAATTAATTGTAGCAGTGTTGTTTTCATGGTCATAATAAAGCTCAAATCAGGAGTTACTTTGCCTTCACTAGCGTAGAAGAAAGCCCACTGGTCTCTGAAAGAGACAACTAGAAAACTCCTATGAAGGTCATAAGACACATATTTGAGTCTCAAAGAAAATTCCTTGCCTAAGACAGGTTCAGACAATGAAATGAAAATTTTAATAGACCCTCGGTGAACAACGGCTTTGTCTGCATTAGTGTGTCATAATAAGCAGGTCGCGGTGGGTTTCCCTGGTCACGTGAACTCTCGTCTTTAATCTTCAGAAACAAAGACAATGCCTCATTTGTATCATTATTATTATTATTATCATTATGTGAAAAGCGAAATAATATTCATTCTCTGGCACTGCCAGGGTTGAGCTTCGTTAGAGAGAAACACAATTCATTGTAGTCCCAATAGCAGTGTCCACTGAGAAATTTTCTGGTGATATGGCCGGTCTGCAGAAGTTAAACCCTCTGTCAGGCAACGTGAATATTATTATTACTATCTATTAGTATTTCTTAAAGTTCTATATATATTAACCTACAGGTATCCGTCAGTTGCCACGCAGGTGATGGTGTACTTGTCTGTGGTCTCAAAATCTAAAGGGAGAGCACCGTTGGGCAGATTCTCCAACCAAATACGATCTGACAGGAAACATACAGGCATAGACTGTTAAGAATTTAACATTAACATATACACATACACGTTCATGATTTTGTTTGTTTTTAATCCAGAGTTTCTCAATTATGTGAAGCCCAACCCCTTCACCCGGACAAAAAAATTCTTCCCCCCCCCCAAACATCCCCCACTTTAGACAACAATGTGGTCTTGGAATGAGTTGCTCTCGGAGTTTAATATAATACGAGAATATGAAAAAGAACTTTACAGTTTTTCTTTCCATGCCTATCACCAATACGTTTGGAATCCAATTTTACATCAGGTCTTTTTTTTTCGTAATATTTTTCTAGATAATTTGACGTTTTTTTGTTAAGTCTACGAAGTTCTTTCTGGGGTTTAATTACAGAATGGCAGCAGGTTCTTCCGCCCCCAAAGCAAGCGAATTGGTGATGGGATGAAAACTATCCTAGAGTGGGGGATGTACCCAACAGTATGAGAAGCGTTGATTTGGAATCAATATATTGTTTTCGTTTCAAATTACGACAAGGTTCTCACCTTAATGAGCTAACTTTCGCTGTATTTCTCATGCGTCTCTTTAAAATGGAATAAGTCACACCAAGGTGACACCACACTTTTGAACTAATTGGAAAGTTGAGCATCGATCTTGTGTCGTGTACTTACTTGATGAGTCAAATCGAAATTTATAAGCTTCGGCTGATGGGTTCACCGTGCACCTGGTACTTATGACGTCACTGGTGAAATAACACACAGAATATCATTTAAAAAAAAAAACTAACTTCGAAAGCTAAGATAATCAACGAGACAAATAAAAGTCTTGTAAATATGACGTGAGCTTCCTATAACTACTTTATAGTATGTTGCAGACAAAATAAACTAAAAAGATATAGTTTCCCTTTCAGACCTTAAGATCTATAAGGCAGATGTTGCAATGTCATTCAATTCTATGTCCCACAATTAAGGAGGATCTCATGTGGCCAGCACAATCTTGTGCAAAGAAATCAAACCAGAAAACCAATACTCTCTGACTTAATGTATATTTGAAACGTTAAGTGCAGTTGTTAAATCTTTTGCAATCATCTGTATAACTTACTATGACTTACGATCTTATATTTTTCAATAGTTACATATAATCACAATATGTAAAAATCAAAAAATATTTTAAAAATACCAGTACTACTAATGTCACATTCATTGACCCGAATAGCACAGTCCGAAGCAGCCATTTAAAATAATATGGAAAGACAAAGGCTTAGCCCTCGGCACCAAAATCAGACTGATGCGCTCCCTGGTCATGGCCACATTTTATATGCTCACGAGTCTTGGACGCTGACCGCAGAGCTAGAGAGGAGGATCCTAGCAATGGAATTGAGAGGCTACAGAAGGATCCTAGGTATCACATTCAAAGACCGCATCACAAACTAAGAGATTAGAGACATGTTACTGCAGCGATCGGACCCCATGATGACCTGCTAACTATTGTAAAAAAAAACGCAAGCTTAAATTCTACGGCTATATTACAAAATATGCAGGGCTCGCAAAGACCTTCCTTCAGGGAACAGTACCAGGAAAAAGAAGAAGAGGCAGACAGAGAAAGCGATGGGAGAACAACATAAAAGAATAGACGTGCCTGCAACTGAAAGAGGTTTGAAACAAGGCAAAAGACAGGGAGGAATGGAGAAAAACGGTCGACAAGTCTTGCTTGGTGCCCCAACGGTCCAACAGATAAAGGAATAGGTTAAGGTAAAGGTAAAACTTCATATAAAGGCATCACAAATTACTGACTTGTATTTCATCCGTCTCTCCCCTCTCCCTCTCTAGAAAGAACATTAAATAGCTACTATATAACTTATATAAGTGATAGTTCTTTCTGTTACTCCGCCACCCTCCCCACGACCTTGCATCGGTTTTTTCCTAATATTTAAATTTCCCATAGATTTGTATGTATTCCTATCCAAAACTTACTCAGTGAGGGTCAAGGCTGTTATAAGGGTACCACCAGTCGCGTCCTCAATTAATGACACTGTCTTTGGTAAGTTGGTGATGTCTGGTCTTGCATTGAGATCTGAATGTAGACATATTGAAAGTAAGTCCCCCAAAAATTAATTGATATAAAAACATTTAATCGTATAGAATGATATCGTCATATAACATTTTTTCTACCAAAATACGAAAAAATAAATACCGTTTAATGATATGTACATAATATTGGCTAAATTACGTACGTTTACTATCTTTCAAAAAAAAGTAACAAGAGGCAAGAAATGGTATAATATTTAATGGTATGAAATAAATTTATGACAAATAGAATAAAGAAACCCAAAAAGTTTTTAAAAAACATAATGATAATGTAAGAAACTTTGTAAAATTATTTGTTTAAATTTGTGGCTTGAACATATTTGTTATAATACATTCAGTAAAACCTCTAAATGCAACTTTGGTTTTACTACCGTCTTTTTTACAACAGAAATTTTTATTAACAGGCGAAGAGAGAATATAAACAGAATAGGTAAACAATCGCAAGAATAATATGTAGGTCACAGCTTGGTCTTCGAAGTTAAAAAAAAACAACTACTCTTCTACATCATATGTATTCAAAAAATATTTTCAATTATTTTTTTAAGTGATCTTTACTACAAGAATTTGTATCTGCTTAACTGATTTTACGGATAAACTTACGAAACTATTTACATATACTTACTATTTTGCCTATAAACTCAGTTCGAAATAGTCGGCTATTTAAAATGGACATAGTCCAAAAGTAGATAATTAAAGTGTAATGTAGGACAAGAGAATGACAAGAAGATTTTACCTGTTGTGACATCGATGACAAAATTACTGACAGTCGCCCTGCCATCTGTCACAGAAACGGTGAGTGCCACGTTGGCCTCGGTGGCAGTTCTCATGTCTATTGTGGTCTGGATCTCACATGTGGAGGTGGACGCTGTAGAATGTCGTCATATTAAAACAGACATGGTCAGTTAAATCAAACAGATTGGACCAGCATGACCAATTATTTGTAGAAAGTAAAATAACTTTAAAAAGCAATAATTCGATCTTATAAAGACTCCAAAATTAAAATATTATTTGTTTTTTTAATTTTTTAAATTAGCTAAAAATAGTTTCAACTCCCATAAGTATTACCCTCTCCCCCTTAAAAAAAATTACGAATAAATCAATAACATATACTTTTAATTGATCCAAACTCAAGTATGGTCTTCATAATACTTTAAAAAGAACATTTAAATACCCAGAAGTCTATTACGTATTGATTTAAGACATGAATACATTCACTGCGATCAGCCTTTTGTTTCCCTTGTGTGACGTATGAAGGCACGTACTTGTCATAATTTTAAAGTAGCTCACGACTGGCGATGTTTTCATGGAGCACGTAAGGGCGTCACCATCAGCGTCATAGGCGGTGACAGTGTAAATAGTGCTGCCAGCGGCAGTGACTGTGAATGCATCCAGTTGAACGGAATCTGAGGATATGAAGTGACATGAGATTAAACTGACAGAATGTGCCAATGTAAATTTCGCAATTTAACTCAATACATGTATATGTGTATATGTTATACATTTCTAGGACAATAGAGTTAGACCAGAAACCCCAAACCCTAGAAGAGGCTCCTCAACAAAGTTGTTTTGTTGTTGTTGTTGTTGTTGTTTTGTATGATAAACAGGATTATAACCTATAATTTCCTAATACAAATAAACTTTTCAAACTGTATACTTGCGAATCTTGGACGCTAAGTGTAGAACTAGAGAGGAAAATCCTAGCAATGGAACTAAGATGCCTTGAAGGACACTGGATATCAACTACATAGAAAGAACTAAGTAATGAGCTAGCCCCAGTGTTCAAAATACTCTTTCAGGCTTCACTTAACCAGGGCAGAGTACCAAAGGACTGGAAAGAAGCTAATGTCACCCCCCTATTTAAAAAAGGAGAAAAATCTGACCCAGGAAACTACAGACCAGTATCACTTACCAGCATCACATGTAAAATCCTAGAACAATTAATATGTAGCAACATCATAAACCACTTAGACAAACATAATGTCCTCACACCATACCAACACGGCTTTAGGAAATATAGATCATGTGAAACACAACTAATAGGACTAATTGGTGATTTTTCAAAAGGTTTAGATAATAGTGAATAAATAGATGCTATCTTACTAGATTTTTCTAAGGCTTTTGACAAAGTTCACCACCATAGTTTGCTTAAAAAATTAAAATATTTAGGCATTAATGGTCCACTGCATCAGTGGATTAAAGACTTTCTGATAGGGAGAGAACAAACTGTAATAATAAATGGCTCTAAATCAACACCGATAACAGTAAACTCAGGTGTACCTCAAGGAACAGTCTTGGGTCCACTACTATTTTTAATTTACATAAATGATTTACCAAATTGCATTACTTCAGGAACAAAAGTTAGATTATTTGCAGACGATTGCATAATATATAGAACAATAAAAACAACACAAGACACAGATATTTTACAAAGAGAATTAGATGAATTACAGAAATGGGAATCAAATTGGAGCATGTCTTTCCACCCAGAAAAATGTCAGTTATTAAGAGTAACAAAAAAACTAAAACAAATTAATTCCACTTATCTTATTCATGGCAAACCAGTAAGTAACACAGACTAAAAACGCAAAATACCTAGGTGTTATAATAAATGAAAAACTGTCATGGAATCCACATATTGATGAAACTACAAAAAAATCAAACAAAGCATTAGGATTTATTAAAAGAAATTTCTATAAATCAAATAAGAACATAAAACTAAAATGTTATTTAACCTTGGTTAGGCTAATAATAGAATATGCATCCTCTGTTTGGGACCCCTCAACTCAAGAAAACATTAAGAAACTAGAACAGACACAAAATAGAGCAGTGCGATTCATAACAAACGAATATTCACATTTGACTAGAGTAACACCTTTAGTAAAATCACTAAATTTAGAAAGCCTTCAGGACAGAAGGCTCAAAAGTAAATTAGCAATAATACATAAAACACTGAACCATAATCTTCAAATACAAAAACAAAATTTAATAAAATACTCTGAAAGACACAAAGTTAAAGGCACATTCCTCGTCCCATATGCTAGGACAAATTTGTACAAATACTCCTTCTTCCCTAGTGCTATTAGAGCATGGAATGGGTTGCCTGAGCTAGCCAGGAAAACCAGTGACTTGGCAGACTTTAAGTCATTGGTTAATATGCATGACTAAATGCATGACGCGTAGGACGTAATCATCTTCTTTTTTGAAGTAACGTCTGTATTATATAAGATAAGATAAGATAGAACGCATTACAAATGAGAATCACAACTTTATGTCATATCACAAGTTCCCCAGGGCTTGCAAAGACTTAACTTCAGGGAACAGTACAAGGAAAAAGAGAGAGGAAGAGGCGGGAACACAACATTCAAGAAATAAAAGAATAGAGTGTTCTGTTATTGAAAGAGATTCTATTAAAGGCAGAAGACAAGATAGGAATGGAGACGTTGACAGATCATGTGTGGTGCCCCAACGGTTCCACAGACTACGGGACAGGTGAAGGTGAAGCTACAGCTGTTGGTCACTACGCAGTTCATCATAGAGAAAGGACTTACCAGGTGACCTGCTCCAATATTTTACCCGAAATATAAAGAAAATACAAAAGCAAACCTCTCCATCTTCATGGTAATTCTCGAACATATAACTCTGTTCTCAAGCTATAACTGTCTACAACTGTCTCAAGCGTGGGCTATAACTGCCTACAACTGTCTCGTGTGACATTTAAGGTAAACATCAGAACCGGATAAAGATTCGATAAGGCTCTAAGCAATAAGAGAAGTAGGGCCCCTTGTAAATATAATAGAAAATAACTCTGGAGCAAGTGGGGGCGCTAATCTATTGCTTATGTTCCTATAAGTAAATCCAGCACTGGTTAAAACTTACCTTGGGGATATTTGGCGTTTGTAATCTTGGGCATAATGTTAGGTATTATGTCCACCTCAACCTCAATCGTTGCCTTGTTAGCGGACGTTCCATCGCGGCACTCGATGGTCAGTTTATAGGTAGGGACGGAGCTGTAGTCTAAAGCCTTTCCGTTGTTAGCCCCGACATAGTAAAGTCCATAAGCTGTTGGCATTAACAACGAGCAATTATCAATTATACACGAAGATATTGCAAATATGAAAGCTTTTTGATACTGTTGATTTCATAATGGACTTCAAGGTAGTCTAAACTTTGCTTGGTAGTAAATCTAGGTAGTAAGCTAGAGAGAGAGATAGGGAGAGAGAGAGAGAGAGAGAGAGAAGGTAGGTAGTTAAATATATCATATCTTTAGTACTATCTATCCATTAATCTTTATAGATAACCTCCACTCAAGTATTAGCTTAAATAGAGTTTGATGAAGATAATGTTACATTTAATGAGGACAATGATGCTGACGATTTAAATTGTGGTCTGTGTATCTATCTACACACAAATACAGACGCCCACAAACACACACACACACACACACTAGATAGATAGATAGATAGATAGATAGATAGATAGATAGATAGATAGATAGATAGATAGATAGATAGATAGATAGATAGATAGATAGATAGATAGATAGATAGATAGATAGATAAAAGCCTGCCCTAAAACTTACTGGTACTGGATTTCCCATTAAGCCAAACATCGAAGGGTCCACCCGTTGGATCTGACTTGATCATGTTACAAATACATATTTTATCTACACTGGTACACGTGATCTGGGCAACAAACAGACAAAACAAGCAAATATTTAATTAAACTGAGTTGGTCTAAAAGACAGTGTGATGCGTTTATACGCTGCTGCAATGATAGTATATACTATCGTTATAGTAGTTAACAAGTCATGCGACATTTTAAAGTAATTATAATGATTACAGCACTATATAGGGGTGAACCTAAGAACTAGACTCTCACCAGAGTTTCATGATTATGGAAGCAGGTAATGTTTTACGTGGCTGGGCACATCCAAATGTGACGAACAGATTTCGACACTTCCAACGAAAACAAGGAAGAATTCAAACGAAAGCAATGAGTGTTACAAAAAATATATTCAGTTGGATCTATTTGTTTTAGTGAGAGACTTATCGGCTTAAGAAACTCAAAAATTACATTCTAAACTTAATTTTGCGGCCCGCCACCTATTGCAAACAACACGGTACCCCCTCCTCCCTGTGCGTTATATTAACACAGCAAATTTGTAGCTGTCTTAAGAGTCGTTTGAACAAATGTTCTGTCTGAGAGGGATTAGCAAGTGCACATTTGTTAAACCTCTGTTTCCAGTGGCGTGTATCCCAAGACACTAGGGACTACAGACGAGGCCAAAGACTGAGCACCCCTGAGATTCCCCATTATTTTTCTCCTTTGTACCACAGCAGCCTAGCCGATGTCCATCATAAAACGACCCCTTGAAGTGTGTGGGTTGTGGCGTGTTTGTTTGGGGCTCACTTCCAACCTCGCCAGAGCAAATAACTCTCTCTGGCACCCCAAATGAGATTCTGTTTTATTTTTCTATTAATCTATTCCTCTTTGTTTAAAGATCGGTTCCACCAGGGCGCCACGTTGAGTCTGAGAAGCGTTCTTGATTCTAGTTACCTTTTTACCTTTACCTATCCCTGAGTCTATTGGACCGTTGGGGCACCAAGCAAGATTTGTCGACCGTCTTTCTCCATTCCTCCCTGTCTTTTGCCTTGTTTAAAACCTCTATCAATGGCAGACCTGTCCATTCTTTTATGTTGTCCTCCCATCGCTTTCTCTGTCCGCCTCTTCTTCTTTTTCCTGGTACTGTTCCCTGAAGGAAGGTCTTTGCGAGCCCCCGTGGATCTTGTAATATGGCCATATATTTTAAGCTTGCTTGCTTGCTTGAGTTTAGTTACACCAGCTAATAGGATAGGTCAGATACAAAAAGACAACAGAAGAGAACTTATCTATCTCTATATCAGCTACTTACGTCTTTAAAGTAATACTGGGAGGTATTCTTCTCATGAATTTCAAAGCTGGTAGGGAAATTGGAGATTGTCTGAAAAAAAAAAGACATGTATACTATTTTAAGATAGTAAAATGTCAAATCTATATTTTAAGTTTTATACTACTTTTTTTTAGGAAGAAATTATTAAGGTTCTTACCACTTGACTATAAGCTTGATCAATGGACACTAGCAGTAGTGCGACAAGGAAAACATAACTGTGTATTTTCTTTTCCTTCATTCATGAAAGTTTGTTATTGGAATGTTCTCCCTTGATCTATTTTTGTAGCTTTTAAAATGATATCAGCAAAGGGATACAATTAATGGTCTGTTGGAATCCATAAACAAATATAATTATAAATAAACTGGGCACAAGGATATAATGAGCTTGCATTGTCTAACAAAACATGAACAAAGAATTAAAGAGACGTATAGTAGCTTGTATTTCACTATATCCTTATTTTTAAATTTTCACAGCGCCTGATTCTTTTAGCAATGTCATCTTGTAAAGCTGGAGGGTTTCATGCATGGAGGCAAAACCATAGTCTTAAATAGCAAGCCTTTTGGGGTATCCGGTGTATAAAATAGAACGAATTGCTGCAAAGTTATACACTATTTCTAAAAAGTTATATGATCATTTTAGTGCACCTTTTTTTAGCACTGCTTACAATTTTTAAGCTTTTATTGACTTGCAAACATTGAAGCTCTATTTGTTAAACATTTCGTCTTTAGTTTCTCATGAAAATCTCCAGTAAAAAATCTTTTTTAGGACATTTCTTCACTAGAATCTTAAAGGTGGGATACCATGTTCTTAATAAACAGATATTAGTCTTCTTATTTCATATAATCAGTCGGCTAATTAGTGGAGAAATCTTTCATCTAATGAAGACTGCTAGGGGGATTTAATTACTCTGGTTCATACAACATGTTTCGAGTGCTCTTGATCTCGCTCTTAGATGCTTGTAAAATAAATTTGTTGCTTTGTATATGTACTAATATGTACTTCATTTTTTGGGACCCTAAAGAGGAAAAGCAGCTATTAGTTATATGAGGACTGTCTGTCCGTCCGTCTGTCATTTTAGTTTTTAATAAACCAAGCATGTTAGGATAACATATGGATAGGAAATCGTAATGCCCAATGTCCAAACTAATGTTAAGAGTTTATGTTTATTATTTGTATATTGCTACTTATTACACTGTACCTTTTTAAATAGGCCAAACTGATGGTACTAGGGGAGAAAAGGGACATAATTTAAAGTCAAATTAATGCTTTATAATAAAATATTTTACATATTACGGATTTTCTTTAAGACAATTTTCTTCCTACTCCCGGCGTCCCACAGATGGACGTGGAGATGCTGGACAGTATGGAACTGATTCAACTTCCATAATTATGAAGATATATTTATTTTCTCTATAAATGCTGCAATGATGATGTAAAGTAAATGATAATTTCATATTTTAACAAAAATGGTGTTACAATCAATATTGGTTTTCAATAAAAAAAATTTACAATATTTAAACACTTTAAGTTTGGTAAAGAAACAGTACCTATATATAAGTGACCTTTTTATTATTTCTATAATATAGGCATCCGAAATACATTTACTAATTTTAAACGGTTTTGAATAATTAAAAAAGAAAGAATACATTTAATGAATTAAAAATGCAAGAATTTGTTCTTAAAACATCTTTTGAGTTCTGTCTTATTATTACGAAACTAAAACAACCAATAGTTAATTTTTCAAAGGTAGATAACTGTTAGAAAAAGACGATATATTTAATTTTCCTTTTTGTCAGTGTTACTAAACTTAGAAATGTAAAGGTCTACTAGAGTTTTAGAATGTAGCCTTATATTCTCTTTACTAAAATGTTTTAAAACATATATAGATATTTCCATTCACAGATAGTTAAACATTTTAAAAGCACTATTTATAAGATACGTTATACAAGATTTGTAGGTATGTCTTTAGGAAGGAAAATTATTTCAAGGTATACAGTACATAAATTATAGATGAACGTCGAAAGCTTCATACATGTTGCTTAGATCGGGCGTAACACATTCGATTACAAATCCAAAGGTATACAATGCTTCCTTCCGTAGAGTGTAATTATTTTTTTTTTATATATTTAATCAGATTTTTTAATTCTTTTTAATTTTCAGAAATGAAAACACTGTATTGAGATTACCTAAAATATGATTTTTATTTAGCGGTGGTCAAAGAGACATTGTTACACACTTATTTGTTAGATGGGATGACCATGACTAAGGATTTTCTTTATTGTGGATTTCCTTTGCGTGTTTGTCTTCTATTGTTTTTTTTTACAGTCATAAATATCAACTAGATCTTTTGTGTTTCAGAAATAGTTTTAAAATTAAAATATCTATAAGATGTATCATTATCTATGAAACTGTTCCAAGGTTAAAATTCATCACCGTACAGTATATAGACGTAGCGGTTTTTTTTTCAATAAGACTTTGTTAAAAGCTACATATAGCATTTAATCCTGTTTGCGTTATTCTATTATAATCACTATTTAAACTGACCTTTGTACGCCCGCCCTTCAGTGAAACGTTTCCACTCGTATTAATCACAAGTTTTCATTTGATGTATCATATAACTCAAGGAAAACAAACACAGACACATGTAGAGACTTGGTAATATAACAAACTAAATTTAAATAAAACCTACTCGCCTCTTAAGTATTAACTATCAATACACTTAACCAATTGCTAATCGTCTGACTAGCCAATAGAAGTATTGGTACCCTAAAACTGTTGTCCTGAAAGTGGAGCTGAACCGGAAGTTATTTGACGAATGAACTGGGATTTACATTTAGCTTGATTTGTAAAGGTCATCGCCTTCACTATACCTATGCTATTTGAGCTCCATAGATCTCTTGCAATATTGTATTGAAAAGACTTTAGGGCCTGTCAGTAGCGCGGTGCAGATATCTGCCTATATCGATCACCTACACAGATAGTTGAAAGTGAAAGATCTAGGTCCGAAGGAGTGAGCGAAATGATTTTAGAGTGACATTGGGTGTCAGAAGTGACAAGTCTATTTATTTCAAATCAAATAACTGTTGACATTGGCACAGAATAAATGACCTCCTACAATTCCATATAAAAGATAGTGTCATCATTTGATATACGCCCATCTTAATGTACGTTAGTTTAAAAAAAATGAATTTTTTATCCAATGATTTTAATCATTAAGTCCATTAAATACTGAGATCAAACACTAAATAACTAATTGACCATGGTAATAAACAGCCGCCTGATTCTCTTTTTGACACTTTTACCTTTACAAGTTTCGGCTAGCTTATAATTAATACAGAGAATCAATGCTGGATGTACAAAAATACAAGAGACATGAATTATAGGAACTGGTAAGACGTAGAAACCCCTCGTGGGCTCTGTCTCCGGCCTCACCCGAGAAGTAGAAACCTGGATGTGGTGCAAGGTAATACGATAGCAGATGTGATACAAATATTATCTAGTCATCTGTGGACAGAGGGATCAATATTTCTCATTTCTAACATCTGGGTAGAATCCTTGCCATTGATGTCGGGTCATAATAGGGCACGCCAATCATTTCTGATCTAGAAGACTAGCAAACGGACGGAGAATAAAGAGTATTTTTTTTCTTTCAATTTCTTTTTTAGAAAAAAATATATCTATTTATAGAACTATTTGACGTCATAAACGCATTGTCTAAAAATAAGTTATACAGTTGTAATATTTACCAAACTCTGATATATTTTGATATATTCTAGAGCTAAGCTCTTGAATATAAATACACAACAACAACAACAACAACAAATAATTACAAATGAAACACACCTGAAGGGAATTTTTCTTCCGTCACTAACACACCCATGGGTGGATTGTTTGTTTATATCTTAGAGCCACTTTCTTTTCCCGGTGCCAGTTTTACGGCGCTTTTTTTATATAATGGCTCGATGTTTGAGAAGCGTGACAAAGTCATTGAAGTGTGACAGTGACGTTTCAATTCAATCACACCGCTGAATGAGTTTGATTGTAGTTTTCACAAATCGATCTCTTGAAAGGTTTGTTACAGGCGAAGTGATTCTATGATCCATTGCTTGGTGTGTGTGCTGAGATTTAAATAGTTGTGTACACTATAGGCCACTTTGACCTTTTATCTGTCAGGCGGTGTTTGAGTAATATTTACATAGTGCATGGCCTATTTTTTTATTATTATTATTTTTTTAATATGCGTGTTCTGATTGCAAGTAGTTCTATAACTACGATTTTTACTTTAATTATGATATATAAAAATTGCAGTTTCAAAAGTTAAGAAATGTATTTGTATTTCGATCCCTACTATTAGATAGCCAACACTTTAAGGGGCTCTAAGTGGATACTCGATCAAACCTGGACACTGGACGGATATTTCGTGAACGACTCTGAGACCAAACGTCATAGCAGGCCCGAACATTGACTTGCAACGTTGCGCAGTGGAGATCAATAGCTCGTTGCCACGTCACAGGTCTGTACGAGGTGGCAACGAGCTATTGGTCTAAAGTGTCCACAGGTTGTGACGTTGCAGATCAGTGTTGAGGCCTTCTAAAACGATTGGTCACGCTCAGACACTGTTCCTAGAAATTTCACAATTATATTATTATATTATGTTCATGGGTTGAGCTACGTCAGAGGCGTCGATAGCGTGTATTGTCATTCCTTTTATTTTACATCATGACTCAGTGGAGCTGCCAATATATTTTGTTCCGTGAAAGAGATCCTACTTTCTATAGATTACTGTAGAACGAGCAGAAGCTAATGTCAGTGTGTTTATATATTATTTGCTTTATCTAGCGAAGTCTCTGTTATGGTGTGTGTGTGTGTTTCTATGGTTACGGTAGGAGGAGGTAATCGATTGGTTATGAATGATGCAACATAGGTGGCTTGGTCGTCACTTGGTCTTAGTTAGGAAAGACGACTCTAGAACGTGAGACTGAAAGGTGCTATTCTAGTGAGTTGCATTTGATAAAGAAATAGTATTACTAAAGTCTTCATTTATTTGGTCTCATATTTACTATATTATAAATAAAGTTATATTTAGTATTGTTCACAAGGATGTTATTCAAGTTATATGAAATTGTATTATCTAATATACATTACGCCTACAACGGTTTAGTTGTTTACCAACAGTCTGGTGCTACAAGTCAACGACCAGTAACAACAGCCACCAAACTACTTAAATATTATAAATTGCTTGAAAAAAAGTTTTGCCAACTTTTAATAACAAATTATCAATCATAACCTACATGTGTAAGCGATTAAAAAAAACAACAATAAAACTAAGGATTTGGGTTCAGTCAATAAAATTCGAATACATTTTCGCCACAGGCTAAACAGTTCAATGAAGACTTGTCGAGGGATCTGTAGTTGGAAGACGACCATTCTAGAGACAAAAGTTGGTAAAAGAAATTGTAGACTCTGAAATAATTGCAGCTATAATACCACCATTTACAAGGTTCTCCATCATTATTTCAGGGTCCCCTTTTTATATTTCCCCTTCAAGTGGGTCGACCCTGTGTCTTTGATTTCATTGAAAAGTAATTTTACATTGTTTGAATTGCTAGAGATAATTTTACATTTTATGAATTGCTAGAGATAATTTTACATTTTTTGAATCGCTAGAGATAATTTTACATTTTACGAAATCCACTTTGACATTTTTGTTTGAATACAGCAAAATAAAGTTAGGTAAGAATTATTTAAATTTTGAGATTTGTAGTCGCAATGGCTGCTCTCTCTCATCTTTATTGCTAACAGAGAGATACAACTTTAATCTTTCTTCAGAAAGGAACATAGATCTGTGACCAAGAAGTCTCCTTAATGATGTGTACGTTTTAATGTGTGTAAAAAAAAGTTTTGCAATGAACAAATGAATGATGTGAGCTCCTCAAAAGTCGGCTCCTCTATGTGGTGGAGGGGGCAGCGCCAAATGTTGAAATCCTTCAAGTGGTTTACTATAAGTCTCTCCAAGTGGATTGTAGCCATGACCTGTTTCGTAGTTGTCCCCTGAAATAGAGCAAGCATATTGACATGAAAATTGTGTGTATTAAGTTCCTTGCAATATTTGTACTGCTTCCACATGGCACACCTGTAACAGGCCTTGTAGTTATACCGACGATACTCTCTTATTATCTTTGTACTTATATTTCCTCGACGTCTAACAGTTATACATTCTCTTGGTGGGCCCATCTTGAATGATTAATAATTAATGTTTATACTGTTTTCCATTTCATATTCAACATAATTTCAGACCCTTCTTCAAGGAGTGGAGGGCTTGATCCAATTGATCACTATATACAAGGAACACAAAAATATAATCCAATCCAAGCATCTTCAGGAAAACTTCTATTAATTCACATCCTGGTAGAAAAAATAATGATTAGCCAAAAGCAGTGTCTCTTTATTTGTAAATGAGGTGTGTGATCATTGGTCGATAGTCAGAATTATGACAACTCTACCTCTGCATTACCAGTTTGTAATACAATATCATGATTCTATGTGAGGTGAGTTGTCCGATTGATAAACCGCTTCCGAACCAGGATGGTTGCCTGGTCGTGCGGTTTGCGCGCTGGACTGTCGTTTGGATTTATCGATGGTCCCGGGTTCAAGCCCTGCCCGCTCCCATCCCCCGTCGTCCTGCGGGAGGTTTGGACTAGGAAGTAAACTATCTTCAACTGTGAAGGAACATACGAAACATATAAAACAAAACATAAAAACCAATGTTCTTTAGTTCGAATCTTGGTGAAGACTGGGATTTTGAGCTTTGGGATTTCTAGGACGCCCTTGAGTTCACCAAACTATAAGAGGTACTTAATATGCTGGGGGGAATTAAAAGCGGATTGTCGTCGTACTGTTCATACGACACCCGAGGAAAAGGCTTAGAAGATAGAAACAGATGAGATCTGAGATATGCATCATCTGCCCCCATGGATCGCATGGTCTGAAAAGCGGTACTTTACTTTTTTTTTCTCTTTATGTTATAGCAAGTGAAACGTGCCGGTATCAGTAAATGGTGATAGAATGTTAAAAGACACATGAATTCAGCAAATCTACAAGTACAGCTAACCTTTCTTCCAGTAAGAATCTCTGTAATCATTGTTGGTCCGAACTTCATAAGTAAAGCTGTAATAGAAATCAGTATTTATTAAATGTATTATCTAGTGTTTTTTTAAGATCTGTAGCTACCCTTCAACAGTACTAGCTACTACTCTAGTCCCTAGTATAACTAAGATAAAGTGAAGATTATATTTATACTTTTGTATCCCGATTCTCAAAAGTTATTGACCACAATGCTACCTACTATAATTATACTAGAAAGGTGTATCAACTTACTAATCTTCTACTGGTTCAACTTTTTTTCTGTGAAAATACAATGATTGAAAACAAATGTACATTATTTTTAAAAAAATCATTCTTACCATCTTATAAAATTCAGACGTTACTTTCAACAAAAAATAAAAATTATACGTCATACACGCTAACCAATGACTTAAATTCTGCCAAGCAATTGGTTTTCCTGGCTGACTCATGTAACCCATTAGCATCAGCAGCTAGTGCTATTAAATTCTTGTTTTATTTAGGCTTGTAAAAATGCAGTTTTGTTAAAGGTGGTATCTGAATGTAAGTAAAAGTAAAAGTAAAAGTAAAAGTTCCCCTCTCAGACCTTGCGATCTATTGAACAGATGACGTAAAGGTCACATTTAACGAGGGTGTCATGTGGCCAGCACAACGACCAAACGCCTTTACTTTTCCCCACCTAATGTGTTGGGTAACCATTAAAGCTGGGTGGACTCAGACGCGCCCTAAATATCTCGAAATTAAAATCCCAATCTTCACCACAATTCGAGCACGGAACCCCTCGATTCGGAAGCCAGGCGCTTTACCCCTCAGCCACCGCGCATCCGATATCAGTTGTGTGGAATGCGTACTTTTATGCCGTTTATCGTCTGTTCTTACAGTTAAACCTGGGCAACGCTTCTCAGCCACACAAAAAAGACGCCCAGGTTTAACTCATTCTCTCCGTAATCATTTTCCACGTTTCGACGGGATTATATTTTTTGCTCAGTAGTATTTAACTACCATGTTATGATTAAGCTTCAATAACTTTTTCGTTTGTTATCAGAAAATGTTTTATCTGGTATAGAATTAAAAGGTAATGCATGCTCCTTTTATATAATACATCATTAAAGTTTTTAAAATCAAACATTAATTTAATTTAATTAGTTCAAATCAACGATGGGGAATAGAAGTTAAAAGATTTCGTTAGAGGAGACTAATAGGCCAGTGAGGAAGGAAAACAGAATATAACCAACGAAATTTAAAAACTAGACACAAAAAACTGAAAGGACAAAAACAAACAAAACATCAACACCAACATCTACAGCAACATCCACATCACTAAGCCACTTTGACATTAACTGATATTCAACGCAAATTAATCCTTACTTTTTCGGGCAGCAGAAGTTATCTCTGAGCAGTTGACCAGACGCCTCTGCGGGTGCGGCTCCACGATTCCCACACACGCCACAGTAGCGCAGCAGAAAGTACAACGCAGACAGCAGCGCCAGCCCTAGTATGGCCATCAGCAGGGAGAAGACGGCTACAAAAGCGGGGTGGTCGAAAATGTTGTCGTCCGGCGGCTGAGTGGTGGGAGGTGGGGTGGTGGTGGTCGTAGTGGTCGTCGTTGTGGAGGTGGTGCTGGCTGAGGTCGTGGTCTGGTAGGTCAGCACCACGGTGCCTACGGCCGTTCTCTGGGGTGAGCCGCCATCTTTGCACCGAACTACAAGACTGTAGCTTTTGCCGTGATTCTGTTCTGGTATAAGACCTGTACGATTACAAGGTTACATCGCTTTAAAACTTAACTTATGATATTGAGTTATTGTTATGTATAGGCTTTAAGCTATATATTATTCCTTCTATACAAAGTCAGAATGGGGTTTTTCCGTATTTCTTCCATGTCACGTGGAAATGTTGTTTACATTAATGGCCTCGTTGATTTCAGAGTAATTTGAATATGAAAATAGTCTAGATCTAGACATCTTTAAATAATAAAAAGTATGTTACATTTATTGACTTATTTAGATGATTATTTAGTAGATCTACTACATCTAGACAAGTACTAGATCTAAATCTATATCTTATTATAAAAAGACACGGCCATTATAGCCCTGCGTAAGACCTCGACCACGTGACTTATTTTATATGTTGACTTCTTTTAATGTGCATTTCGAATTCCGAACACCCCCGTTATATTTTAAAACAACAACAATAAATTAAAGTTTAATTTGTGGTAATCTACACTTTGTTTAAAAAGTCGATTTTCAATAGGATTGTAACAGTGCTTAAAATTGTTTACAAAAATGTATTAGATAGGAAATGTTTAGGATGCACTGAACAATGTCAAGGACACTAAAGTGATTTTTACTGTTACAACCTAAACAAAAACAAAAAGAAAAAAGAAAAAGAAAAAAAAAAAAAAAGAATTGAGCTATAATTTCAATCAATTGACAATAAAGCTTTGTATCAAATGTCCTTTATTGCCGTTAGTTAGTAGTCCAGTTGTTTTAAATAAATGTGTAAGTCATAGATTGAAAGTCTAAAGTCTAAAAAAATACTACCTCCATATTGAAAGTATTTTGTGCTGCCCTGGATGAACTTACAATATATGATAAAAAAGAAAAAAAGTAAAGTTCCCCTTTCAGACCTTGTGGTCTGTCACAGATGCCATTATAGATTTATTTGTATATTTCACATTTAAAAGCTTGTGTGTAAATAGAAATATAAACCCTTGACTGAGCCTCAGGAATTACCCCACAAATCTAGATCCTTGACAGCGCCTCAGGTTTTACCCGAGACGTAATTACGATGTTGCAAATCTATTGGTTGATTTGAAAATAAATAAAGACATTTTTTTTAAAGAGTTAGCGCCAGAGAATTGACGAGAGAGAAAGAACGCCAGTCGATGAAAGAATTTCCTAGTAGACAGTCACGTTTCTAAGAGCTCTGATTTAAAGCCTTTGGAATATTACTTGTGTTTGTTGATCTGTAACTTGTACATAAGCTGTACTTACGTTTTATATTTAAATAAAGTTCCAGAGTTGTGTTTTAACAAAGAATCTTTTATTGTGAATTCTAGATCGTCATTTATTCAACTATTTTAATTCAAGTAAAATCCCCGGCACCACAACGCACGTTGTGACATGGTCTTTAGGGCAGATGATGTAAAGGTCATCTGATTCTGTGGCCTACGATTAACGAGGGTGTCATGTGACCAGCACAACGACCAACCGCCTTTACTTTTCCTCGACTAATTTCAGGTACCCATTAGAGCTGGGTGGAGTCAGAGGCGCCCAAGGATCCCGAACTAAAAATCCCAGTCCTCACCAGGATTCGAACCCGGGATCCCCGGTTCATAAGCCAAGTGCTTTACCGCTCAGCCTCCGCGCCTCCTAATATATGATTATGCAGTGCTAAAAGTACACAAACATTATAATATGCCTTAGACATATAGCTTATTAACAATTTCTTTATTTCGTACACCGACTATACAAAAAAAGCTTTCTATTTATACTTTGCAAAAAAAAATAATAATCTTCATTAAGCTATATGATATGATGTTAACGACTTTGTCTAGCTTTTAAATAAGAAATATATATATATATTAATTTTGTATACATTCAATAGTTACGGGCACAGTAATCAGTGTCTACCAAGCAGTAGTTCTCTAAACCCTTCTATATGGATCTGAGAGATGGGTACTATACAGAAAACAACAAAGACTACTTGAACACTTTAATCCAAGATGTTTGCACTCCATCATGGACATAGGCGGCAAGACCGCACAACAAAACAGCGATGTCCTTGCGAACGCCTGTGTGGACAGTGTAGAGGGACCTCTTATGGTCCGACATTTACGCTGAGCAGGGCACGCTTCCCGTAAGGGAGACGAACGTATGCCGATTTTTTTTTTTAAGCTGAAAGGTGGTCGACGTAACAGAGGTGTCCTACGGAAACGTTGAAAAGACCAACTTAGGTGCCAACTTGTTTTAACTGACATTGAATAGAGGAACTGGTTGCAGGTAACTTTAGAACAAGACAGCATTTAATAAGGCCGTGGGATACATCAAACAGAATTTAATGATATACTGTGTGACTTCGCTACACGCAAGGCTCGAAATTTAATTTGATCGTGATATTGTACTCAGTAAAGAATGAATAAGATGCAAATACGAATTTATTTTCTAATACAAAATCTTAATTTTCACTTATTATCCTTATCCCTACCCAGACTGGGCCCGCGCAATCCGTTTCGTAAAGCGCCCGCAATAGTACGGACCGGCCCTGATCCCAGCCCTGTGTGACCTACCGATGTAAGAAAGAGACCCGTCGTGAATGCAGCGATGCATGACGTCGACAGAGACACAGCCCTATATGACCTACCGATGTACGAAACAGACCCATCGCTGAATGCTTCAATGCGTTTGGTCATCAGAGACAGCCCAATATGACCTACCGATGTACGAAAGAGACCCATCACTGAATGCAGCAATGTAGTTGGTCGAGTCAGCAGGTAGGGCCTGGATCACTTCGTATGTCACGTGATTGTTCGGCGAAGTCCGGTCAGCATCGGTGGCCATGATGTTCCCCATGCTGCCAAGGCTGGTCCCCTGATCGGCATGAAAAGTGTTGGTCTGAGGAAGAGAGATACATCTCATCAACTAATAAATTTGAGGAAGCTTCGAAGGCAGCACGCATCAATTGGGAAAAAAATAAATAAAAGGGAAACAACTTCTAAAGCATTGAAAAAGAAAACAGAGGAGATACAGAGTTTGTATCTAGTTAATCCGAAATGTACTTTTTAATTTTTCATTAAAAGATTCTGTCATTATTGTACATATTTAGGCCGGAAATAAAAAATCATATAAAAAATACTTTTTTTTTAAGAGAATCGTTTATACTGATTAAAATTGCATCAATCAATCATAACAGTACTCGGATACAGAGGATATCTATGACAGTAGCAATAACACTACTCACAGTACATGGGAAGAGCACAGTATAATTGCTGCCATGTCTCATTTAAGCAAGGTTTATCCCTCGTTAGTTTAATACATTTTACAGATAAAACAACATGAATTAATTAGGATTAATTGATTAAATAATTAGTTAATTTTATGATTGACTCGTGTGTTGTCATCGACAGTGAGTGTGCAAAGTTTCACTTTGATCCCAAAAGCGGAACTGGGAGAAAAAAAGGTGTGTAATATTTTGACCAGACAAACAAACGGAAGGGGTGAGTTGACCCAAGCTTGGTAAAAACGTGAGATTGCCTGTATTTCAACTAGGGTAGTACATCTTTCAGTAGCCTCCATTGTATGGATGTCTATGTGTATCGATGTTTCGATATATATGCATGGTCTTCGATTCCGCATATTAAGGATTAGTGCAGTTTTTCACATGGCCCCGCAAAATAATAAAATTGTTTTTACATTATCCCCATTTTTAATGCTGCTCCCTGAGCATACCAACAATTTCTAAACATATAAGAGGCATCTAACAAGAGAATGGCGAAGATAATACCTTTTGTAAACCCTATTAAGACCCTTTGGGTCCTCCTGCCTCTTTTGTGAGTTATTATTTTTTGTATTTACTTTTCAAAATAGTACATTGCAAAAAATAACAACTAATGTAAAGACTTTGTTCAGAAACTGCTTGTCCTATTTTCCCTCTTGACACGTGAAATGAAAGTCCTATACCAATTATTTTTTAAAGGAAACCTCAGAATTTGCGCTATGCAATTTTAGCTTTTTTTTAGTGAATCTACATAAATAGTAGGTAGAAAGTTCAAGATTAATGAAATTAAAAAAAAAAAAACTTGATCTGTCTTGTGAAGATTAGTCCACTGACTTAGTTGTCTGTTGATAAACTGTGATTCTATATGATGTATATCTAGTGATGTTACTTTTTTGGGGATAACGGTTTACATAATTGTAAAAAGAATGACATGCTGCGCTATAAAAATTATTCTCGTATAACCAGTATATATTTAGATAAATTTGTTTCTATAACAGCTCCAACAATCTAAAGCTTTCATTCGAAGTCCTATTTTAAAATCACATCTTTTAATAAACTTTTATAGCATTTAATATATATTTTATAAAAATATAGATTTACGAAAATTATTTTCATTCTGATAACATTACCTGATTTACTATAGAAACAGGTATATAGTGTGATTGCTCCCCTTTAAAGAAGCTAATTAGTCCTCAAGCACTAAGCATAATAAAATGTTTCAGGTTTGTGTAATATTTTGTTGATCTAAAACAAAATTAGCTAATAAAATTAAAGACAACTGACCAAACATCCTCGAACTAGATTATCAAAAAAGATCATATTAGATGTTCTAAAAGATTAAACATAAGTACGAGGTTACTTCATTCGATTGTATCTGCAGAAGTCAATAGCAGTTTGTATACTTTGCAAGTATAGATCATGCGTCACTGTCCAGAAAAATAGACTACCGTCTCGCATACGCCAACAGTGCTTTTGGTCGCCTCAAACTGAGAGTATGGCGGATTAGGTTTCTTCAATTAGCAACAAAAACCAAAGCAGAGGTTCTCACCAATTTTTTGCATGGCTCTGAGACCTGGGTGCTCTATCGAAGGCCTTTAAGGATCCTCGTACGCTTCCTCAAGGCGCCTTTGCTCCGAAATGTGCATACGCTGGCAAGACTTCATTACAAATAACTTCTTCTGGAGGACGGCGTGGACAGTATAGAAGCACTAATTATCATTCCCACAACTGTGAAGGGTTGGACACTTACCCCGCATGGGAGACTACCGCAACTTCTTCGCGAACTTAAAGGAGGACGGCATTACAGAGGTGTCTAACTGGGGGGTTTGCCTAGTCATGTGAAAGCACTGCACCCATCCTTTATCTTTGAAATCGCAGACATTGTCATTGTAAATCATAACATCGTATAATAAACTTTCTTTGATATAACGAACTACCTAATAGTTGGTTGTAAAGATAAGTAAGCATTCGAAATAGGTCTGATTATAAAAGGAATGATCTGATCCAGAGAAGCCGACTCAAACCCGTACGGTACAATCTAGTCCCACGAACACTTTGCCAATTGTAAATAATAGAGCTGCGAAATCGTTTTCAATAGAATCGACCCCCCCCCAACACACACACACACCTCAAATCCTTTTTTTTTCGCCGTAATGCGGATAGTAATTCTTTTTTTTTTTAATATATGTGTTTAGATATTTATTTCAATCCCAGCAAACAGCGAAATTGCATGTTTTGTTAATTCATTTCGGACATTCCTTCAAATTTTAAGATTATTACGTCAAATACAAACATCATCTTATATAATACAGACGTTACTTTAAAAAAGAACATGATTGCGTCCTACGCGTCATGCATATTAACCAATGACCTAAATACTAGTAAGTCACTGGTTTTCCTGGCTAGCTCAGGCAACCCATTCCATGCTCTAGCAGCCGGACGGCAAGCGATGGTAGCGTTCAAACTCGTGACTATGGTGACGGCAATCTGAAGTGAACACCACACTAATATTAAATGAGAAATTATTGACAACACTTTCGGCAAAGCTTGGAATAGTTTTTTACTTAATTTTTTTTATCTCGTGTAATGCCGAAGATTGTCATGATCTCCTTTAAAATTTTTAAGATAATTATAAATAATGATCCATGTTGAAGTTAGGTGTTAATGCTTTAATAATTAATCATGGCTTGATTTATTCAGATAGGGTTAAGATACGCAGGTCAAAAGAAAAAGGTAGAAAAAACTTGCACTAGTTTTTCAATTTAACTACCGAATGATAATTTCAATATTATATAAAGCACTAAGAAGAAAGTGAAAACTGTAGAATGTGAGTGACTTACAGATTTAGGGCCAAAGTCACAAGTGTTATCGTTGACGTCATGGACCTTGATGTAGACCGGGACTGTCTTAGAGGCACCATACTTGTCCCGGGCCTCCAGCTGGAGCACCACGCCCTCGGGCATGGCGTTCTGGTCAACATCGTAGTCCACGTTAAAAGTGATGGACGACGTAGACCTGTCGTACCTGGACACCAGATGAAACATAGACTAGACATAGACTAGACCAAATATAGACTGGTCTAAACAAAGACAAGACTAAATCCTTTATACTAAACATAGATTAGGATAAACATAGAATAGGCTAATAATGGACTAGACTAAACATAGACTAGACTAAACATAGAATAAACTAATCATAGACTAGGGGAAACATAGACTAAACTAATTAGATGGTCTGGGTTTAAAATTCAATTATAATTAAAACAGTGGTTAAATTGGCATTGAACTGTTTTCTAGAATCAAGTTTTCTGGGGAAAAGTCCAGACATGGTGAACACAAATTCAGAAGTAGTTGCTTTCAAAGACTTTCTGTCTCAATGTTAACACAATGTGCTAAACTCCCGACTTTTACTCTAGTGAAATGTATCAGTAACGCTCAAGAGTAGTCCTAAATAAAATAGAACTCTGTACATGAAAAGTGTATAGTTCGCCTACATCCCACGCAGAAAAAAAAAGTTTCGCTAGTACACCTTGCGTTCATATTGCTTTGTAAAAATTATAGATTGTCCAAAATTTTCCAAAAAAAAAAAAAAAATCAATACCAAACGTACTTCATTAACAAGAATATTAAAAAAAACCTGTAAACCGTTAAAGAAAGTGTGACTATATCAATTAGTTTGGATCAGTCCTGTAATTACAATCAGAATAGATGTAGATCAACAATACTAAATCTGAGCGATTATAACATTTGAAGGCCTATAAATAGTTTTTGTTTACATCTATTTCATGCTTTTAGCTACCTCAACATACTATGATCCTATCATTTAATTTGGGGGGGGGGGGGGGGAGAGGGATATCTGGGCGGATTTTACCGTAATTGGTTTTTAAAAACATTTGCAAAACAAAAAGGAATGGGGGGGGGGGCGACCTGAATTTGAACTAGTGAATCACGCTTCCTCTGGCCGACCCGCTAACTCCAATGTTATTGAGGAATTTATGACCAGAGATGATTGTATATTTATGTATTTTTTATTTAGAGCGGTGAACTGTAAAGGAGATATCTTAAGTCAAGAATATTTTTTCCCTTGTTTGAGATACTAAACGAAATAATTAATAACCAATAGTTAATTAACTTATTGGTTATTTTTTTTAAATTGATTCTTGTGTTGTCAGGTGCAAAATTTCATCTTGATCCGAGATTGGGTGTCGGAGAAATAATTGTGTACAAACTTTTTTTCAGACAGACAGAGTTAATATAAGCTTCGTAAAAAGTCAAAACAACGTTTTATGCCACAAAGATCACTAATAATTCCGATAGTCGTGTCAAGGGTCATAACGCCTCTAACAATATATCGACAATTCCAGCAGAACCGACGCTTTGCGGCTTTATTGTGTACTTGGTGCAGATGTTTCAAGAAGCTAGACCGAAAATGGCCCACTGGTGGTACTTTGGGCATCTTTTTTCAAAGCAATATTTTCATAATGTTTTAGTTTCTTATGATTAATTTAAAAACCTTAAAAGATATCATAAAATCATTTCAAACTCGCAATAGGGTAGGAGTAAGCTATGGTACATATGGAATAGTGAAGTCCAAAATTAAATTACTTTTATTTGTTAATTGGTCGTAGTATATCACCAACATATCAATATAATTTGTTATAAGATTCACTAACCTAAATCTGTTACTGTTATTTCCATTTAGGAAGCCTACAGAAATAATATCGTCGCCTTCGGGATCCGTGATGACAGCATTCAGAGCACAAGAAGATCCACCTGCCTGAAACCAATTACAGATATAGTATGATGTAATGGGATCGAATCACCCAGAGAAGAGTCCAAGGGAGGAATAGTAACCTTGCTTCTGTTTGCTTTTTGGGTTAAATTTTGAGTAGAAAAAAATAAAGTTTAATTTGTTCATCTTATTTTGTGGTACATGTTGCCAGGGGCGGACTGGGTATCGAAATCGGCCCGGGCATTACCATATAAACCGGCCCAAAAATGGCATGTCATATATTTTCGGGGGGGGGGGGTATTTTTACCCCACTACGCAATTTATATATATATATATATATTAGTGTGTGTGTATATGTCATTAATCTTCATTGCATTCTGACCTTTCATTCTTTCAAACGTTTTTTTTCTACCCTATAAAACCCTCTTCCTATAATTAGTGGAAAGACAGTACACACCGACTAAGAACAGCTAGTGAGCTCCCCCCAGTGGGGTCCGGGGCGAAACCCCGGAACTAAAAATTATTTCCGTTATTTTAAGCTTTAAAAATGCATATTTTGAGGTATCTACAGTGCAAGTAGCCTGCTACTCTCCCGCTAAAAAAAATTCAAAAACCAAATCTGCTATTCAATGGAGTCCAGCGACTGGTAGAAAATGGTAAAATGCTTTAGTTTTTGTATTGGAGGGGGAAGGGAAATCACAAAACCCCTTTTGGCTACGCTCATGAAATTTGGAAACTGTAGTTTGCTTACGTTGGCTGCACTGGGGCAGTAAGTAAAGTTTCCCTTTCAGACAATGAGGTCTGAGGCAAGTGATGCTTTGAAGACCCTCCAGACTACGCCCATGTGTTATATTATAGATGTAAGCCTAATTCTCTACAAAATATATAAAGTTTGATAACGCATCGAAAACTGGATGTATGCATTCGTAGGATTACATAATGTATTTTATTTATACATGTATGTAGCCTGAAAACTATAAACAATACAATAGCAGCCTAATGAGTTTGAAGCTTTTTGGTATTACTTATAGATTACAGACGTTTCTTCAAAAAATAAAAGTGTTACGTCTTACGCATTTCATATGTCAATCTAGTCATGCATGTTGATCTGTGACTTAAAATATGCTAAATCATTGGTTTTCCTTGCTGACTCAGGCAACCCATTCCATTAAAAGATAAGAGAAAGCAGAACGTTTAGAGAGGCACTTACTTGATGTGAAAAGCTCTTGCTTCCTCCTGGTACATTCTCAAAAACGCGATTTGTATATGAATATATTATGACCAATTATCTATCTATATATTTAATTCTCTTCATCCCTTAACAGTTTAAACGAGAAGAAGAAGTAAAGGAAAGCTCACTCTCTTATTTCTGCGGATAGTCACCCCACGGAAAAAAACAAGAGAGGGGGGGGAGAACACGTTTTCACAGCTCGCTACGGATGGCTGCGCGCTGGACTGTCAAACCCTGTCCGCTCCCATTCCCTTTCGTCTTGAGGGAGGTCTGGACTAGAAAGTAAACTATCGTCAACTCTGAAGGAACATCCGAAACATGTAAAACATTTTACAAACATTTTACAAACACTAAATAGCAGGGCCGGACTTAAGCATTGTGAGGCCCTATTCGCGGGGCCAAGTTTGGGTATCTATCTATATATATATAATTCTCTTCTTCACTCAACAGTTTGGACGAGCAAGAAGTAAAGGAAAGATCACTCTGCGGATAGTAACCCCACTAAAAAACAAGAGGGAGGGAGAACAAGTGGGTAATCACACATCTCTACGGATGGATAAGCGCTGTACTGTCAAACCCTGCCCGCTCCCACCCCCCTTCGTCCTGCGGGAGGTTTGGACTAGGAAGTAAACTATTGTCAACTCTGAAGGAACATCAGAAACATGTAAAACATTTTACAAGCAAACACGAGGAACGAGAAGCTTCTTCACCTGATTAAACAATTACTGCTAATGCATAATGCCATTTTTATTAATAGCCCGTAGGATTGGCGTTTTCCATATCGAATGATTCCCCAAAATGACAATTTTTTTCTATATATTTCCGTATATTTTAAGGACTTTTTCGTATATTTTGCAATTTCGGGAGATTTCCAGGAGCTCCTGGTTAATCGACAGGAGTGCGTGGGAAATCTGTTTTAAGTTATAAAATGGTTTAATTTAATAATTTATACACCTTGAAAGTGCGGATCCTTCGGTCGCATAGGTTGCAGTGGCCTAAGATCGGCCCTGCAAAATAGCGGCGTATGCTACGCCGCCGGTCGACTAGTTTGAAATATTAATCTCCTTGCATTAAATATCGGATGTGACAGCGCTAAAGAAGCCAAGTGCTTTAACGTTCAGCCACCGCGCCTACAAAGTAAGTAGAGACGGTTAATTATTGAAAATTACCGAACTTTCATCCAGGTCGCAGTAATAGGCTATCTCATCAAACACTGGGGGCTCATTCACGTTAGATACTTTCAGTGTCAGCACCTCATTTTGAGACTCCCTGAAAATAAAATAACAAGACCTTAAAATAAGTTCAAGTTAGTTGACCACATTAATTATTATTGTGATTCCAACTGGAGACTCTCAATTCATTTATTTATTATGTTTATGTTGTGTGTCCACTTACAGAAATCCATCGTTAACGACGCAAGTAATTTCGTACTGAGTAGTCGTCTCGTAATCAAGAGGACCGACTCCATTGATTGAGGTGGCAAGCTTGATCCGATCTGAAAATAGGAAATGTTTAACACAGGAGAGACAGACTGATAGACAGACAGATTCAAAGAAACACACAGAGAGAGACAGAGACAGAGAGAGAGAGAGATAAACACAGACTAAGACAGAGAAAGAGAAAGAGACAGAGCGATAGAGACAGAGAGACAGACGAACAAAGAGACAAACAGAATGTGTGTGTGTGTCAAATTGTGTAAGTCAGGATTGGAGGGCATCAATTCACCCTGGGACCCAATTTCAACAATGTGAAGTCTGTCACTTATACAATCACAACACTAACATAAACCATTTGATGAATGGAGAGCACTCTATCTATACCACATTTTATTTTAATATAATATTACCAACATATAGCATACTATATGAATTAGAGTACATGCTTCAAATCAGATGACATGTATATTTTATCACTTACTTGCTGAATCAAATTTGAACTTAAACTGTTCTGAGTTAGGTACCACAGTACAGGTCGGGATCATTTGAGGAACATATGGGTCCCTAAACAAAAGAAAAAATGTATATTTACTTACATTAAGTGTATAACTTACAATGGAGAGGATTACCAAGATAGATTCAGGACTGCAATAATCAATAACACTTCAAGCTACAAACACATGCCTTTTTGTTCACATTGTTGTCTTTCTATAGTCTAACATAAAAACAAATCTAATACACTATACAATACTATCAAAGTAACATTCACACAAAATGCAACTAGGGATTCTCACAGGCTTTCACCAGAGATGCCTGCCTCCATTATGGACATACAGTGGCAATAAGTAAAAAAAGTAAAGTTTCCCCTTCAGACCTTGCTATCTATTGGGCAGTTCATGTTAAGTCTCATCTGTTTCTTTGACCAACGGTAAACGGGCAGGGTGTCATGTGGCCAGCACAACGACCAGCCACCTCTACTTTCTCCAACTTAAGTCAGGTACTAATTAACGTTTGTTGGACTCAGGGGCAACCTAAATAAAACGCAGTTCATAATCTCAGGCTTACCGAGATTCAAACCCAGGACCCCAGGTTCGGAAGCCAATAGATTAACCACCGTACCCCCCCCCCCCCACCCCCATACGTTGGCAATATCATACTACAAAAAGCGATTTTTTGGCAAATGTCTCGACACACTTTGTAGCCTTTGATTATATACACTTCAGTAGCCACGCTGGCCTGGCACCTACACCACGACCGTATGCTCATTTCGCGCAGCTTAAAGAAGGACGGCCAAACAGAGGCATAACAAAGATGTGTCCTTCAGCTCACGGGAAACGCTTGAATGATCAGCCCAGGCACCAGCTTGCCACGATACTGAGGAGAACATTTGGTATCTACTGACCTCTGACAGAGACCCATGGAGACCAAAATGAAAGCTATAGCCGAAAATAATAGAAGATGGCGCTAAGAGAAGGTCCACTATAGTCAGACAACGGTTTTGTCTGCGTTGAATGTGGGAAAATAAGTAGATCACATCTAGGAATGCGTAGCCGTTGCACTTTTGAATCCTTCGACTTAAGGGCACGCCTTTGGTGTAGTGACATTCTTTACGAAGTAGGGGTGTCTAAATCTAAATACAGGAGATTGTCAATGATTTAAATATAGACACGTTTTGCGTATATTTAATTAATAGAAATATCTATTGAGATCGTCTTAGAACAGCGGTTCTCAACCTTTTAAGCTCGGCGACCCCTTTTTTACAATCCCCCACTGTGACGCGACCCCCTCACACACACACACACATACAGCAATAGAAGAGTAGACAATAACAATCCATATTTTCGATGGTCTTAGGCGACCCCAGGCAAATCGTCAATAGTCCCACAAGGGGGTCGCGACCCACAGGTTGAGAACCCCTGTCTTAGAAATAAATTGTTGGGAAATCTCGAGCGAAAGGTTGTGTTGATATGCTTTTATTTAAACATAGTAAGGGAGGTAACACACAATGAAACAGAGTACTTACGGATCTTGAATAAACAGTTGGGTTATGACGGTATCCCCCGCTGTGTTCTCTGGTACCGTTATAATAGAAGGCAAATTTATAATATCTGGTCTTGTGTTTAGGTCTGCAATCAACATTTTAATTTGCCATAATACGTATATAAGCATACATCAAAGAAAATACAATCATGCATTTGTACATAGCTGATATTAACTCAACTCAATCTGTCTGTCTGTCTGGTAAAAAAAATTTGAGCATATTTTTCTACCATTTTCCATCACCGGATCAAATAGAATTATTGAATAGTTATTCATAGTAGATGGCAATACCATAATCAATTTAAAAAAAAACAATTTAATCATTAGTACTAATTAATTACAAATTAATAAATTTTATTTTATATAATGAAAGGGAGCTAAGCCCAGTAATTTTCATTAAATGGCAGCATTTAGCGGCTCTTTTCCTTTAGAGGAAATTTGTTTTTAAAAAAGTATTCTCCTTTTCTATTGATTGTTAGCAGCATCCATTTATTGGAGGGTCAGCGTGGCCCCTTTCTTACCTGTGATGACATCGATGTCAAAGTTGTTCACAGTAGATCTGCCATCTGACACTGACACTGTCAGCTTCACGTTGGTTTCTGTCACAGCCCGAAGATCTACAGTTGTTTGAATGACACAATCAGTCGTGCCACCTGCCGAGATGTGAAACCTTTGAGCGTAAGTCGAGGTTAGTCATGTGAATGTCAAGAGTGTAATAACAATTTCGAGGCACTTCGCCTGGAGCCTTGTATATTAGCTGCCTATTCGACCACTGTTTGGCTGATAATCTTAGCGTTGACCAGATTAAGTAGTTATAGGATGAAAAACGTGATAAACTTTAAAATGTTTTGGTTCCAAAGTTTTAAAAAATTAATTTATTTCTGTTTATTTCTGTTTTTAAATTGCGCATGTTATGGCTGGCTCATACTCATACGCTGTTACGGTGTGTTTTTTTTGTGGATATGAAAAGGAGGAGGAATAGGTAAAAGCTTCCTTGCTGTGTGGGCACTTGGCTTTCGAACCTGGGGTCCCGGGTTCAAATCTCGGTTTAAGGCTGGGATTTTGAATTTCAGGATTTTAAGGGCGCCCCTATGTGTCTATCCAACTCTAATGGATACTTTAGTTGGGGAAAGTAAAGGCGGTTGATCGTTGTGCTGGCCACATGACACCCTGCTCGTAAACCGTTGGTCAAAGAAACCTTAACATCATCTGCCTTCTAGATCGCAAGGTCTGAAAGTGGAACTTTACTTCCCTGCTGTCTTTAGGTGCTCAGTACAGCAAAGAGTAGAGGCTCGAACTCAAACCCTTGTTAAAGGTAGCCAAGCAGCTTATCCATCAACTAAACATCCCGCACTTTCTTTTTAAATAAAATCATTCATGATTATCACACCAGTAATGTTTTAGGTTATAACATTTAAAAATAAATAAGATTTTGATTGATTTTTTTTTCAAATGTAGTTATCTATGAGACTTACTGCTGACGATCTTGAAGTAATTGACAGCGGGGAATGACGTCATGCTGCAGCTCAAAACGTCGTTGTCTGCGTCTGTACCTGTGACCGTGTAGATGCCGCTGCCGGGTGGCCATTGCGAGGACATGGAAGATAACTTAATTACATCTACGGACATAATAGAAACATATTAATCCTGCTATTTATAAAGTGATAGTGTCACTAGACTAGAAGATGCCTCTGCCAACTGGTGACATGGTAGTATAAAAGATGTAGGAAAGAAAGAGATAAGGCGAAAATATCGGCGACAATAAAAGAAACGCTGAGAAAACGAGAAACATAAAGGATGAGAGAAAAACAACAGTCAAGAAACAAGACAAAGATAAGCAGCGCGACTGGCAGAAACAGAAAGAGAGAAACTGTTTAAACAGCATCTAGGATAAAATAATAAGTAAAAAAGAGAGAAACATAGACACACAGGGAAAAAAACAATAAAAAGGGAAGAAATCTGGAGAAATAACAGGAACCGCGAAAAAAAAAGAAAAAAAGAGTTAATATATTGTGTCATTTACTCGTATTAAAGGTATGAGTGAACAATGAATTAATCCAGGGAAAGAATGAAGGAAATATCAATCAAGTGATACAAATTAATTAACTATAATATTTTAAGGAAACAGAAACAAAACATATATGTATTTTATTTTGTGAACATAGTCTCATGTAATAAACAGTGGCCGAGCAAGTTACGGGTGTGTCCAGCAGGGAGATAACTTGTCTTTTCTGAATTTTACAACAAACATTATTTATAACTTGTTAATGCTCGGTCGTTGGTCTGAAACCTCATTCAGCTAGTTCAACTAATCCAATGTAAATGTATTTAATTTGTAATGTAGAGCTATTAATACACTTTGTTCATCCGATTAAATAAAACTTAAGGTAACTTTTATTAATAATATTTACAGATTTAACTTGTCTGTAGGTGTACGTAAAAACAAGGGAAATGATAATTAAACTAAGATTCAACTCACTACAAAGTACAGGTCCTTTCGATCTCACGACTCTAAAAAAAAATAATTTCCCTTGAACGTTCACCTCGGTCCTTTAAATTCACTTCAATTACGCAAGACCACCTTGTGGTTTCATCAGAAACCTTCCAGCCTACACAACCAAATATCAGCTACCCTTTCCGCGTCGTCACCTTGGAAACACATACGCGCATCCCATAATACTAAAGCCAAACTATACCATTAATAATTTAAAGCTTTTATATAGTGCTACTTTCATGCTTATAGCATGATCAAAGCGCTATGGTCCAATCTCATTTGTGGACCAGTTTGGGGGTGGGGTGGAAATAAGTATCTGGGAGAAGGCTTTCCGTGCTGCCTTTAGGCGCTCAGTAAACACAACTCTGCTCAAGTTGGGTGTGGAACCTCGAGCCTCCTTCATAGGTATCCAAGCCAAGCCAAGTTCAAGCGTACTTAGCCACTCGACCACGCCAATGAATTAGAACTATCATGATATTAAATCGACCATTACGTCAACGTACATACCGTGTGGGTAACTGGGATTAGTTATCACCGGGATGGCGTTTGGTTTGACGTCAACTTCCAGGTCAGCGAAGTCTGATTCAGTGCCGGCAGCGTTCTGGCACTCGATGGTCAGTCGGTAGGACGGTACCGAAACATAGGACAAGGGTTTCCCGTTGTTGACCCCCACGAAGAAAATATAGTAAACTGGAAATAGAAAATATAAAGGTCAGTGATCAGTAATCATGGCATTAGTCCGTTAGTGCTGTCTATAGAAACAAACAAATTTGATAAGGTTACATCCACGAGAAATACGACACTTATTCTTCATCTTTGGACGAAATTCTAATTGTAACATTGGAAGGGAATGAATAGAGTATAACAGAACAGCATTTAGCGAACTGTGTTCATTTGCACCTGCTATATATTGTCCACGACATAAAAGAGCCATTCCTATTTCCCGATGTTGTAAAGGTATAGACTCACTGGTATGGAGATCCACAAATCTGCAGAAATCCTCTTTTATTGTACAATAATGATTATTACCAACACCGGTATCATGTAGAACCTAACCAACTCAGGAAAAACAGTAAAAGTTTTGGTGACGAGATAGAGGAATAGCGTGTAACTGTAATAATGGAGACATGTTGTAAGAAGCAAATACTCCAGCTATGACGGGGGGGGGGGGGGGGGCTGCAATTACAGTAATACAGATCTGAGGTGCTATTTGCTCTCTTGTTCTTTATATGAAACTTCCTGACTGCTAGTTAGCCAAATATGATTATTGGCTTTCCTCTTATTCAAACAGACATAGTTGGGCTTTTCTATCTCATAATTTGTTTCTAAAGGATTTAATAAAATTTTCGATTATTATGTTAATGTAACAACTTATGTAAAGTAAATAGTCCTAAGCTGGAGTGTCAATAGAATAAAGTCACTTACATGATCCACCACTTTTCCAAACATCAAATGGCGCTCCCAGTGGGTCAGTTTTGGCCACGTTACATTTACACGTGTTATCTGTGCTGGAGCAATCAATCTAAAAGCACACAGATATTCTTGGGTTACTTTCGTGTATCTGATCATCTGGTCTTACAGATGGTAGTCAAAAATATGGTTCACATTTCAGTAATTAAAATTGTGATGTAAATACTGTATTTTCGTAAGATCGAACTTTTGATTACAAACGTTTGCCTGAGTCAATTAAGATTTAAGGCATATCCACATTTAGCTTTTAATTAAATAAATACAACTTGAAAGAACCTAATCTTACATACTCGTGTAATCTGGGTCTGTGTCAGAGTTTTCTCAGGAATTTCAAAAGTTTTGGTAAAGTCTCTGATATCCTGCAAGAAGACGAAGAAAGATCATTAAAATAAAATAAAATAAAATAAAATATCCCGCGATAGCTCCTTCTCAGACATTTGCTTATTCTGGTTGCCTGAAGACTTTGTTACGCTTCATCTTATTTTCCATTTTCTAGGCGAAAAGAGAATCTAGATCGACCACCAGCCGACAATGGTTATAAAAATAAAATATCCCGCGATAGCTCCTTCTCAGACATTTGCTTATTCTGGTTGCCTGAAGACTTTGATACACTTTTATTCTCCATTTTCTAGGCGAAAAGAGAATCTAGATCGACCACCAGCCGACAATGGTTATGTCTTCTTTGGAAGTGGCAAAATATGTAGGTCGCAGCTGGAACTGTATAGCGACGTGGGATACTGCTCTCCTCATTAATTTTCGGATTCAAAGACAAGACTCTATATCATTATTTAATTCCTTAATATATAAGATATATTTTTTCTCTCTGTTTTTCATGTCTAAGATATATTTTTCTCTCTGTTTTTCATGTCTAAGATATATTTTTTCTCTCTGTTTTTCATGTCTAAAAGACTCGTCAAGTTTTGACATAAAGCCAGGGCCGCATCTACCTATTGTACAATGTGTGCATTGTAGTGTCATTGCACCCAGGCGACCGAATGTAGGGTGCAGCCAAATCATTATTCCAAGGTTACCTTTATTTTTTTTTTATATTTTTAGTTAAATAAAAAAAGTACTCAAATATTTTAATATTTTATATAAATTCTAATTATTCTATTATACTTAGGAGAATATTTTTAAAAAATGATATTCGTATTTTGGAAACTTTTAATAAGAAAATAATAGGGATGCGCGCGAAGTATTTTCTAAGGTTTTACAATAGACGCCTACATATTTCTGGCCTTGAATTTTTGCGGTTTTCTGTAATATTATTTTCGAATGACGCTTACAGAAGCAGATCAGGCAAAACTTTTTTTTTCTTCGTTGTATCTACTTACTACATATAAATGTTGCTGTTTAATGAATACCGCGCCATATAAGTAGATCTAGTAATTAAAAACTTAATGTTTAAACCATTTTCACTTTTATGTTAAATGGCTGTTAAGCGTAGAGTATTATTGGGTCATCATAGGTGTAGATCTACATTAAGGCTACTGGCTGTTTGTAGACTACTAGCTGTTTGGAGCGACAAGCCAACTACTGACCAACAACAAGGGGGGAGGGCGGCGAAAAAAAATGGTTTATTTTCATTGTTAGTTATTAATCCGTGTCTGAATATTATCAATGTTTACAAATTAAAATATCTTAAGCAAGAGACGTCGTTTCATCTTTTAATAAGACCTTATCAAATGTAAACAGTTTTCGCGAGAGACGTATGCAACACTATGGATCAAAAACCTTTTGTAGAAAACATTTTAAACGTCTCCGCTAGTGTGATTCTTCTGGATTTTCTTCCGACTATTGCACTTCATTATAGGGACGATTTCTGTGTGAAAAGAAAAAGTCCGCGACTCAGCACGAAGATGATCTTAAAGAAAGATCAAACCCATTACGTCCGTGCGCTATATATACCTTGAATGTCCGTCTTTTTTACTAGATTTTTTTTTTATTAGGTTGAATAGTTCGTTCTAAAAGAAAACTCATTAACATTGGCCTTTTTTGTATTCTTTCTTATTACTACGAGAAAAAGATGTAAATGTTTGGAGAAAGAATTTCTGAAGCTGAAAACGCCAGAATACGCTCATCGCGGGACCCGGACCCGAAGTCAGACCCCTTGCCGACATGAGTGGAAACCCGCCGAATGTTCAATTCTATCTCCAAAAAGAAATTTTTACAACGCTTAAAAATTATGTAGGCAACACTATTTCCAAAATACCCCCCCACACCTCAAAAAAAAAACGGACTCGTTTTACATCAGTCCTCTAGGTCCCCAGCTTCTAAGGGGGACTTGATAAAAACTTTTGTCCTGTAGGGGGTCGCCACCCCCGAAATGTTTGAGAAACACTGCTTTAATATGTGTTATTTCAAGTCATTGTATAAGTGTATAAGTATTTTTTTTTATTTTATATAAATTTAAGAAATTATTCAGCGTTGAGTTGTTTTATTTTGTCCTAGAGGTGTGTTGAATAAATTAATTCTGAAAATATAGTGCAGAGCGAAAATTTAAAAAAAAATGCTTTTGAAAAAAAACAACTATAGATGTAACGCATTAAAGAATGCATGATTTTGAAAAGCAGCCTTAGAAATCCTTTATAGAAAGAATTATCATAGGCAAGGTCTCGCTTTTATCCACAAATAGTTTATTTGACACACACAAAAAGGGTATTTGTATCAATTAGTACACCAGATATCTCTCATGACAAATTCAACATTTTTTAGGGTTTCGCCCAATTACTGATACAACTGAAGGACTATGTAACTTCGCAATAGACAAAAATACTAAGTTAAAATTGGAAAATTAATCATCTAAGAGGTTATGAGGTGATACGGACAACGGCGCGAATATGAATGGCAAAAAAAAAAGGAAAAATCTACATAAATGGATTTAATTCAACGTGCATTTTGGTACAGTGTCCAGCTCAGGCGTAATACATTTCTTTTTCTAGAAACAAAAAGGGGGGGGGGGGGGCAGTATTTCTATATTTCGCACGCAGGCGGCCACAACCCTCGCGGCGGCCCTGCATAAAGCTATAAACATTTTCTGCATTAAAAGATTCAAATTCATTTGACTAAATGTAAAATCATTTTATAGATTTAGTAATAACCGAATTCCAAGTTTTGTGCTCAATGCTATCATCACATCTTATCTTATTCAATTTTGAGCTTGTGGTAAAAAATACATCGTCATGATGGCTGCCTGGTCGTGTGATAGGCGCTTGGGACAGTGGGACTGTGGTCTCGATGTTCAAACCCTGCCCGCCGCCATCCTCCGACGTACTGATGGACGTTTCAGCTAGGATGTAATAATTCAATTCTGAAGAAATCTCCAAAAACATGTGAAACGAGCCAAAAAAAAAACAAAGGAGATCACAGATCAAGTGACCTACTTAGGAACTGAAACTATCAGAGTAATGGGAGTACAGGAATTTTTTTTTTTCACTTCTGTAAAATTAAAACATAGATCTAAAAAAAGAAAAAAAAAGTAGTATTCGTTATAAGTAAATACAAACTAAACATTTCAATTCCAAGAGTCTTATATGTTCTTTGTAAACATCTTTCTCTTTGTTAATAGCAATCATTCCGTTTCATAAACGTTTAGAGTTTGAGAGAGAGATTGAATATTGATTCACAGATTGAGAAGAAACTGTTCACAATGCTATACTTACTACTACTGAATGTGTACTCCTTGTGAATGAGAACAATAGTATAATAACAAGATCACTATATATTAAATTCATGTCTGCCTTGTAAGGTTATATCACGACATCGTTCTGTCACCAAGATCACTCTCTGGTACTGTTACTAGTAGGACCATGTTCTTATCTTTTTTCTATTTCTTAACTTTTATTTAAAATATAATATTTCTATACAGCGAATGATCGAAGTTATAGATCTGGAGTCTTATCATAGACTGACTCCAATAACTGGGGAGAATGTGTTTCTTATTTGATTGAAAGCCTGTTGGAGTCTGTATCTAACATTTTGAAAAGCAGTTTATGAGTGTTATCATACTGGATAGTGTCGGATCCACCTGTGGATTAAATTCAAACTAGGGGAAATGGGGGGGGGGAAGTAGTTGAATTATAAAGAGACAATCTGAAACATCGTCTTCAACGCCAAGAACTATTGTGGTATATTGACACTGGCGTAACCTGGAAGCAGATACTAAAGAAGGGTTTCAAAAGGAGGTCGGTGGAGATAAATATTGGTAACTATTGTAAAGGATTTTTAACCATTATAACACGTGTGGAAGTTTAGCCTCTAAACATCAGAATTGTAATTCCATTTCTTTTGCACTCATTGTAAAACAGCTCAGCACTTTAAGGGTTAAAGTCAGAATCTATGTTTGACTAAAGCCTAGACTGGATATTACCTTGAGCCAGAAGTGATTCAGTTTCTTGATATAAATAAATTTTCAATTGTTGTCATCTTTTCTTGTACGCCAATTATAATTTACATTTAAGATAATGGGTTGTCTGAATCAGACAGGAAAACCAATGGCTTAGTGGAGTTATGTTTTCTAATTAACATGCAAGATTAGATTAGCACATTGACACGCATAGGACGTAATTATATTTTCTTTTGAAGGAACGTCTGTAATTTATAAGACTATAAGATTTTCTCAAGTCAACTATGTTCTGTGTTGTTTGTGTCTATGAATGGCGTGAACTCGTTGGCTCACGGGAAAGGGAGGAGTGATATAGGGACCTCAGAGGGTAAGAGAGTAAAGTAGGGAGAGAGAGAGGGAGGAGGGGGAGAATGAGGGAGAGGCAGAAAGACAGAGAGACAAACACAAAGAGAAAGAGAGACCGAGATAGAGAGGGGGAGAGGAGGGAGGCAGAGAGAGAGAGAGGAAAGAAGGGAAAGAGAGGGTGAGAGGAGGAAGACAGAGAGATAGATGGAGAGGAGGGAGACAGAGAGAGAGGGAGAGGGAGAGGAGGGAGACAGAGAGACAGACAGAGAGGAAAGAAGGGAGAGGGATAGAGACAGAGAGAGGGGAAGAGGAGGGAGACAAAGAGACAGGGACAGAGAGGAAAGAAGGGAGAGAGAGAGACAGATAGAGAGAGGGGAAAGGAGGGAGAAAGATATAGAGAAGGGAAGATGAGGGAGACAGAGACAGATAGACAGAGAGAAAGTGAGAGAGAGAATTTATATACTTGACAATCACAACTCAAACTTGCTCATAAGAAACATTTGGACAAAATATTTTATTCAGAAAAGCACGACAACAACAACTTGTCTGAAATAAAACTATTTTCAAAAGATGTTCATATCGTTATAAGATCCCACATAGGCTTAAATTAATATTTCTTTTATCGTTAAAGTCCTGTAAGCCTTGCTGTTCTGACCCTACTCAACCGAAATGAAAGCCTCGCCTTTGTTAAGTGGAAACTTTTCCAAAGCACTGATAAAAGACTTTTTTTTATGCTCTTGTGTTTATATTACTTTTCGGCTTGTCATATTTGATTGTACAAAGATCGATCGTACATGATGTAGTAGCGCCACCCGCTCTACCTAGGCTTACCCTCCCTGGCCTGATACTACAGCACCTGAGTTTTGGGAACACCCGGTGGACCGTACCGCTTATCTTTCAAAAATCTGTTTTGTTTACATTTTGTGTTGGGCTGGTTTTTTTTTCACAATGTGGCTTGTTTTATTTGAAACCAGAAATATCTATCTATCTATCTATCTATCTATCTATCTATCTATCTATCTATCTATCTATCTATCTATCTATCGATCGATCGATCGATCGATCGATCTATCGATCTATAGATCTATCCATATGCCTCTCTCTCTCTCTCTCTCTTTCTGTCTACCTATATATGTTTATTTGTATGTATATATTTATATGCCTGTCCATCCATCTATTCATTATACTGTACAGAGACCTAACAAGTGTCGTGCAGACAAAAGTGTCCACTGTTAAACTTGAACTTCCTACTTCAGGTCTAAGACTGACGATTTTTTTTTATATTTGAAGTATGGCAAATATTTCTGAAAGTGTTCCTTAATTGTATTTGATGGATATCTAAAATGTTTTTAAAGATAAGCGAGCTTAGATACCCCTAATCAGAATCCGAAAGCGTTTAAACAATTTTCTAAGTCCCTTCTAGGTATTCGCTATGGTCAGTATATCGTCTTCTTCAAGAGGCTGATTTATCCATAAGTGTTGGATATGGTAGGAATAATATACCTGTCGCAGGCACTGCCACGATGTAGCACTGTAATCTGCCTTAGGGTCGCCGGCTACGAATATTCCTTCCGAGTTGACCCCTGAAGCCTTTCCCATATTTGCAGCAGAGATTGATGTTTACAGTTTTCTTTATCCTAGGTGTGTAGCCCATCCTGCACCATATCAATTATACCACTTCACTAATTGCTTCCCTTACTTAGATCTAAACTAAGTTACCATTGTTATTGCCCTTCTTTTTAAACTTTTCCTTACAATGGATTAGAAAATAGAAAGAAATGTTTTAATGTTTGGCAATAAATATGAAATAGACGTACTTGGGTTTTGTTATTAATTAAACTCTGCGTGGTGCCCATTTGGTTTAGCAACAATCTAGAGATATAATATAAATGATGAGACTACATGAACAACTATTTTGTGATGGTTTATTTCCAAATAAAATGTTCTATTAGCACAGATAGGTTCTGTTGGTCTGCTGAACTACAAACTGAAGTACAATGAGACAGTGGACTCCGACATGTATACAAGTAAAAAAACATTTTGTTTATATATGTTGTCAATTAATGCACTGAAATGTATTCAAGGTATATATATTTATAGATCATCAAACTCTCTCACTGTCTGTCTCTCACTGTCTCTTTATCTTTCTCTCTCTCTTCGTTTCTCTCTCTTTTTGTCTCTCTCTCTCTGTCTCTCTCTCTCCAACTATTTTCCTTCATACTCTCTAATTCTCTTTCACTTTTTCTCTCTCTTTGTCTCTCTGTCTCTCTCTCTCTCTCTGTCTCTCTCTTTGTCTCTCTGTCTCTCTCTCTCTCTTTCTCTCTCTCTCTCTCTTTCTCTCTCTGTCTCTCTCTCTGTCTCTCTCTTTGTCTCTCTGTCTCTCTTTGTCTCTCTCTGTTTCTCTCTGTTTCTCTCTTACTGTCTCTCTCTGTGTCTTTATCTCCCTTTGTCTCTGTCTCTCTCTCTCTCTTTCTCTCCCTCTCTTTGTCTCTCTGTCTCTCTCTCTCTCTCTTTATCTCTCTTTGTCTCTCTCTCTCTCTCTGTCCATCTATTTTCATTCGCACTCTCTAGTTCTCTCTTTCTCTTTAAATAGCACTCACAAATCTTTGAACACACACTATTTTATAAATATGAGAAAGTTTTACAATTTAAAAAAAGTTTAAATTTACAGATACAGAAAAAATATATACTTCAACGACTTAGAAATGACAAAATATAAATTAAACTTTAAAATAAAATGTACAATAAAACTTGGCCTTCAGTATATAAATATGTATATAGTATTTGTAAATAAAAAATTGAAACAATGATGTACAAGTCTACAAGCTTCCAATCTTTCGAATTGATCTGCCGAATTGATCTTCCGAATCGATCTTCCGAATCGTCTTTCACTTATTAGTTCACGAAGATCTACTACAATATTTAAATGTACAAAGCTGACATTAAGTCCGTGATCCAGTTTATTTCTGTATTTCTTGAAGAAGTGAAATATGCTTGTTAATAGCGATGTTGAGCTTTGTCCCATTTTCTCTGTAGTCCATACGGACAACGTATATATTTTTGGAAGACGGGGATAACAGGGTGTAAATTGGGTTCATTATTAAATAACTCAAGGCGGTCAGAAGTTTGTGGTTCTAGGTGGTGGCAATGCTAGCCGCCTGAAGCCGCCCTCTAAAGGTTTAGCGTAGCTGTCGCCCTCTGGGTTGTAGCCTGTACCGGTTTCGTAGTGATCCCCTGTAAGTACAAATTAACATTTATCAGCGTCTGGTTGGTAAAATAGGTGGAAATCAAGAAAAACATAAAACTCAGAAGTGGGTGAATGAAAAAAAATATATTAGTAAGCTCCTTCTTTTGACTTTTAACTTGTCTATTTCTTCTTCTGCGTTCTCATTGTTATGTTGGAGTGTTCATATGACTAGACCAATATATGAGATGAACTGCGCAGTGGTTTCAAAATCAGGGAGCTCTCCATATAGTTTTCTTTCTATTGGGCTGTTTTGGGGACAGTGTCTTCTACGGGCCTCTTAGTAAAGAGAGCAGTTTTGGAGGACATGGTCGGCATTCTACGGTGACACTTCACATGGGAGGATTTTTAGACTTTTGGTCTTGGAGTGTTGGCCAGTATTTTTTACTTTCTTGCCCCTGCTCCTGCCCCCCCCCCCGCCGCCAGGCAGAGATAGAAGAACCACCAGCTCGCTTGTGTGGGGCTCCTTCGAGGTTTTCAACCTGTGGTTCGCGACCCCTTTGGGGGTCGATTGACGATTTGCCAGGGGTCTCCAAAGACCATTGAAAAAATGGATTGTTATTGTCTATTCTTCTATTGCTGTGTGTGTGTGCGGGGGGGGGGGGGGTCGCGGCTAAGTGGGGGATTGTAAAAAAGGGTCGCCGAGCATAAAAGGTTGAGAACAGCTGTTCTATGGTCTTGTGTTAATTTCACATTTTTTTAGCGATTTTTCTTTTCATAAGGCTTTTCTCTCGCTTAATAAATTTTCCATTTCCATATAAAACAAAACAATTATTTATGACTAATTGACTAACCAATTGTTGTTGTTGTTGTTTTTTATTCGTGTGTCATTGCAATGAGTAATTGATTAAAGTTTCATTTTGAACCGAGACTGGGGAGAGGGAGAGGCTAAATGTATTGCTATTTGTTCCAGACACCCTACCAGAGGCTCTTTCTATTATATATATATATATATATATATATATATAAGCTTGGTAACCAAAGCATGGCCTATGACCTATGTCCCATGCATAAGGTGCTATCTTACTAAGTTTCAGCTGCTGAGGACCTATTTAACATCAATTTTAAAATGTACGTAAACAAAGGGTAAAAGGGTAAGGATTAGTATTATTTATAATAATAAAAAAGTCTAAATATTAATGAAGTTTGACAAAAAATATGGTGCTTAAAAGAAAAACTTTTTCCCATAAAACTAACAAAATGTCATCTCACCAGTCTTCCAATAAGCATCCCTGTACTTGTCGTTAGTTCGTACCTCATGGTTGAAACTGTTGGTAAGAAAGGCAGTTGATCATGGTAGTATCAATTATTTTTATTAAGAAGACCATTACATTCATTCTCTAGTGAGAATTATTTTATTCTTAAACAATCAGCACTAGTTAGAATAATTTGGAAAAGTAAATGGAACTATTTATTTAACAAGCATAAAAATAAGTTTGACAGGTTTCATGTACACGCAAGAGAGATTGCGTTTTAACTTCATCTTTTATTATTTCAGGTTGCTTTTTTTTTTTTGTTCTACTCAAACTCAGACATAATTAGCCAAAAAGATACGAAAAATATATATATTTATTTATTTTTTAATGTTTCTTTTTTTCCCATTATATATTACTTATCAATTAAGAGCAAAATAATCGCTCTTACAAAAGATTGATCAGCTGATGTACTTATTGCCTACTTGCTTACGTCACACTCCCTTCTTGACGAGAGTAAAGTTAAAATAGATATCAGAGAGAATAAGTTCAATCTACTTACTAATCATCCACAGGCTCGACCTCTTTCCTAAGAGAAAAATAAAAATTAATTTTAATAATTAGAAAATGTATTGTAATAATAGTAAGAGAAATATATTCTCAAATAATTGCAGATAATTACATGACGACCCAATTTATATATACACACACACACACACACACACACACATATATATATATATATATATATATATATATATATATATATATATATATATATATATATATAGAGAGAGAGAGAGAGAGAGAGAGAGAGAGAGAGAGACAAGATACCCGTAATGCAGTGATGCCCAACCTTATTCGGTCTGCGGGCCATTTAATTTCCAAAACTCGTGTCGCGGGCCACAACAATGAAAAGAAGAAAAAAACATGAAATGGAGAATAAACCATTTAAAATAGTTTATTACCAACCCGTGGCTCTACTTACACCCGTCAAGCGATTACGTACTAAGGGTTTATATCTGTTTTATAACTGACAATGTTTGTGTAGCCCTACTCTATTCAGTGCTTTTAAAACGTTTGTTTTCTGAAATCTCAAGCGTTACTGCAGGTAACAACGCATAGAAAACAATTGCTTGGATCGCTCGAAATTTCTCAAGCAGGGATGTCTAGCTTTGTAAGTCAATCACTTTCATTTGCAGAACTGTCTGAGCACTCCTCAGCGGCAATTGAAAACATTTCAAAATCTGCTTCATTTAGTTTTGAATGGAGATTTGTACCATATCTTCCACTCGCCTTGCAATTGTCATGCGAGAAAGTCTGACGGTTTCAACTGCATTCTTCTTTTCAGGACAGATTTCTTTCATCACTGCTAGCATCGAGACAGGTGTGAGACAGGGGTGCATCTTATCTCCCTTCCTCTTCCTCCTAGCCATCGAGATGTTTTCAGTATAAATCAAACATGTTGGCTTATTATCATATTCGAAAAAAATGCAAATATCTATCTAGTCCTGGAAGTTTCTACATTCAGAGTCTACGTTTCGTTTCTTTGACGCACAAATATTAAAAGGTATGGTACCATTCGCATTGGTTCCAAAAGGATGCAGTAATGATGCCATATGTTGCATACACAAGATGTCAAGGACCTGGCCAGCTCAAGAAAGCAGCGAAATTATCTAAGAACCAAAAATAACTGTCAACTTTTGTCGCCAAAAAAATAAAAGAAACACTAGATTTAAATGAAATCCATCAAAGTTCCAAGCCTAACGTAGGGGGAAAAAATTAAACTTTTAAAAAAAAGTTCTACTCTTTGTTCTGATATTTCGGCGGGCCGGATGGAAACACGTCGCGGGCCGGATCTGGCCCTCGGGCCGTAGTTTGGGCATCACTGCCGTAATGCAATGCGCTAGGTTTGAAACCCTAATTTAGAGCAGTCACAAACACTTTTACGTGCTATCAGTTGTAGTCTCTCTCTATATATTCTATATATAATAATATAAGTCCTTATGACTGACTCACTAATTCTCCCACGTGAAACTTAGGAAAAGCTAAGAAATGTTGGCGATGGATCTGTTGTGAACATAATGATAACAGAGTCGAAAACCATGTCCGCTTAGTATGGCTTGAATACACTGACTGACTACACAACATTTCTAACGTTTCGTGAACACATTCTTACGGACGAGTTACAAAGCACATGTAAACATAAGAAACACAACCGATACAGCATATAATTTTCATAACAGGATCAAAATCACAGCGGTTAAATTTTGACCCAATATATTTCATAAGCCAATATGTATAGTGAGTCAGTCATAAGGACTTATATTATTATATATGGAACAGAGAGAGACAGAGAGAGAGAGAGAGAGAGAGAGAGAGAGAGCGTATTTGAGAATCAAGATCTAGCTGCCTTCAGGCTCTAAGCAAACACAACTCTGCTCCAGTTAGAATTCGAACTCTAGCCCTTTGTTTTCTAGATAATCTGTTTTCCCCCTCAGCCACACGTTACAGACTTAGACTCTCACGTAGGAAAATATTTTTGACCTAACATTGAACTGGATTTATTGAACTGTTCAATTCATTCTATCCAATATATCAGAGTTAGAGGTCTGCTATATGAAAAACTACATAAAAAAAATTGTCTTACTTGGGACAACAGAAATTGTTGCAGCCGTTATTTGGTCCACACAAATTGCCCAAGCCGGATCCTCCTGCGCCCCCTGCACCTGCGGCGGCCCCTGCACCTCCGCACAGCCCACAGAATCGCAGCAGGAAATAGAGCCCCACCAGGAGACCCAGCACCAGCAAGGACATCAGGATGGCGAAGACGGCCACGAAGGCCTCGTTGTCGAAGATGTTGCTTTTGGCGGTGGTAGTGGTTGCGGTGGTGGTTGTCGGGGTGGTTGTCGTGGTAGTTGTGGTCGTGGTTGTGGTCGTTGTGGTTGTCGTCTGGTACGTCAGCACGATGGTGCCCTGGGCTGTACGGGGAGGGGAACCGCCATCTTTGCACCTTACAATCAAACTGTAACTCTTTCCGTGATTGGTCTCAGGAATCAGTCCTGGGAAAAAACATTAAAAATACGCGGTTATGATTAATGATGTATGCATCTATAGAGCATAATTATAAATAGCCAAAATGATTTCTTTAACTCTTTCTCTCCTAATCGACTATACCATCGTTGATTTGAGCCCATTATATTAAATTAATGTTTAATTTTTTGAATTTGACTTTGCATAAAAAGAGCAGGCATTTCCCTTTAATTCTATACCAAATACAACATTTTCCGATAACAAACAACAAAGCCATTGAAGACTAATCATAACAGGGTAGTGAAATAGTAATGAGCAAAATAAAGGATTCCTTCAAAACGCTGAAAAATAATTACGGAGAGAAAGAGTTAATTGAAAACCGGATTCCATTCTCTCTATGTTTTTGTTACATGCTCTACACCGTTCGCACCCAATAACAAGTGTATCATGTGACATTTTGTAACGCAACTGACCTATATAAGCCAGGGATCCGTCCGAGTAAGCAGCTATGTAGTTGGTTGAGTCAGCAGGCAGTGCCGAGATGACCTCATAGGACACGAGATTGTTGGGAGAGGTCAGATCATTGTCCACAGCGATAAAATTTCCTAGACTGCCTAGATTAGTCCCTTGGTCAGCTTTGAAGGTATTGGTCTGTTTAAAGAAAATATATACTCTTTTTTATTTAAACAAAAACAAAAAAAAAAACTATTCATGCTCTAAGTTTAAGAATCTGATTGTGATCGATAATTTATTCTTATATTGATTTGAATCCCCCTGTTGCATCCAAGGACCTGCTAATAACTTCGCAATGCACACATTTTAAACCCATAAATTATACAAGTACTCAACAATTTATTTCATTAAGAATTTGATTGTGACCTATAGTTTCTAATTATATTGATTTATTAAAGTGAACCTTGCAGGGCCGGCTCTACGTAACTGGAGGCCCTATGCAAAGTGAATTCTGCAGCCCCAAAAGAAATAGTTACAACATAAATTTAAAAAAATGAAAATCACGAACATTATTTAAAAACAACAACACCTTTACGATGTAAGTCTTAATGAAGAAATAACCGACAGTATCAGTGATTGGGAAGAAACTTGTGTATCTTCTTCATTCTGAGTATACAAGGATAAAGATGCCAAACGGGGCGGTAGCTAACGAGTAGCCATATGTAATGAAAACACAAGCAACTCCCTTCCTCCGCTTATCCTTTGAGTATTGGTGCGCCAGGCTCAATATAATGCCTCGACATTTACACCATTAGGAAGCAACAAGGTCTTCTTCTATAGGTAGACTAACAAGCCGAAAAAAGGCAATAATGTTGTCTCTGAAGCAGAAATAAAGCCATAGAGTTCTGCTATGTTTGAGAACGAGGCTAGCAGACCCAAAGCCATAGAGTTCTGCTATGTTTGAGAACGAGGCTAGCAGACCTAAAGCCATAGAGTTCTGCTATGTTTGAGAACGAGGCTAGCAGACCTAAAGCCATAGAGTTCTGCTATGTTTGAGATTTGATCCAACTTTTGTATTTTTTAAAGTCTTCTCGAGGTCCCCCTTTCCAAACACGTCGCTCTAGTTGTTTGTCTAATTTGCCTAATTTGCCCACGTCTTGCTTCATGAATGCTTTGGTTTTTACTTTTTTTGTTGTTGTTTTTTTTTTTGTTATGTTTTTAGATTTAATGTTAATGAAATGGATCGTTTTAAAATGTTATTCAAATTTTAAATTTTCCTTTCCATATGATTGATTTTTTTAAAAACTAAATTGAGCAGTCAGGGGATCAAACCAAAGACTTTCATGATAGTAGCATGAAACTCTACTTAGCTAATAAGCCATTTATGTTTTACTATGGATACGTGGGTAGGTGGTGCTATGAGGTTTTCTTGATGCTACTGAGCCCTTAATCGGCACAATTCAGCTAAACCAAATTTGAAAATTCCTGGTCTACATCGAGATTCGTACTCGGGTGCCCCAAGTAAGTAGCCAAGTGTTTAATGGAAGACTTGTTAAAACAAACCCTGGCCTTCACGTGTGGCACAGATATTGGGCCCAACGGAACATTAACGTGGCAAATAACTGGCAACTCAACCAGACAGCTTCGTGTCATAGGGGCGTGTTAGCCCTGCCTGGCTATCCACCTAACAGAAGGAAAATGGACCTCATTAACCAATCGTAAACAAACAACATTTAGCCACGTGATTCTCTATCTCTTCTATACAAATGACATAATACACAATGGCTATCACGTAATAGTTTTTTTTCCGTTATTTTATCAATATTATTACGTGGCTAAATGTTGTTTGTTTACGATTGGTTAATGAGGTCCATTCTAAATTCAAACTTCTGGTGCCTTGCAGCTATACCAAAACATGGGAAAGGCTTCGGGAGTCAACCAAGAGGAAAAATCAGGAGCTGGCAACCCTTAGGCAGCTTGCAGTTCACCCTGGCGGGAGGGGCGGCCTTGGAGGCGTTAGGGGAAGTGAATAGTGTGGCACCAAATCAAATAGAAAAACCAAAAAAATTGAAGATCGAAAAAATGTTCAATGAATCATAAACCGTCCAGTATCTAGATCTAAATAAACGAATAAGTTCAATTTGTCAAGTAACGATAGCGAGAGATTGCTTCACGGACAAGACATGATCACCAGACTATAAATAATGTTTCGATATTTCCCCAAAAAGAAAAAAAAGCAATGTTCTTCTAACATATGTAGTCTAACAAGAGGATCTAAACCAGTGTTTCCCAAACTTTTTGACTAAAGTGTACCCTTGTATAATTTGTGTAACGCGGAGTACCCCTCGCCTTGAATCTATGAGAAGAATTGACATAACAAATGGGTACTATAAAAATGAGGTGCAACGCGTACCCCCTCCAAAGTCTTTCCTTAATCTTAGGGGTAGGCGTACCCCACTTTGGGAAACACTGATCTAAACATTCGTGTATAAACATTGAATCATAGACTTAGAACTAAGGGAGTACATAATATCGAGCCCTAGAATTCTGTCATATTTGTGATTTGATCAATGTTCAGCAAATTTCTTTTTTCACCAAAAAATTATTAGAGTCCTGTGCGAGACCCCCAACCAACGCATAGTTTGCCTATCCCTGCTGGCAGAGCCTGCGATGGGTCTGATCCCAAACTGTATCAGCACTTGTTCTTTTGAAAAGATGAGCTGTGTAAGCTGTGAAGTGAGCAGCGGAGCTGCTGTTTGGGAGACATCGCTCCGACTATTGTTAAGGCCCAGGCATTCATCACATTTCCATGAGGTGATCCATAGTCGTTTACCGAGGCACATGTTTGTTGGTACAAGTTTCCAAATCCACAGCAGTTCAGATTAACCTGTAACACATATGATATCTTCACTTACCGACGTGGCCCCAAAAGTGCAGGTGTTGTCGTTGACATCACTAATTTTCACATACACCGGTACAGTGCTGGAGGCCCCGTAGATATCCACGGCCTGGAGGGTCAAGTTGACATTGGTAGGCATGGCAGCCAGGTCAACGTCGTAGTCCACGTTGAATGTGATGGTGGTCGTAGACCGGTCATATCTGGAACCAGAGAGAGAAACAAGGGTTTCAAAGCAAGTTATGGAGTGTTATGACATGATTAGGATTTAGTTATTTGTTTCGGGAATAAGGGGAAAGTTTTACTTAGTGACAAGTGACGTGATAGATCTTTAAAAAATAAGAACACTCTAAGTGACGCTACAAAGAAGACGCTTCTTGTAGAGTAGTAGAAAAGATATACGTATTTACGGACATAGCTGACATCGGACGATTCCCTTCTTGATTATTAAATATATTTGTAGACCAACATCAGCGTCGACTTTCGCTGGTGTTACTGAAGTAGTTTTAGTTCAGTGTTACTTCCAGTCAGACGTAGATCTACACTAGTTATATTTCAAAGAACCAACACCGCGCGGAGGCCTTAACAGGAGGGTCAGTCAACACTTTAGGACTCGTTAAAAAAGGTATATGAACCGGTTCTAGTCCTTGAGATCCTTGGGGAAGAGGATATCAAGTTCATCTGTTTCTATGACCGACGGTAAAAGAAGTTGTCGTGGGGGAGCGCCTTCACTTTCCCAACATAGGTCAGACGCCACGGTTAAGAGGCTTAGCGCTTTACAACTCTACCTCTTCGTCCCGTAAAGGATTAAGATACAGTTTTCTTCATACAAGTCTCAAACTAAACTTATCATAGAGTTAAATGTCTTCAAATATAAAGGTCATTTCATCCTGACCTTATTTTGAAATAAATAGTTTGTTTCACGGTTTCTTTAAGGATTTATTTCGCAAAGTTGAAAACAATAAGAGAACTGTGTGAGAGGAGAACAGGAGTGACTCTTCAAGGCTACTGATAACAAAACAGTATCTGTGCAAAGGGTAAGCAAACACATCCGTTTAGACTTGAGACCTTCATTTCTAACAAATCTGATCTTATATGATACAGACGTTACTTCAAAAAAGATGATGATTACGTCCTACGCGTCATGCATTTAGTCATGCATATTAACCAATGACCTAAATTCTGCCAAGTCACTGGTTTTCCTGGCTGACCCAGGCAACCCATTCCATGTTGTAATAGCACATCCTAAGCTTATCGAGAGTTTTGTCTTACAGCTGCGCTGAGTCGCACAGATTTCACGCGTGGGGGATAACAATAACAGCATTGTTCTTGTGGATAGATGAACTGTGTAGTGAGAGGGGAACAGCTGTTTTTTTGGCGACATCGTTCCGGTCATTGGGAAGCGTGGCCGAGAGGCCAAGTGCGATTGAACTTGGCTTTGCTTGGCTACCTAGAAGGGGGCTCGAGGATCGACACCCGACTCGGGCAGAGTTGTGTTTACTGAGCGCCTAAAAACCAACTCCTAGATACCCCCTCCCCCACACTGGTCCACTAATGAGATTGGACCAAAAGCGCTCTTAGCATGCTATAAGCATGAAAGTAGCGCTATATAAAAGCTATAATAATAAAAAAAAAATTGCTAAAACCCAGGCATTCATCTCAGTGTTTTTTTTTTTGTTTTTTTTTTTTGGGGGGGGGGGGGATAAAGTGAGGAAGGCGACGCATATGCCGCGCCCCCCCCCTCCCCAAAGATGGATAAGATAGACACAGGCGCCATTTTTCCCTCTCTGGTTTAGAACAGCAGCGGACGGCCTCTACAAGAAACAGTTGGATAGTTGGATGTCGCGGGACACACATTTGATGTCCAAAAGAAAATCTTTTTTAGAAGACAGACCCAGAAGCCGAAATGAAAACTTAAATAGACTTCAGCGGTCAACGGCTTTGCCTACATCGAATTTGGCAAAAATTCAGGTTGCTTCTGGGTATGTGTGTTCATGTGTTTCAAAGCAATCATAATATACAGGTTGTATCTGGGTTTGTGTGGTCATGTGTATCGATGCATTCAGCCTTAATCTTCTGAATCGAAGACACAGCCATTTTTATTACAGTTTTTAAATGCCCAAGTTATACTAACGAAACTAATTTTTTAAAACATGACTATATATTTCGTATTTGTTATTTGGACATGCACTTCCATAGATACTTGAAGAGTTGTAAGGATTAGGTGAATAATGGTTGCGCTAGAATTACATATATACTGTTTCTAAGGGGAGGTTACTAGCACATAGTTTTGTGTTACATTTGCGATATATATTTTTATATTTGTATATATTCATGATTTATACGCAATTTAATTTGGCTTACAATAATAAGTACAAAAAACATGTTTTTTATGTTTGAAAGGAACTTTATTACTGAACATCTTTTTATTATGTTACATTTTTTATTAATACCTAAATTAAGTTGTATTTTTGTAAATATAAGAGATCCAGAAACAGCAAATAATTATAAATTGACTGTATTCTAATAAATTAATAAGTCATGTATTACTTTCACACAAAGGAAAGATGATGCTTGGTGCTTTGAGGCCCTATGTTTCATGAGGAACACACAGGAAGGATGATGCTTGGTGCTTTACTAAAAAACAATTTAAAAAACACTTGCCCAATATTTTGGTCCAATTCTCCAATGGAGATTAAATACAAAAGAAATAAGCATGACCTATGGCTTAATGTAGTCACAAAATGACTATGGTTCATCTCACAGAAATGCGATGAATGTCTGGGCATTAGCTATGGTCAGAATGATATTGCTCACACAGCAGCTTCCCCCTCCCCCCCCCCTCCCCCACACCCCCACCACTTGACAGCGGATTTGTTCAAAGGAATAGCAAGTGCCATATAGTTTGGAATAAGCTGCAAGCTGCCTGAGAGTCACCAGCTCTTCCTGATGTTTCCTCAGGGTTGAAGCCTTTCACATGTTTGGGTATAGCAGCAAGGCAGCAGAGCTTGGAGTTTTCCTTCTCCTAGGTGGGTAGCCAATGAAGGCTAGGGGTCCCTGCTGCCCTAAGCTTACTGGTATGTGATCCAGCTGCTTGGCTTTCAGTATTTCATGTCAGTGATAACAGTTTGGCTGTACCCAATATCTGAGCCAAGGTCAAGAGTTAGGCCTGAGCCAAGGTCAAGAGTTAGGCCTGAGCCAAGGTCAAGAGTTAAGCCTGTAGTCAGAGGCTATTTGAGAGGCAGTTGGAAGCATTTTATAAATAGGTAGGGGAAGGGTTATAGCCATTATCACTTCTGGCTATAAGTCTTAGAATGGTCAGTATAGTATGGCTGACTCTAAGTTGTGTCCAGGCCTTCCATGGTTAGTAGCAAGGCTCAATGTATGTTGTGTCCAGCAGTACACTATATTTGTACATTTGTTGATGTCACTATAAGCTTTAATGTTATTTGTTTATACATCAAGTGGCTTATATATTGTCAAAAAAAAAAATATCACAAAGTTTATTTACTAGAATATTATAACAATTTTTTATACATTTAGAGTCAGTGATTCGTGTATCTTGATTAATGTAATAAAGATATCTTTATATACATATCCTTTTGTGTATAGTTGATGGAACAGTCTATATATTGAAATGCTGTAATATTTGATTATACATATATACATTTGATGCATTTAAAATGAGCTTGTGCATAACAATTGTTTAAGAATACAAATATGTAACTTAATATTGTGTACATTTAAGTAATCAAAACTAGTCTAAAGATTATTTATATTTCATATATGAATGCATACTGGGCCGAATCTAAGGAAGGGCAGCCGGAGCTACTGCCCAGAGGTCTCCACAAGAAAGGGGCCTTTACAATCAAGGAAAAAAAATCATATGAGTCAGCAGCTTTAAAAAAAATAATTTGTTCGCATTTTTACCAACAGTACTTTAAATCTTACAGTTGAAGGAAATTTTAATTTAATTAAAATTGCTGACTTTCCATTACAGTATAGCATGCATTTAGATATTAGTAATTTTTTTTAGATGTTTATTAAAGTTTTTGAAAAAGTGTAGGGGCCTCCACTTACCTAAACCCAGCCCTGAATGCATATCTGTTTTAGAATCTGTAAGCATTTGATGTATTTATTTTTTAAATGGCTGTTCATATTTGTGAAACGCTGCCTCACTGTCTGACTAAAGGAGTGACTAGGTGAAAAAGTCAATATGGAGAAATCAACTTTAAGCCAAAATTGATATACGGTTGTTGAAATGAAAACCTTGTGGCTAAAATTGATTAGGCTTCTAGAAAATGTGATGAAGCTTGACTTTGTTCACATTGTCAGACAGTGTCACTTGATTCCTCATTTCATTCCATTGCTGTATTCACAAATCACTCTGAACTTTTTTTTGACTTGCATTTACTTTATTTTTTTAGCGAGTGTATATTAATTTAGACACAATTGTAAGATCAATGTCATTGAAATAAATCAATTTTATGTCAAAAAAAAAAAAAAAAAAAAGTATTACTTTCATGTGACATGTCACTGAGGTGTTTATTTACAATGAATTTTTTTTTCTCTGTTGTAAGTTAAAGCATGGTGCTATGCATAATTAATCTTAGATTATATCTAGTCCTCTAAGTTCCTCATGAGCTCACTGCAATGCTGTGTGTCCTCAATCTTGGGTTGACGACAAGTTCACATCTGGAAACCGGTACCGGTCTGTTAACTTGTGGAGGCTTCTCTACTAGTGATTTGGGAAGCTGTCATAGAGTTCAGCCTGTATACAATGTCGTTGGACTTATGACTGAGTGATGTACATGAACAATTTTGTGTGTTGATTAGCCCGCTTTGTGGTACATAAGAACAGTTTCAGGAATTCAATCGCTCCAACAAAAACATTTATATTGCTTGGAACCTTTGGGCTTCCATAGGCAATAATGACAGATCCTTCCGAAAGAATCCCAAAAACTTCGTTCGTCTACAACAAAGGACAATGGATAACCCAGTGATCGCCAAGTTTGGGACAGTTTATGAACAATTTTAACGTGAACTGTTGTGTAAACAGTAAACTTATGTTAGTGTCTTATGTGTTGTTGGCAAGGTAATCTCTTCAGTACTGAATTTAAAAAAAAAGTAAAAAAAAAATTTAAACAAATTTAGCACTTTCATGTCACATGTCACTGAGGTGTCTATTTACAATGAGTTTTTGTTTCTCTGTTGTAAGTTAAAGCATGGTGTTATGCTTTCAATTTTATTACTTACTACTGTATTGCTTGTTTACTACTTTGACATACTATATGCTTACAGCCTTATGTAATAACCAAAAATGCTTTGTTTTTCAAAAGTTTTGTAATACTCATTAGCTTAATTAATTACTGATTAGTATCATATATTGTTATTTCTATACAGCTGATGTATCCAAAAGAACAACAAATGGTGATACAGTTTGGGGTCAGGGGCGTCGACGGCTCTGCCAAGTTGTAGCACTCAGTGCTGCAAATTGCCTAATGGTCGCCGGCTCCTGATTTTTCCTCAGGGTCTGAAAGAGGAACTTTATTTTTTTACTTAAATATTGGCTTCTCCTTTGTTACACAAACCAAAGAGTATATTTTCATATTTAGAAATAGCTATTTAGCCAGCACAAGGCCGGCTGGCTGTTTCATTGGATCGCTCCAAGAATGATTTGTTTACGAGAAATGTCACAGTACCCCTTCGACGTAAATGAAGGAATAGATGATATCTCAAGTCCTACGAGTACCTAAACGTATCATCTCACACTAATCCATAGACAGTCCTACGATTACCTAAACGTATCATCGCATACTAATCCATAGACAGTCAAGTGCTACGAGTACCTAAACGTATCATCTCATACTAATCCATAGACAGTCCTACGATTACCTAAACGTATCATCTCATACTAATCCATAGACTTATCTAAACTTATGGACCCACCTAAATCTGTTGTTGTTATTACTAGTAAGAAATCCAATGGTGGATATTGTATCTCCATCAGGGTCGATGATGACAGCGTCCAGATCACACGTAGATACGCCTGGCTGTTGGCAGATAAAAAGAACACTTAAGTCAGATGATATTTTTTTACAGTCTTGAATTAATGTTATAAGTTAAGCGCCCTTTTCAAACCTTGCTATTTATAAGACACATGATGTAATTTTCGGTATCCGTTAAAGATGGGTTGACATCACTCAGAGGCGCCCTAAAGATCCCCCCCAAAAATGCAAGGATGAGAACCCGGGACTCCTTGTTCGGAAGCGTGTGATTTATCACTCGGTTACCGAGCCTTCCATTTAATAGGAAGTTTGAAGATGTTTGGAAAATTCTAAAATTCCTATGAACTTTCCAGGCATAAGGATAAAATTTACTATTATCTATATCAAGTATCGTTTACATTTTATAAGTAGTCAATCTATATAAAGTGAGAGAGAGGGAGAGAGAGAGGGAGAGAGAGAGAGAGAGAGCAATAGAACAAAGAAAGAGATTTCATAGAGAATGATAGAGGGTGGTTATTTAAAGGTTTTTGAAAAACATGGCTGCTCTACATCTTCCCACTCTAGTTCAAAGTAACCAATGTTGCTATTTAGTTCAACTTTTGTAGTGGTTGATTTTCAATAAACACACACACACACACATCAATTTAAAAAAAACTCGATTGAGTGTGTGTGTGTTTTTTTAGATCCAAGAAATAATAGAACATTTAAAAAAGAAACGTACTGACCCCGCTCTCATACAGGTCACAGTAGTAAATAGTTTCATCAAAGGTCGGAGCCTCGTTCACATTCTCAACGTTCAAGGTCAGGGTGTCATTCTGAGAGTCTCTGCAAAAATAAAGAAATGTTTCTAGGCACTTTTTTTTTTGTAACTTTTTCTGCACATCTCTAGACAAATGTGAAAGTGTGTACACAAATGATGGTCATTCATTTTGTTTGACTGTAAGGAGAATACCTAATACACTTCTCAACAATATAGAGTCTGGAATTAATCAGGATCTAGGTTTTAATCTTCATCAGCGGAGACGGAGCCAAGTGCAAATAGCTTCCACAGCACAACGACCTGCGTGGACCCACCACGTAAACTATACTCCATAAAACTCTGCCACTCTCATTATCGAACTAAAACCCCTCATCGCTAAGACATAGATAAATTACGGGTCGTGAGCTTTGCGCTCTAGATCGCGCCACGATGGTCCTGAGTTTGAACTCTGCCGGCCTGCCCGCAGAAGTCTTGGGCTAGAGACATTTACTGGAAGGACTGACAATTTAAACGAATCACAAATTATTGTTTCAATTTGAATGTATCATTAAAATCCCGAATTCCTACTTCGTAGATTTTTTTGTTTTTGGAGGGGAAATTCGATATCCTTGCCTCAGTAGCCATGTAACATAATATAGTAACAGTACTAAAATCTTATCCTACAGAGTCTTTGGTTAACAATAGTTCCACTCTCTAAATCTTAGGTGTCACTTACAAAGACTTCATCACGACTGAAGAGATTAGAAACAGGAATAATAGCAGCAATCAGACCCCTTAATCACCTGCAAACCAATGTAAAAAAAAGCGTAAACTCAAACTCTATGGCTACATCACAAAGTCCTCAAGGGCTCGCAAAGACCTTCCTTCAAGGAACAGTACCAAGCAGAAGGAGAGGAAGACAGACAACATCCAAGAATGGACAGTCCTGTTAGTGAATGAAATACTTGCCAAGGCAAAGAACAGAGAGGAATGGAGATAGACGATTAGCGGATCTTGTGTGGCCACCCAACGGTCCGACAGACTAAAGGATAGGTGAAGGCGAAGTTACACTTACAGAAATCCATCACTAAATACGCATGTAATCTTGTACTGATTATAACTCTCGTAATCCAAAGGTAAAGTGATCTGTGTATTCACCAAGGTTGTTAACTTCAGTTTTCTTGCTACCAAGAAATAAACCAAAAAAAAAAGATTATACATTAAATACACACAGAGTACATAACATACCCATACAAATTCAGCAATAAAGGTAATTAAGAAATACACTATCATCTTAATTGCTATCAAAAAAATGTCGCAGTAAGAAATGCTTATTGCTAGGTAATACTATACTTACTTCCAGACTCGTAGGTAAACTTGTACTCTTCCCCATTAGGTACCACAGAACAAGTCGGCACCAGAGTTGCGTCGAATATGTCCCTATGGATGAGACAGAATATAATACTCCATGCAATATTTAGATAATAAATATCTGAAAATTATTAATAGACAAGCAATACTGGCAATAGTCGTCAACGTGGTTTTTAAAAATAGAAAACACCTTCGCTAGCTAAAGTCATGGTATAATAGAACTCATTTACTACATTATTCATAAAACATGTCTTTAACATGTTAAAGTTTGAGGATCTTTTATTAAAATAACTTGTTTTAAAATTGGAAAAAAAATGAGTAAAATAATTTAAAGAGAGAAAACAGTTTATGTAGAATAATGGAAAACGTGTTGAGGTCCTTATCACAACACGATACGCTAGAGAGTTATAAGAAAAAAAGAGATGCTCGGAGATACGAGAGGAAAACAGCGCTACTTTAAACTGGGAAGAATAAAATGTAAGAAGTTTGGACTGGTATGCATAACGCGAGTGACGTTCTAATGATTTCATTCGACACAATTTGTTTTCAATTTTCAACATGTTTTCATGTAAAAGGTTTGGTCTAGGATGTAACAATCTGAAAGAAACATAGCATCTAAAACAAGTGTCCAAGTACTGTGATGAACATTAGCTTCAATAATTGGTAAGTAAGTGTAGGTCAATGTCTTTGAAGTAAAGTTGTAATTAAAACCAAATAAAAAGTGGATTTTCTTGTCATGGTTTCTGACCCCTGATTTTAGCATCAGATTTCGTTCTGATATAAACACTGGCTTATTACCCTAGCAGAGGGGCTGGCTTATTACCCTAGCAGAGGGGCTGGCTTATTCCCCCAGCAGAGGGGCTGGCTTATTTCCCTAGCAGAGGGGCTGGCTTATTCCCCTAGCAGAGGGGCTGGCTTATTCCTCCAGCAGAGGGGCTGGCTTATTCCCTTAGCAGAAGGGCTGGCTTATTACCCTAGCAGAGGGGCTCTACATCCTCAGTTTTCTTTCCTCGTACAGACATGTGACCTGGCAATGAGCTATTGTTCTTAATCCCTACAGGTTGTCACGTTGAAGGTCAGTGTTCAAATCTTCTATGACAATCGGTCACGATATGACAGTAACGCTTATTTTAAAACACTGAAACAAGGAAAGCAGTGACTGGAGACTGCTGTGTTGGCCTTACATAATCTTGGTCAACTTTTGGCCGTCAGATACAGTTTAAAGCTTGTAAAAATCAAAGACATAAAAAGCCCAGCCGCCACCATTTTTAACATTTTTCTTAAGATGATAATGTATGACCTACATATCTGGTCTGTTGAAAAGGATGGTTTAAAAGAAATAGTCAAGTGCCTAGCTTACGGGTCCTGTAGGGTCAAGGTTATAAGCGTTGTCCCTGCTGGCGTTGTCTCTGGAAACTTGACAGTTGCTGGTAGATTGGTAATTGATGGTCTGGTGTTTAAAGCTGGACACAAATGTAACCAGAAATATTTTAAAAAAATACTTTTAAAAAAAACAAAGCTTATATTAATCGTATTTGTATCAATTAGTTTGGATCAGTCATGTAATTTAATTTGTAATAGATGTAGACTAACAATAAAAAATGAAAAAAAAAGGAGAAATCGACCTAAATTTGAACTCATGGCTCAAGGCTTCTCAGACTTCTCAAGCCACACGAAAACCACTCTGCTAGTAGAGAGCTTATGAACATGGAAGATTATAATTTATAGTTATCTATTTTTTTCTATAGTCTCGTTTTATTTTATCAGGCTTGAGTTCACTAAAACTCAGATGACGTTGGGTGTGGGAGATTTTTACCAGACGACAGCATATTAATCTCCAACATAGGGGCAGTACAATCACAAAAACACGTGGAACCGATCCGCCGCGCCTTCATTATACGTTGTTGGCAGCAGGTTCGAACTGACGTATTGCACTACTGGACAGGCCCGCAGACCTAGGCTTAGCCAGAGCGATTAACATTGAAAGAAACTTTAGAGAAAGTCTCGGAAATAAAAGGGAACACAATCTTGAAATCTAAGTCACTTCTATTAAGTCACTTCTATTAAGTCACTTCTATTAAGTCACTTCTATTAAGTCACTTCTATTAGGTCACCTCTATTAAGTCACTTCTATTAAGTCACTTCTATTAAGTCACTTCTATTAGGTCACCTCTATTAAGTCACTTCTATTAAGTCACCTCTATTAAGTCACTTCTATTAGGTCACCTCTATTAAGTCACTTCTATTAAGTCACTTCTATTAAGTCACTTCTATTAAGTCACTTCTATTAGGTCACCTCTATTAAGTCACTTCTATTAAGTCACTTCTATTAAGTCACTTCTATTAGTAAAGTACATGACTGGAATAGTATCGACTCGCTGTAGTTTTGCTCTTTTTAAAATGACCAACCAATTCACGCTACATAGAAGAGAACTTACATGTTAAATTCACTGCGATCTCAAAGTTGTTGACGATGTTGACCCCATCAGTTACAGACGCTGTGATAAGTATGTTCTTGACCGTGGCTGACCTCAAGTCTTTGGCTATGTTGATGTAGCCTTCACCTTGATAAAAAAAAAAGAACAGCCTCAATTACTGCAATTATTTAAAACCACTGCAAGCTATAGCTAAACAGCAAAATTCTTTTCTTTTTATAGTTTCTTCTTAGATAGAGTACGACCAAAATATCATGGGACTTATTTTTACTTAAACATTACAGATGCTTCTTCAAAAAAGAAGATAAGAAGTTCAATATGTAAGATTTAAATTAAATACTTGAACTTTTTCTAAGTCATTTGTTGTTGTTGTTTTTTTTAGTTGATTTATGCAAGTCGTTCAATACTCAAATGAAACTAGCGAAGAAAGAGTATTTACAGTAACTCGCTCTTGCGAATATAATCACACCCAGTCTAGGATGCCAGTATCTTTGGAGGTATTTATTATGTTGTGTTTTGCATATTATATGTACTTTTGTTTGTTAGCGATAATGAACGGATATGATACACCGATTTAGATCTCAATTATAATTTCATATCTTATGTAATACAGACGTTATTTAAAAAAAAAGACTACGTCTCATATGATGTGTATCTATTCTTGCATGACTTAAATTCTCCCAAGTCACTTTTTTTTCTGTTATAGCTAATTAGCATGATTATAACAACATATGAATTTTCAATGGATTGATTATTGCATTTCTTAATCAAACTGGATAGAAATGATTTATACGTTTAAAGGCTTCCCCGAGTACACGGATCAAGTAAGACAAAGCTTGGAGAAGCTGTTACTTACTGGCGTCTATTGTGAAGTAGTTAACGCTTGGATTGGTCGTAATGGAGAAGGTCAGGGCGTCGCTCTCTGCATCCGTGGCCGTCACCTGGTAAAAGTTATCTCCAGGGACGTAAGGCCTCATAGCATCCAGGACTATTGAATCTGTAAAACACTCAGTGGAGTAAAATAAAACATAGAAAAACCGAGAAGTTACCATGACTTGGAATAGATTGTGATCAGCCTACATCCGTAGTTCAAGAATGAGACTTTTATGATTATTGCAATATTTAGGTTTAAAAAAAATAATTCAAAACCATTTATTTAGATTAAACAAAAGATTGGTAAAGTCGCTCTTAAATACAGTGTTTCCCAAACTTTTTACTTATTTGCGGAACCCTTCGCACTTATTCGGAGAATATAGCGTAACACTTTGATTTTTTTTAAAAAGGTAATTTTTAATTATATACATATATTATATATATATATATATATACACAAATATATATATTTCTCTGACCTCGTGGATACTTTATGTTGGTGATGACTGGTGCCTGATTTTGCTGAATATCTATCTCCAGAACGACTTCTGACGTGTTGGTGCCCAATTCATTCCTGCACTCGATGGTCAGAAAGTAAGTTGGGTTGTTTTTAAATGACAACTTGCCTCCTTGGGCAACTCCAGTATAGTAAACGTAGAATTCTGCCCAAAAGAAAATGTCCAATGTAAAGAAAATGTCCAATGTAAAGAAAATGTCCAATGTAAAGAACATGTCCAATGTAAAGAACATGTCCAATGTAAAGAAAATGTCCAATGTAAAGAAAATGTCAAATGTAAAGAAAATGTCAAATGTAAAGAAAATGACAATTCGACTCTCTATTTTTTTTTTAATTCTGTTATTAATTTTTAAGGTAATATTCTTTACAGAACAGCCGAGGAACTAGGCCGAAGAATAATAATCATGTTTACATGATATTGTTAGCATTGCTTCTTATTAGGCACATGCATTTTTTTTTGGGTATACTTACTGGACAAGGATGTTTTCTTCCATACAGTGAATGGTCCACCCAACGGGTCCGTGTATTTCAGGTTACACAGACAAGCGTCTCCTGGGTTAGTACATACAACCTGAAATGGTATATTTGGCTTATACGTAATTGTCACCAATAGTATAATGTACATTACAATATTTTATTTTTTTTTAAATTTCTGCTTTCAGACCTTGTGGTCTATAGGGCAAATGATGTTAAGGTCATCTGTTTCTGTGGCCTACGGTTAACGAGGGTGTCATGTGGCCAGCACAACAACCATCCGCCTTTACTTTTCCCCAACTAATGTCAGTTACCCATTAGTGCTGGGTGGACTCAGCGCCTAAAGATCCCGAAATAAAAATCCCAGTCGTCATCAGGATTCAAAATCGGGACCCCTAAGCGCTTTACCCTATAAGCCACCCCGCCTCTCAATATTTAGACGGTGAATTTTAAAAGTGTGTAAAATTAAAGGTGATGACTTTAAAAGTACCCAGTTTTTTTTCCTTCTTTGCTCTGCAAGTAAGTATAAAACAGTCATATAAAAAAAAGCAACAGGAAATGAGAGTTTATTTTCTTATGTAAAACGAGTGGCTGTGTGAGAAATGACAGAGAGAGGCTTACTTCAACAATCTGTGTTTCCACAATGGTGTCCTCGTGAATATTATAAGGCCTGGTGAAAGGAGTGATTTGCTAGATGTGGAAAGAAAGTAGAATCAAAACAGATAATTCATAAAGCGTTGTCTTTGATGATTAGTAAACAAAACAAAAAAGTTGAAAGAACTTCATCTAGTTGTGCTATGAAAGTAAAACATTGGTATTAATAATTTTAAAAAAAGAATCTTAAATCGTCTCCAGATTTTAAGTAGAAAATTTTTGAATTTAATTTAGTTTAGTTGTTTTTTCTCTTTCATAAGCAGCTTTTAAAACAGTTGCACGATTTCTCGACCTATTATTAAATAGAAAATAAAGAAAGAATCAGGGAGTATAAAGAGAGAGAGAGAGAGGGGAAAAAGAGAAAAAAGGGAGAGAAAAGAGCGAGAGGAAAAGTAAGAGGGTGAATAAGAGAGAGAGAGAGAACGAAACAGAAAGTAAGAGAGAGGGAGAAAAAGAGAAAACGAGACAAAGAAAGAGCGAGAGAAAGAGAAAGAACGATTCAGAAAGAGAGAAAGAAAAGAGAAAGAACGAGACATAAAGAAAGAGACAGAGAGAAAGAACAAGATAGAGAAAGAGACAGAGATAGAGAACAAGACAGAGAAAGAGACAGAGATAGAGAACAAGACTGAGAAAGAGACAGAGATAGAGAACAAGACAGAGAAAGAGACAGAGAAAGAGACAGAGAAAGAGACAGTGATAGAGAACAAGACAGAGAAAGAGACAGAGAAAGAGACAGTGATAGAGAACAAGACAGAGAAAGAGACAGATAAAGAGACAGAGATAGAGAACAAGACAGAGAAAGAGACAGAGAAAGAGACAGTGATAGAGAACAAGACAGAGAAAGAGACAAAGAAAGAGACAGAGATAGAGAACAAGACAGAGAAAGAGACAGAGAAAGAGACAGTGATAGAGAACAAGACAGAGAAAGAGACAGATAAAGAGACAGAGAGAGAGAAAAAGACAGAGAAAGAGACAGAGATAGAGAACAAGACAGAGAAAGAGACAGAGATAGAGAACAAGACTGAGAAAGAGACAGAGATAGAGAACAAGACAGAGAAAGAGACAGAGAAAGAGACAGAGAAAGAGACAGTGATAGAGAACAAGACAGAGAAAGAGACAGAGAAAGAGACAGTGATAGAGAACAAGACAGAGAAAGAGACAGATAAAGAGACAGAGATAGAGAACAAGACAGAGAAAGAGACAGAGAAAGAGACAGTGATAGAGAACAAGACAGAGAAAGAGACAAAGAAAGAGACAGAGATAGAGAACAAGACAGAGAAAGAGACAGAGAAAGAGACAGTGATAGAGAACAAGACAGAGAAAGAGACAGATAAAGAGACAGAGAGAGAGAAAAAGACAGAGAAAGAGACAGAGATAGAGAACAAGACAGAGAAAGAGACAGAGATAGAGAACAAGACAGAGAAAGAGACAGAGATAGAGAACAAGACAGAGAAAGAGACAGAGAGAGAGAACAATACAGAGAAAGAGACAGAGAGAGAGAGAACAAGACAGAGAAAGAGACAGAGAAAGAGACAGAGAAAGAGACAGAGAAAGTGACAGAGATAGAGAAAGAGACAGAGATAGAAAACAAGACAGAGAAAGAGACAGAGAAAGAGACAGAGATAGAGAACAAGATAGAAAACAAGATAGAGAAAGAGACAGAGAGAGAGAACAAGACAGAGAAAGAGACAGAGAGAGAGAGAAAAAGACAGAAAGAGACAGAGAGAGAGAACAATACAGAGAAAGAGACAGAGAGAGAGAACAATACAGAGAAAGAGACAGAGAGAGAGAGAAAAAGACAGAAAGAGACAGAGAGAGAGAACAAGATAGAGAAAGAGACAGAGAGAGAGAGAACAAGACAAAGAAAGAGACAGAGATAGAGAACAAGATAGAATACAAGCTAGAGAAAGAGACAGAGATAGAGAACAAGACAGAGAAAGAGACAGAGAGAGAGAGAAAAAGACAGAAAGAGACAGAGAGAGAGAACAATACAGAGAAAGAGACAGAGAGAGAGAACAAGACTGAGAAAGAGACAGAGAGATAGAACAAGACAGAGAAAGAGACAGAGAGAGAGAGAGAGAACAAGACAGTGAAAGAGACAGAGAGAGAACAAGACAGAGAAAGAGACAGAGAGAGAGAGAGAGAACAATACAGAGAAAAAGACAGAGAGAGAGAGAACAAGACAGAGAAAAAGACAGAGAGAGAGAGAGAACAAGACAGAGAAAGAGACAGAGATAGAGAACAAGACAGAGAAAGAGACAGAGAGAGAGAGAGAGAACAATACAGAGAAAAAGACAGAGAGAGAGAACAAGATTGATAAAGAGATAGAGAGAGAGAACAATACAGAGAAAGAGACAGAGAGAGAGGACAATACAGAGAAAGAGACAGAGAGAGAGAACAATACAGAGAAAGAGACAGAGAGAGAGAGAACAATACAGAGAAAGAGACAGAGAGAGAGAACAATACAGAGAAAGAGACAGAGAGAGAGAACAATACAGAGAAAGAGACAGAGAGAGAGAACAATACAGAGAAAGAGACAGAGATAGAGAACAATACAGAGAAAGAGACAGAGAGAGAGAGAACAAGACAGTGAAAGAGACAGAGAAAGAGAACAAGATTGAGAAAGAGACAAAAAGAGAATGAAAGGGAACGACAGAGAGAATGAACCAACAAATTATTTTTCTTCACTAAAGAAACTATAAAACCTTTATAGGTTAAAATTCTGAACAAAAAAGAAAAAAAATTGTACTCACTGGATTATTAAGTGTCTGGGCGTCTGCGATTATCAAAAAGGACACACTGACCAGGAGCACGCCGCCCCAGGTCTTGAATGTGGTCATTTACAGCTGGACAATGTCAGAATGTTCAACTTCAGAAACTTTTCTGCCGCTAAAATAATCACTTTAGCTCGCTTTACTGTTCACGTCACTGCAAGCCAAAGTCATCTAAATCAATGTCGCTAACTTAATAATAGAATCATTTTGTTCTTTACGACTTTGTCCATCCCAGAAACTCGAGAGTCGACGATCTTGAAACTTTTAAAATAAATATTTTTATACTTTGTTATATTTCGTTATTATAAATAAATGTCTCTAATTGTATATATAGGGCGATAGCTGTATTGTGTACTTATTTAATTCCGTCTATCATAAATTTAAACTCTATTTTGAATTAATTAACTCAACCAAAGGTCTTTTACTTTCTTATCTAAATAAGCTTATTCCTTACAAAAAAGATTCCAATTGAGAATTATGTAAATTAAAGTCATAATTGCTTGAATAGTTGAAGTGGAATAGTTGATAGCCAATTGTTATTATGGAAAAATAAATACGTAACTACTTGTACCTACTGTAAGGAATGGGAAAATCTTCTTACACTGTTTTTCAAATGTTTTGTTTAAAATGCTTTTTGGCCGTTATATTTTAATTATATATTTTTTTTTACCAAAATATTTTGTACATTTCATTTGGAAGTATGTGCATGATTTACTTAAAATGCGATACATTAAAAACATGCTTACACTGAACTATGAACACCTTCTAAAATATGTCTCATAGAAAAGTTTCGTAGTTTATTTTTTAACTAATTTATTTCTGTAATACAACAACCATAACGAGAGTTTACACATATAATTAAAATAATGAGATAAATTACATAAATAAAGCTTTGTAATAAATATTTTGGCATGTGTTTTTTTTTCTTTTAACACATACATCTAAAAACAAAAGTTACTACAGTTGATTTTTTTTAATTTCCATTATAAGTAGCTCAATTGAGAAATACACAAATAAATAGGCCTACATAACCTAGATAGTCTACGTTTGTCTTACATCTCTGAATCTTGAAGTCACTTTGTTTTAAATCCAAATATGAAATATTTAAAAACCCAGCTTCGACTTGGCTGGAAAGTTTATCTTTATCAAACTAAATACAAAGTACACAAGACAAACACGTCTCTAAATAGTTAGTACGATATATCCAGCACCACCAAACTCTTGTATTGAATAAGGTACGGGGGAAAAATCTCTCTTTCTAGAGCGATCGATCTCGAACGTTCGGAGAACAAAAAAGGTATCATGGCCCAACAGAGAGAGCTTGGTCTCGCCCATTGAAAGTTATACGCCATTAAAGAGCTGGTAGTGTCCTAACTGAAGACGTATTTAGAGGCTTCTATTGTGTGCCTTGTGTCGTTCCCCTCCAGACCCAGACCAGGAAACCCCACCACCGCGAGATATTGGATCTAAATATAAAATGTTGAAAGGAAAAGGTGGAGGCAGTGTCAGATCGAATTTATATTGACACGTAAGGTCTCCACTATATTAACCTTGGCTGTTAATAGATGTACATAAATATAGATACGTACACTGAACGTAATATATGCTCTACTCTAAGGTAGTTAAGAGTAGTTATGACACGATGGCTAAGATATGATAATTAAGACAGGACCCCCTGCGACATGGTAGTTGAGACATGATAGTTAAAGACTTGATAGCTGAGACTTAGAATTTATGAGACATCAAGGCTGAGACATGGAAGTTAAGAAACGAATATCAGGACAAGTTGTAACGTGGTACTTGAGACATAACAGTCGTTGAGACATGGCATTTGAGACATGGTATTTAAGACATGGTATTTGAGACATGGTATTTAAGACATGGTATTTGAGACATGGTATTTGAGACATGGTATTTGAAAATTATTATTTTTAGACATGTTATTTGAGACATTGTATTTGGGTCTAAACAGAGTTGAGAGAAGACCTAATTGTCTTGTCCCTAAAACCAAACAGGAAACTGAGCTGTTACCACGTGATGCTGTTTAGACACGTCAGAACATTTTCATAGACAAACTTCTAGTCAACAACGATGTTTCTGTCTTAAAGTGATGTCAGGTAATTAGTTGATCGACACCGTATGGTAGGTTACAATTAATAATAACTAAAACAATGGCGTAGCTAGGATTTTGCCATCATTTGGGGGCCAGGCAGGGGGCTTGACCACTTTAGGGACCCATGCATTTTGGAATTGGACATCATGACATAATGGCGTAATATTTAATATTTGATGCAAAAAAAAATTCGAACACTCATTTGGGCCTCAAGTGAAGTCCCACCGAACTTAAAATTCTTAAAAACAATTCTATATATAATTTATGTGAAATTCTGTTTTTCTAAATTATAGTTTTTTTAGTTCTATTAAAATAATCTTTTTGCGTGTATGTCTCAAGAGCAACAGACAGATAATCATGATTATAAAACTGTTTACTTTGAGAACTCTTGAGGACAATTTTACTCTAAAAGAGTCAACGAACTGTAATGTAATAATGATCACAACATTTAAATTCTATAAGTGTGTGTGTGTTATTTGATTCTATTGAAAAAAAAACCCCGAGTTCAATTTCTCGCTCCAACAAAACGCAGGACTCTTAATGGCCTAGCATTGACGTGGCAACGGCATTGACAGAAAGAAAAGTGAATCTCTAGTGCAGTGTTTCTCAACCTTTTAACCGATGACGCCCCACTAGACGAAAAAAAATCGTTCTCGCCCCATCCACCCCCACACTTAGCCAGTTGAGGACCTGGTTGAAGGCTTCCTGGCTGGGCTTTAAGAATGAGACACAATAGTCGTCAGAATATCGATGTACAACAGTCGGGTGAATTTCGACCATTCGGACAGAAGAAAGTCCAGAAGAATCGTATTAGAGGTCACGTTATAAAATGGCCTCTTCGAAAAATTTGGATTCGAAATTCTAGTCTCACGCAAAAAAAAAAAAACCACCGATATAAATATAAAAAAGTCCTGATTAGATGATCAAACGACTTACTTGGTTAATTTTCAAACATTGATTAATGGATACATAGAAAATACAAATTTTGTTAATCCCCTTGAAAAATAAATTGTCAGGCTTCTTCTCCTCAGGATATCGGGACGCGAGACAGTTTGAGAAACGCTGCTCTAGCGTGACAGGTTTCAATACCGAAGGTCACAAGTAAGCTACACGGGTAAGTATATTTAAACAAACGAAATGGAAAAAAAAAAGGGGGGGGGTATTCAACGAGGCGTGAAAACGGGTTTCAGTGGTGCTGAATAAGGAGGAACCGATCGGATCTAAAAAAAATCATTCACAATGTTTTGAAGTGTTAAGTCGGCACGTGTTCGTGTGTGTGTGTGTGTGTCCGTGTCTGTATGTGTCCCGCTTAAATTTGTTTATAATACCAAACATTCTTTTGAAATGTAAATGTAGATCTACATTAATGGTATTGTAGGATCTTGTTTACACTGTGTATATTTTCATTATTTTGTACATATTAATAATAATTAAATCATAACATCTCAAACTATGTGATCGTATAGATTTATAGAGTATCAGCCTTAAACTACATTGAAAATGAATGCGAAATTATTCTTTTAAATTAATTATCAATTATCAAGTAATTCTTGATAAACAGTGTTTAAACTATAATCAAAAAGTCTGATTTGCAATAGACCCAATTATTATTAATATTACTATTTTTGTTGTTATTGTTATTTTAATTTATGTTGTTTTTATTATTGTTTTTATTCTCTTATTGTTGTTATTGTGATTGCTTTTATCAACGTATCTTCAATGTTCCAATAGCATACTCTGAGCGCTCTGGTCCAGTCTCCCTTGCGGACATGTGGCCATATCAAAAAGTCTCGCAAAGACCTTCCTTCGGGGAACAGTACCAGGAATAAAAGAGGAGGCAGTCAAAGAAAGCGATCGGAAGACAATAGAAAAGAATGGACCGCGCCACTGAAAGAGATTCTATCCAAGGCAAAAGACAGAGAAATGGAGAAAGAGGATCAACAGATATGGTGGTGTCCCAACGGTTCGACAGACTAAGGGTTAAGTATAGGTGAAGGGAGAGGGGGTGTTTGGGAGAGGATCTCAGCAGATACAGCCAGAGTCTAATTTCGATTTCAAATGTCCAAGTCATAAAGGACTTCATGGCAGTGTACAAATAGCGGAAAGATGCTGCCAGCGTTGTCGGTGACCGATTTTTAAGGAGACAGCGAACGGCTCGGGAAGATCTTAAGTCTTCTTCTTCTTGGTAATTGTCTTAAGAGTTAAGTCTAGTATTCTTGGAACTCTAGGCCTTTGGAAGCTGGCCTCCATCTGTCTAAACCAAGTTCTGTCTGGGAAAGATCCAAGCAGATGTAAATTAGTACATCTCAGTATCTGACGGCTAGTATCCAATGACGCTCGGATTAGAAGCGAGGCCAATGGCAGAGCACAGCGGGGACAACCCCCCCCCCCCCGACGTGCCTTCTCTTTACCACATCAGCCGTGCAGGAGTCCGCTATAATAAAAAAACAACAGACCCTTGAGGAACGGGGATAGTGACATGATTGTTGAAGCTTTCTTCCATTCCCGCCAGTGCAATGAACTTGATCCCTAAGCACCCCAACGGGTGTTTTTTTTTTTTTGTTTTTTTTTTTCTTCCTTATTGGCTTAATCGTCTCCTCTAACAACCATTTCCACCCGAGCACCATGTGTGGCTAGGAAGCATTGCTCGGAATCTTAATCTAAGTAATTAACCTTTAGAGGACTTTAAAAAAAGCAAATATGTTCATTTGTTCATTGATACTTTTAAACCGAAATGCTTTCCCCTCATATATCACTGTGACCGCATTCTTGCCATAGGAGAAAGAGGTGGGGCCAACTTTTGTGACTGACCTGCATTAGTTCAATGAATGACGTCCATGAAGTTTAGATGTTTACTTCTGTAAGACTCAGGAGAATGGCAAGAAAACATGTCATTGAGAAGAGCGTAACTTTAGCCAGCTTTTGACGCAAGGGCCTGACTACGTCACCAGGATTTTACGGCCATCGATCGAAGAATCGATTATAGAACTTGTCTATCTGATTAGAAGAGCAGCGCCTGGAGTTATTTATGTGTCGCATTAATAAATATAAATATATATCGCCATAGAAAGTTACATTTATAGTTGTTATTTTGTTTCCTTACTTGGAATGAGCTTAACGCTAACCCCGTTTCCAAAACGAGGTCATTTTGTGCATTAAGTAGTGTATATCTCAATAAATGAATATGGAGTCTAGTCGTGCGTAATTTTAAAAGAGAGACATTATAGATAGAGAGAGAGAGAGAGAGAGAGAAACAGAAATTTCTACCTCATCACCATTTTGGAGATATCCTAGTTTAACCTAAACCTTGTTTCATACCATACTTTGATATGTAGAAAGTCTTGTTACTACACATAAGCCATAACGTGTTATATTGGAGTTATTTGTTATTGTATATGTTCATAGACATTATTTGTTTGTTCGTTGGAATATAACTTGCCACAGATAGTTTTTCGGTTTGTAAAAGTGCTCTCACTGTTTTCGTCCATCACCATGTTTCTCATCACACAGATGTTTACAGTGAATGTTTCTCAACACAGATGTTTACAGTGAATGTTTCTCAACACAGATGTTTACAGTGAATGTTTCTCAACACAGATGTTTACAGTGAATGTTTCTCAACACAGATGTTTACAGTGAATGTTTCTCAACACAGATGTTTACAGTGAATGTTTCTCAACACAGATGTTTACAGTGAATGTTTCTCAACACACAGATGTTTACAGTGAATGTTTCTCAACACAGATGTTTACAGTGAATGTTTCTCAACACACAGATGTTTACAGTGAATGTTTCTCAACACAGATGTTTGCAGTGAATGTTTCTCAACACACAGATGTTTACAGTGAATGTTTCTCAACACACAGATGTTTACAGTGAATGTTTCTCAACACACAGATGTTTACAGTGAATGTTTCTCAACACAGATGTTTACAGTGAATGTTTCTCAACACAGATGTTTACAGTGAATGTTTCTCAACACAGATGTTTACAGTGAAGGTGAAACACGATGATGTGTCCGAATACAAGGGGTCAACCTAATTGTTTTTTTTTTTAAACTAGATTAAAGCTGCAATACTATAAGTTCTTATTGATAGTGTGTCCTTTTTGTTGAGTACGAGAAACTGTAGTATCCCTTAGACTCGAAGATAGGTAATGACTATTTTTAGAATGTTGTAGATACTTTGAGTAAGGTAACGCTTTCTATTAGAGGCGCGGTGGGTGAGCGGTAAAGCGCTTGACTTCCGTATCCTGGTCAAGACTGGAATTCGGGATCTTTAGAGCGATTCTTGGTCCACCCAACTCTAATTGGGTACCTGACATTAGTTGGGGTAACGGTTGTTGGTCGTTGTGCTGGCCACATGACACCCTCGTTGGCCGTGAGTAGAAGCAGAAAAGGATGACCTTTAAATTGTCTGCCCATTGATTGCAAGGTCTCATTGGAAGCCTTACTTTTTTTTTCACAGAAACAGATGGCATGTAAATAATCTACCCTATAGAATAATAGATCGTAAGGTCTGAAGAGGAACTTAACTGCATCCTAGTAGCACCCTATTAGCATTTGTATTATATTATTATTATCAAATACTTTTTATGTATACAGTAATGTGTTGTTGTTTTTTTAAAGGTACTGGGAGAGGGCGCCTAAAAAAAAAAGAACTGCCGTGCACCGGGCACCAATTATGCTCTCTACGCCCCTGGCCTAATATAATAAAATCCGCAGAAGTGACCTATTACTATGTGGCGGTCTCCTTTACTCTGTGTGTGAAGGTGTTGACTAGTCACAAGGTAGACAACTAGACATTCATTTTAAGCCTTCGAATTGTTTTCATAGACCTTTCAGATAGCGTACGTTCAAGCCACAGTTCTTGCGAATTGCCAAATAGTCTTAGTCTCCATTTCAAAACCTGTCCGGCTCGATTAAAAGCACGACATAGATCCAAACTTTGAATGTTAAAGTCTCTATAAGGTTGGGAATCCTAAGTGCAAAGGTACGGCCTGTAGGTACAAGAGCGGTTGAAAGAATGCACTTGAAGCCTATGGAGCCAAGGAAAATCGATCAATGCACATCTGAGAAAACAAATAATGAGCAAGTCCGTGAACACATCAACTCATGTGTTGAGAAATAATGAGAAAAAAGACAAAGCCTGAAGTATAATAAACTATGAATCCTATCTGATCCGATAACTGGCAATTACACAAACTCCTTAAACTCATGGCATATAAGACTGATGAAAGAAAGCGCTCTGTCTGGCAGAAGTCCAAGTTATTGTCCATATTTAACACTATTTCCAGAGCGTCGGACACTCTGGACGCATGGACTAGAATACGGGTCTGAAGGGCGAAGGCCGAGCACACCATGAAACCCATGTTCCTACCAATTTACCAAGCTAACCGTGCAAGATTTGCTATTGACGAAACGGGCCATTTAGGAACTGCGCCTGGGTTTGTGATATGGTCGTGGAGTCTCTCTTACAACTTCACACTGTGCAATCTCTCGCACTCCCTCAGACACTCCCACAGGAGACTTGTTTTACAACCCATTTAGCCTAATCATTTCCTCTAACAATCATTTCCATTCGAGTGCAGGGTCGCGTGCTCGGGATAACTCGAAGCTATCAGGCTTATCGTAACTTCTAATTGTGTATAAGAAAGCCAAAAGACTTTGTTAAACTGGGCTCAACTTTTTTTTTTGTAATGCGGTCTTCACATGCGAGGTGGAAAAGGGTTGACGCCTCTGATATAGAATATAAGAAATAAGGAAAAGGAAGTGGTGGTTGGTAGCTTGGTAAATCTTGGAGTTTACAGTTTAAACCGTCAAGAGGAAGTTTGAGTCTGGCGAAAAATGTATGCAAAATAGATCAATAACCTGCATGTTCAAGTTTGTGGTACAAGAGTAGACATCTCACAGATCGTGTAAGATCTTATCCTTTTGTATCTCTAAGTCTAATTAGAAATAATAAAAAAGTTTAGTGAACATTTCAAAGCGGTCAAGAGATTAGAATGTACTGTTAGGTACTTGACATCAACGTCAACAAAGGAGTACTTCACTTGCACCGAATATCAAGACATATTCAGAAGTCCCGTGGTCATACCCTGGTATTGCTCAATAAGGTTTGGAAATAAACACAGCCCATTGAACATTTTTGCTATATGTTGCGGTTCAATCTAAGGGAAACAATCGGTTTTAATATGCATTTAATAGCAATAGCTTAGGTTTCTCCACTTTAATTACACATCTCTTGAGTTATACATATATATATATAAAGAGTGCAACTTACAATAAATCTGAACATTTGTTGACAATTAATTTACATTGTTTCTTTATCTATAGTTTAAAATAAATAAGTGGGGGTAGCAGAGAACGATCATGTCTTACACAGATACATATTATGAATAAAAAAAAAAACAACTAACGTTTAACTTTACACTACATGATCTATCCTGTGATATATATTTTTTTTTTTCGGCCACCAACCCCTTACCACATTTCCAATCCCTTCTCTTTTGACATTTCCACAAAACGGAAGAAACAGTATTCCAAAAAAATTGCACCCCCAGCATCGTAATGCTGTTCCACAAAGTATTCTAGGCGAACCTTTTTCTTTTTTCTTATTAATAATATTAGAAACAAAACGTTCTGCATTTTAAAATGTCCCTAAAGTATAGTTAGCCCGTGAATTCTAGTATCTTTAACGTTGAATTTGAATAGCCGCCCCCCCAACCTAGTTTTGAACATTTTAAGTTTAATAAACAGAAAGTCTCAAAGTGAAAATAGACGCACACACAAATTGATGGTGACAAAGTCGAGACTAATGAAAGAACTATCGGAGACTTTCTAAAAAAAGAAAGAGAGATAAAGAGTGAGAGAGAGAGAAAGAAAGAGAGATTTATCATTGCTTCATGTAATGTCATCTCGCTAGAAGGTAAGAATGCTAAAAATGTATTATGATAACAAGAAATACATTTTGTTTCCAGCTCTATGTTTATTTATTATGTTTCGTTTCCAGTCTTATATTTATTTATTATGTTTTGTAGGACTGGAAGACACAACAAAAACCACAACATATTATCCAAACTACGGGTTTATTTCTAAATGCCGCTTAATGACATCGTATTTGACAGCCTGTTCATAAATATGGACACATATTTATACAAATGTTTCACTACTATAATAATATATTCATGAAAATATGCACATCTCACAAATCTATGCTTGAAACAAATAATAATAGCATTATATACAAAGCGAGTATTGTCTTCAAATTCTAGGCTGAAATTGCTAAATTCCACATGAGCTCAAATCAACATGGGCTAGCCCGAGACCAATCGTCATAGCAAGTCTGAACCACTGACCTGCAACGTCACAATCTGTGGGCGATGGACACCAATAGCTCGTTGCCAGGTCAAAGGTCCGTACGACGTGGTAACGAGCTATTGGTCTCCACTGCCCACATGGTCGAACGTCGCAGGTCTGTAACGACTGGTCTCGGCTAGCCTCAATCATCATTTGACAAAATTTCAGCCATGGACATCTGGAAAACGGGGAACATTATGTCAACTGGTAGAGGTTACTTTACTTATCACACAGAATACATAGCAATTGTAATAGTTCCGTATCACGCTTCTACCTGTGTAAACAATATGAAAGAGAAAACTTTAAACAAGTAGGTGCAGCGTGTAAGATAACATCTTGGTGGCTGGCCAGTGACTTGATGAGCACTGAGTAACGACAATGCTTGATGGTCATGTTTGGGAAATTTCAAGATGTCGCAAAAAACAAAATCTTCATCTACAACTTGATGAGGATTCATTAACGTTCCGGGTCATTGACTCTTTTGATTAGACTTTCTTAGACATAAAAACATTTACAATGCTTGAAATTTACGCCGATTTGTCAGCTAGGAAATGCACCTGCACTAAAAATAAAACAACTAATTTTTATTTAAATTAATCTAAATACAACGTTATATATTTTGTTCTCCATCCAGTAACAAGAGAAGTCAGAATTTTTGTTTACCATCATTCAACTTAACGATCTCTGGATAGATTGTACCAGAAATTTTGTCGATGTCTAAAGGTCTCTTCTAAATGTTAGATCAGATTTTAGTCGACATCTATAAGTTAAATGACCAGATGATCATAGTGAGCTTTTATTCCCATTTTCATTAGCAAAGTTCAAATCCCTCTTATCAGATTGCAAACTCTTCATGGGTTAAAAAATAATAATAACCCGCTTTAATGATTTTCCTAGAAATTTGACTTTTTATGTAAACCTATGGAAAAAAATATTAGATGATTTGGCCAGACGGGGAAAATTCTGATTTGACCATTATAATTTTTCATGATACAAGTATCATAGAATTAAATTTGGCTTGCGTCTTTTGATTTTGAATACAGGCACTTCAGAGGGTATTCCCGAATGTATTCATTTAAGGGCTTTAAAAAAATAAACGCCTAGAAACATTTTTCACGCTGTCCTATGTGTAGAATTTATTAGCTGTGCTGACGATATACATGAGTTTAAAATACTATACAATTTATTAATACACATTGTCAATACCATATCTGTAACTAAAACTATTCTAATATAGACTACTGTCTTATAATGTTTTTTTTTTATATTAGTATTCTTGAATTACAATTTTCTGTACTCTTGAAATAGTTATGCATTGGCGTAACCAGGATTATTTTTAAGGTTGGGTGTGGTGTGTTGGTAAAACAAAAATGCATTTTTCTATCGTTCATTAGATGTGACTAACAAAGAAATCTATCTTACGAAAGGTCCTCAAGTTCACGAAGAAGGAATTGTCTTTAAAAAAAACAACCATTTTTTTTTTGTTATTTGTTTCCTTTTAGTTTACATTGTATCCTGAACATAACGCCCTGTGGAGCAGTGAGGAAATAAATGTATGTAGAATAGTCAAGTCTCTAGCACCGTATGTTCACGTACATGTAGAAACTGGCAATGTCTTCGATTCCGAAGTTTAAGGATGAGTGCATTATTTTACATGACTACGCAGACCCAGTCAAGACCTACATATTTTTCCACATCTGATGTAGACAAAACCGTTGTCCGCCTGGGGTCAATGGCGCCTGAGGTGATCTTTATAGTGCTAACGGGGGGGGGGGGGATAACCTTTGTTACGCTGCCACACAAAAACAACTAGCTTTTGGCATGCGATCATCCCCAATGCGGGACAAGTGTCCGAGCCTGAGCAGCTTGAATGTCTATTGGTCAAGTAAAAAACAAAATACATTGATTTTTTTGATTCTGTGTTCTTATTTATTATGTTCCGATGACTAGACCAATATCTGAGATGAACTGTAGTTTCCATATCAGACCAGATGTACAAATAGATTTCCATCACACATATATATTTTGGGACCAGACTCTTATGTGACCTCTCGATAGAGTATGCAGCTTTGAGAAACATGGTTGGCATTCTTTGGTGACACTTCACAAGAGTAAATTTCACTGGCCACAATTTCAGTTTGATCTTTCATCAATCCAACAGAAATGTGAAACTACTTCTTGTTATTACAGTTGTCTTGTTATCTACACTATTATCTATTTTCGTAGAGGAAAAAAAGAGAGTTCAAACCTTTTGGAGAAGACAACTTCGCAATTTACACCTAAACACATTTAACTCTATGCCAATCTTTTTATTTACAACATACACACACACACTAATACAATTATCACAAATAATTATCACAATGATGGCTCATCCATAAAAAAGTTATTAATAAAAAAAAATATACAAAACAGTAAAAAATAAATAGCAATGGGGCATAAAAACTATTTTCTATTCAATACTTATTGTACAGTACATTTAACACAGAACATTTACAATGGACCTCATTCGCCAATCGTAAACAAACAACATTTAGCCACGTGATAATATTGATAAAACAACGAAAAAAAACATATCCCGTGACATCCTTAGTATATTTCGTAATTTGTATAGAGGAGATAGAGAATCCCGCGGCTAAATGGTGTTTGTTAACGATTGGTGAATGAGGTTTATTCTTATTAATGCATTAAGTGTTCGTATTTACAAGTATGTAATTATTGTCAATTTAGTCCTGATGGGGTTTGAAGGCTTACGAGGTGTTAATTGCACTCACACAGTATGCCCCATCAATGTCGCCTTTTTTTTCAGATGACTCAAGGTACCCAATCAATGAGCCGCTTTGTGCAGGTGCAAGGTGTGCGTAAGTTTGTCAAGTCAACGGTCTCCTGAGATGAACTCCTATTGAAAAATCAGAGCAGGAAGGACTCAATCCTCCCGTAGTGCAAGAAACTGGTCCGTTCGGAGTAATGCCTCGTAGCTACCAAACAAGTCGAGTGACTGCTTAGATACGTCCCCCCTTGGCTCTCGGAGCTGGGGACACTCGTACAAGATATGCGATACTATTTCGACGCTCTCTCCACAGTGACGGCATCGGGAGTCATAGTTAGGGCGAAACCGGGCAAAGTATGCCCCAAAAGGACAATGTTCAGCCCTACACTGTGCAATGATTGCTTGTTCTGACCTCCTTAACCGCCACCACGGATCGTCGCTATCTGGGTGACGCATATGCTGCCAGACACAACGTGCTCAGTCGGATTCCTCCCAGGACGTCTCCAACTTTTTCGCCCTGGCCAGGCCGTTTCTTTCAAAAGTCCAGTCAGGCGAGAGCAATCCTTATAGAAGGTCTGAACACTTGACCTCGTGACGTCAGACATGTGACGTGGCAACGAGCTATTGGTCTACAGGTTGCGGCGTTGCGTGTCTGTGTTTAGGCCTTCTAGAACTATTGGTCTACAGGTTGCAGCGTTGCGTGTCTGTGTTTAGGCCTTCTAGAACTATTGGCCTCGAGTAAGGTGGTTGCCTAACTGGAGTGGAGTTTTCAGAAGAGAAATGGAAGGGGCCATTAGTGAAATGAAAACGAGGCGAAGTGCCCATAAGTTTAAATACTTTAAAGACGTCCATCTCAGACATGGAATTTTATGCTGATCTGTTACCCAGGATTAGTCAAGACCATGGCGAAAAAATGTCCGGTCAATAAGGAGCTAAAGAGAAACTAAGACACAGCGATTAACACAAAGGTCAAGCCAATGTGTTGGTCACAGCTACAAGAGATTGGTATGCAGACTTTAACAAGATCGTTAGAAATAAAATGAAAAAAAAACAAGTTAAGACCTGACCTTGAGATTATTTAAAGGGTAAAAGGACGAAAACAGAAATATATGATACATACATAATTGTACATAGAAAAAAATCTAAGCATTAGCCCTAGGTCATTGTTTTGGTTACTGTCAAGTTTGAGGAGAAAAAAAATAAGATTTATAACGCATAATAGTGTGTTGTGTTCGTTACTTGTTAAAGTTGTATAGAGCCTATAAATATAAAACAGTCATACATCTTGAAGCTGGTCAATGATATTGTGAATAATTATCACAAACTTTATAATAAAAAATTTTGTTCAAAAATTGAACTTGAAGGGGAGACTAAGAAAATTTACAATTCAATCACAAAAGAGTTGCTACAATTTGAGCAGCATCTCAAGTCTTACATAATAGAGCTCTGGGTTTATACCTAAAACATTCCATAACACATTTGATAGAATTTACTTTTTTTTCACAAACTATTTATAACTATTGTTTGCGTCACATGACTTTGTTTTGATTTGACTTGAGTTCACTTTCTTCTTTTCCGTTTTCTCCTGCTAGATGTCGCTGGTTGGCAGATCCCGTTTCTGTCTTCGTAGTTTGGACAGCAGCGTGTGACGCATTGCTTGATCTCTGTCTTTGTTCTGATTTGTGGGGACAATAAGAGCAACAAGCAAAATAAATTTAAAAGAAAATACTTAAAAAAAAAAAAGGGGGAAGAACTTAAAAGTAATTTCCCAAATTGTTCTTAATATTGTAAAAATTTATTTCCCTTTTTCAATATCAAACAAAATAATTAATTACCATTAATAAATTGACCGGAGGCGCGGTGGCTGAGCGGTAAAGCGCTTGGCTTCCGTACCGGGGGTCCCGTGGTTCGAATCCTGGTGAAGACTGGGATTTTTATTTCTGGATCCTTGGGCGCCTCTCAGTCCACCCAGCTCTAACAATAATTGGGGAAAAGTAAAGGCGGTTGGTCGCTGTGCTGGCCACATGACAGCCTCGTTAACCGTAGGCCAAAAAAACAGGTGATCTTTACATCATCTGCCCTATAGACCACAAGGTCCCAAAGGGGAACTTTACTTTACTTAATAAAATGACCAATTGGTAATGTTTTAAATTGATGAATGTTTTGTTAGGTACAATAAATAGTTTCTTAAAGTTTCATAATGCGTGCGGGAGTAATAGCGTGGGCATTTATCTAAGAGTACAAAACCCCACATATTTAGCCATATCTGTGAATAATGAAGGACTAATTTCCCTGGTTTGTATCAAACAAAATAATTAATTACCAGTAGTTAATATATAAATTGGTTATTTTTTGTTATTGATTCTGTCTTTGCTAACGAATAATTGTGCAAAGTTTCAACTTTATCCGAGAATGGGTGTGGAACAAATTAGGTTTTAAATGTTGTACTAGACAGACAAACAGACAGAGGGAGTTGATATAAGCTTTAAACAAATAATGTAAGTCAATCAAGATGTTGAAAGTTACGAAAAAAAATCTTATCTGGGTGTATTCAGAGGCCTCATAAAGATCCCAAAATAAGAAACCCCAGTCTTCAGCCGGAATCGAACCTGGAACCCAAGCAGAAGCCTAATGCTTTAAAACTTCAAAAGTATAGTAAATTTACATTCAGACTTTGCAATCTATGAGACAATAAATAGAACTCAGACAACTAACGATGGTGTCATTTGCCATCACAATGATTCCCCCCCCCCCATACCCATTAGAGAATGCGTCGTTGCAGGTCACCGTTCAGGCCTTCTATTACAATTGATCTCGGGTGGACAGAGAAATAAAGAGGTGCATATCTTAGAGAGAAACTGGAGATGGATTGGTTACACCCTTATACAAAATACCAACAACAGAGCTAGACAACGAAAGGCCGAACAATCGATTGAGGTTAGTCGACTGATACTCAATGTTGAACAAGTTTAATAGCAATGAAGGAAACCGTCGAATGTCAGCTAACTCTATACGTTCATAAAATGATACTTATTTCAAAACTTCCCCTTTCTCTGTAACAAATAATGAATTCCTAATCGTGCTAGAAGCCATAAGAAAACTAACAAGAGACCGTGGATAGTGACGTGTTTTTACTGAGGCCCTATGTTCCACGAGGAACGCAAAGGAAAGATGATAATAAAATCTATGAAGTTGTCTGCCTTTCTCTTCGATTTATGTTTGTTTTTTGTTGTTTAATTGTCAACTCCAGTTTCCAAGGATTAGTTATTAATTGAATATTAAGGTTCCACTCAAATTGAACGATATTGATCTGAAACTCTGATTAGTAGCCCTAAACTTACGTTGTCTAATCCAATTAAACGGAAACTCCTATTTAAACTACCTTACCTGGAACAGTTAATGAGCCATCCACAGTTGTACTCCTCCTTGGTAATTGAGGTGCAGGCGTAGGCCTGGTAGTTGGGGCAGGGCTGTGTGTTACACACCTGTGTTTCGCTGTCTGCCTGCTCTCCCCTGAGCAGAATAATACAATATCAACATGATCAATATTGAAATCAAAACAAAGGTCAACATCAAAAGTTAAAAGATATTATATTCATTTCTAATCTTTCCTTTCACTCATTTCTTAACGGAGGTCATAAGGTCAAAAGGTCATAGTTGTTTTTATTCAGGAGAAAATGTATTCTCAATACAAATAAAAGTAAAGTACCTCTGGCGATCTATGGGGCAGATGATGTTAAGTTCACCTATTTCTCTGGTCATCTGCTGGGTGGGATGGGTGTTTTGTGGCCAGCATAATTACCATCGAACCACGAACATTTGCTTTCACCATTCAAAGTCATGATCTAGATAGGACTACCCAGACAACTTTTTTCAGTTAGACATGCACCCAACATATTCAGCTAGATCTAGATAGGACTACCCAGACAACTTTTTCAGTTAGACATGCACCCAACATATTCAGCTAGATCTAGATAGGACATACCCAGACAACTTATTCAGTTAGACCTTGATAAGAACTGCACCCAACATATTCAGCTAGATCTAGATAGGACCTACCCAGACAACTTATTCAGTTAGACCTTGATAAGAACTGCAGCCAACATATTCAGCTAGATCTAGATAGGACCCAACCACAACAGTTATTCAGTCAGACCTTGATAAGAACTGCACCCAACATATTCAGCTAGATCTAGATAGGACCCAACCACAACAATTATTCAGTCAGACCTTGATAAGAACTGCATCCAACATATTCAGCTAGATCTAGATAGGACCTACCCAGACAACTTATTCAGTTAGACCTTGATAAGAACTGCACCCAACATATTCAGCTAGATCTAGATAGGACCCAACCACAACAATTATTCAGTCAGACCTTGATAAGAACTGCACCCAACATATTCAGCTAGATCTAGATAGGACCCAACCACAACAATTATTCAGTCAGACCTTGATAAGAACTGCACCCAACATATTCAGCTAGATCTAGATAGGACCCAACCACAACAATTATTCAGTCAGACCTTGATAAGAACTGCACCTAACATATTCAGCTAGATCTAGATAGGACCCAACCACAACAATTATTCAGTCAGACCTTGATAAGAACTGCACCCAACATATTCAGCTAGATCTAGATAGGACCCAACCACAACAATTATTCAGTCAGACCTTGATAAGAACTGCAGCCAACGTATTCAGCTAGATCTAGATAGGACCCAACCACAACAGTTATTCAGTTAGACCTTGATAAGAACTGCACCCAACATATTCAGCTAGATCTAGATAGGACCCAACCACAACAATTATTCAGTCAGACCTTGATAAGAACTGCACCCAACATATTCAGCTAGATCTAGATAGGACCCAACCACAACAATTATTCAGTCAGACCTTGATAAGAACTGCAGCCAACATATTCAGCTAGATCTAGATAGGACCCAACCACAACAATTATTCAGTCAGACCTTGATAAGAACTGCACCCAACATATTCAGCTAGATCTAGATAGGACCCAACCACAACAGTTATTCAGTTAGACCTTGATAGGACCTACCCACACAACGGCGTGCTCTTGCATGCTCTAGACCTTGTCCTTCTTCCGCAGCCGCCACATGTGGCTGTGCACGAGGTCCACTGTGTCCAGCTTGTCCATCCAGTGATGGGCTCTTCTGTTGACTGACAGAAGGCAAGATATACTGGAAGGTTATCGGGTACTAATGAAAGATTCATGCAGTCACTTAAAACTCGCAGCAGATACACCAACATTGTAGGAGTGCGTGCAGAATAAGGACTGCAGCTATTTGTCACATAACATAAAGCAGCTATTCAGGGGCGGACTAGCTATATGGGCAAACGGGAAAATGCTCGGTGGGCCGGTACCAAATGGGCCGGTTTGGTCGCGAACAAAGAAAAAATCTTTTTTTTTTTCAATGCAGACAACTTTAAAAAAAAATACAGCAGCGATACACATATGCCCGAACACGTTTCCTTTTTTTTTTTTTTTAAATTTATTTATTACTCTTAATTTTGTTTGAAATTCAATTTAATTCAATTAAAAAAAATGTACACTATACACTGTAGCCTACGTATTATCATTTGCAAAACGTTATACCCTACTTTTTGCTATGCACGAGCGGCATTAACTTCAACACTTCTTTGATGTCTTCGAGGTTGTGTTTGGCCTAATTATTTTGCTGGTCGGCATATACGTTTGATGACACTCCCTTTTGTTTTTGCGCCTTCCCTCCCCCGTCTTTTGATCGTTCCATTGGCAGTTAACGAAAAAGAGGGATGAGAGAGGTTAAGTTAGAAAACATTGATATAACGCAGAAAAACAATTGGGGCGACAATTAGCTCTTTAACGGATAAAACAGATACCAACACATATAGAACTAGAAGGAAATGAGAAGGCTGACACACTCGCCAAGAGTGGGAGAACAAATTCACAATTAAATTGCAGTCGATCCAGAAGAAATGAAGAAACTAATAGTAAATAAAATAAATGAGAAATGGACACGCTCTCATGCGAATCACAAGAAAGATGATGTCTATTATAAACTCTAATCTTACGACTCAGGACCGGACACAACAGAATGAGACAACATGTCCTTCAAAACTGTTCGATCTCTTGTTACATAATGCCCGTACAAGACACTGGCCCCAAAACACCCCAATAGAAAGAAAACTATATGGAGAGCTCCCTAATTTGGAAACCAGTTCATCTGGTATATTGGTCTGTCATCGGAACGTTCCAACATAAAAATGAGAACGAGGAAAAAGAAGAAGCTCTTTAACACTAGGCCCCTACTTAACCTAATAGGAATCAACTTTAACACACACACAGCCACGAAATTGCAAGCCACCCAACTTATTCACAGCTAAATATGAGTATAAAGCTCTACTTTCTGCGATTTGATAAGAAAAAGTAAGTTTCTTTTTGTTTATTTTTAATAACATAGATCTAAAAATACTACACTTAATTAAAATATTGAATTAAAAAATAAATCTAGATCTAAATCAATTTTTATACTATTATAATTAATCGCAATCTTATGCTTAGTAATAATAATAAGGCTAGTCTTCGAGTCCGAAGATTAGTGAGGAATGCAGTATTTCCCTTGGCTGCGCAGCCCCAGCTCAGACCAACATATTTTGACACATCCAGGTCTGGCCCGCGGGCCGTATTTTGGGCATCACTGCCGTAAACGGACAGCCCCTTAATGTGGTAGACCACTTCACATATCTGGGTAGTATAGTGTCAAATGACGCCTTACTTTCAAGGGATGTTGATAACCGTCTGGCCAGGGCTAGTAGCGCTTTTGGACGCCTTCACTTTTTCGATGACGGGACGGCTTGGTATCATGATTTAACATTGTGAGTTTATGAAATTGGACTCTGAATGTAGAATCTACCAGGAAAGTGAACATATCTTTACTTTTTTGTTGAACATGTTAATAAGCCAACATATTTATTTTATATAGAAAATGTGGCTGTATAATAAGACAACAACATGGCATTCTTGGTTTGAGTCGCGAATGAAAGTTTGTTAAACTAGAGTTTGGAGGATCCATGGGAATATGGTTTATACATAGACCGAAAGAGGCGGCAGCGTATGCAAATTCGTTTACCGCGTTCTGGAGGTCATGTTCATTGTGAGCTAGCAGGGCGCAATCATCGGCATAGAGAAGCTCCGTTATGACCATCTCTTTTGTTTTTGTATGGGATAGTAGACGTCGAAGATTGAACACATTACCGTCAGAACGAAACCGGATATAGTTGCCTTCGTGCAATCGCTGCCTCATTTGACCCAGCATTACGCCAAAGAAGATAGCGAATTGAGTAGGAGCAAGTACACAGCCCTGCTTCACACCATTTTCTATTGGGAAGTGTATAGAAAGGGCACCATTGTGTCCGATCTGGCCTCTTTATCCCACGTGAAGCTGCTTGAGAATGGAAAGGAACGTAGGTGGGCATCCCGGCCTGGCTAAAATCCTAAACAAACCATCGCGACTGACTGTGTCGAAAGCCTTGGTGAGGTCCACAAAGGCAGCGTAAGTTCTGCTCTTTGCATTTTTCTTGTAATTGTCGCAGAACAAATATCATGTCAGATGTACCTCTACCGGCTCTGAAACCACATTGGCTTTCAGATAAGACCTCGTCCACTAAAGAGTGGGTTAGTCGGTCGAGCAACTTAGTATGAAGTCATTAATGATGAAAATTATTACAATAATTACAATAATTTATATAGCGCTGTCACATCCGATATTTAATGAAAGGAGTTTTATATTTTCAATAATGGGTCATGGTATATTCCAATATAAATGGCGTTTTTGAGAATGGACTAGGAGGAAGCAAGATCTTTTCACATTAAGTAAGTGCCTCTCTAACCGTTCTACTTTCTCTTGTCTTTTAATGGAATGGGTTGCCTGAGTCAGCCAGGAAAACCAATGATTTAGCATATTTTAAGTCACAGATCAACATACATGACTAGATTGACACATGAAATGCGTAAGACGTAACAATTTTATTTTTTGAAGAAATGTCTGTAATCTGTAAGTAATACCAAAAAGCTTCAAACTCATTAGGCTGCTATTGTATTGTTTATACTTTTCAGACTACATGCATGTATAAATAGAATACATTATGTAATCCTACGAATGCATACATCCAGTTTTCCATGCGTTATCAAACTTTATATATTTTGTAGAGAATTAGGCTTACACCTATAAAATAACAGATGGGCGTAGCCTGGAGGGGAGGGTCTTCAAACCATCACTTGCCTCAGATCTCATTGTCTGAAAGGGAAATTTTACTTACTGCCCTGTGCAGCCAACGCAAACTACAGTCCCCAAATTTCATGAGCGTAGCCAAAAGAGGTTTTGTGGTTTCCCTTCACCCTCCAGTACAAAAACTAAAGCATTTTACCATTTTCTACCAGTCGCTGGACTCCGTTGAATAGCAGATTTGGTTTTTGAATTTTTTTAGCGAAAGAGTAGCAGGCTAATTGCAGTGTAGATGCATTTTTAGAGCTTAAAATAACGGAAATAATTCTTTGTTCCGAGGCTTCGCCCCGGACCCCACTAGCAGGAGCTCACAGCGCTCCCCCGGACTTCCTAGCTGCCCTTCGGCGGTGTGTACTGTCTTTCCACTAATTATAGGAAGAGAGTATTCTAGGCTAGAAAAAAAAAACGTTTGAAAGAATGAAGATCCGAATGTAATGAAGATTAATTACATATATATATAAATTGCGGAGTGGGGTAAAAATCCCCCCCCCCCCGAAAATATATGACATGCTAATTGTGGGCCGGTTTATATGGTAATGCCCGGGCCGATTTTGATACCCAGTCCGCCCCTGATTAACATAATGACTCTCTGTACGACAACTTATCGAACATTCATATTCCTGTAGAGAGTACTGTAGACACAAAGCGACTATGTACACGTTAACATTCACCGGTGAAAGTCGGCAGTCTCCGATTTCGTTGTTCTACGGTTACAGCCTCACGGACAAAAAAAGTATTTTGCTTTTACAATAAGAATTTTAAAAACAAACAATAAACTTTTTTGTTTCCTTGGCCAGTCTATGGTATATGTATATCTGCCCTGGCCTATAGTGCGCACTAAATGAATAACAATAGGGTTGGGCAGAAATTTGAAGCATTTTTATTTCATGAACGTTTTCTCGGAGGTTCTCGTGAATCTATTTGAGTCCAAACATGAATGTAAGGTGTAGGCGGGGAGGGGGCCACACTGACACTCACCACACATAGACTACAACGACATGCATCAATTTAGACGTAGCGGTCATAAGACAAAACAGAGTCCAGCTTCAGACAGGCCATATAGCACTTGCACGCAAAACACGTCCACAACTTAGGGTTCCACGCATGCGTCAATACCACATCCTAGGCCCGTTATTTGAACAGACAGACAGGTAGAAGACAGACAGGTAGAAGACAGACAGGTAGAAGACAGACAGGAAGAAGACAGACGGGTAGAAGACAGACAGGTAGAAGACAGACAGGAAGAAGACAGACAGGTAGAAGACAGACAGGAAGAAGACAGACAGGTAGAAGACAGACAGGTAGAAGACAGACAGGTAGAAGACAGACAGGAAGAAGACAGACGGGTAGAAGACAGACAGGTAGAAGACAGACAGGAAGAAGACAGACAGGTAGAAGACAGACAGGTAGAAGACAGGCAGGTAGAAGACAGGCAGGAAGAAGAAAGGCAGGAAGAAGACAGACAGGAAGAAGACAGACAGGTAGAAGACAGACAGGTAGAAGACAGACAGGTAGAAGACAGGCAGGAAGAAGACAGGCAGGAAGAAGGTAGAAGACAGACAGGTAGAAGACAGACAGGTAGAAGACAGACAGGTAGAAGACAGGCAGGTAGAAGACAGACAGGTAGAAGACAGGCAGGTAGAAGACAGGCAGGAAAGTGTAGGGGGGGAGGGGGCCACACTGACACTCACCACACATAGACTACAACGACATGCATCAATTTAGACGTAGCGGTCATAAGACAAAACAGAGTCCAGCTTCAGACAGGCCATATAGCACTTGCACGCAAAACACGTCCACAACTTAGGGTTCCACGCATGCGTCAATACCACATCCTAGGCCCGTTATTTGAACAGACAGACAGGTAGAAGACAGACAGGAAGAAGACAGACAGGAAGAAGACAGACAGGTAGAAGACAGACAGGAAGAAGACAGACGGGTAGAAGACAGACAGGTAGAAGACAGACAGGAAGAAGACAGACAGGTAGAAGACAGGAAGAAGACAGACAGGAAGAAGACAGACATGTAGAAGACAGACAGGTAGAAGACAGGCAGGTAGAAGACAGGCAGGAAGAAGACAGGCAGGAAGAAGACAGGCAGGAAGAAGGAAGAAGACAGACAGGTAGAAGACAGACAGGAAGAAGACAGACAGGAAGAAGACAGACAGGTAGAAGACAGACAGGTAGAAGACAGGCAGGTAGAAGACAGGCAGGAAGAAGACAGGCAGGAAGAAGACAGACAGGAAGAAGACAGACAGGTAGAAGACAGACAGGTAGAAGACAGGCAGGAAGAAGACAGGCAGGAAGAAGACAGGCAGGAAGAAGGTAGAAGACAGACAGGTAGAAGACAGACAGGTAGAAGACAGACAGGTAGAAGACAGGCAGGTAGAAGACAGACAGGTAGAAGACAGGCAGGTAGAAGACAGGCAGGTAGAAGACAGGCAGGAAGAAGACAGACAGGAAGAAGGAAGAAGACAGACAGGTAGAAGACAGGCAGGTAGAAGACAGGCAGGAAGAAGACATGCAGGAAGAAGACAGGCAGGAAGAAGGAAGAAGACAGACAGGTAGAAGACAGACAGGAAGAAGACAGACAGGAAGAAGACAGACAGGTAGAAGACAGACAGGTAGAAGACAGGCAGGTAGAAGACAGGCAGGAAGAAGAAAGGCAGGAAGAAGACAGACAGGAAGAAGACAGACAGGTAGAAGACAGACAGGTAGAAGACAGACAGGTAGAAGACAGGCAGGAAGAAGACAGGCAGGAAGAAGACAGGCAGGAAGAAGGTAGAAGACAGACAGGTAGAAGACAGACAGGTAGAAGACAGACAGGAAGAAGACAGACAGGAAGAAGACAGACAGGTAGAAGACAGACAGGAAAAAGACAGACAGGTAAAAGACAGACTGGAAGAAGACAGACAGGTAGAAGACAGACAGGTAGCAGACAGACAGGTAGCAGACAGACAGACAGGCAGAAGACAGATAGTTTTAGACACAGACAGACAGACAGGTAGAAGACAGACAGGTAGAAGACAGATATTAGAAGACACAGACAGACAGGTAGAAGACAGACAGACAGAAGACAGACAGACAGGTAGAAGACAAACAGACAGGCAGAAGACAGATTGTTGAAGACACAGCCAGACAGACAGGTAGAAGACACACAGGCAGTAGAAGACTCAGACAGATTGGTAGAGGACAAACAGAACGACAGACAGACAGGTAGAAGTAAGACAGGTAGAAGACAGACAGACAGGTAGAAGAAAGACGGACGGAAGACTAGGCTCATAATCACTAGGTCCCCACTACTGAACAATTCTAGCACGCACTCCAGGACACGAGAATACGCAACGGACGTGAATAACTTCTCTTTTGAAGGACGGTCTGTGATTCATAAGATTTAGAAGATAGAAGACAAATTATTTAATTTTAAAAAGACAAATCTAGATCTAAATCATATCTTTTTTACTATTATAATTAATGCCAAACTTATGCTTAGTATGAAGTCATTAATGATGGAAATTCTTATAATAATTATAATAATTTATAGGCTTATAGCGCTGTCACATCCGATATTTAATAAAAGGAGATTTATATTTTCAATAAAGGGTCATGATATATTCATATACAATTCGCGTTTTTTGAGAATGTACTTGTAAGTGCCTCGCTAACCGTTCTGCATTCTCTTCTTTTAATGGAATGGGTTGCCTGAGTCAGCCAGGAAAACCAATGACTTAGCATATTTTAAGTCACAGATCAACATGCAATGCGTAGGACGTAACTATCTTATTTTTTGAAGAAACGTCTGTAATCTATAAGTAATACCAAAAAAGTTTCAAACTCATTAAGGCTGCTATTGTAGTGTTTATAGTTTTCAGACTACATGCATGTAAAATAAAATTAAAAAATAAAATATAAAATACATTATTTAATCCTACGCAAGCATACATCCAGTTTTCGATGAATTATCAAACTATATATATTTTGAAGAGAATTAGGCTTACACCTATGGGCGTAGCCGGGAGGAGGGGGGGGGGTTCAAATCATCACTTGCCTCAGATCTCATAGTCTGAAAAGGAAATTTTATTTAATGCCCCAGTGCAGCCAACTTAAGTAAACTACAGTCACCGAATTTCCTAAGCGTAGCCAAAAGGAGTTTTGTGGTTATCCCCCCACCCCTCCAATACAAAAACTAAAGCAAAACTATAGTTACCATTTTCTACCAGTCGCTGGACTCCATGAATTAAGTGCAGTGAATAGCAGATTTGGTTTATGAATTTTTTGCGGAAGAGTAGCAAACTAATTGCCCTGTAGATAGGCTACCTCAGAATATGCATTTTTTTTAAAGCTTAAAATAACGGAAATAATGCTTGGATCTGGGGCGAAGCCTCGGACCCAGCTGGGGGAGCGCTGACAGCCTAGCTGTTCTTGGTGGTGTGTACTGTCTTTCCACTAATTAAAAGAAGAACCTAGTCTAGGCTAAACAAAAACGCCCGAAAGAATGAAAAGTCGGAATGTAATGAAGATTAATTACATACATATACATTGCAGAGGGGGGTAGAAAAAATCACCACCACCGAAAAACGCCCATGATATGACGCCATTTATTTGTGGGCCGGTTTATATGGTAATGCCCGGGCCGATTCTGATACCCAGTCCGCCCCTGCAGCTATTGCATTAAGTTTATTTTTAGATTGAATACTTTCTAGCACAAGGTCATGTTTGCATGTTGTTGGCAAGTATTTAAAACGATGACAGTTTTCCCGTCTGCTCTAAATAATAGTTTGGACGATACCAGTAGGGGGAAAAAGGAAATATTTAAAGACTTACATGTTGAGTTTCGAGAGAGAACGACCACTAGAGTAAATTGTATTGTACATTTATGTAGTGTGTATACTATTAAACTGATTCCAAGTTCCATATTTAAAGCTTTGTATTTATTTAAAATTAAGATTTCATGTTGTGACATGTACACTAATAGTTCTGACAGGCAGATAATTATGATTAACGGCCTTTGAAGATCTAAGTCTAGTTTTTCTCAGAGGCATTTAATGTTATTCCTGAAGTCTAAAAAAAAAATGCAAATGCACCCAGATGTTTTCATATTTTTTTCAATCTTTGTGTCTCGACTAAATCTCTTTAAAAAAAAACAGAACATTTCCCGAGAGACTGACTTGGACTAATAGACATGCACCAGGATACTGCTCCAAATACCACCGTATCATCCATAAACATCCTGATGTCTGAATTGAATTCAGAAACAGCAAAAGGAAAGAAAAAAATGGAATGTTACCTCACTGGTGGTAGCAAACATTGTAGTGTCCACTTCCTTTATGTCTTGACCTTTCGTTGTCTCTACACGGTCATCAGCTGTTGATGCACACAAAAAAAAGATGTATATCGTTACATGTAAAGTAGAAACTGGAAAATATGATCTAATGTATAAATATGTAACTAATGTATAAAGATGTATCTAATGTATAAGATTTATCTAATGTAAAAATATGTATCTACTGTATAAAGATGTATCAAATGTATAAAGATGTACCCACTGTATAAAGAAGTATCTAATGTAAAAAGATGTATCTAATGCAGGGGTGGACAACCTTTTTGTATCGAGGGCCGCATTGAGAAAATGGGAATGGAGGGCCGCATATATATATATATATATATATATATATATATATATATATATATATATGGATATAGATGTATATATATATGGATATAGATATATATATATATAGATAGATAGATAGATAGATAGATAGATAGATAGATAGAGAGAGAGAGAGAGAGAGAGAGAGAGATAGGTAGATAGCTAGATAGCTAGATAAATAGATAGATAGATAGATAGATAGATAGATAGATAGATAGATAGATAGATAGATAGATAGATAGATAGATAGATAGATAGATAGATAGATAGATAGATAGATAGATAGATAGATAGATAAATAGATAGATAGATAGATAGACTTACAACTTAGAAAAATACGCTAGCTAACTGTAAAATGTCTTTTAATTCATATTTATACTTATCTTCTTCTTATCTTATCTTATATAATACAGACGTTACTTAAAAAAGAGGATGATTACGTCCTACGCGTCATGCATTCAGTCATGCATATTAACCAATTCTGCCAAGTCACTGGTTTTCCTGGCTAGCTCAGGCAACCCATTCCATGTTCTAATAGCACTAGGGAAGAAGGAGTATTTGTACAAATTTGTCTTAGCATATGGGACGAGGAATGTGCCTTTATCTTTGTGTCTTTCAGAGTATTTTATTAAATTTTGTTTTTGTATTTGAAGATTATGGTTCAGTTTTTTATGTATAATTGCTACTTTACTTTTGCGTCTTCTGTCCTGAAGGCTTTCTAAATTTAGTGATTTTACTAAGGGTGTTACTCTAGTCAAATGTGAATATTCGTTTGTTATGAATCTCACTGCTCTATTTTGTGTATGTTCCAGTTTCTTAATGTTTTCTTGAGTTGAGGGGTCAAAACAGAGGATGCATATTCTATTATTGGCCAAACCAAGGTTAAATAACATTTTAGTTTTATTGTACTATACATTCACTTTTCCTTTTTTCACATTCCCCAGTGGCGTAGCTAGAGAATATGATGCCTGGTGCGGTACCTCATCTTGATGCCCCCCCCCAAAAAAAAAAACACTAATTAATAACTTTGCAAAACCTTACTTTTTTGTTCAAAATAATATGTATTCATTAATCAAATATTGTTAATTCAAAAAAATCGCTTTTACATAAACATACTACAAATGAATTTGTGCATCCTTTTAATTGGTCCCCAGCCTAGGGATCGACATTTTCAAGGCTCCATTCGAGCTTCAACTCGGTGGGCTGAGACTCCAACGTGAAAACACGCCAAAATATCTAGGGGTGACCTTGGACAGAAAACTGTCAATGTTCCAGCACGTCCAGGAAGTTGAAAGAAAAGCCTCGGAGAAGTTAGCGTTACTAAGAAAGCTGGCCAGCACAAAGTGGGGTGACAAAGCTTACATGTTACGCACATTGTACTTAGGGGCAGTCAGATCACAAATTGAGTACAGCTATACAGTTCAAGGATATGTTAGTAAAAGTGCCCTCGAATCACTCGACCGAGTACAATCACATGCACTAAGGTTCATTTGTGGCACCTTTCGGACAAGCCCAACAAACGCTGCTGAAATCTTAACAAACGTGGCCCCTTTACATTTAAGGAGGGAGAGGGCGGTACTTACAGCCTACGAGCGCTACAAAAGGGGCGACTTTAGGCTACCCACCACAATCTTAGTGCAACAGTGGATTGAGAGGAACCGCATAAAAATGCGATCGTTCCTCCACATTGCGGCCAATTTGTCTAAATCAGCTGGGCTCTCCATTGATAGAATTCCTATTAGAAGAATTAGTACTTGCCCTCCGCGGAGGAGATTCTGGCCCCACAAATAAACATGTCCCTTATAGGACAAGAGGGAGCCACCAAGTGGCGATTAACGCCTGCCATACTCCAAAACTTGGCATCAGCTACACTAAAGTCCTACCCATCAGATGCCATTTTCTGCTATACCGATGGGTCGGTAATGAGGGACCCCGATAGATCTGGGTATCGGGCCCTTATATATATATATAGTCTACCCAGACCGGACAGAACCAGATATGCCGATTTCTCCGTGTGAGCTTAAAATGGTTTTGAGGCGCCAGCCTGACTAATCAGCCTTGAGCACTGTTCATCATTTTTTTTACGTTACAGTATTACAATTAACTAGTTAGTTAAAAAAAAAAAAACTCGTAGAAAACAAAGGTTAGCTTATTTTAAAATATTGACATTACAATAGAATTATTTCCAAAATTAAACTATAAAGAATCATAAAGAAATGAATAAACTTAGACTATGGTTTAGAGCTATAGTTTAGAAATATATTTGTAAACTCAATATCTAGATTAAACCAATGGACTAAACAATGAAGTAAAAAAAGGTTGGCCTATCTTCTTCTTTATATTACAGAGCATTGATCAGTGTAGTAACAACATGTGCCGTGTGTCCGAAATAAATGTAGTAAATTAGATTCAAACTGTTCTATAGCTTACATTGTATGGAAGAAATAGTCAAGGAGATGAAACAAAATAGCGACATGACTAGTTTATAAATCGTTAGTTCATGTTTAAAATACAGTAGTTTATGTTTGTTCGTGTCCATACAATTAGTCGTTTTTACTGAAACGCTCAGGGAAATAGGAAATTAATACACACTGGGGGAGTTTTGGTGCCCCTCTCCACTTGGTGCCCTGTGCGGCCCGCACCACCCGCACATTGGTAGCTACGCCACTGACATTCTCAAATGAGGAATTACAAGAGTTTGCAATTTCTGAAACCAATGTTACGTTTTTCTTTTTTAATTTGCTATTGTCTTTTTATATCACAGAATTTCACCACAAATATATACAGCTGTACTTAATGTGAAGTATTTAATTGCTTACACTCGTGCGTAATGTTCCGCAACTGTGGAACTAGCTTACAAGTTGTTAAACTTGTGAGTTGTTACTGCTGTCAAATTACAGTCATTCACCATCAGCCTGTGATTACACTTGTCTATTTTTAAAAAAATGCTTTTTAACACAAGTACGTATACCCAAATAATGTTAAAGCTTAGCAGCAAGGTTTTTTATAGTGTGGAAATGAAGCTTCTGGCACCTAAAAACTACCGTGGAAGTACTGACTTAAACATCTCTTACAGGTCATAATTTGCACGGAGTTATGTTCTCTGGAGCTGACTACGAGGTAAAGAACTGTTACGATCCTGTGTTAAATTTTTAAAAAATCAGTAGCCGCGTTACAATATGAACACATCCAGGTCCAGACAAATTTTCTGACGCGCTATTTCAAAATATACTTAGGGTGACATGGATAACTTTTAGACCCTCGACACTCTATGCGGTGCAAAGTGTAACGAATAGTAAACTATAATTTAAAGTACTTTTGCACAATCTTTTTCTTCACGCTGGGCACTGGTCGTAAAAAAAAAGTAAAAAAGTTTCGACAGCCGTAATAATGCGAAAAAAAAATTTTTAGAAAAAAATTAAGTTTCTGACCTGTCGAAATTCGTATTTATTTGTTATCTCTTTAGTGGAGGCCCTCTCTTGTGGAGACTCCGGGTCTGTAGCCCCGCCTACCCTACCCTAAATCCGGCCCTGTGTACTAACAAGAACACACACACAAGAGAGACAACTCTATGTGAGAAGAGTTACTCTACAATTATTGTTTATAAAAAAGACGTAGCTATTGCCACGACTCTTGTGTAATAAAGAAAAAAAAGTCGTTTGCAACTCAATGAAGATCACTGACCTATGCATAATCCGCCTTTAACAGAGAAGCCTTTGCAGCATCTTTGTACTTCCACTTCACAAGTACTTGCCCTTGAATGTTTTCTAGGTCTGTGACATGCAAGTGAAAAGAGAGAAACAGATCAAAGTAAATCTTTTCAACCAAATTTTAAAATTTTGTTTTAACTTTAAAAAAAAAAGAATCAACCATTAATTAAACAAATAGTTTTTAGGCCAGAATTGTGTATTATTATAATATTGTTACCATCCTCTATCTCAGTCAGGACAAAAGTTCGTTAAAGGGAAACAAGTCATTATAGTTCTCTTTTTGTCACTCTTTTTATTTTAATTAAAAGAAAGTAAGTTCCCCTTTCATACCAAGAGGTCTACAGGGCAGATGATGTTAAGGTCATTTGTATCTGTGGCCAAAAGTTAACGAGCAGGATGTCATGTGGCCAGCACAACGACCGTTTCTCACATTGAATGATACCCTCAAAATGACATTTTTTTTTACTATATAATTCAGGAGATTTGTATGTGTTTTCAAAAGGATTTAGTAATTTTCGGAGATTGCCAGGACTTTTTTCGTATATTTTGCAATTTCAGATTACCAGGAGCTCCTGATAAATCAGGAGGCCGCCGGAAATCAGGTTATAAGATATAAAATGGTTTAATTTAATAATTTATACCTAGAATTAGCGCGGGACCTATGAAAAGGCGGGACCCACTGCGGTCGCATAGGTAGCAGTGGCCTAAAGCCGGCCCTGCAAAATAGCTGCGTATGCTACGCCGTGGGTCGACTAGTATATATATATATCTGTTTACGGTGGTATTTGTTAAAATCAAAATCATTGCCCTTGTCCATCGAGTTCAATTATTTGTTTAGGACACAAGTCGAGAGATAGATCTCGTGAATAAGGAAGAGGCTCAATACGTTGGAAACGTAAGCTGTGAACTTGGCCAAGTGCCGAGGTGCTTGAAGGTGCTAGAAGATTCTTGAATGTGCATTATCTTGGCTCCTGTGATAGTAAGTGTGTGTGGTTTGAGTGACTAGTAGTGTAGTTGTGTGCCTGTGTATTAATTGACCTGTTGACTATCATTGTGCATGGATGAGTAAACAGCAATGAAAGTGTGTAAGTCAGGACTGTGTAGGCCTAAAAGTGGGTCAGATTCACAAGACGCTGGAGTAAATGAGACGAATAGAAGACTAATGAAGCAATGTGTTAATTGATATTCTAGTTGTTTTTTAGTGTTTCTATTACAATTCCTTTTGTTTTCTTCTGCTATATGTAACCGTTTTCCCCTATTCCTTTCATTGGCGTATAAAAAAATGTTGCATACTGTATTTTTTTAAATATTATTGCATGGTTGGTCTTGCGAGGAACACTTATTTTATTATGTCTTGTCTGTTTGGTCCTCAATCTCATCACCCTGTTTTATTTACATTTCAATATTATTACACCGGTAAAATTAAATATATTTACGTAGAAAAATCAATTTTAAAATAAATTGGCAAGAAACACGCATAATTTTTTTTAACATTCGAGTTGTAATGAACAAGGTACATGGACTTCACAAATAAATATCCCTTAACATTAACATGCCAAAATGCAGTGGTTCTCTCAACCCTTCTATATGGATCTGAGACATGGGTATTACACAGAAAGTTCTGAGACATGGGTATTACACAGAAAGTTCTGAGACATGGGTATTACACAGAAAGTTCTGAGACATGGGTATTACACAGAAAGTTCTGAGACATGGGTATTACACAGAAAGAAACTAAGACTACGTGATCGCTTTCACCAAAGATGCTTGCGCTCCATCATGGACATACGGCGGCAGTACCGCACTACAAACAACAATGTCCTTGAGAACGCCTGTATGGACAGTATAGAGGTACTTCTTATGGGCCGACAGTTTTCAGAACGAGACAGCTGGAGGTCACTTACAAAGGCCGTGGGATACACATTTGAGACCTAAAGAAAATCCGCTGCCAAGGACAGGCGCAGACGGCGAAAAGAAAATTTAAATGGACAACCGGCGGACAATGGTTATGCCTGCGCTAGATGTGACAAAATATGTAGGTCACAGCTGGGGCTGCGTAGCCAAAGGAAATATTGCATTCCTCATTAATCTTCGGATTTGAAGACTAGACTTAGTAGTATCTTTAACCACGTTTTATAAGATTTATAGTTTTAAAAAATTCACTCCAAGATTATCTCTCGGTAAGTATTTGGTTATAGTGTCAAGGAAATGGTCTCTCAATGAGTATTGGGTTTAAGTGACACTTCTGTTTGATACTTACAAATATTTGTTGCAGACATATGTCAAAGGGCTGTAAACTGGACATGGTACAAACTCCATCTTGTACCATTCCTGTCTGCAGGCGGTGGCTTGGGCCACGTGACAAGGTTTCTGCGGATAAGGAACGTCGAAGCAGCCTCCACAGGATTCTAAATATACAAACATATAAACATGCATCCTTATGAAAAAAAAATGTTTAATCTTCAAATATTATCTTTCTTATAAATTGCAGACGCTACTTCGAATGAAAAGATAATTATGTCCTACGAGTATCCTTATATCAATCTGGTCATGCATGTATGATAACATGATTTAAATAGGGAAATAGAGTTATTAAGGCCTTTAAGGGACATCAAACTCTACATTAGTCTAAACTACTTTGAACTTTAAACCAACGAAATCACCATTCCGCCGGCCTTTCTGAACAATCGTTCTGACTGGGAGGGATCCAAGCAGACACAAATGGATCACATCGCTATTTCCAGTGGCTCGAATCCCAAGACTCTGGGGACGAGAGGCGAAACCGAATTCCGAGCACACCGGAGGATCCCATCTATTTTTCTTCAATGTACTACAGTGTCCGTGCGGGCGTCCGGTTCTTTGGGTACCTCAACGGGCAACTTGTTTGCTACTCTATTGGCCTAGTCATCTCCCTTGACGAGCCTTTCCACCAGGCACCAATGAGGGGCTTGGTAGCGTTGCCTGACTGCTACCCTCTCCAACAATTGCTATTTACAGTGACGTGGGTGGTTCTTGTTGGCTCTGACTAAACCCAAATAGAGCCTTACTGTACTTAATACATAGGACGATAAGAGCAGGGTTCTGACTGAACCCCAATAGAGCCTTACTGTACTTAATACATAGGACGATAAGAGCAGGGTTCTAACTTAACCCCAATAGAGCCATACTGTACTTAATACATAGGACGATAAGAGCAGGCTTCTGACTGAACCCCAATAGAGCCATACTATACTTAATACATAAGACGATAAGAGCAGGGTTCTGACTGAACCCCAATAGAGCCATACTGTACTTAATACATAGGACGATAAAAGCAGGCTTCTGACTGAACCCCAATAGAGCCATACTGTACTTAATACATAGGACAATAAGAGCAGGCTTCTGACTGAACCCCAATAGAGCCATACTGTACTTAATACATAGGACGATAAGAGCAGGGTTCTAACTTAACCCCAATAGAGCCATACTGTACTTAATACATAGGACGATAAGAGCAGGCTTCTGACTGAACCCCAATAGAGCCTTACTGTACTTAATACATAGGACGATAAGAGCAGGCTTCTGACTGAACCCCAATAGAGCCATACTGTACTTAATACATAGGACGATAAGAGCAGGGTTCTAACTTAACCCCAATAGAGCCATACTGTACTTAATACATAGGACGATAAGAGCAGGCTTCTGACTGAACCCCAATAGAGCCTTACTGTACTTAATACATAGGACGATAAGAGCAGGCTTCTGACTGAACCCCAATAGAGCCTTACTGTACTTAATACATAGGACGATAAGAACAGGCTTCTGACTGAACCCCAATAGAGCCTTACTGTACTTAATACATAGGACGATAAAAGCAAGGCTTCTGACTGAACCCCAATAGAGCCTTACTGTACTTAATACATAGGACGATAAAAGCAAGGCTTCTGACTTAACGTTTTGCATCAGCTTCACAAGAGACTAAAGTTTTTAAAGCACAATAGTTCAGTTCTGATCGATGCTTTTTTTTTCAGTATATATTAAAAACCTCAGAACAGCACTTACAAAGCTCAGCAACAACAGCAAAAATACTGTAATTCAATGGATACCAGCTCATATAGAACTAGAAGGAAATGAGAAGGCTGACACACTCGCCAAGAGTGGGAGAACTAACACACTAATAAACTCTGCACTCTATCCAGAAGAATTGAAGAAATTAATCGTAAATAAAATAAATGAGAAATGAGCGAGCTTTCATCCAAATCACAAGAAAGATGACGCCTACTATAAGCTATCCTGACAAGACCAACGTCTAATCTTTCGACTCAGGACCGGACACAACAGAATGCGACAACACATGTACCGGAAGCTCAAAATTGGAACCAGTGAAATCTGCCCATGTGGAGTATCACCAGAGAATGCAGACCACGTCCTCCAAAACTGCTCTCTATACCAAGAGGCCCGTATAAGACACTGGCCCCAAATCACCCCAATAGAAAGGAAACTATATGGAGAGCTCCCTGATTTGGAAACCACTGCGCAGTTCTACTTATCTGAACACTCCAACATAACAATGAGAACGAAGAAGAAGAAGTAGAAGGTGAATTATGATATAGAGCTCTACTTTCAAACAATCAATGTCCTAAATGTTCCTGCCATAACCAAAATGAGGCTGAGGTGTAGGATACAATCAATTACGGATACAGTGGTCTTTACATTTTTAGTAGATGAAGTATTATTTGAGATAAGCCTTTTCAGGATGTTGGAAATAAAGTGTATCACTTTACTGTTTATTTATAACATTAATTCATGGTTTTTTAACAAGTTGACAGATACCGCCATATTAGACAAGAGAAATAATGACTAAAATAAATATATGAAATAAGAACATATTTAGCAAAGTAGAGTACATTTACAATGTCTACTAATTTCTTATTAATATTAATAGCATTATTATTATTATTACTGTTTAAAAGTGACAATATAAGAGCCACCTTTATTAAATAGATTTCACACAACAGTATCAAAGAAATTTAATTTAAAGGTAATAAATGGATCTTGAGGAAAAGTATGCAAGAATTAGAAACATTTACATTTTTTACTCAACACGTTTTTCTTTTTTTCCTTTCAATAAACCAGTTGAGCCCCTATACAGAGACGTAGCTAGGGTGGGAGGAGGAAAAGAGAGAATTAGAAAATCCCCCAGGGCCTCAACCAACATTACATATTAAATATAACGCAAAATGCAGGGGCCCCCAAAGAGGTCAAGGCCCCCAGGGCCACCAAATGATGGCAAATACCTAGCTACGCCACTGCCCCTATAGGTCTTGGGTCCAGGCGCAATGATCCCTTTGAGCCATTGTTGCTATACCACTGGGCAATGTATCTGATCTTAGAATATGAAAAATGAAATCGTCAGCCTTGGCTTTGGCCACATAATTCCATTGTGTACAGGAGTCCAGAGATGAATAGAATAGAATAGATCAATGTATATGTATTTCAAGCGATTTAAATACTATAAAGAATTTTTGACTGTAGCAGACTCTGTCGAAAATAAAACGGTGACAATTGAAAGATCTGTATTTTCTCTTAGATGCGATGAAGGCGTAACCATTATTGCTTTTAAGAAATTAGCTCATTTGGGATAATTGACATTCCAAAATAATTCAAATTTAAAATTTCATGTCTTTTTTAGGAATTGGAACTCTCAACCATGTGCATCTACATCTTTATGATGAAACAATTTTATAGGATTATGATCAAACTGAAAGAAGTATATCTCGTAATCTTTAGAAGAGTAAAGCTCCCCTTTCAGATCTTGAATTCTATGGGGCCCTCTGTTAACGAGGGTGTCATGTGGCCAGCACAACAAAGAAAAAGGCTTTTACTTTCCCCAACTAATGCTAGGAGCTCATTAGAGCTGAGTAGACTACGAGGCGCCCTAAGGATCCCGAAATAAAAAATTCAACTTTGAACAGAATTCGATCCCGGGAACCACAGCGCGGAAGCCAAGCTCGTTACCTCTCAGCCACTGTATCTCTCCTCTTAATGTTTAACCAGATAAAAATTTGGTTAAAGAAATATTTGTGGAAACTGATAACTTGGGTTATCTTTGTGTGCAGTTACAAATCTGGCATCAATCACGGCATCATTTACCTGCAAAAATTTCAGCGCTGAAGCCACCAATTCCGTTTCTTATAGTTTTAAAGATGAGTACCATAGCATTACCGCTGCTGATTATTTTAGTCTGGGGCGCCAGGCCACAACAGAACCTGTGGTGAATTAAAAATATACTTCATACATCTAGTCTGGGGCGCCAGGCTACCAAAATAAAAAATTAGTAAAGTTTCAAGACATTTCCAACTATCTTATCAAACGAAGACATGTTACCTGGCCCCGGTGTATCCGAAACTTAAATTATACTTGATCTCCAGATAATCCTGGCACACAGAGTAGTTGGAGACTGGACAGTCCAGATGCCTCATAAAGTTGTCTGGTTTTACCTCTAGATGTATCCTCATACCTGGACGAGTCTGAAATGTGAAGCCTACAAATAAATCAACGATTCCTTCGGAAGAACATTTATGTACTAGCACATCCTTTCACTAAATGAATATTATTATTATATAAAGTAAAGTAAAGTTCCCCTTTCAGACCTTGCAATCTATAGCGCAGATGATGTTAAGGTCATCCGTTTCTTTAGCCAAAGGTTAACGAGCAGGGTGTCATGAGGTCAGCACAACGACCAACCGCCTATACTTTCCCCAACTAAATTCAGATAACCATTTAGGGCGACCTAAAAATTATGAAATTCAAATTACCATTCTGAACCAAAATTCGAATCCAGATTCACAAGTTCGTAAGCCTAACCCTTTAGCCACAGTACCCCAATTATTATATAAGGTTGGAAAATATTTATCCTAAACAGGTAAATAAATAAAGAGAGCTTTTCACTCGACTCTTTTAAACAGCTAAATTGAACAGACTTTATTATCAAAAAGACAATACGATAAGCAGACGTAGAATCAAGCAGACGCAGAGACAAGCAGACGTAGAGACAAGCAGACGTAGAGACAAGCAGACGTAGAGACAAGCAGACGTAGAGACAAGCAGAGACAAGCAGACGTAGAGACAAGCAGACGTAGAGACAAGCAGAGACAAGCAGACGTAGAGACAAGCAGACGTAGAGACAAGCAGAGACAAGCAGACGCAGAGACAAGCAGACGTAGAGACAAGCAGACGTAGAGACAAGCAGACGCAGAGACAAGCAGACGTAGAGACAAGCAGACGTAGAGACAAGCAGACGTAGAGACAAGCAGACGTAGAGACAAGCAGAGACAAGCAGACGTAGAGACAAGCAGACGTAGAGACAAGCAGAGACAAGCAGACGCAGAGACAAGCAGACGTAGTGACAAGCAGACGTAGAGACAAGCAGAGACAAGCAGACGTAGAGACAAGCAGACGTAGAGACAAGCAGAGACAAGCAGACGTAGAGACAAGCAGACGTAGAGACAAGCAGACGTAGAGACAAGCAGAGACAAGCAGACGTAGAGACAAGCAGACGTAGTGACAAGCAGACGTAGTGACAAGCAGACGTAGTGACAAGCAGACGTAGAGACAAGCAGACGTAGAGACAAGCAGACGTAGTGACAAGCAGACGTAGTGTAATATACTAAGTCAATTCATAACCTTAGAAACAAGGCTTTATTTCAATAAAACACGACTGATACACACAATAACACAGTACAGACTGGTCACGATTCACAGACTACGATAATGCGAACACGATTACAAATACTAGCACGATTACAAGCACGGGTAACACACAAGTTCATTTAACGATCACTCCACGTAGAGACAAGCAGACGTAGAGACAAGACTATGTTTAATCTGAAAAAAACTTAGTGCAGTGTTTTACAAACGTTTACTATTAACTTGCTCTAGACCTAAAAACAAAACAAAAAAAAAAACTTTCGCGGCTCTTTATCCCGCATTATTTATTGCATGCTTTTTATTTTTGCAATAGTTTCTTCAAAATAAACGTTTTGAAAGATGTATATCACAAAACAGTATCAAAACAGTATGAAAGGTTCTACTTAGAAGACAAAACAATAGTAAATAATATCGTTTTTACTTGATTAATACAAATGTGATTTTGCAACTACAATGCGAATATGAAAGATTTTTTTTTACTTGATAAAAAAAAGCATGTTCCTGCGCCCCCCCCCCCCTAAATGTCAACACGTGGCACCCTACAGTTTGAGAAAAGACTGACATGCAATGACATTCTTACATAAAAAAAAGACACATTGACACTTAAGCATCAAAACAGACATATTGACAGCAAAACAAGAAAAACAAAAAGCACGTCTCACCTGAAAGTGCCAGTTACACTGTGTGCTGCCCACGTAAGCCCATGGATAACCAGGCGATCTGACTGTATATCTCACCCCACTGTCTATGAACAAAGGTCCTCCACAGTTGGCCCCTGCATGTTGAATGATAAACAAAAAGTCCTGTCGTTTTTTACTTCGATATCATTATCACTTCTATCTATTTTCTCGAAAACCACCTGCCCCCCCCCCTCTTTTTCAACACGAAAAAAAAGAAAGTAAATTATAAGGAAAAAAAAAAACAGTTTTTTTCTATTACTATTTTCGAAGTCCTATTTTTTTTTTTTTTTTTTTACATTTTTAGAGGATCCAAAATGGAATAGCTACTATAAGTCTTATGTGGTCTGTCTCTGTCGATCTGTCTCTGTCGGTCTGTTCGTCAGTCTTGTTTTGTTTGCGAGAAAGGGGGGAGAAAGAAGGAGTTTCTGACTGAAGGTTACCGAGACAAGTTTTTTTTTTAATTTTAATTTGCACGACTTGAATTCGAACTCAAGGGAGTGAAACCTACTCAAACCAATACACTAACCACTGTGCCAGCGAAGTTCTTATGAAATTCAGAAGGTTTCATGGCTATCTATTGTTGGCGACGACCTAATTCTTTATACAAAAGTATAAAGGGGACTAATTCAACTTATACCACCACATAAGTCGAGTACGATTTCTTTCCCTTGTTCGATACCAAACAAAATAATTAATTACAAATAATTAACCAACTAATTGTATAATGGTTTTTATTGATTCTTTGTATGTCAAGCAAAAGAAATAAACATTTCAACTTGATTGAGCGTGTAATTGTTTGGTAATTTCTGTCGTTTTTTTAAATCTATTTTCATACTCTACGTACCCACAGATGAAGCAGGTGATTGACAGACTGTGCCGCTAAGACCATCTGGACAGCGACATCGACCGCAATCTTTGGGGTCAGGGTAACCATCATGAAGACAGGGCATTGTGGCAGCAGGACAAGAGTCTGAAATAAGGAGGCACGACAGAAATAGAATAATGGTCAAAATAAAATAAAAAATGCCGGAAGTACGTGTACACTGAAGCGCTATGATAATACAGTGCGCTCCATTCTGACCCTACGATCTATGGAACAGATCATGCAAAGGTCTTCTGTTTCCTTGGCTCATGTTAACGAAGATGCCATGTGACCAGCACAACGAACCAACGACTTAATATAATGCTAAAAAAACAAGGGGAAATAATGTGTTTATTGTGAAAATTCTCAAGTATCCCCTTCATTCTACACAACATTAGACATGCATCACATATGTTATTTCCTAAGCAAATTAAACAGCATGCAAAATAAGGCATACTAACTTTCTCACAATATGTTTGTTCTGTTCAATATATATATATATATATATATATATATATATATATATATATATATATATATATATATATATATATATATATATGGGAAATCAATTAAAAGTCTATTAGTATAATTTATACTTTATATACCTTGTAACATTATTTATTACTAAAAATGAACATATATAGTTAATGAAAACTACTGCCATTATATCTGTTTGACTAGCATGAAGCCAGATCAGTGTAAAACAAACATTATATGTCACATTTACCCTCAAGCTCATTAAGAAAAAATAAACATATGAATATTATAAAATTAATTTTCAGGCACTATGTTGATTTCCAGGTTGGTTTCAAAGAGTTGCCCTTAGGCTAGCTTTTATGAAATTGTTTTTATACGAAATAGAAGCCCACTGGTAGTTTTCGCTGTAACCTGCATATGAGTTAAACTGCAACACTGGACGAGTAATGTACTACAATAAAACTACCCCAGCCATCACTAGGAATACAGTATTAGTCAAAGTAGGTGGCTGTTTTAGTTTTCTCGTCCCTTTCTACTATCTACTGACTACAATATTCCTTACCTTTACAATATGCCAGGTTGGCCAACTTCACGTCAAAAAACGACATGGCCTCTCTTTGGCCAAGATCTCTTTGAAGTAACGGGTCACGTGATTCTAGTGTAGGACGTCCATTTTGAGAAAAAAACTAGAAAAGACAATTAAGGAAAAGCCAAAAGCAATTATTCTTTATTCAAGGTAGTAATATTCTTATTTCAGAGATGATGAACTCATTAGGAATACTCAAACCACTGTGGATAGCTTTATAACTTAACCCTTGAAGAGATTTAGTACTGTTAGTAACTGTTTAACTAAAACATTAAATGATTGGGAGTCGACTGAAGCATGACTATCGTCAGTGGCTTTCGAATCACAATAGACTTTAAAAAAATATCAATTCTGAATTATCGTTCCTACCGTTGAGCCATAGTGCATTATAGAGCCCACATCGTAGGGTACGCCCATGTTGTCCATGTCTCCCCAGTTTTCCTGACGAGGATAAAATGTAGTCAACAATTCGAATGATATATTAAATATGTCATATATTTACATATTAATCAACTTAGCAAGGTGAAGGTTGGAAGCCATCTTGGCGCCAAGGAAACAAAGCGTGTGGTCATCTTCAATCACAAAGGAACATGTTCATTGGTTAATCAAAGTTTGTGACATGGTGTACATCTAAGCAACATCTGTGCTTACGTCAATTTTGTGTAAATATTTCTCTCTTTTTCTGTCACTCCCTTTCTCTTTCTCTATATTTCTTTTTCTTTTTCATCTCTTTCTCTCTTATTCTTTTTTGTCCTCTTTTTCTATTTCTTTCTCTTTATATATTTCTTTCTCTTTATATATTTCTCACTTTTCTCTCATTTAAAATCTATTTACTATATATTTCTTCCTTTCTATTGTTCTCTTTCTCTCTCTTTCTCTCTCTCTCTCTCTATCTATGTATCTATCTATCTTTTTCTAACTCTCTCTCTCTAAGACACAAGTAACTCCGAATTAATAATAAAAAAATAACATGTGTGTATTGGGTTATGGCTCCAGAACAGGGAGGCCGCATGCTGAAAAACTCGGATTCTGTCCCTTTGTGTTCTCAACATGTGCTGGCGACATAATGCCCCCCACCCACTCCAAACCGGCCACCATGGAATAAGACATATCTTACTTTATCATCTGTGCGTGAAGTAAAGTAAAGTTCCCCTTGCAGACCTCGTGGTCTATAGGGCAGTTGATGTAAAGGTCATCTGTTTCAGTGGCCTTGGGTCAACGAGGGTGTCATGTGGCCAGCACAATAACCGACCGCTTTCACTTTTTCCCAACTAATGTCAGGTACCCGTTAGAGCTGGGTGGACTTTGAGTCGCCCAAAGATCTTGAAATTGAAAATCCCAGGGGGCCCCCAAAGAGGTCAAGCCCTCTCGGGCACCAAAACGATGGAAAAATCTTAGCTACGCCCCTGGTAATTGGGATGAAAAGAGTTAAAGAGTTGAAGAGCTCACCCGTTTGAAATTAAACTCCTCCCCTCTCTTGACGTTGTCTTCAATGTAAGTGACGTAATCGTCTCGGTCAGGCCTGGACTGCTCATGCCAAAAACCAATGGCGTGACCCAGTTCGTGGAGAAGAATACCTTTCTGGATATAGAGAACAAAAGAATATAGACAAAGAGATTGAACAAAGACTTTACACGCAGAACACAATCTCCGAACTTAAAGCAAAGAAATGAAACAACATAAGTAAAGAACGTACACAAAGAACTTAAAGAACACAGGCAAAGAACTTAAAAACATAGGCAAAGAACTTAAAAACTTAAAAACATAGGCAAAGAACTTAAAAACTTAAAAACATAGGCAAAGAACTTAAAAACTTAAAAACATAGGCAAAGAACTTAAAAACATAGGCAAAGAACTTAAAAACATAGGCAAAGAACTTAAAAACTTAAAAACATAGGCAAAGAACTTAAAAACATAGGCAAAGAACTTAAAAACAGGCAAAGAACTTAAAAACATAGGCAAAGAGCTTAACCAAACAGCATAAAACAAAACAAAAACTGTTTTCTCTAGTTGAGCAGTAATGTAGTAGACTCTAAGTAGAGACTGTTCCTTGCGTTACCTCAAAACATCCTTTAGCTGTAGAGATTTCTTGAAGCTGGAAGGCTTTCTCCCGACCAACGTATGACCAGCACCTATAGAGGTTAAAAGTACCAGTGACAAATATATTCATTCATCATAAATACACACACATACTAAATAGTTGATAGAATGCTCAAAGTCATTGCAGCTCAAAGAAGGAGACTAACAGTAGTATGTAGAGGATTGGGTGGCCGAGTGTTAAATTTCTAAGAAAATCTTTTAGAGCCATTTTTGAGAACAGCTTTCCAGGTCCCTTGATCCATGTTCCTGCAGGTTCCACGAAGATCTCACTTGAATAGGGGTATTGTAATGACGTTTTGTGTGCACGTTTAGATTACTGTTAGGTTTTCTCTAAAACTAACATTCTAAAACGTTTTGAAGTTATACACAACTCTAGACCAGTATCTACAGACCAGTATCTATACAGTATCTATAGACAACTCTTGCTACAAATCTTCCAGGCCTTGTCAGTCACTAACGTCATGATTATTTCTTGTTGCTTTAAATGTTGCCTTTAGATGAACTAAACAGAAAGATTTATCTTCGATCTGTTCGATCCCAATAAGCTCTTAATCATTGGAATGAAAGGGGAGGGGGGGGGGGGTCTTGTGTTCGCTGAAGAGAGGAGGCAGGCGTCCTCCACCCAGTAACTCACCCTTCGTCTTTTCTGAAGTCCAATATCGGCTTGTTGGGATAGTCCAGGCCGACCTCTTGAAACGTGATACAGGTTAGGTCGGTGAGTTCTTTCATTGCAGACAGAATGACGGCCTTCTCTGTCGCATCTGAAGTGGAAATATTACATCTAGTCTTTAAAAGCAAAATTCAGTTTCAGTTGTGTAATATCTAAAAATTTTTATGATATAAGTATCATTACAATAAAAAAAAAATTGTTACATGGGCTTTAAAACTTTTTTTTTCCGGTAATAAAATAGGTTTATACGAAGATCCACTGCTATGCACTGAGATATTGCTAAAATTATAGCTCAATCATTTAGTTGGCAACAGTGAAGATCAGGTTTATCGTTCTTGACACTAGTTATTGTTAATACCGCTTTTGAGGTTATGACAGTGGTCAGTAATTAACAAGGGTGAAATGAGTAACAAAGGTAGCGGTCTCAAACAAAGAGCACAAGTTTTGTTGGTTCTTATATAATGCCGAGGATAACACGCCAACTTTTAAGTCAACTTACTGAGAAAATATTTATGGCTGTCGTTAAATCTATATGGAATAGGAAGCGCCCATTTCTTGTCTTCCTCTGATGTCATTTTTCTCTTCTTTCGGCTTCTGGAAGAGGTCAGAATCATCTCGGCTTCTTTGGCTGTCAATCTGATATCACCTTCAAACAACACTTCACTCGGGAGTTTGTCAGTGGTCTGGAAAACAAAATTTGGATTGTTCATTCGGAATATGTTTCTTATTAAGGACGAAAAACGGAAGTAAATGTCAATCTATATGGATGTAGAGGTTTGACCCACATTTCAAAATTAGTGTATTACAATTTCATATGGAAGTGAAGTAAAGAACGAAAAACTATGGAGGAGGGGGGGTAGGAAATACAGGTACGTTGTTTCGGGAGGGTCTCGGGGTCTTGGGTTCAAATCCCTGTAAAGACTGTAATGTTGAGACTTGGGATATTTAGGACGTCACTGAGGGTACCTGAAATTAGTTGTGGAAATTAAAGTTCGGTTGGTCGTTGTGCTGGCCACATGTCTGGGCCTCCTTTACTGATAGAACGACTATAGTGCGTCTCGTAGAAAGCTTCTTTTTATGTTGCTGTGGAACCCTCGTGAGTGATCCCCGCCCAATAATATCGCAGGTTAGATAAGGTGGCATTCGCTTTGGTGGCTACATGACACCCTTTTTTTACCGTCGGCCATAGAAACAGATGACCTTTACATCATCTGCCAAATAGATCGCAAGGTCCGAAAGGGGAAGTTTTTTTTTTAATTTAATTCTTATCAGTTGACCTTTTTTTTTATTGCCCATAGTCATCTACCCTGACTATGTCTATGTGTAAGCTTTGCCTGTTAGTTTCTTTAAAACCAATTGTAATTCCATTCCATACTCTCAAACAATATGTGCTTTTAACTGCCAGGGTCCCCGGGCATCAGGTCAATGTCGTATTATAGCATTGGTGACTCCAGGCACCTCCTACTTTATGGGCCCCTGACCTTAGTTTAAACTATTCAATAAGCAATGCCTTCAATTGAAGGGAGGGGCGTGGCTGAATGGTTAAGCGCTTGGCTTCCGAACCTGGTGTCCTGTGTTCAAATCTCGTTGAAGACTTTTGAGTTTCGAGATTTTTAGGGCACCCCTGAGTCCAGCCAACTCTAATGGGTACCTGACTTTCTTTCGTGAAAGTAAAGGCGGTTGGTCGTTGCGCTTGCCACATGACACCCTGTTCGTCAACCGTTGGTCAAACAATCAGATGACCTTAGCATCATCATCGCAAGGTCTGAAAGGGAACTTAACTTTTCTACTTACTTTTGTACTCTCATACATTAGGTCATCCTACAAGATAAATAACTGACCGAAAACTGAACTAAAACACAAATAGAACTATTGTTAATTATTGCTAACATATTTTGGTTTGTGAAACATTCCCATTGAATCTAAATCTATACACGCCCTAAAACATTTGTATTTAAATATGTATATATATATATATATATATAAAAGCAGGCGTATCTGGCTGCCCTTGTCTACCATCCAAATGTGTGGAGTATTGTCAGTTCGACTCAAATCCGATGACTTTCGTGGGTGTGGGCGAAATACTTGAAGATATATCTTAGTTGAACTTCTATCTCCCCCCCCCCCCACCTTGTCTTGTAAATGAAAACGGCCGCTCCTCGAGTAACAAGTACATTTAGAGGTGTTTCTTGAAATTGTATTTCCAGGTGAGAAGTTGTTGGGAGGTTGCAAAGCTAAAATCTCTCCCAGCGCCCCACCCATTTCCGCACTCCCCCCTTCAATAACACACACACACACACACATCTGTACGATAACTTACCCTCGATGTATTGTAACCTCTCACCATTTCTTGTTCAAGTTTCTGTATAATTAAGCTGACTTCTTTCAGGTCATTTTGACTTTGTTCAATTTGCGTTGCTGTCTGGGGAAAGAAAAACAACAATAAAGACTTCAAGTTCAAAGTTCACTTTTGTTTTTGGGAGGGGGGGGGAGTTTCAGAATCGTTGTTTTATTGTAGTGCATTAAAAGTTTATTTTCCTTAGGACTTTGGAATATCAAGAACAAGAGGCCCGTTTATTTTTTATTTTTTTTATTTTTACAAATTTAAAATGTCCGTAACCATTTCTCTCGGTCAGATGGGCAGAGTTCAGAAAATTAGAATGGACCTCATTCACCAATCGTAAACAGACAACATTTAGCCTCGTGAGTCTCTATCTCTTCTATACAAATGAAATAATACACACAAAATTATCACGTGACTAAATGTTGTTTGTTTACGATTGGTGAAGAGGTCCATTAATGGAAAGTCGCAAGGCCTCTTAAGTTTAAATATGACTTTTCAACACCGTATTCTGTATTTACAAACCAAATAGGTTCCTACTTTAGAAATATGACCAATACTAATGAACATTTAAAAAAAATGGTGTAAATTTTTTTGTTGGCTATTGCGGCCATATTGGAAGTGTTATTTATTTATATTTATTTATATTTTATACGTACTTTATTTTATTGCTGAAAATAACTAAAGTCCAACTAAAACCTATTTGCTGCTCTTGAGGCAATGGTTCTCATTTGTCCATAAACTTTACTGGGGGCACTTCCAAGAGTTCAATTACAAATCGCTCTCCTGTGATAGTAAGTGTATGTGTTTTGAGTGGCTGGTAGTGCAGTGTGTGTGTGCCTGTGTATGAATTGGCCGTTTTTATGACACTTGTGACAGGTTTCCCCATAAGCTGGGCACTGACGTGGTCTGTGTTCCTTGCCACAATAGCTACAACTCACATTTACTTTTTGTTCTTTTAAAGCTATTGGTAGCTGAATTCACAACTAGTACCCCACTTTCTTCATTCTTGAGCTTAAGCTGCCATTCAGTTGCCTCAGCTGCCCGACATATATTTTCAGCTTGTTAAGGTCTAGGTCTGGTTCTCTCAAAAGTCTTGCTCGGATGTTCTCATTCCTTATGCTACCAACTATCATATCCTTTATTAGGGAATCTTTAAGCAAATCAAACTCACATGTCTTTGCCTTGAGTTTTATGTCAGTGACAAAGCTGTCAAATGACTCTCCTTCATGTTGAGATCGCTGGAAAAGACATGTCTTTCAATGGTAAAATTTTTTCTTGGTAGACAGTACTTCTCGAACTTATGAAGAATGCAGTGAAGTGTATGGAATGACTTACTAATCTCACAATCATAATACTCATTATCCGTCCAATAGAAAAAGTTATAGACTTGCACTGCTTCTTGGCCGATCACATGCAATAATGTCATAGACTTCTCTGCTTTTTGTATCCAGTCCACTTGCTATCGAATATATCTGAAAGGATTGTTTGAACCTTTTCCAATTTTCTGCTACGTTGCTATTTAATTCCAGCGGTTGTGGCAGGTGGAGTCGGTCCATCTGACACCATGTAATAGACCCACTAAACCAACACGAGCTTCAATAAACACAATGATTTTATTAGTCTCTATTTCTGCTCTTTACTCCAGCCACTTGTTCTCTAAACTGACTTCCTTTTACACACAGTCCTGACACACTGCTGTTCACTCAACCATGTACACTCAAGTTCCACTGGTCATTTCATACACAGGCACACACACTGCACTACCAGCCACTCCAAACACATACACTTACTATCACACTCCTTGCAATCTGTATGTTTTGATAAGATCCAAGAATATGAACTTTACTGTCAGCCAAAACTATTCTCGTTTTTTTTTGTGACATTTTCAATGGTTAACGTGGTCTTTCTATTTTTACCCGCCAATCGACCAATGGCTCTGGCAAGATGATCTTTTTTCAAATGTTTCACATCAGTAACATCGAAACTTTCTAAATAAAGGTAAAATCCAAGCGAAGAAGCGCCAACGCATCCTCCACTTGAAAGCCAAGTATAAAAGCTTTGACAGAATCCTCTGCTCTTTGTAAAGCTCCAATGTCATCCGTCTCCATCCAAGCCTTAGTTTCAACAACTCTCTTTTTGGAAACAAATCTTATGTTTAGTTTTAGATTCTCCACGATGGGGGCAAATATTTTGAGCCAATCTTTTTGTACAGGTGAGTATCTGTGTTGAGGAATTGGTACTCTATTAATTTCTACTTTGGAAGCTGTAGTAGTTGCAGCCCTTAATGGCTGGAAATGCGGTCTCTTTGATGAAGGATTTGAAATCACTTGTATCTATATCTGGCTGTGTTCTTTTTCTTAATGTTACTTTGGGTTGTACAAACTTCTCTTCAACAACATGTTCTGCTTTACTATCGGTCTCCATTTTTGTTCATGATATCTAAAAGCCGCTCCGCTGGGCTACATTTTGAAACAACAAATGAATGTAATTTATAAAATAATGAAACCGGTACATTTTCTAGTTTTAAGTATCTTGAATATTATTTTTTTGAAGAGACAAATTACATATTAATTGTAATAAAAACAGAAAAAACATGTTATGCATAATAACTAGCTTATGAAAGTTGTAATGTTTAAAATAAGCTGGCAAAGTGTCTAGGAGATTTATAGATATTTGGCACAGTAGTAGTAAAATAAGTGTTAGGGTTAGGGTTAGATCATATATAATTTTTGGAAATATTAACTTACAATCTTTTAAAAGACATTCTAAACAAAATATTGAAAGTTCCTTACAAATATATTTTTTTTCAAAATTCAATGTCAGATTTATGACATTACAATATAAAAACAATACTAAAAAAATTATAATAAAAGTTCAGATTGAAGTTAGGATTTTCTCACAGCCCAAACTCGAGTCAATGACATGTCACAAGTAAGCTTTCATAATACGTGTTCAATGACATGTCACAAGTAAGCTTTCATAATATATTTTTAAACACGTTATGTGGATATATAGGGGGAACAAATCAAGAAATGACTTGGAGAGAAATCAGCTGAGTTTAGATCCTATCAATTTTAATTCTGATTTCATGGCTTCAACTGGTCGACACGGCGCCATTCGTCAAGACATGCAGAATACATTCTATGTGGCATAATACATCACTTCTGAAACAAATACATGTGTATTTATGGGATGGGGGGGGGAGGGAGGTAATCTATTGTTTGATAGAATGCTCTTACTTCAGCCTAGTAATGGGACAAAGATGACATCCTCAAAACAATGTTTCTGGGTGACATGTCTGTGTATGAGTACTTGTGGAATAACAAAGCTTGTCCAGTTCGAGTTTTGTTTAAAATGTTATTTCAATGGACTTCTACGAAAAAGAATGTTCCGATATTGGAGATTTTCACGATAAACAAAATAATGTCAAAGACACTCAATTGAACTTTCAAATGAAAAGGGAGGGGGGGGTTAGTAAAATTGTGTGAATGTTATCTTTTTATTTTTAACAGGATTTTCTAACGGTGAGTTCTAGAAAACATGAAGACAACTGCGACATTAGAAAGGAGCTAGCTAATCCACTGTATATCTCTTCTGTTACACATTTTAGACTGGCTCTTCTTTGTTCCACTCTGCTCTTACTCACATACTGTTACTTTTCTGTTACTTTTCTGTTACTTTTCGATCCTTTCTTTTTACAAAAAAAAAAAGCTATATAAATATTGTTAGAGCTGTGCTGTTTAGATTCTAAATGAGCTGTATTTATATTCATTTTGAACACACTAATGTGATATCTGCCTTGTCTAACCTGTCAGCTTCTAGGTCATTCCATCATGGTGACAGCTACTTCGACTTCCGGTCCTCACTTGTCCGAGTCTAGACAACTTTCCTGGCCTCATTTGCATGCATTAGAATTTTATATCAAAATGTTGAGAGATTTTAGAGGGGAAGCTTATTAAAATCATATTACAAATTTTAGGTATGAGATTTTGTGTACGAAGGCCCGCACTCCTATCTAGAATCTATATTGATCAGTTTAATGAATTAGCTTAAACCCTGTTCATCGAACTGACATCCACCTTCATAACATTTAGTCTTAAAGTGTTTTTATATTTTCCAAAGATATTTTATAGTTTTAATATCATGAAAGCAATGCATTTTATTTTTTACAATACCTCTAGTCAGGTCACACATTCGGAGTGAACAAAACCTTCTGGGCAATGGGTGAAAACGGCTCTCGAAAAAAAACAGCTCGATTTTTCTAGAAATTTGACAGTTGCTGTCTATTGTAAGGAAAGTAGTGCTAGCTCGATGGCCAGACTGGGAAAAATTCTTGTTTGACCATGATAATTTGTCAAAGAATAATAAAAAAAATAATTTAAATTTGGCAAGACAAGAGGACTAGAAAATACTTTCATTGATCAGACTATACTTCTTCGGGTATTTTCGCATGTAGGCACTATTCAATCAATTGATGTTTATGAATACTTTACGCAACGTCTTCTAAGTCTAGAACTAAAGGCTTATTAGAATAGTATCAGGTCTATTAGATTTATACATTAAATTAACCAGGATTTTTTTTCTCTGTCGGGGAAGGGGGGTAGGGTTCGAGATAAAAAAAATCTTTTTTTTAACTAACCTTCGTTACTTACTAAGAGTCAAATGAATGCCTTCAAGCCCAATGCTAGTGTTGCATATAATGATGGGTCGGCATCGATAGATTCTGGAAGAGCAGGCTATGGAGCCTACATCGACTTTCTTGGCCCTTACTCAGTCAAAATCTTTGGACCATGTGATAGTATTTGCAGCTTTAATGCGGAGACCATGGCAGTCTGTGAAGCCTTATAAGTCATTGACTCTCAACTCGGCGAGGGATATTTGAGGGCAACACAGATTGTTGTGGTCACTGACTCAAAATTTGTTCTACAGGCTTTGCATAACACTGGACCATGGCCCCCCAATATCGACACTGTCATCATGGCTTCACACAACAAAAAGCAGCGCTATGGCAGCCCTGTAATAATGCGGTGGGTACCGAGTCACATAGGTGTGACTGGCAACATTATTGCAGACTCCTTGGCCCACCAAGGAGGGCAAATTTAACCCACAGAACAGGCTGTAAGTTTTCATCATGCCCTAGCTATAATTCAAAAAACAGAAATGGAAGAGTGGTTTGAGTGCTGGGACAAGTCCAAAAAAGGCCGTGAAATCTGAGAGCGCATGAGGCGCCCTGACCGCACTTCCCCGTGATGGAGGCTGTCCAGGCCTGAGCAAGCTATTATGGCACAGTGCAGGACAGGCCACTGTCCTGTTGGCTCATATTTCTCATGGCTATGGCCAGATTTCGATTCACGGTGCCCCCGCTGCGGGGAAGAAGAGGAAACTGTGCCTCATATTCTGTTTGACTGCCCCAGACTCGACAGGTCTGGGAAACCAAAAATTCTCGACCTATATGGTGACATTTATGCACTATGCAAGACAGCAGGATTTCTGTCCAGGGCTTTTGCAAGAGAGGATTTAGGCCTCTCAAGCCCTCACTCAAATCGAGTTTGATGATGATGATGAAGAGCAAAATAATCGCTATAAAAATGTATAAAAAGGAGGTATTGTTGTTATTTTTTTTAAAATTATTTATTTATTATTTTAGCTATACCCGGAAGAAAAGCGTGCCAAATGAAAATTAGCGTGTTCCTCCACGACCAAAGCAATCGCCACCATAACCTGCGTCGACCTGCGATATGTGTGGACGGTAATGTTTCTTCAGAATAGACTCTACAGTCATATGAAAAAATAAAAACCTGCTCTAGGGTTGTCCACTAATGAAGGTAGCCAACAAACATTTTATTGCGCATAATTATGGTAATTAGTCAAAGTTGTTGTTTTCTACACCATTCGAATGTTAATTTGCCAAAGCTTAGAGATCTTCTTCAAAGAGTGAAACTATTAAATATCAAGATGATTTGTCTCATTTCCATTATATGGCAATATGACACAGAGTGGCTTTTCCTTGTCAGTATATTTTACTTTTCTACCCAACCAGAGAATGTCCTAACAGCAACTTACATGGTTAGTTACTCTAGGGGACACAATCTCCTACATAAACAGTCTCATTGTTTGTTTAACGTATATCTATCGGGTGTTCCTGTACAAGTTGAACAATTTTAAATCTCAGACAACTCCTCCAGATGAGGAATGGCGACAGACAAGATTCGAACTCGGGATTATCAAGATGACTTGTCCAGAACGCATACCACACGACCCTGTGGTGGTTACTTCTTTTCCAGAAAACCTGGTTTGGAAGTATCACGAAGGATAAAAGTGCATTAAATTACTTTCAATTCTAGTCCAATTGTTTCAAACGATACATTCTATTAAAGATCAATTGGGTTAGAATTACTTTGTTAGTGCTGTCGTTACTCGGCGCGCGCACGCTCGCGCTTACCTGGTGGTTCAAAGGTTGACAAATCGGAATTTAATGACCGCAGGCTTGATAGACGGGTAATGATCAAATGAGGAGATAACCTCAAATGTTTACAATTGATTTTGTCGTCAGGACATTTTTTTTGTAAAGTTATATTTAAAGTCATTTCCACCTTTTTTTTCAAGCACACACTCTCACATACATACCCTTGATCTCGAAATTGTTTGTATTCATATAAACCGGAGTATCCAACCTTGGTGTCAATCAGATAGAGGATCTTTTCAGATCGTCCAAAGAATAAATATTAGAGTATGACTAGAAATAAACAATGCAATTAGATACAGTAAAGAAATGATAATAAAAAAAAATACTGTCAGAATTATTAGTTAAATAAAGTATTCGCAGCTCAGAAGTAAAATTACAAAATGCAGAATGTTAAAGCCTATAAAATTGTGTGTAATGTGTGCATTACATAAACTGTAAAGTGCCACTTTCAGACCCTACGACCTATGGGGAAGAAGATGTTAAGGTTATTTGTTTCCGAGGTCTGACTTTACTTTTCCCCAAACTAATGTCAGATACCCATTAGAGTAGGGTGGACTCAACGCCGATTTGAACCACGAGACCCTACAGTTCGGAAGCCATGTGCATTACCTTTCAGCCACCTATCCAATTTGCATTACGAAAGTAGGAATGGTTAATTGTTTGAAATAGTAGCTTGCCGGAGGATAATCCCACACATTATGTTTATCTTTATATAAAAGTTTTACTAGCATACACAATTTATTAACTCTTCAATTCTCACTTTGTTTGACACTTCAAACCAATGAATTCTCCTACTTGAGATGTTTTCATAAGTCTAGTGTTTGCTGTCTCCCATGTACGCAATACGAAAACAAAAGAATGTAATGAGTATAATCTTGTGCACCCTATGGTACTTCGGGGACGTGCTGGCTGAATTGTAAGGCGATTGGCTTCTAAACCGAGAGGTCCAGGGTTCGAATCTTAGTTAATTTTTTTTTTAGTATCGGGATCTTAAGGACGCCCCTAAGTCCACCCAACTCTATAGGTACAGGACTTAAGTTGGGGAAATTAAAGACGGTTGATTGTTGTGCTAACCAAATGACACCCTGCTCGTTAACCGTTTGCCAAAGAAATATATGACCTTTACATCATCTGCCCCATAGATTGCTAGGTACCTTTAGTACTACGGAATGAACATTCTAAGTTCCTTATATAGCAGAAAGATTGTTGTTGTTGTTGTTTTAGTAGTTTTACTTGAGTTGGCAACATGTAGTCATCTGATCTTTCAGTGTCGTGTGCTTGCCATTTTTTTTTTATTGATTTCAAAATTTCTGAAACTATTCCTCTTTTCATGTTCTATGTTTAGTTTCTCTCGTATCATTCCCCCAAATGTCTCCTATTGCATACTTTTCTTACTAAATTTTTTGATTGCTAAATAAACCGAAATTCTAGGCCGAACTGGGAGTCGAACACTTAGTGAGGTTGCATGAGGGGACTCCTAAAATCCTTCTTAGCCATTTTTGTTGAGCCACATTTAGTCTTTTCTCAAATTTGGCAGACGACTATTATTATTATTATCCTCCTGAAATTTTTATTTTAAAAATGTATGAACATTCTTCTCACTTTTGTTTCCTGTCATCTGTTTCTTTGGCCAACGGTTAACGAGCAGGATGTCATGTAGCCAGCACAACGACCAAGCGCCTTTGCCGAAACAGAAAACCTTAACATCATCTGCCCGATAGACCGCCTGGTCTGAAAGGGGAACTTTATTTTGCTTCTAACTTTTGATGTTGAAAAAAGTGATACAACGGAAAGTGATACAACGGAAAGTGATACAACGGAAAGTGATACAACGGAAAGTGATACAACAAAAAGTGATACAACAAAAAGTGATACAACGAAAAGTGATACATTGAAAAGTGATACAACAAATAGTGATACAACGGAAAGTGATTCAACGGAAAGTGATTCAACGGAAAGTGATACAACGGAAAGTGATACAATAAAAAGTGATTCAAGGGAAAGTGATTCAACAAAAAGGGATACAACGAAAACTGATACAACCAAAAGTGATACAACAAAAAGTGATCCAACGAAAAGTGATACAACGGAAGATGATACAATGAAAACTGATACAATGAAAAGTAATTCAATGAAAAGTGATACAATGGAAAGTGATACAATGAAAACTGATACAATGAAAAGTAATTCAATGAAAAGTGATACAACGGAAAGTGATACAACGAAAAGTGATACAACGGAAAGTGATACAACAAAAAGTGATACAATGAAAAGTGATATAACGGAAAGTGATACAACAAAAAGTGATTCAACAAAAAGGGATACAATGAAAAGTGATACAATGAAAAGTGATACAGAGGAAAGTGATACAACCAAAAGTGCTATAACCAAAAGTGATACAACCAAAAGTGTAACAACCAAAAGGGTTACAACCAAAAGGGTTACAAGGGTAGCTCAGATGCAAGCACATTGAAAGGATCAGTCTGTAATTGCAAGATTGTTTTACAAAAAAAAATGAATGTTTTAAAAAGTGTATGTACATTTTGTCTGCATCCCTGCCCGTCCCTCTCAACCTTTTTTTTATTTACATCGTTTCTCCAGCATTGTCGGTCTAGGAGAAAACAAGATAGAAAGAGAGAGAGAGAGAGAGAGAGAGAGAATAAAGAGAAAATGAAAAAGAAATAGATACATATAGAGAGTAAGTAAGCGAAAAAGAGAGCCAAAGAAAAGGAAAAGGAGAAAGTTAAAAAAAAGAAATAGTGAGAAAAGGTGAGAGAGAGAGAGAGAGAGAGAGAGAGAGAGAGAGAGTAAAAGAAAAAAAAGAAAGAAAACTTAAGAGGGAGAGAGAGAAGGAAAGAGAGAGCGAGAGAGAGAAAATGAAACAAATCTAGAAAGAGAGATAGAGAGTAAGATGAAAAAGGAAAAAAAAAAAAACCTAACAAAGTCGAGCTGCCACGACACAGCTAAAATACTTTGAGGGTCGACTTCATTCGTCCCCCCTGACAGGTGAACAAGGGTACAGGTGCTAAGCTCCATGTCCCGTGGTAACAGCTTCTCCAGACGTTTTCTAATGACTGTAAGCCACTGCGGGGCGTCAGGCTACCTGTTAGCAAGTGTGGGAGCAGTGGTTTTGGAGCGAGACATTATCGCGCATTCCCACACCTATTTGACCGCTGTTCGCCTGGGACAAAAATATATCTATGCCAAGCCTTACAGCCAGGAGATATTAATTAGATTTGTAATTGGTAGTTTGAAGTGGAGTTGGTTTTAGAAGTCGGTTGGTAGATTTTGATTCAAAAGTGAATTTAAACATTTTTTAAAATTATTATTACAATGGAATACGTTGGTTCTTATAATGTTATACTATTCATAAGTGAAATCTGATGACTAATTATCTATTGTAATCCAAAGAGCATTGTCAGGGCCGGATTGAAGTATGTGTAAGCCCCCTGGGCAGGATTTTCGAGGAGGCCCATAAAGTTTTTGGAAGCTTTAATAAAGATCTAATAAAGATCTACTTATGAATGAACATGCTTATATCTGGTTATGTGTTACTTTTTGGCTGAAAGAAATATTGCTTTATCGTATATTTTAATCTTTTTTTTTAAAAAAAAGATAATTAAATATACATACTTTAGTCTTTAAAAAGGGTATATTTTTGAGTTTGTTGAGGGTAAGGCCCTTGAAAGAAACAGTATCGTAAATCCGCAGCTGTATTTATTTACTCCAAGCATGCTACAGACGTACACTCCTTTATCTCGACATTTTGACAGCCGTAAAAAAAAAATTCGAAAATAAAATGGTTCAAAAAAAATGTAGACTTTAAGAGGTTTGTACTAGGAAGTAGATTATTCTTAACTCTTGAGGAACATTCGAAACATTTTAGATCTTAATAACTAACGAAATAAAATATTTTAATTCTGAAGTAGATATCATGAAAAGATAATATAATTACAATATGTTGAGCAATACTACACTTTATATTCCAAATTCAATAATCAGTAGTAGTTATAGTATGAAGTTCAAACTTATAAACTAACTAAAATAATTGTCTTGGCGCTCAGATAAACTCGTCTCCTCAACGAATATTCTCCTACAGTAAACAGACCATCTCCCTTTTATAAAGTTACTCTTCTGAGTAGAAACAAACTTCCTGTTTACATTTCTATGGCAACATTGACGCGCATAAAACATGGCAACTATTATGGACAAAAAAAAAAGGGGGGATAGTAGTGGCAAAACGCTTTGGAATCCAAATGAAGACTGAGATTTTTAACTTCGGTCAACTTTATTTTTGTCCAAGACTGATCAGTCAGAGAACACCTACGTGAACACTTAGATCAATATTACCTTACAAATCTGAAGAAAGGAATACTAGGGGAAAACGGAGAAAAAATACTTGTCCGTTTTTAATATGGGAAGCGTGGTCGAGAGGCTAAGTGCGTTGGCTGGCTTGGCTACCTAGAAGGGGGCTCGAGGTTCGACACAGAATACAGAAAAGGCAGCACGGAAAACCAACTCCTAGATACCCCCTCCCCCCCCCCCCCACTGGTCCACAAATGAGATTGGACCAAAAGCGCTCTGAGCATGCTATAAGCATGAATGCTATAAGCATGAAAGTAGCGCTATATAAATTCTGTAGAAAAGATGTGAAATTATGTCTAATTACAAATTATCTAAGGGGGAATACTCCTGTTACCCCTCCGGTCATATCTCTTAAAACTGTAATATTTATTTCCCTTTTGCTAAATAACCACAATTAATTAAATAATTAGTTTTTTTGTTTTTTTTATTGATTCATGTTTTTTAGGGGACAATGAATAATTGTGCAAAGTTTCAATTTGATCCAAGAATAAGAAGTGGGGAGAATAACGTGTACACTATTTGTACCAGTCAACAGACAGACAGACTGCCTAACTCATATCTATATTATTATGAAATGGAGTAAGGTCTCATAGCGAATCTTCCAAACAAAACTGGGAGAATTAGTAACATTCAAGTTTAGTACTTTGCATGAAATAAAAGCATTAAAAAAAAAACATACTCACCTCTACCCCAGTGGCCGGCGCCGCCCATGTAAAGGAAATACACACAAATATTGAACAGTAAGTAATGGCGAATAAGTTTTCTTTTAAAGCTGAGAATTTCATGGCCAGGCCGCAGTGACCGTGTATTTCCCACATAGCGTTCTGCCACACAGCAACTTAGATTGAAGTTTGAACTTGTATCCCAACAAAATGTTTCTATTATAGAGTTTTCATTATTGACACACTTTTCTTTTTTTTTACTAATACAGAAACTCCAAATTCTGGTTACTTTAAAGCAATTTTGGGGAATAAAGAATAAACATGTATGGCCCTGTTAAGAGCTAATAATAATTTCATAATAACGGCAATGTACGAGAATCCATTAAACGTCGAATGCTTGGTTTACAGCGCAGTGAGCACTTGGTATATGGCTTCAGTTGAGGTATGTATGCCTCGCCGATGAACAGAAGAATCCAATGACGTCATTAAACTTTGTGCACTATAATCCATCTACGATGATATGACTTTGTGTGTGTGTGTGTGTGCGTGTGTATCCGTGTTCCTCTCCTTATTTCGACCACATGATTGATAGACAACGCTTGATAAGCGCCGCGTCAGTTATGCGTGAAATTTTAATTGACAAGTTTGGCGATTTCGTCGCTTTAGAGAGAGGGAGAGAGAGAGGCGAGACAGGGAGGTTTGGAAACTGTCGATGAACGATTAGAAGCTTGACCTTTTTTTTTTTTTCTGATTTTTCAAAGCCGTAAGGTAAGAGCGGACATAGTTATCAGCCGGCCGTTAAAAATTTAATGTTTCTGGTGTAGCTTTAAGCAATCAGACGTTCTGCTACGGATCAGCTTTGACATGTCTTGGCTGTACAGGTTTCTTGGCTGTACAGGTTTCTTGAATTGTCAAAACTTTTAATCACTGTCAAATACCTACCTGAAAACAAAAAAAAACAATTGAGTTCACAAAGTTTTTTAAAATGAAATTAAATATTTTGTAAGCTTTAAAAAAGGACGTTTGAATCTAATGTCATTTAAGTGAAGTAAAGTTTCCCTTTCAGACCATGTAATCTATGGGACAGATGATGTTAAGGCAGGGGTGGGAAACATTTTTGTATCGAGGGCCGCATTAAAAAAAGTTTGGTAATGGCGGACCGCATATATATATATATATATATATATATATATATATATATATATATATATATATATATATATATATATATATATATATATATATATATCTTAGAAAGATAAGCTTGCTGTGTAGAATGTCTTTTAATTCATATATACACTGGATTACGATTTTTTAAAATTGCTGTTGTCTTTTTATATCACAATATCCCCACAAATATAGACCTACAGTTGTACTTAATGTGCAGTATTTTACTTCTTACACTCGGATAATGTTTCTTAACTGTGAAACTATCTTACTAGTTGTTACCCCTGTGTGTGACTTCTGTCAAATTACAGTCAGTCAACATTGACCAGTGATTCTACTTGTTTAGTTTCCACAAAAAATGCTTGCTCACTGAATGAGACAATTTATGTTCCGGAGGTTAAATGTCGGGACGAGCGAAGCCTTCCCTTGTGGAGCATCACCAGAGAATGCTGACCATGTCCTTCAATAGTGCATACTAAATCAAGGGACCCGAACAAGATTCTCCAAAGACTATTCGGAGAACTACCTGATCTGGGAACCACTACGCGTTTCATCCCAGTTATAAGATCACTGATCTGAACCCTCCAACATGTAAAATGAGAACGAAAAAGAAGAACTGATGTATGTGTACCCAAATAGTGTGAACAGCAGCAATGGTTTTTTAAGTGTGGAAATACAGCTTCTGGCACCCATAAAGCTCCGGGGGGTTTGAGTTATGTCCTCTGGAGCTCAATCGGCTTCTCTTAATAAGTGTTGTACTTTTGATCTTTTCACTCAAGATAGTTTCACCTTTCAACAAAGGAAAATGACAAAAAAATTATTTTTTTTGCTTGCCTGTAGAAATGAGAAAGCCTTGTTTGTAAAGATTTATCATGCATTAACATTTCATATGCAAGCAATCAATTGCAATAGCAATGTTATAAAAGCATGAAATTTTGTCTTTTACTCTTCATTAGAAATATTGGTAAAAAAGTCAGTCAATGTCCTTCAAGTAACAGAGCAATTTCACCCTTGAGATTTTATATTCTTCTCCTTTGCCTTGCCCATGCTAAGCTAGCGTTACATTGGATAATTAATCATAAATAGGGACTTCCCGTGGTTAACTCCTCTAGCTCAGGGGTCGGCAACCTGCGGCTCGCGAGCCACATGCGGCTCTTTGGATGTTAAGTTGCGGCTCTTTAGTTCCATACTCAAATATTATTTTTTTATCGAAAACAAAATTGAACAAATTAACTAAGATAAGGCACCGAGTCTCTCTCTCTCAGCCGCTTGTACTTGTTCTTCACCGCAACCCTCCCAAGGTCTTCAAATGTAACATATTTGGAAGTGGAAGAACTCAACTTTCTTCTGCCTTATCACTTGATATAGATGTGTCTTGCGACATAAAAGACATGGCACAAGTTAGCTTTCTGTCAGGTATATGTCTTCCCAAGGATTGCTAGCGCTCTCGTGACAAACTATAGAAGACTAATCTTATGCCGTGCAAAAATGCCTTGAAGACAATAAGATCGATTAAAATAAACTCGTTTCAATTTCAACTGATGGAGCCAGAAGTATGACAGGAAAAAATAAAAGAGAATCTGCGAGTCTCCACGTATCTCTTACGTTTCGTTGTCTACTCCAGCAAGAAGTGCTGGTCAATAGCACTCTACCATCGTCAGTTTAAAGAATTCTTAGACGAAATGGTGACTCAATATTCCGACCTTCTGCTTTCCCATTAAGTGCGATGTCTTTCTATAGGAATGGTGTTGAAATTTCTAGCTTTGTGCTTGAATGTAATAAATACATTCCTTAGTATTATAGGTATTAATCACCCTGAATTAGAGAAAGACAAATGGTTGCTAAAATGTTATTTTATGATGTATATATCAGGAAAAGTTAATAAGATGAATTTAAAACTACAAAAGAAAATATGAAAACACAGCCGATGTTTTAGAAGAAGATATAAGAGCGCTGGCTGAGCAGTAAAGAGCTTGGCTTCAGAACCGGGGTCCCGAATAAAAATCTTGGTGAAGACTGGGATTTTTAATCTCTGGATATTTTTTGGCGCTCCTTAATCCACCCATCTCTATTAGGTACCTGCCATTAGTTGGGGAAAGTAAAGGCGGTTGGTCGTTGTGCAGGCCACAGAAAAAGATGAACTTTACATCATCTACATCATCTGATCGCAATTTGTGAAAAGGAAACTTTACTTATTCAGAGCGATAAATGACTTCATTTTCACTTTCTAAATCAATATCGCGATAAAACCAGTGCAACTGTTGACAGGAATTACTTTAGCACGGATATTTAAAAAAATTACAGATGAATTCGATTAGAGATTTAAGCATTTCAAAACCATTCTAGCATTCATAGCAAATCCCCTCAAGACAAATAGTAACGAAATCCACATTGAGCCATTTGGAATTGATACTGGACTTTTAAAAAAGTAAAGTTTCTGGAGTGGAGAATTTACAGTTTTGAAAAGCAAACTGGAAGAGTTGGGGGTCTAGATAAGTATGTAACACAAAAACAAATGGACATGCAGCTTTCAAAGAAATGCCGCGAGATGAGGCACTTATATTCGACGCATGGAATTGTCTTCCAGATTGCTACAGTGGAGTGAAAAGGTTGACAATTGGAGTGCTAACTATATTCGGATCGACATATTCGTGCGAGCAAGCATTCTCTTACTTGAATATAATTAAAATTAAAGTAAGAAGCCTACTAACAATTGAAAATTTAGAGTCGTGTTTGAGAATAAAACAAGTTATGAGCAAAATGTATCCAAACTTTCTAAAACCAAAGCCATCGCTTCCATTGAATTTGTTAGCTCAATAGTTTAGTTTTTGAAGTACAAGTTAGTGTTGTATGTAAATGTTTAATTCATTTAATCTGTTTACATAGGCCTACATAAAAAGTAATTATCTAATAATCACATGTATATATTATCTAATTTGTTGTGAAAAACACTAGTGATATTTAAATAAATCGATATTTTTTGTCAGAAATAAATTGATTCTTTTTTATTTATCAAAGAACTATAATTATCCCAGTACTATTTATAGTAGGCACGAAAATATTGTGTGGCTCTTTAAAACCTTTGAAATTTTGTAAATTGTAATTTTTGGCTCTTTCGATTCAAAAGGTTGCCGACCCCTGCCCTAGCTCTAGTAAATTCTATTTTATCTATTTGCAATACCTAATAATTAAATTATATGCAGCTTTGTGCAAACTTTCCTGTTTCAAGTTTATGGTTCTCTGTCAAAGATCGAGCTCCATCAGTTGTTACATTTGCCATCTTGTTCCAAGCCTACCCAACACTCAAGACATTGTGTCTTAAATTGAGTGTATTAATGTATAGCCAATAAGCATAATCTTCGTTTACTTAGAACTTTTTATAATGAGACAGTTTCAATAATTTATATAGATATTTTTTTTTAATATTTGCATTTTTGTATCTATATACTGTGGGCACATCTGATTTCTGTAGGTGTCGGCGGGCCGCATAAAACACCTCGGCGGGCCGCATGTGGCTCGCGGCCCGTAATTTGCCCACCCCTGTGTTAAGGTCATCTGTTTCTATGACCAATGGTTAATGATCAGGATAGCATGTGGCCAGCACAACAAACAAGCGCCTTTACTTTCACAGCTAAAATTAGGTAGCCACTTGATTTAGGTGGACTCAGGGGCGTCCTAAAATTCCCAAAATTAAATATCCCAGTCTTCAAGCAAATTACGACTGTGGATAAACCAAATATGAAGAGAAAATCTTGTTCACTTCTCATCGTGTCAGGAACTAAAAAGATTAAATACGGCTGCAACATTTGGTAAATATGTCTTACACCTGGAATCGTAAGTGGATACTTTCAATAACCGTTTTCGTGACTTCGTTTCAAAAGAGCAAGAATTTTCGTTGTTGGCATCTCCATTCTCATTTGATTCTGAAAATGCTGCTGGTAATGTGCATCTAGAGCTGATAGAAGAGCAGCCAGATTCTTAGTTGAAATCGATCTATATAGAATTGGCTGTGCCAAAATGTGACAGTTATTTACCTGAACGGTACGTTGGATTGCGGAAATTTAATTATTGTATTCTATTGTATTATTTCTAATTTACATAAAACCAGTAGGCTGTTTTGCAACTGATTTTTTGCTGCGTCTCCCCAGGTCATAGTAAGTTTTTATGCGGCCCATTCAGCTTAATGAGTTTGACATGCCTGCTTTAATGTGTAGATAAATGTCAAATATTTTCAGAAACACCATTACAATGGTTTATATTTGCTAGAGTTTTTCTTGTTTTTTTATAATTCACTATATCAAAAAAAATGCTAGTCAACTTTTAAAGTTAATTATTGTTTAATATTGCTTTTGCCACTATAATATGTGAAGAGTAAAAAAAACAATGACTAACTTATTGTATATAAATTATTTTTGAATTTTTTTTTATTGTAATAAGAGTTTTAAACAGTGGCGTAGCTAGGGATTTGGGGCCGGGGGCTTGACCTCATTAGGGGCCCTGCATTCTGACATTCGATATCATGACATGAGAAAATAGCGTAATATTTAATGTAAAAACATATTTCGGACAATCATTTGGGGCCCCCCTCAAGTTAGGGCAAAGGGGATTTTCCCATTTTGACCCCTCCTCCACCTTACCCTAACTACGCCACTGGTTTGAAAGTGTTTTATTAAATTTGCACAGTGCACTAGATGACTAATAATAATCGTAGGTTCAAAATGATGAAACCAGTCTAAGCAAGTGTGAAACCTTCTTACCAGACAGCACAAGAAGCTTAACCTTTGACAGGATGCCATTAAAAAGTGTGATTATTGGCAATAAAAATTGGCAAACATAACAAAAAAAAGCCCCCATTTGTTAACAGGATTCGAACCCAAGACATTCTCTATCACATCCTTGATAACATTGTCGTTAAAGCAAAATGAAACTTTATAAAACTGATTTCTCGGATAAGAAACTTACCTAAAAAAAAGTGGTTTTAAAACACAAATGTATATTTTTAAAAAAAAAAGGGGGGAATACCTAGACTGCGCGGTGAAAACATGACATAAAACATTACAAAATGTTATGCAGATCGTGTGTTTAAACACTTAAGCCCGCGGTAAATGTTGTCAAATGGATCTGGCTTGTGAAAACTTGGCGGGATGTAACATTGTCTATCTGCCAAGCTTGACGGGCTGACAATGCCCAGGAACAACTGTATGTGTGTGTGTGTGTGTTTTTCTGGGACATTTCTTAATGAGCGTAATAGGACACACATCACACTTTTGCAAACACGCGAATACACACAGGAGAACATAGTGATAGACCTACATAATTGCAAGGCCGGATTTACCTATAAGCAACAAAAACTAAAGCTCACCCCCCCCTGGAAATATTTAGCACTGACATAAAAGATCTGGATTTATAAACCAAAAGGATATCTGAAATAACATAAGGCATTTTAAAGTCTAGGTTCGGCGCTACACAACTCTAATTAAGAAAAATCTTACAATTCTGAAGTAACCTAATGAAACTTTTGAAGCATGAATTACACAGTAAATTACTTCACTGTTTGTCACCGGAATTGGTGATATGTTTTCTTACTAGTAGACTTTTACTTGCAATATACTTCACAATCATTAAACTCCCACATCATAGACGCTAGAGAGTTCAGGTTTTATGGACACAAAATAGGTAAATCCAATTTGAAACTTAAACTTTCTTCTGTAGAAGTGAAATCAAACTTTACTTTCCCGAATTAGAAAATACCAGAGTTCAACTGTGTCGAGTATCAAACTTTAAACTAAACTGTCAGTCCTCCATAGTAGTTGTCCTTGATCTCGAGAAACTGTTCCAAGTCCTTAGATAACCATTGTGAACACTATCCACTCATTATTACATGAAATAAATATTACTTATTGGACCTTTGTTAAGTATATTGGGTTTTGTGAATAAACTATTAAAATCTATTTTTACAAAGCTTATATCAACTCACTGTCTGTCTGTCGGTCTGTCTGGAAAAATGTTTGAACATGTTTTTTTCTTCCCATTTCCATATCTCGGACCAAGTAAAAACTTTGGACAATTATTCATTGAACATGACAAGACATGAATCAATAAAAAATATTAACCAGTAACTTAATTAATTATTAGTGATTAATTATTTTGTTTGATATCAAAATAAGTGGAATAAATGCCACTTAATGAGAGACGTGGATGTATATATGGATTTAATCCCCTTATTACAATTTAACACGTTTTTTCTCCCACTGTCTATTCTCGGATCAAGTTTAATTTTTCCATAGTTATTCATAGTCGATTTCAATACATGAATCAATCCAAAAATTAAACGATTAACTAATTAATTTGTACTAATCAAATAAATTTGTTATTTAATATCAGAAAGGGAGCTAAACCCTGCCATTTTCAGATAAATGGCAGTAATTAGCGGTTCTTTTCCTTAAATAAGCTTCTTTTTTTTTTCTACAAAAAAAAACTTTTTTTCTAATGCTTGTTTTTTAAAGTATAAAAATGTAATTAATTTCAAGTTTCCTTTTTTTTTTACAGTAAAATTTGAAATGTCTTGAGCCATTCTCGTTTGTTTTTTGTTTTTTTTGTGGTTTTTTTTTTTTGCTTTTCATTAAGCTTTTAGAAAAAAAAGTAAATAGAGGTATGGAGACGCCAAACAGTTAGCAATGGTGAATAGAAAATAGAGCCCAGATATTGATGTTTGTAAGCCTATATAGTAAGTCTGGTAGTATGGTAACGCAACAATTCCTAGACCTTTAAGCTACACAACCTCACACTACCATGAGCGTATTGGTTTTGATTTGTATATTTCAATGCAGCATTGAGACTATATTTTCAAAAGTTAAATATTAAAGAATTTATTCCGAATTGTAAAACAAGATTTATTTTTATTGCGATATTTATTTTTTTTCTATTGAAAAATCTGCCTCGCAATGTAAAAGTCAGTAAAATCGTATCAGAAAGGTCATCTTTAATATAGCAGTCTACAACAGTGCTTTGTATGAATTTCGTTAGTTGATGACCAGAGACAGCATCTCCCAGGTCTAAAATATAGCTCCACACACAAACATACACACTGATTGTTGCGATTGACCCTCACCTTTACTTTTATAAAATATGTTGGGTTTTTTTTTTAGACTTTACACAACTAGCCCAACACATTTCTTGTAATATTGTTCTAGCCTGCACCCAAAGAGCATGCCTCAGGTGAGCTTCACACAAAGCGATAAATAAACAATGAATTAAGACTATATTTCTTAGAGTCTTCTAGAACAGATACCAATTGGTGCCCATCATATGGTATGCGATTTGTGGGCCGGATAGTAAACTAGTGCCAGGGCCGATTTTGACAGCGCCAGTTCACCCGGCCCAGTTGTTACACCCCTGCTCCTGTTAAGAGTAGATTAATAACGTCTTATCTTATAAATCACAGACGTTACTTCAAAAGATAATTACGTCTTAGGCGTATCCACGTGTCAATCTTGTCATGAATGTTAATCAGTGACTTAAAATCTGTCAAGTCTTTGGTTTTCCTGCCTGACTCAGGCAACTCATTCCATGCTTTAATAGCACTAAGAAAGTAGAAGCACCTGTACAAATATAAATATCTTATGGGATAATTATCTCTGTGTCTTTCTGAGTGTTTTACTAGGTATTGTTTTTTTGTAAAATATGGTTCAGTGTTTTATGTATTATTGTATTATTTTTAGTCAATATACTTTCCAATTAAAATGATAACAATAACTTTTATCTGTACGTTTAAAGTGCGCGTTCACAATAACCGTAGACTATAACTTTTTTTTTAAAGTGCAAATACTTTAATTACTAGTCAATTCTGAGATTACTAAACAAACAGTGCTCAAACACACACACACAAATCCACAGTTCTTTTTATTTATTGGTTTCATATCGCATAACAAAACAAAGTTATAGGCCTAAATCTAACTGTGTTCCATCAAATTCTACAGTAAAAAAAAATATCTTGCAAAACATAAATACGTCAAAAATAACTAGATCTAGATATAATTAGATCTAACAACATTTTAGGATGTGCTTCAATTTGCTTGCAAATAAGAATCAGCGAAAATGAGAAATTAGTCATTTTAATAGATTTTAACTTTTTTTTTATTTTTTAACATATTCAACTCCGCACATGTAATTTTTAAACAGCTAAACTTTTGACAAAAATAAATCTTGGTACTTTACCATTTTAATATTTCCTAAAAATGAATGGATCACACATTATAAATAAATGGAGAATAAATTCAAAATAAAATCATAACACGTTAATCCCTACTGGCAACACCTCTCTGCCAGCACAAGAAACAAATGTGGCCAGACTTTTACTGACGCTATTTATTGTCCCCTCCACTTCTGCAATCGAATGACCGACTGTTCGAAAGTCAACACAACAGGGGATTGGGGCGGGTAAAGTGATCTTCAATAATACAAATTAATTACAGTTCGATGCCAGTAGACTACTCCAGAGTCGGGAGCGTGGCGTGATCTTTGTTTTATTGTTAGAAATATGTGTCAATAAACCTATTACAATTCCAGATCTAGTTCTGATGTAGACATTTGTCAGTTTGCAAATGAATATTTATTTTATGATAGAAAGTTTTTTTTTTTAATTTCCTGATTACAATTGATATTACACAAATTTAAAAAAAAACAACAATATAAAGTCAGACAACAGAAAAGTTAGTCTTATCTTCTGCTTCTCAATTCAATACCAAGATATTTAATAGGCTTTTTAATGTCGCTTTTCGGTCCAACCACCACAACTAAAGGGTCCTCCTCAAAACACTCACTCGTTTGATAAGCCCTTACAGATGTTTCATGCTCTCAAGAAAACAAAATGAAAAATATCAATTTGGTTTTGTTAGTTAACTTGTTAAAGTGTCCACAATGGCGAATTACGCAGCAAAGAATTATTTCTTTTCTTTTGATTTTATAATGTTTATACACTAACACACGCATACACGCTGCTATTTCCTATTTGATGGAAGTAAAAACATTTTTTTAAAGACAGAAGTCTATTTTTGTGCTATTGAACATTTGTATTTAAGCTTTATATGTAGTTGCGGCCATTCTGAGGAAATACCGAAAAAGAAAAGCAAAGGTCCATTACAAAGCTTATGATTTTTTGCGAATCGCCGAGTTCATTATGCGAATCTATCAAAAAAAACAACGTTTCTTAAAGAGCACCTAAGAGGTAAAGGGAACATATGTATGTACTTTCATGAGAATCCGATGGGCGGTTCCAAAGATCAATGAATCAATCAATGTCTTGCCCTGTCAGAAATAATAAAAATAATAAACAGAAATAATAAGATAAATAATTTATAATAAATTGTTGGTTACAATTGTTTCAATGATTACGTGAAAAAATAATAAACTAAATGAACTTCAGAATAAAAAGCACTTCCGGCTATTCTGATGATTTCTTAATTTTAACGATATTATAGTTGTTGTTTTTTCAACCCCACATTCAGACCTTATTTCTTCTCAATGTTTTTCCTGTCTCGTAGAAATACAAAATTTAAAATGTTGCATTACAAAGAAAACAATTCTGAATGTTTACCGGAAACTGTTATAATGTTTCTATTTTCTGACCAGATGCATTTTATAAACATAGATTCCAAACAAATAACATAAACTTACAAACATATATAAAATAAAAACAGCATATTCATTCATTCATATTCATATTGACATAAAACTATTAAATTTAAAGATAAAAAATAACATTTAAACATATAAGAAACATAATAATCAAATATTTAGAAATATAAAATACAACCAATAAACAGAGAAACAAAAAAATGTATGAGCTTATAATTGTAACATGGTAACATTGAAAGATATAACAAATTAAACATCCATATGTGTTATCTTTCTAACTAGTTCGCTTTTTTTTTTTTTAAATGCACACTGACATTTATCCTCTTTTTTTTTCTCACTAACAAATCATACTTCTGACACCACTTAATCAGAAATACATTGTTATTACAAGTTTTAAAATCGACAGAAACAAATGATTAGACCATCTGGCAATCGGGTTACCGTATCCTATTAAATTAGTTTTATGTTACTCGTTTTGTTTTTGTTGTTGTTTTTTTGTTTTTGTTTCGTTTTGTCTTGTTTCGCAAGTGAACAAACAATTGCGTAATATTCGAAATGTCAAAATATCGTAACCTGTTATTTTTAATTAAATTCTGTTATCTTTCGTTCTGGCCATTTTCCCAGGTAAGAAGTAAGTGTACAGTTAAAAAAGCCAATGGGGCTGGCAAAAAAAATATTCTTCAGAATATTCAGAGTTAAATTCTACCTCTGGGTTTTGTCAAATAATTCTTATATACATGTATGTCTGTTAAATATAAATATTTAAACAGGAGAGCTGCATGGACTGTTGTCTTCCTCCGAGAGGTTTGGGCATGGTTGTAATAATCATCAATTCTGAAGGAACATACGAAACATATCTAACAAAACATACAGGACATATATACATACATACATACATACATACATGCATACATACATGCATGCATACATACATACATACATACATATGCATGCATACATACATACATACATATATACATACATACATACATATATACATATATACATACATACATACATACATACATACATACATACATACATACATACATACATACATACATACATACATACATACATACATACTTACATACATACATTTACCTTTACCTGTCCCTTAGTCTATTGGACTGTTGGGGCACCAGGCATGATTTGTTGACAGTCTTTCTCCATTCCTCCCTGTCTTTTGCTTAGTTAGAACCTCTTTCAATGGCAGGCCCGTCTATTCTTTTATGTTGTCCTCCAATCGCTTTCTCTGTCTGCCTCTTCTTCTTTTTCCTGGTACTGTTCCCTGAAGGAAGGTCTTTGCGAGCCCCGAAGATCTTGTAATATGACCATAGATTTTTAGCTTGCGTTTTTTTTTTTACTGTAGTTAGCAGGTCATCATGGGGTCCGATCGTTGCAGTAACCCTGTCTCTAATCTCTTGGTTTGTGATGCGGTCTTTGAATGTGATACCTAGGATCCTTCTGTAGCATCTCAATTCCATTGCTAGGATCCTCCTCTCTAGCTCTGCGGTCAGCGTCCAAGACTCACAAGCATATAAAAATGTGGCCATGACCCGGGAGCGCATCAGCCTGATTTTGGTGCCGAGGGCTAAGCCTTTGTCTTTCCTTATTATTTTAAGTTTTGAAAGGGCTGCTGTGGACTGTGCTATTCGGGCCAATAGTTCGTATTTAGTTCCCTCATCTGAGACAATAGCTCCGAGGTATTTGAAGCTGCTAAAAATAGTCAGCTTTTCACCTCCAATACTGATGCCTCTTTTAAAGTCCTGTTGGCTATTGGTTTTGTTTCCCATTTCGTCCAAGAAATAAATACATTAAGTTTATTGACCTAATTATTACTAGCGAATGTATTATTTAATCCAGTGCTTCCCAAACTTCTGCTTTAATGGAACACTTCGCCCACTCTGAGTATTTAGCGGAACACTTGGCTTATTTCTTAAGGAGAGTAATTTATGTGGTGGCCTACTAGTTTATTATCCCAGTAGTTCGTGTAACACCTATTTGATCACTCGGGTTCCGCGGAACACAGTTTGGGAAACACTGAATTTGTCTTATAAAATACAGACGTTACATCAAAAAAGAAGATGACTACGCGTGTTCCTATTAACTTAACAATGTTTAAAATTGTATATGTATATATTTGATCTGATGAAAAGTAGAGTCAATCAATCCCCTACAATTTAATACAACTTGTAAACTTCTAAATGCTTGTGTATAGGACCGGGTTACGGCGGAGGAAGATTTATCAGAAATTCAATATGCTGGCCACCATTTGTCCAGTCAGAGATCATGTTACAATGACCCCTTAGAGTGAGTGCGAAGATGGGTGGTCAAGAAATCGATTCGGCCATGAAAATGTGGGAATGATGGTACAGGGGGGTCCTGGACAGGTCAAATTGGACGTCCGTTTTCCCACCAACACTTGCTGGACTGGAGTGTATGCTAAACGAGACGTGAGGTTCAGGGGAAAGGGAGAAATAAACCGGGGAGAGCGGAGGGAGGGGGAGGTAAGGTTTAAAGTTTTTTTTTCTGTTTTACGTCATTAGCATATTTTCTTCGCAGACGTGAAGCCAAATTTCGCCCATCACTGGCATGTTTTGTGAGCTCTGTATACATTTAAAGTTGGCAGCGTGATTATCACATATAAATATATATTCTACTTCATATTTATGTAAAAAATAAGGGGGCCGAAGTAACAAATAGTCCTAGCGTAAGTAATTAATTCTTAATGTGATACATATGATTTACTAATTGATATTTGTGTGTGTGTTTAGACCCTTGTCTTACGAAGGTCAAATATAATAGGCCCATTGGAAAAGCGTCCGAGACGTATTGATTACATAAAAACTATGAACTAGAATGACGTCATAAAAATCGAAAAAAAAAGCACAGGACATTCTTCTTTAATGCTAGCCTGTGTAAGTGTCCATTTTCTTATTGTGTTTGTTTGTTTGCGAGTTGTTGTTTTTTTTCCGTTGATTTCTTTTTCCAGAAAAAAATATTTATAGCTAAATAATGAAAACCATCATATTGCCACATTGAGCACCAATTAAAATTTATAGACAGACAGAGAAATTGATTGATTAATTGATTGATTGGCGGATGGATTAATGGATGGATGGAGAGAGAGATTATTTAATTGCATCTTATAAAGAGTACCAAAGAGGAACCTTACAGATTAAAGAGCACTTCATAAATAGCTCACGATGACCAGCTGATCAGCACGTATAAGGACATAACGTTAGTAACACCAGAGTTAGGGGATTGACCTTTAACCGATAACGATTGACCTGTTTCTCTCTGGCAACTTTTCCTGGATTTTCTGTGATACATTCAAGGTCATTAATTTTTACCAATCATTAAAAAAAACATCTATTCAACCATCACAGTTCCATATTTCCTAGGGAAGCCCACTGCAGCCACTGCCAAGTGTAACGTAGATTTGTTGAACTAGTGAAATATTTGATCAAGTAACCCTATCGAGAGACGACTAACAATAAAAGCCACTCAAAAACCCACTCTATAGAGAACTGTCGGGTCGAAAAAAAAAAAACCTGCGCATCTCAATTCAGAGACAGAAACTGTAAATTTATGTTGATTTATGTTTCCATGTATTATTTTAATACCTCTTCTGGTATTGTTATAATGTCTGTTGAGTACTAAATAAATAGCCTTCTTCGCGCCAAATGTGTTGTTGCGTATGTCTACTAGATCTACCGAGTAATATCACCACAGCATGTTGGTTCACGAATAAGCTCGACATGGTTTTTATTTCATATAAATAACAATTCATAATATATTGGCAACCTCTGCCACCAAGAAATCACATGTAATACTTCACATAAAGTGATAATATTATCCACTAGAATTCATACAAAGACATCGCTAGTAATGCTTTATACACAAAGAAACAAGATACATCTATCTTCTTCCACGTCCATGGCGTCTACTGATTTCTGACCATGTGGTCAACTCTCAGAACGAGACTTATTTACCCACAGTTCCCCATTAGGCTTCAGTTTCACGTGAAACATTATAAGCACATATAAAGAGTGTACTCCGTGCTTCCCAACTAGTTCACGTCACACACAATGCAATGTGACAGAAACTCAATCTAGAACGATTTCTTTACCTCTATATTCCTTTACATTTGAACACAATTATAATGGCACGTAGTTGAAAAGAAACAAAGCTAATACTTGTATAAGCTAAGGGGTGGGGGAGGACCTGTATTTGAACTCATGGCTCACGCCAACTCGAACCAAAATGATAACCACCTTGCCAGTGAGGTGCTTGTGAGTATAGAAGATTGTATATTTATGTATTGTTTGTTTCAAATCTATTTTAAAGCGGCGACCTATAAAGGGGACTAATTCAGTTATACTACCACTTCAGTCAATAACAATTTCTTTCTCTTGTTCGAGATACCAGACAAAATAATTAATTACCAATAGTTAATTAACTAATTGGTTATTTTTTTTAAATTGATTCTTGTGTTGTCAGGTAAAAAAAATAATAATTGTGCGAAACTTTGACTTGAACCGAGTCTGGGTGTCGGAGAAATCACGTGTACAAACTTTTTTCCAAAACAGACAGACAGAGTTGATATAAGCTTTGTAAAAATAGTCTGCATCTATCCAGTTCACATTGTAGCTATCTGAACGCCAAGGAGTTGGATCCTTTTTTTTATCTTTCTCACTACATGATATCAGCGTTGTTCATGCAAATTATTGGATAAACAGAACATGTCAAAGTACCCCCACACCCCCTCTCTCTCTCTGGTAGCCCAAATAAGATCGCTATTTATATTATCGAGAGGACATTAAAAGGTTCATCAAGCTATAGCGTGGATGTCAACCCATTCATATATTTATGAAGAAGAATTCTGACTTTCTTTCTCTCCTCTCTGGAACGAGCGCGCCAATACTAGACAACAATAGAGTAAACCCTTGCTCCAGTGATCGCCCTTGACAAGAAGTTGGCTACCAGAATAATGTTCTCGATTGAGGTCATTGTAAATATTAGCCTTTCAAGTATGACCCCCCTAGACATCATCCTCTGTAGGACGCGACAACATTCCAATCAAACGTGGAAAACGATAAATGTAAACAGCGATGGATATCACGTCGACATTTTGCCCGCCCTTCGCTTGATTATCTTTCCTTCATCGTCTGCTACAGCGCACATCAAGATTTGTTTCCCTTGTCTTATTGTTTCCCTTTTTTTTGTTTTTTTTGTAACTCTTAAATTATTCATACGAACTGTTTAGACACGGAACGTGCGTCATATAATCATACACGAGGTTGTCAATCTTTTTTAGATCAAAATAATTCCGTTAAAAATTGTAAATGAACATAATTTTTTTTTTACAGAACTCTTATGAACTCACTCCGTCTGTATGTCTCTCAAGTACAAAATTTTGTACACGTTATTTTTCCAGATTCCCATTCTCGGATCAAGTTGAAACTTTGCACAATTGTTAATTGTTCAGAAGCACTTTGCGCATTGTCTTCAAACACTAGATCTAAAGGCCTAGCATTGGAAAATTATAAAGTCTAGTAGATCTATACATTTTTTTTGAAGTAACGTCTGTATAAGATAAGATATATATTTGTTTAATTAATCAGGATTCTTTCTCGGGCGAGGGGGGGGGGGGGTGAGAGGTGTAAAAAAATGTTCCACTTTTTTAAACCTTCTTCTTCTTCTAACCAACTTTTTGCTGCTGAGCTGTAAGCTTTTTTTTTTTTTTTTGCAGTTAATTGTTAAGAAAAAAACAATCGCTCTTTAAGTTCTATAAAGGAGTATTGTTTTTTTAATTTAATTTAGTAAATGATTTTCAAATGTTTTTCTTTTGCAAGAGCAACCAAAGTCATTAGACATTCACTGTGACTTTATTCGGAGCTGTGAGTGGGTATACCGCCTAACATATTTTTGATGTTATTTTTTATGAATCTTTACATATTTATGGTTTTCAGAACTATAAGCCAGGCTTGCTTTGATTTATCAGAGATTCCGCAAAGGGAGCGCATGCATTTCTTAAGGTTGCGTCCTATGTTCGAGAGGCATTGCCCTAAAGTGTGAGAGTATCTAGCTTTCACTCTGTTATTTACTGCGATTTTCCTGTACTGGACATATTGTCCAGCAGTCCATTGCAGTACGTATCATCTAGTTTTAAGCACAGAGACTGACCAATAAATGGTGTATTTGCAAGCTTACTCAAAGAACAAGCTGAAAAGAAATATTTTAGTAGGTTTTTGGAGGTTTTATGAGATTTAATAATAATGTTCTCCCAACTGAAACCTCCTACACTTAAGCGCGGTGATGGCGACAGATAGGGTTTGAACCCGAGATCATCGAGACCATTGAACGACAATTCAGAGCGCATATGATACGACCAGGCAGCCATTCATTATGAAACAAAGGCGTCTCTTCCGGTAGCATAGACGAGACTGCTTTTCAGAGGACGAGATCTACAGAAATAGATCTTAAAGAGATGTTTTTGTAAAATGTTTTACTTATTTCGGATGTTCCTTCAGAGTTGAAGATAATTACTTCCTAGTCCAAACCTCCCGCAGGACGACGGGGGATGGGAGCGGGCAGGGTTTGAACCCGGGACCATCGATAAGTCCGAACGACAGTCCAGCGTGCAAACCGCACGACCAGCAGCCATCCATTCAGGGGACGAGATCTACAGAATTAGATCTTAAACCGAGCAAAGTACAAAAAAATATTTAAAAAAAAAACAAAGCTTATAGGTCTATTAAGTGTAGTTGTATCAATTGGTTTTTGATTAGTCGTGTAAGTCAATTTGTAGGCTAATAGATCTAGACTGACAATAATAAATTTGTTCCATTAGAAATATTTTTACCAATTTTTTTTGTTTAGCTCAATTTTATACTTTTAGCTTTCTCAATACGCCATGATCCTGTCACTTGTCTGGATCAGTTGGAAAGGGGTAGGGGGAGAGGAGGTATCTAGGTGATCGCTTTTTAAATGTATTTATTTTAAAAGAAAAGTGCGCGACCTGAACTCGAACTCCAGGCCAATACGGTAACCACTATGCCAGGCAGCTGTTTTTGAAGAAGAGCGTTTCTTTCTACAAACAATAAAGAGGACTAATTCAACTTATACCAGCTTATCAGTCAAGTAGAATCCTGTTCCCTTGTTCGAGATACCAAACAAAATAATTAATTACCAAAAGTTAATTACATAATTGGTTATTTTATTTTTAAATTGATTCTTGTTTTGTCATGCAAAAGAAATGATTGTGTAAAATTTCAGCTTGATCCGAGATTGGGTGTGGGAAAAATAACGTGTACACATTTTTTACCAGAAAGACAAACAGACAGAGTGAGTTGATATAAGCTTGGTACAAAGAAACTTAAAAGACCTTCGATTCGGATGTTCTCCAGTTTACAAAAACATACTACTCATAAGGATGACCTCGGTGCTGAGGCGCGAGCCCCCCGTCGAGACGGCCGCCCCATTTCCCCCTGCAGAGCATTGAAATGTTTACTTAGTTTGACTGCACAACGCCAACACAAAAAGCAGCAAATTAAAAATCTCACTCTTCAACAGATTTCTGGAGACAGACGACATAAAAACAGCCAGGGGAGGTTAATTGCTTGTTCTCCAGCGTTTTCGGTTATTGCCCTTGTTAATTAAACACCAGTGTGACCTGAACAAATAGAAACTATCCAGTTTCAGACATTTGTATTGGGTCAGCGTTGACAATATTAGTGTTGCTGCACTTGCCCCAAAATAAAGGCAGTGTAGGTATATCTTTTGATTGATGAATTACGATAGCCCTCCTCAAAGAAAAAGATAAAAATCTGTATTGCGGGCCTTTATTTGGGTATTTCTGATTTTGTGGATTGGATTTCGATCATGTCAAACATGGAAAATGTTCCCGTCGCATTTTTTAAAATTTTACCACAAATTCTGCCAAGTCAATGGTTTTCTTGGCTAGCTCAGGCAACCCATTTCATGCTCTAATAGCACTAGGGAAGAAGGAGCATTTGTACAAATTTGTCCTAGCATATGGAACGAGGAATGTGCCTTTATCTTTGTGTCTTTCTGAGTATTTTATTAAATTTTGTTTTTCTATTTGAAGATTATGGTTCAGTGTTTTATGTAGAATTGTACGTAAGAACAAGAAGAGTTGTTTGAAGAAATATGGAGCGATAGAACAGACGATTTTTTTAAATAAAAAGACGAAACAAATGTAGGAACGCAGTATCGCAACATTACTTTGTGCTGTAAGCGAAAAGAGTTTAGAAATGTAATGTCCACAGTGCTGATAAGTACATAAGTACACACAAACAAGGATTATACAGTTGTCGTTTTTTTTAATATTATGCTTATCAGGACTTGGAGGGTCGGGCAGGGTGGTTAAGAGTTTGGATTCCGAACCTAAGGTTCTCGGTGAAGACTGGGATTTTTTAGGGCGCCCCTGAGTTCATCCAACTCTGATAGGTACCTGACATTAATTGGGGAAAAGTCAAGGCGGTCGGTCGTTGTGCTGGCCACATAACACCCTGCTCGTTAACCGTTGACCAAAGAAACAGTTGTCCTTATAGATTGCAAGGTCTGAAAGGAGGAACTTTACTTTTTTTTTTCTTTTTTTCAGGGCTTCCGGTATTCTGGACACCGGATACACCAAACACATTGTATGAAACTCTTCTGCGTCAACATAGAATGACACATTTAGATCTACTATTACACTTTATTCAAACGAAATCTAGACAGAAGCACTCAAGGTCTTTATCTATTTATATAAAACAACAATGGCCGTGCATTAGACAAATGTATAAAACGCTATTAAAGAATCGCCATTTTTTTTTGTCTTTATTCTCAGTGGACTGCTAGATCTAGTAAGTAAAAAAATAATGACTCGATATTGTGCAAGATCTATAGCTGGTGTCTCAACGACCTGACCTGAACCCTAGTGACATGCATGCAACAGAAGCTGTCTTTGTAGGTGAAGGCCACGTCTGAAACTATAGATGTATTGCTATCAATTTAATTAGAGGTTGTCTTGTTTTTTGTTATTTTGTTATATAGCAGGTCATTGTGTTGATGGAAAGCCCACGTGGTTGATAACGAAATCATAATGACGCAAAAAAAAATGTAACTGTTATTGTTAACCTTTTATTATTAACTGGGTTATGTCCCTTGACGTAAACACATTTTGTTGCAATGTACTTTGTTTTTTCACTCACACGACAGTTCAAAATATTATGGTTTAATATCTGTTAAGTAAAATTAAAGTGCCCTTTTCAGACCTTGCGATTTATAGGGCAGATGATATAAAGCCATCTGTTTCTATGGCTGAAGATTAGTGAGGGTGGTCATGTGGCCAGCACAACGACCAACTTCTTTACTTTTCCAACTCATGTCAGGTTCCTATTAGAGTTGGGTAGATTCCAGTCTTCACCAAGATTCAAACCCAGGACTAAGCCACATTAACATCTGCTAGTGCACACTATTTTTGCTACTGTTCTCGATGGACAGGAGGTTGGAAACAATTCTTCGTGCAATCTAAAACATTTCTCTTCATGTGCAGTGTGTAGTTAAACAGCTACAGCTCCATTAGAAATACAAAAACATAATTTAATAAAATACTCAGAAAGACACAAAGATAAAGGCACATTCCTTGTTCCATATGCTAGGAAAAATTTGTATAAATGCTCCTTCTTCCCTAGTGCTATTAGAGCATGGAATGGGTTGCCTGAGTCAGCCAGGAAAACCAATGACTTGACATAATTAAAGTCATTGGTTAACAAGCATGGATAGATGCATGACGCGAAGAACTTAATCATCTTCTTTTTTAAAGTAACGTCTGTATTTTATAAGATAAGATAAGATAAAATGAAACATGGTTCTTGTCTTGAAGCCTAAACAAAGAATACGGATTAAGGAAAAAAGTCTGCATTGTTTGTCAAAATTTAACTAGGAAATATTAGAGATTCACAAATATCCACATCTAGCTTAGGCTCACTCTCTGTGTATATCATCTTATATATATCCTTTAGTGTGTTGGACCGTTGGGGCACCACACAAGATTTGTCAACCGTTTTTTTGTTGTTGCCTTTTTTAAAATAGATTTACTATAGATCGATCTCTTTAATTAGCTGATAGATGTCTAATATGATAATTATATGATCATATTTTTATAGATGAAGGTCAACAGACAACTGAAGGTTATCTCAACAAAAAAAAGTCATGTCCTTTCAGTTAGCGTAGATCGATATCAACAACTCTAGTTCAACATACTTTGGAAACAGTGGCGGAGACCTGTGTAGATCAGAATCTGTGTAAAATACGCCTAGGTTTCATCAATAGATTGGTTAGAACATTTTCATTTCATCGGTAATCATCGCTCATGAATAGTCAAACGAGTTACAAAAACAATCTCTTGAATTAATAGAAACAATGGCGTCTGATGACGTCTTTTTCATGTCCATTGAAAATCGCAGCACAAAAAATTTGGACTAAGAGTAATAAAATCAGTCTCTACAATAAAGTGCACCGCTTGACTTCTGAACACAAACATTTGAAAGAAATATAGATCAGTGATCTTTTCACTGTCTTATTGCTTTCGTCACCAATCTATAAAATTGTATTATGTAATTAGTAACAACTGTATTGATTGCGTAATCAATCTAGTTCAGATTATAGCGTTTGCAATTGTTTATTTCAAGTTTAAGATGATTTTTTGTATTACACAAGGCTTAAATTTTGTAAAAGTGAATACTGTACAAATGCTATAAACATTAAGATCTACAAGTAAAGCAGTAAATTTATGGAGCATCTGTTATAACATCATGAATGAGAGTTTTCAATTTGTCTAATAATTTATACCTATTTTTGACAGAGAATGGTTAGGCTAAATGTGTATATAAGAATGTCGTAATTATATAACACCAATAGAACTACCTATTTCTTGGCTTTATTCAACTAGATTTATCTAATAGTCTCACATGACCTTCTGACACGCTGGACACACACAGAAAAAAAAAATTCAACTGCACTACATACTTATAGAGGCGCGGTGGATGAGAGGTAAAGCGCTTGGCTTCTGAACCGGGGTCTGGTGTTCGAAACCTGATGAAGACTAAGATTTTTAATTACGGGATCTTCAGACGCCTCTGAGTCCACCCAGACATTAGTTGGGGAAAAGTAAAGGCGTATGGTCGTTGTGCTGGCCACATAAAACACTAGTTAACCGTAGGCCAAAGAAAGAGATGACTTTTACATCATCTGCCCTATAAACTACAAGGTCTGAAAGGGGGAAAGGGTCTGAATATAGTGTTGTAACCCTGCAATGCACCAGTGCTTGAAATGCGCACTAGGGCACTGTTGAACGTAAACAGGAAGACACTAGAATGGAGAGAATAACAGTACATCATGGATTGTAAAGAGTCTGATTGTTTGGAGACTAAGAAGCCAGCTTTTGTGCTGCCTGAAGGTTGTAGAAGGGACCTGGAGCGAAGCGGGGAAGGCTGTCGTTGGTCCACATTCGGGGTGCTATCTAAAGGACTGGTAAATTAGTAGCAAGACTCTGAAGAACCTGAAGGATGTTATGTGTTTGTCCTAGTGAATAAACACACGTATTTATTTCCTGTTGAACTGTGTTGAGTTGCCTGCCTTTTCGTTGAGTGCCTAACCTAGAGAGTTACAACAATATATATAATTACACTCTTCTAATAATTAATTATTGTAGCTCAATACTTTGAAACATTCAAATATTCCTCTGGTGATATGTGATGATTGGACAGATTGGACAGAAAGAAGGTCAAACAAAAAAATAGATTTGTCGATCACAAAAAATTGAAAGCAGCAGCTTTTATAGTGTAGAGTCAAGCCAATAACCGAATTCCCAGACCTTACAGCATGCGCTATAAATGTTTGCATAAACTGCCTAATTTATTTTTTTTTCCACGCAGCTGGTATTTTCTTTAAGGGATAAAAAAAAGACATTAAGAAAAACGATTGGAATCTCAGATGGTCTGCCACTCGGCACCTGGGATTCTGATGGCAATTAACTGCTGGAGAGAGAGACATCAGAAGACACGCATGCGCGCGTGTAATTTATGTGGTAGCAAGTACAAAGTGTCGGGGTCACTAGAAGTTCACACAAAGTTTCTAGAAAGATGTCAATACATCGCATGTTTTTTTTTAGAGAATCGTATAGATTGTGATAGTTTATAGAAATCATATTTATCCTATTAGTGAAATGTTTTATCTTTCTTAAGTTCACGTAGTCACAATTAAATTGGGAAATTTGAAAATGTTATGTTACCAAATTTGTTTTTAGGCTATTTACAAAATAAAATATTACTTTAGTTAAGCACCAAATGTATTAACAATATTTATTGTTTCAAATTAGAGATAAATTGTATTTCAAATGATAACACCATGGTAGGATCATATTTGATCAGATGGTAATTGGAAATTCCTATTACTATGAGCGTGACGTGTCCAAACAAAACGGTGTGAGTCCAAAAAGAGGCACCAGCCCCCCCCCCCCCTCCCCCAATGCAATACAAAATGATGTATATGAACAGCAAGCTCATGGCCGGATTTAAAAGAAGGCAGGCGAGGTTACAGACCCCGGGGGGGGGACTCCACAAGAAATGGGCCTCAATAAAAGAGAAAAATAAATAGGAATTTCAATGAGTCAGAAAATTTTGAGTATTTTTGTTTCTCATTTTGAACACTAACAATTTAAATCTTACGTCGGGTGGCAACAATGTCGTGATTAAGAAGTATCCGCCTGTAGATGTCGCATGCTCGGAATGTGTGAATACCGGTAGAGCTCCAGATTTACGGCAGTGGGTCTACCAAAGGCCTTACCCTCCACAAACTCAAACATGTACACCTTTTTAAAACTGAAATATGAAATGCATATTAAATATTTCTATTTTGTTTATTTAAGTTGTACACCTTGAAATACATTGTTTAAGAAGTCATAAAGAATGTGACAGAAAAAAAAAGACCTAAATGATTAGATCTCGTCCATGCCAATGCCACAGTTCAACTAGATCTATGTGTTCTAGACGACACAGAATTACTTAGAAACATGAAATAAAGAGAAATAAAAGCTGTGAATTGAGATGTATTACCTGGACTGGAATAGATGCAAAGATTTAGTCCGGCGAGAAAAAACAGAGCTTCTAAATACATTTACTTCTGGTTTATGAAGGAGAGAGAGAAAGAGAGAGTCACACGCGCAAGGCAGGTGTGAGCACTCGAAAGATTTAATTGGTTAATATAAGCACTAGTGGGGTATGAGTGTTAGAATTAGAGAGAGGGTGGAAGAGTGAGAGAGAATGAAAGAGAGAGGTAGAGAGAGAGAGAGAAAAAAAAGAGAGAGAGAGTAAGAGAAAGAGAATTGTTTTAAGATCATTTAATCTATCTATATCGAATAACCAATGTAGTCAATGTGTAAGCGTGTATCAAATCTGTTTACACAGTGTTGGGGCAGTTGGTCATATGACCAAGAAACATTGTAGCTTACTCGTCCAAAACAATTAGATCTATTATGTATCAAATAGATATATTTTATAGGGCCTATCAAATAGATCGAGTATGTATCAAATAAATCAATACATATACATTTATTTATAGGCCTACATATAGTTATTGACTAAAAAGCCTTAAATGTTCTCAATCGCAAATTTCGACTCTTCTGAGCGAGAAGTTTACATTTTTTTAAACTTCAGCACATTCCTTCCGGACGGAGGACGGGACCCCCCAAAAAGGGAGACATATCCTCCTCTTGCCGGACGTCTTGGTAGGCCTACTCTTTTTTTTTAAAGATATCCACGAACATAGCGAATGTCATTTTGTTACCTCAACAGACCAGCTTAGGCGACAACATGAAGAGAGCATCTGGTGGCATGCTGCTTCAGAACGAGACAGCTGGAGGTCAGTCACAAAGGCGCGGGATACACATTTGAGACCAAAAGAAAATCCGCTGCTGAAGACAGACGTAGTCGGCGAAAAGAAAATCTTAATCGAACACCGGCGGACAATGGTTATGCTTGCCCTAGATGTGGCAAGATATGTAGGTCACAGCTGGGGCTGCGTAGCCATGGGAAATACTGCATTCCTCATTAATCTTCGGACTCGAAGACAAACCTTATTATTAACCTCAACAGAAAGAAAAAAAAAGTTTTTTTTAAGAGGGGGGGGGGGGTATTTTTAGCATGGGGAAAGGTTCAAATATTCAATGCATGTAAATTATGTGAACTATATTTTCTCTGTTATGTTTTGAAAGCGCCCTGAGCTTTACATTATGTTCGTTAATAGCATACTACAATGTGATTTATTATTGTTATTATTGTTAGTGCTTTAGGGCTTTTTTTTTTTTTTTGCTTAGTTTATAGGTCAGTGTGATCATGCCTTGGGCTGTGCATTGCAGTGAAGATGTTAAATTGTTAATATGATACTGCTGGAGGTGTTCACAGTTTAAATTGAGTTTGGCGCATGTCTTTCCACCTAGAAAAATATCATTGTTATAGAGAAACTGAAAAAAAAAAGAAAAATATATAAAAACTACTTACATGGTAAAACAGTCACACAGACTAAAAACTTAAATTATCTAAGTGTAATAATAAATGAAAAATCACCATGGATTTCCCATATTGATAAAATTATTAAAAAATCAAGCAAAACATTAGGGTTTATAAAAGTTCAACAGACCAAATAATACTTGAAGGTGTAGGATGTTCTTTGCTGATCTTGAATTTAATTTCCTTCACATATTGTTGCATGGAAGTGACCATTTGAAAAGGTAGGGGAAAAAAGAACAGCAGTAGAGTAGATTTTACACCTAACTGCTTTGTTAATATATATATATATATATATATATATATATATATATATATATATATATATATATATATATATATATATATATATATATATATATATATATATATATAAAAGAACAAAAAAAAATATTAAAAGAATTTCAAATGTTTGCTTCCGTTGTGTGGCTCGTATTGAGTATTAAAGATGGGTTACATTTGCTTAGAATCTTATTCAACCTAAATATGGTATTGTAAGCAATTTTATCCAATTCTCTATCCACTGCCATTAGACTCTAAACATCTTTATCTATTGCTTACTTTCTACTGTCTCTTTCTCTCTCACTTTCTCTGTCACTTTCTCTCCCACTTTCTCTCTCACTTTGTCTCTCACTTTTTCTCTCACTTTGTCTCTCACTTTGTCTCTCATTTTGTCTCTCACTTTCTCTCTCACTTTGTCTATCACTTTGTCTCTCACTTTGTCTATCACTTTGTCTCTCACTTTCTCTCTCACTTTGTCTATCACTTTCTCTCTCACTTTCTCTCTCACTTTCTCTCTAACTTTCTCTATCACTTTGTCTCTCAGTTTCTCTCTCACTTTGTCTCTCACTTTGTCTCTCACTTTCTCTCTCACTGTCTCTCTCACTTTCTCTCTCACTTTGTCTCTCACTTTCTCTCTCACTGTCTCTCTCACTTTCTCTCTCACTTTGTCTCTCACTTTCTCTCTCACTTTCTCTCTAACTTTCTCTCTCACTTTGTCTCTCACTTTCCCTATCACTTTGTCTCTCACTTTCCCTATCACTTTGTCTCTCACTTTCTCTCTCACTTTCTCTCTAACTTTCTCTCTCACTTTGTCTCTCACTTTCCCTATCACTTTGTCTCTCACTTTCTCTCTCACTTTGTCTCTCACTTTGTCTCTCACTTTCTCTCTCACTTTGTCTCTCACTTTGTCTCTCACTTTCTCTCTCACTTTGTCTCTCACTTTCTCTCTCACTTTGTCTCTCACTTTCTCTCTCACTTTGTCTCTCACTTTCTCTCTCACTGTCTCTCTCACTTTCTCTCTCACTTTGTCTCTCACTTTCTCTCTCACTTTCTCTCTCACTTTCTCTCTCTTTCTCTCTCACTTTGTCTCTCACTTTCCCTATCACTTTGTCTCTCACTTTCTCTCTCACTTTCTCTCTAACTTTCTCTCTCACTTTGTCTCTCACTTTGTCTCTCACTTTGTCTCTCACTTTCTCTCTCACTGTCTCTCTCACTTTCTCTCTCACTTTGTCTCTCACTTTCTCTCTCACTTTCTCTCTAACTTTCTCTCTCACTTTGTCTCTCACTTTCTCTCTCACTTTCTCTCTAACTTTCTCTATCACTTTGTCTCTCAGTTTCTCTCTCACTTTGTCTCTCACTTTCTCTCTCACTTTGTCTCTCACTTTCTCTCTCACTGTCTCTCTCACTTTCTCTCTCACTTTGTCTCTCACTTTCTCTCTCACTGTCTCTCTCACTTTCTCTCTCACTTTGTCTCTCACTTTCTCTCTCACTTTCTCTCTAACTTTCTCTCTCACTTTGTCTCTCACTTTCCCTATCACTTTGTCTCTCACTTTCCCTATCACTTTGTCTCTCACTTTCTCTCTCACTTTCTCTCTCACTTTGTCTCTCACTTTCCCTATCACTTTGTCTCTCACTTTCTCTCTCACTTTGTCTCTCACTTTGTCTCTCACTTTCTCTCTCACTGTCTCTCTCACTTTCTCTCTCACTTTGTCTCTCACTGTCTCTCTCACTTTGTCTCTCACTGTCTCTCTCACTGTCTCTCTCACTTTCTCTCTCACTGTCTCTCTCACTTTCTCTATCACTTTCTCTCTCACTGTCTCTCTCTCACGTTCTCTCTCTCTATCACAATCACATTCCAAAATCGGCTATAAAAAAATCTCCCTCTCTCTGTCTGATGAGCATTGTATCACAAATATGTCAGTTGAGCATTTAAACAAAAAATGAAGCCAGGGAAAAGTTAATGGAAGTCCATCATTAATTCATGACGATTTATTTCTCTGGAGATTAGCTGAAAATATGTACAATGGAGAACGGAACACGACATAGAATATAATATATCAAAATGCAAATATTATAAATATAATAAAAAATGGATGAGCCGTGTAGAATTGTGCATTGGTTATTTAGAATCAAATCAAAGTAAGACAAATTTTCATGGCTTGCATTTCTTAAGACTGTTTTGTTATGAAATTCTCATAAGAAAAACATAATAAAATCAACAATGGGGCATATTTTTACTTGCTTATCTTTTCCTGGCCCAGAAAGTTTTTGAGTCTAAAATCCGTACTTCCCTGTATGAAGTTTTCAAATCTATGATTAAATTGAAGAATCAAAATTATTCTGTCAATCTCAATGTAACTGATAGAGAATAAATATTTCAACCAAGATATTAAGAGTTTGGACCTAAACCGCAACAGCTTATAATTAAAAACGACCTGAAACATGCAGATGGATACAACACAGTGTAGTTCTATTAATACCGTTGTTTAATGTATAATGTTCACCAAATGTTTAACATATCTCAGTTGTTCATTCAAAGTTAAAGATAATTTACTTCCAAGTCCAAACGTCCCGCAGGACGACAGGGGATGGCAGCAGGCAAGGGTATGCACCCAAGACCCCTCAACTCAAGAAAACATTAAGAAACTGGAACAGACACAAAATAGTGCAGTGGGATTCATAACAAACGAATATTCACATTTGACTAGAGTAACACCGTTAATTAAATCACTAAATTTAGAAAGCTTTCAGAGAGACGACTCAAAAGTAAAGTAGCAATTATACATAAAACACTGAACCATAATCTTCAAATTCAAAAAACAAAATATATTTAAAAAATACCCAGAAAGACACAAAGATAAAGCCACATTCCTCATCCCATATGCTAGGACAAATTTGTACAAATACTCCTTCTTCCCTAGTGCTATAAGGGAATGGAATGGGTTGCCTGAGCTAGCCAGGAAAACCAGCGACTTGGCATAATTTAAGTCATTGGTTAATATGCATGACTGAATGCATCATCATCATCTTCATCCATATCCATTTGAGTGAGGGCTTGAGAGGCTTAAATCCTTTCTTGCAAAAGCCCTGGACAGAAACCCTGCTGTCTTGCGTAGTGCATACATGTCACCATACAGGTCGAGAATTTTTGGTTTCACAGACCTGCCGAGACGGAGGACGCGTAGGACGTAATCATCTTCATTTTTTTTAAGTAACGTCTGTATTATATAAGATAAGATAAGACCATTTAGACGACCGAACGACAGACCTGCACGCACACGACAATGCTGCCATCCATGTAGTTTCTTTGAGTTCCATGTCGTCAATGAGTGAAAGAAGTCGCACACTATAAATACTATTAATAAATACTATAACAGTTACAATGTTAACGAGTTCTATAGGGCACTTCATTTTATTGTATAAATATATACTTCTTATAACTATTATACAAAACAACAGTTTGTTTCAGCTTTTTCATAACATTTTGTGTTCATAGATCAGCGAGCACCCTAAATATGTTATATATAGGTATGAGATTTAAAAAAATTACGGTCTGAGATATGTTGCATATGTATAGTTGCAGAAATGTGCCCCATTGATGTGCAACAAATTCAGCAATTCATTTGACTTTTCCCTCTTTGAATATTTATCCTCAGCCTGGGGATCAAACTTACTGTTGTGAGTGTTTTGCTGTAGCTGTTTAAAGAAAATGTAGAACTTATGCGTGAACACTCATAGTAGAGTTCTGTCGTTTGAATTAGTTCAATACAAATTAGATCTATTCCTAATCAGTTTCAATACATAACCTCCTGAACGCAAATCAAGTATAGTCTACGTTTGTTAAGAGAAGTGAAATATATGGAATACATCAATTAGCAGTAGGCCTAACTAATTTAAACTGGGATTTGGAGAAAATTTCCCCGTGTGACTGTTTATAGTATAAGAAATTAAAGAACGATAACCTACAGAGCTTTCAGAATAGAGAAAAAGATTAATAGTTAAGCAAGCAGAGTTGTGTACCTTGACATGACTTCATTGATCAGCTTCTTATGGATACAAAATAGAAAAATATGGTAATAAAACAAACCAACAAAAAAATATTGAAACAATTTTTATTTTTAAGGAGCACATTCCAAAGAATGTATATACCTCCATGATAGAAATATTCATTTGAAATATATATCACAATGTCAAATAGTATAAGTATATATGAAGACCCTAAAAATATATATATTATCACAACATAATTAACAAAAACTGGGGGTGTGTGGATGTGAATGTTCACATTTCCTAAACTGGTTCAAACATGAGAGAATAAAATGAAGGGGGATACAAAACAAAAAACAACAGTAAAATACCATCACCTAGTTGTGTACAATAAAATGACAATTACTAAATTACATGCCATAACTCTTTTAAGGAGACAGTTAATTTGAAATACTATAAACCAGTATAGTAAAATAATCAATGTCTAACTTAATGAAAGCAAATACAATATTAATTGGGTGATAAAGATATATATGTTAATAAATATTGTTCTTACATACTATATATTCATCTTCTAGATGGTACGCGTAAACTTAATAGAATCTATTGAAAAGACAGATGGACTAGAAATATAAATAATTTCAAAAATTACATGGACAAATTTATATTTTATGTAATCAAATAATTTATTCTACCTGATGTAAAATGTATAATGTAACAAAATAATGCACATGAAACTCAAACCTTAAAAACATCATCCATCACCAATCATCAAATGATACATTAAGTAAATGTGTAGCATTAAACTGTAGCCTAATAACAAACATTTGATATAATGAGACTATGTGCTAATTACATCACCAATCATCAAACGATACATTAAATAAATGTGTAGCATTAAACTGTAGCCTAATAACAAACATTTGATATAATGAGACTATGTGCTAATTATAAACACAACTTCAAATAAGATTTTAGACACTTAAGTTATCTAAACATTATTGTGCAGTCAAAATAGACAGCCCTAAGGTGGAAATCAGTAAAAAGAATAACATTATCTTCAGTACACACAAAAGATTGTAGTCTTTAGCTTTGCATAGTAGTCTATAGTCCATCATTTTGTGCTGCCTTTAATGTTTTGGTCCTGGGTCAGATATCTGTGTGCTGCCTTCATTTCTGTTCTGCAAAGAGAAAAAAATATGCTATTAATTTCTTAGGGAGAAGAAAAAATGAAATGTCATAAAATTGTTTTAAATTAGTCAAATTAGTTAATCGTCACTTCTAAGTCAAGACTGCCAATTATGGAGTGAATGCACATAAGATGGAAGTGTTTGAGGAGCCTTAAATGCCTTTGATAGAGGTCAAAGAGCACCCAATGATCAGAGCCATACAAAAGTCTGGTGAGAACCACTGCTTTATAAACAGTGATTTATGTTGTTAGGCAAATAGACCTATTCCACAATTTTTTCAGTTGGAAGTGACCAAAAGCGCTGTTGGTCTTTGCGAGACGGTTGTCTATTTCTCTTGACAGCGATGCATTGTTGGACACTGTGCTGCCCAGGTAGGTAAAGTGGTCAAAAACATTAAGGAAGTGGCCATTCACAGATTTGTGGAGCTGGGTTAGTTCTTTTTGGGGACTTCTGAAACATGACCTGCATTTTTTTTTTAGGTTGACAGACAGACCAAATGAGACAGCAGTCTCAGCAAACTCATGAACAGCAAGTTGAATCTCCTACTCGGTGTCTGCAAAAAGGATGCAATCATCCACCACATAGAGCAGCTCAGTAGCAAGCATCTCTTTCATTTTAGGAGAACAAGCGCTGTACGTTAAATATGCTGCCATTGGTGCAGAATTAGATGTAGATGTCCTCATGCAGGCATCACGGCATTTTATAAAGTATGGCTAGATGTCCTCATGCAGGCATCACGGCATTTTATAAAGTATGGCTAGATGTCCTCATGCAGGCATCACGGCATTTTATAAAGTATGGCTCCGAAGAATATGGAAAAGAGTGTTGGAGAAAGCACAACCCTGCTTCACAACATTCTCTGCAGGGGAATACGCTGATAGTTCACCATTGCATCTGATTTGACATTTTGACTGTCATGCAGTTGCTTCAGAATGGTGATAAATATTAGAGGGCATTCAAGTAGAGAATCTGCCATAAACCAATGGGATTCACTTTGTCAAATGCTTTGGTGTATCAATGAATGCAGCATACAACTCTGGGGTTGCACTCCCTGCATTTGACACAACATGAAAATCAGGTCCAATGTGCCTCTACCAGCCAGAAATACACACTTGCTTTCAGAGAGCACAAAGCCTACAATGGAGTTGGTCATTGTGTCAAGTAGTATTTTTGGCAAGGATTTTTCCAGCTATTGACAGTAATGTAATGCCATGACAATTGCAGCAGCCTGATTTGTCACCTTTTTTGTACAGGCATATGATGGTGGCATCGCAAATTAAAGCATATATAGCCTACAAAGCTCATCATAAAACATACCATGACAGGGTCCACTGATACAGGAGCGGGCATTTTAAAGAAAACCATCTGTGGATAGTATTTTATTTCCATACGATATGGAAAGAGTTGAAAATTCTTTCGATCCTGCCAAGTATATTGCATCATAAAGTCCCCTTGGCTGTTTAAGTAAAATGAAATGGCTGTCACTAAGTCTGGGTAACTCTTTGCTTTGTGGATATTTTTAATTAAGAGTTTCAACCTTTCTGGCATTAAATCATTATGTTTGATCTGTGCAAAAAAAGAAATAAAGAAAGTTTCATTAGAATAAATTTCATAGACGTAGATAAAAAAGATGCATTTGAAAGATTTAACTCAACATATCTTTGAGACTATTGTAAATACAAAAACATGTCTTTTTATGATATAAAACATGGGAAGAAAAATGTCATTTATTATTATTACTAATTAGTGTCTGTGACAGGCTTAGAAAAAAATAGCACTAATGTCTGTAAAGTATTAGTTTACAAATATAGCTGGAAAGCTGTGTGATTTACAAAATGAAAACTTCTTTGATTTAGAAACCTTTTCTTAAAAGTTATAAGGACTCTAAATAATAGTACTCTGAAAATCAAAATTAAAGTTTAAAAGGTATATTCAAATGCATTTATTTCCTAGTAGGCCTTTTTTTTTCTTGATTCTTATCTTATCTTTTATATAATACAGACTTTCCTTAAAAAAAGAAGATGATTACAACATACGCGTCATGCATGTTAACAAATGACTTATATTCTGCCAAGTCACTGGTTTTCCTGGCTGGCTCAGGCAACCCATTCCATGCTCTAATAGCACTAAGATTCTTCTAAGGAAAATTTTCTAGAAAAGTATTTTGTGCTGTGCGATAATTATGGAAATACAGATAAGTTATTATTCTTTAACTTGCAGCAGACACATTTCTAAATAAAATAAATTTAACTTTTAAATTTCATGCACTTTGTTTGCAGTTCTGGAAAATAAAAACATTGATATCAACTTTGAGGAACAGCTTGTTGACTTTAAATAATAGAAATATATATTTAAAAAAAAAAAAAAAAAAAAAATAGTTTTCACAATTCAGCATATTTTGTGCCTTTCATTTTCTTTTAAAGTATTATGTTTTGAGTATTTTTAAGAAATATTATCAATAACTAAAATATAGAAGCTTGATAATTATGTAGCCTTTGTGAAATAAAAAAAAATTATTAATTTCATCCCAAGACAACTCTTTATATGCCACCATAGGTCACAAAAGTGAATACTACAGGAAAATGAATACTACCGGGATCCAAAAATATTGAGATCGTATAACAATGAGAAAAAAAACATACATTATAAAGTTTGCCCCTGATTAGTATTTCAAAATCTGATGAAACCAACTCTTTAGGAATATTGAGCATGACAACAAGTGTCAAAATGAGTATTCTCTCCACAAGCTCATAGCTTGGATTGGGTCCACACAGCACTTGAATGTAGTCAATAAGGTTGAACTCACTGCAGTGAAACATTGATGAAAAGAGTTAAATATTATGTAAGCTATCAGTATGAAAACATTCTTCAAAAACTGGGAAAAGTTTGGTTAAATTATTGGCTTGGAATCTTGTCCTTTAGCATTGGATAAGAAGTCACATTTCCTAGAAATCTATAAGGATACCTGATTTCTTTTGGAAAAGTTCTTTTCATGTAATTATTTAAGTTACACTAGGAGGCGCAGTGGCTGAGCAGTAAAACGCTTGGCTTCCGAACCGTGGACCAGGGTTCGAATCCTGGTGAGACAGGGATTTTTTATTTCGGGATCTTCGGGCGCCTCTGAGTCCATCCAGCTCTAATGAGTACCTGACTATAGTTGGGGAAAAGTCAAAGCGGTTGGTCGTTATGCTGGCCACATGACACCCTCATTAACTGTAGGCCACAGAAACAGATGATTTTTACATCATCTGCCCCATAGATAACAAAGTCTGAAAAGGGGACTTTACTTTTTTATTTTTATTTAAATTACACTGGCACATTACTAACTGGCTGATAAAATATTATGGCACATTGACAAGCCATTCAATGACTTGTGGCACAGCAACACTCTACAAGTTGAAGCTTCATAATTTACGGCACATTAATTGGCTAAAAATTTAAATGGCAAATTTCCAATCAATGTTTTAAAGTACATGGAATACTGAATGACAAAAAGGCAATCTAAATGCAGGCCATAAGTGATTAATTTAGACATCAGCTCATAAGGCAATGATATATTTATATATGTGGCATATCAGTTCTTTCAGTCTATCATCATAATGTCATAATGTGTGTCTTCTCTGCTGAGATGGAGTCATTTATCAGCTGCTAGCTAATGAAGATGAAAAACAGTGAAGACTAAATAAGCAGATAGTTTAAAGTTATCTGTCAGTCAGGTAAAAATGAATGCTTTTATTAGTTTAAAGCCTATATTGTAATCATTTTTGTCTTCTGGTTTGACTGCTGCTGTTATCTTATATAATACAGACGTTACTTCAAAAAAGAAGATGATTACGTCCTACGCGTCATGCTGTTGAAGGACTCATGAAGAATACACGCTTTGTTTCTACATGGATGTCCAGCAGGGTTTCCTATTAGCCTTTTTATATTTTAAAACATCATGGCTACTAATTCAGAATAACAAAATTATAAAGCTTAAGTAAGATCAACTTTTAAGCAGTTTTCCAAAACTATTTAAGGTTAAAAACTGGCAAAAATATAAAGCTTCAAAGTATTCAAGTTATTTTGCTGATCTAGTAAAGTAAATAGATCATATAATAGAGTAGTGAGTGCAGCTGCAGTGTTTATGTCCAAGGATTTAGAATTTGAGTCTCTCAAGCCCTCATTCAGATAGAGTTTTTTGATGATTTTCTTGTGTCATTTTCTTTTGAATGAAAACCATGTGTGACAATTCAAACCTGAATATTTACATCTTGGCATGTAAAAAATTCAATTGTAAGGATGTTTATTACTGTCTTTTAGGTAGAGAAAGAGAATGCTTACCTGCCCACTAAAAACATCACTAGTGTAGTTTGTATGTCCTGAACATTCAAATTTGATAAATCCTGTTCAGCCAACATCTGATACAAAAATTTCGCAGACTTTCCAGTGTCCACTCCATTGATACAAGCTTCCACCAGTTTTAAATTTCCCAGATATAAATTGGGAAGATAAAATCTATTTTTGTTTTTAGAAGTCTTGTTAGCCTAAAAATGACACAAAATATGCCTTAAGCTAATGAAAAAGAAATTCAAAATTAATCAAACTTCTCAATTTCACACAGCTATGAAATTAAGTATGTTTAAGTTTAAAAATAAATACTGGCTTTCCTTTTGAAATAAAATTAATATAAACATGAATAGGATTTATTTTATCAATTTAATTAATTGTATATTTATAAAGTATTCAAATTAATGATTTTACAAAAAAAGTTAATATGGTTGCCATGGCTCTTTTTTAAGATTATAAGTGTCTCACTTTCTATTTCTGTACACCAGATTAATAATAATTTTTAAAATTCAAACAAACAGAAAAGTTCACTTATTTAGACATCATTCATTACAAGAGATTAAATGTTGCATGATGTAGCATGTAAAAATTGGAAACCACAAGAGCCATCTTTCAACAATGATGGCCTATCTGGGCAAACAAATCAAGATCAACCACCTCACTGCAGCTGTCTCAACAGCGGCCTACACTTGCAAGACATGGAAGTCATTCACAAACGTCGAAAAGAGGTTAAAAATGAGAGAAATGACTGGGAAAGATGTTAGGATCATACAGATATCATGCAAGCAATAAAGAAATCTTCTACAGCACTGGCACTCACCCCTTAAACAAGGTTGTAACTGAATGTTGTATGAGATTCATAAAAATAACCTTAAACGAGATAAAACACTTTCAACATAGTCAGCCATAAGATGCAAGCTAAAAAGAGGAACTTCTTCTTAGAATGTCAAAACATTCATAGGTGTAAGTTGGAGGAAGGCTTGGATGTGACTTGTGATTGATTTCTGTGGAGAAAGCTAGCCACCCTATGGGCCGAATGACACAGGAGGATTGAAGTCTAAGTAATAGATTCAAACCATTTTTAATGAGTTTAGACCAGAAATACTTCAATGTCAATCTGGAAACATGTCAATAAGCTAAACACACATCCTGTGTTTTTAACTTGATGATTATCTGATCCTCTTGTCACATTAGTAGCAATAGCAAATTTAATATTACAATTTCAGAATAGGTGTACGTTTTAAAAACAAATTTCACTATTACTAAGAAATCAAAATTTAAATTAGATTGAAAAAATAAAACATATAATGCAACGAAACTTACATGGGCTAAAGTAAAAAGTGTGGTACAAAAATGAAATTCCATCCAGAAGAGAAGATGGTCTAATCTGGGCATCAAAGACCAGTTCTTTAAAGTTACAAGTTGACTTAAAAATGTGTTGAACTCTATCACACTCCTCATTGGATTGTGGGCAGAGAAGAGGAAACTCAGAGAATCCACAAACAGGGAACCAATGGTCTTTATGGTGAGATGTTTTGTCTCCCCTTGATCAAGTTCATATCTAAATATTAACAGATTCTGAAATTCCTTGTACCTGGTCTCAGGTGACTCATTTAGAAAATTCTGTTGAATAAATCAAAATAAAACTGCGAGCAGAAATTCTTAAAATGGAGATAAACTAAGACTAGTGGTTCTCAATTTTTTTACACTCATAGACAGCCAAAAATTTTGCTATTAGGTATTTTAAATGGCAATTAAACATATCTTGATTAAGTTCAATGTACATTTCAAAAGTTTCATTTCAGCTAATATCAACTCAATACAATAGAAAAAAGCTTATTTTTCTTTTTTCCCTATCTATTATTGGACTTATTAAGCCATGTCTCTCCCTATTTCAGCATGTCACAGATTACATACTAATATCCTACATGAAGATTCTACATTTCAGGAAGGCTATGGAACCTCAAGACAGAAAAATATTTTCTCTCTCTCTAACTCATTTATTTATTTTATACAGTATAAAAAAGAGGCTGCACTTTCTCCATAGAATTGAATCCTTTTTGGATTATGGTATGCACTAAGTCATTAAGTCTATTTAATAAGTTCACACTGTTATAAAATAGAACTATGTTAAGCCATTCCTAGTAAGTGTAAGACGGAACATATGTAAATAATGTAAGCAAATATGTAAACACTCATCCTATCCCAACACTTTCAACACATCATTAGCACATAATGAAACTATAAAATACGTTAAGTAATGAAATGAAACAAATAAAAAAAAAAAGAAGAGAAAACATGCTTATTAGGAGGAAGAAGATGCAGAAGATGCTGGAGATACTGGGGTAGGTAAGTCTGAAGAGGTAGAACCTGCAGAAGATATGGGAGATGTGTTGTAGCCACGAAACATCATAATTCAAAGCAACATAACCAGAGGAACTCTTTTATATATTAAATGAATTTTTTTCATGAGATGGTCTTGATTTATTAACTGGAATTCCAAAATAATCTTCATAACTTTCTCCATGTATAGCTTGTACTTAACATTATACATAAGTCAACTTCTTCCCTAAATAAAATGTTTCATATATCGTTCAGGCATGAAGTAAACGTCAAATTCACCAACCTCCAGATCTATGATGTACTGTTGAAGATTAATGTTTTCTATTTTTAATAATGATGTCACTAGACATGCTTCAACTATGCCTCTCACTGAGCCAAGTTTATCCTTGACAGAGTTTTTGTCAGCACCTAATAAATACTGAACATACCTGTGGATGTAAAGAATAACAGACATCAACAAACCCCATTTCGAGATGTAATCAGGAAGAGGAACCTGTTTAAATTACAGTATACTGATTAAGTAAATCCTAAATTGCAATGATAGGTTAAGTAGATTCCTTGTCCTCAAATAAATGGTTCACAAGCTAAAATTTTAACACTTAAAACTAATAAATCCAACAAGAATTATTATACATCTTTGAATTGCAATATTGAATTAACATGAAAGATATTTATTAAACCAACCTAGTCTAGTCAAAGGAATTTAATCAAGCTGAATGTTGTCAGGGAGAGGTATGGCGAGAATGAATGTTAGTTTAATATTTTGGTGTGATTGTTATATCCCCTTGTTATGAATGCCAAGTGTTGCACGTGTTGTGAACTGAGTGATTAAGTCTTCGTTGAATGTGCGAGAGAGTGTGTTAGTTGATTTGATTTGTTGATTTGAGGCACATCGGCACAATTTAGGCCATGTCGTGCCTGCAGTCCCTTAAGGACTACTCTCTCTCTAAACAAAAAGGGCCAGATTCTATACAGTCATATAATTAAAATCAAGGTCTATTCACATTTAAAATAGTAAAGGTAGTAAAAATTTAAATATTTGGTAAAAATCTAATGTAAATAGTGCATGTTCACAAATTCAGAAATCACATCTTCGTAGATAGCCCCACTTCCCGAATAAAGCCCAGTACCTTCCCAGGGTCGACATTATTAAATAGTGTTTTTAGATTAGTGGCTCTAAAATATTTCGCCCTGACATCCTGGTATCTGGGGCAATCAACGAGGATATGTTTCACGGTGAGGCGAGAGTCACAGTACTCGCAAAGTGGGGGCTCCTCTCTCTTCAGTACAAAAGAGTGCGTGATGTAGGTGTGGCCAATCCTAAGTCTGGACATGGTTGTGCTACCACGCCTTGTCAGACCCTTAGATGTGGGCCGCCACCTGACATCCGCCACAATCTGCCTGAGTTTACTGTGAGTCTCAGCCTCCCATCGGTTCTGCCACTCTCGATAGGTGGCAGAGGCAATACTTTGTCTCAGGTCCGAGTAGGGAATTTGGGTTCCTGACACCGCATGATTTAGGGCTCTCTTTGCTTCTCTGTCTGCGGCTTCGTTTCCCTCAATGCCAACATGGGAGGGGACCCAGATGAAGGTGACATGCCTACGGTCGGCTGTTATTTGGTCCAACAGCTTCAGGCTCTTATGTACCAATGGGATGTCAGTCTTCATCCGCCCCAAAGCTTGCAATGCAGATTTGGAGTCGGAGCAGATTATAAATTTACTCCTTTCTGATGCTTTTACGGCCATAAGTGCAAGCAATATTGCGTGCAATTCGGCCGTAAAGATGGAGCAGCCATCGGGGAGTCTACGGGAGATTGTTTTATTCCGAAAGGAGCAGGCACACGCGACCTTTCCCTCCATTTTGGATCCGTCTGTGTAGATGGTGCCACAATCTCCGTAGCTCTCCTGCAGTTCCCTAAAGTTGACTTGTAGTATGCTTGGGTCTGTATTTTCTTTTTTGAAATTAAGGAGGGATAAATTTAATTTGGGTTTATTCATTAGCCAAGGAGGATTCTGAGGGGTTTCTATTTTAGAGATTTGGTCAATGGGTGGGGTTAAATTTTGGATGGGTTCTCTCATTCGAAGGCCCAACGGCTGTATGACGTTAGGCCTTCGATTGTATAATTCTACCTCTGTGGGGTTAAATATGGAGTCAAAAGCAGGGTTCGTGGGGTTGGATTTTAGCTTGACTATATACTGCATTGCAAGCTTTTTCATTCTTATATCCATGGGGAGTTCTCCAGCCTCCACATGGAGACTTGGGATAGGTGATGTACGAAACGCGCCGAGACAGAGACGCAGGGCAGCATTTTGTATTGGTTCCAGTATTTTTAGGTACGACTTCCTTGCTGCTCCATATATTATGGATCCGTAGTCTAGCTTGGATCGAATTAGACTCCGATAGAGCAGCAGCAAGGTATCTCTGTCAGCTCCCCAGTCCGTATGGCTGAGTACTCTTAGTATGTTTAATGACTTTTGGCATTTCTTCCTAAGTTCCTTAATGTGGGGGAGAAAATTAAATTTGGAATCTAAGGTGAGGCCTAAAAATTTTGTAGTTTTCACGACAGGGATCTTCTTTTTGTGTATAAATAGTTCAGGGTCTGGGTGGAGTCCCCTTAGATTACAAAAATGCATACTAACTGTTTTGGAGTCTGAGAATTTGAAACCATTATAGTTTGCCCAACCCTGAATTTTGTTTAAACATAACTGTAATTTCCTTTCTAAGGTGTTCATGTTTTTCCCATAAGTAAGAATGACAAAGTCATCGACATACAAAGAGCACTCTATGCCAGGGGACAGCGCATTTATGATGCTATTTATTTTAATGTTGAACAGGGTGACTGACAGAATGCTGCCCTGGGGTACACCCATTTCCTGGTCATGAGTGTCAGAAGCGGAGTTGCCCACTCGGACCTGAAATTTTCGATCTTTCAGGAATTCCTCCACAAAACAGGGGAGGTGTCCCTTAAGCCCCATAAGCGCCAGGTCACGTAGAATGCCATGTTTCCAGGTTGTGTCATAGGCCTTTTCTATATCGAAGAATACAGCTACTAGATGCTCTCTTCTGAGTAATGCATTTCTAATATAAGCTTCCAGCCTTACCAGGTGGTCAGTTGTTGTCCGCCCCTGCCGGAATCCGCACTGGTAGTTTGAGATCACTTTAATCCTTTCCAGGTACCAGACCAGCCTACTGTTAATCATTCTTTCCATGGTTTTGCAGATGCAGCTTGTTAGTGCTATTGGTCGATAGTTAGCTGGGTCAGAGCCGTCTCTTCCCGGTTTAGGTATCGGTATAACTGTGGCTTTCCTCCAGCTGTTTGGGAAAGCGCCTGTTTGCCACACACAGTTATAGACCCCTAGCAGGACTGCCAATGAGGGTTCGGGAAGGTGCTTGAGGAACTGGTAATGGATTTCGTCTTCTCCAGGCGCTGTGTCATGTGACTTGTCCAGCGATTCCCTCAGTTCCTCAAGCGAGAACGGTTTGTTGTAGTCTTCATTGTTCTCTGACCTGAAATCAATGGGGTGTCATTCCTCCCTGGTTTTGACTTTTTGGAACTCTGGCGTGTAGTGTGCAGTGGATGATTTTTCTGCTATTGAGGATGCAAGGCAGTCAGCTATTTCTCTGGGGGACGTGACAGTTCGTCCTTGGTTTTTCAAATGCCCTATTGCATTTGATTCTTTCCCTTTGATTCGCCTTACTGCCTTCCAAACCGCTCTAGCAGAAGTTTTGGCATCCAGACTGCCGACAAAACTTCTCCAGGAATTCCTTTTGGCTGACCGTATGGTTTGTCTAGCCTTTGCTCTAGCTATCCTGAATAGCTTTAGGTTTTCCTGGGAAGGATTCTTTATAAATGCAGCCAGTCGTTTTTTCCTATCACCAATAGCACTTTTGCAAGCTGTATTAAACCATGGTTTGCTAGGCCGTTTTGGATTTGCAGAGGTTAGGGGTACAACTTTCCTGGCTATACTTAGTAGCTTGCTAGCAAAGGTATCAGCTGGGTTCTGTTCATGGAGGATATTTTCTGTGATATCCTCAGAGCATCTTTTTTGGAATTGTTCCCAATCAGCCTTATTCAGTTTCCACCGCTGAGGTCGTCCCAATGAAGGGAGATTGTTAGTAATGATGATTGGGAAGTGATCACTTCCCCGTAGATCATTGCTAACTGACCATTTAAAATCGTCCAGAAGTCCGGGGACGCATACGGTGAGGTCAATGCATGTGAATGATCCAGTTCCTGGGTGCAAGTAGGTCGGTGATGCATCATTAAGTATGCATAAATCATGTTGGAGGAAGATATCCTCCAGCATACGACCTCTTGTGTCGGTATTGTTGGATCCCCACATGGTGTTATGGGCATTGAAATCCCCAAGGATTAAATAAGGCCGGGGGAGTTGTTTCAATAGGTCCTCCATGTCTGTTCGGTTTAATGGAGCGCCTGGTGGTAGATACAGGCTGCAGCAAGTGATAACCTTGTGAAGGGTTATCCTAGCTGCTACGGCCTGTAGTGTGGTCTGTAGTTCTACCCTCTCATGGGGGATGCTATCCTTCACAAGGATACAGACTCCACCTGATGCTCTCTCTGCATCCTCAACATTCTTGGTGTAAGCACGGTAGCTTCGGAAGCTGATGCAATCTTTCAGAAATGTTTCCTGTAAGCAGACAGCTACAGGAGTCTCAGAGTCCATCAGTAGCTGCATTTCCTCGTAATTGGCCTTGAGGCCTCTACAATTCCACTGTACAATTCTGGAATCCATGGCTTATTCTAGATGACCTACTTGGAGCTATTTGGCCTTGGGAGGCCCCCGGAGGGGTTTCCCTTTATTCCAGTGACGTTGGTATTTTTATTCTTGGGTTTGGATGGAGAGGAGGACAACCCCCTTTTGGGGGAAGTCTTTCTCTCTGGAGAGGGGAGATCCCTCTGGTTAGAGCGGAGGTTATTTCCTCCTCTCTCACCTCGGGCATCCTCTCCGCTTTGATTTCTCCCCTTAGGGAGTTGGTCAACCTCTAACTCGGTAGAGGTTGGGGTGTCTGGCTGGGTTCTCTGAGGAGAACCTGTGTCAGACATGATGTTTCCGGGTTCTCCCGGAGTATTGGTTTTGACATGCTGCTCAGTCTCCATGCTCTCATCAGCGAGCACAGAGAACCTGTTCTTTAGCATGACAACAGGGCTTTCTTGTTTCTTCAGAGGTGTGTTCTTTGGCGGTGTTTTCTTCTGAGTTGGGGGAGGAGGAGGGGGTGGTGGGGTCAATGTGTCCGTCTGTGTGGCTATGGATCTTCCTTTCTTAGCAACAGCCTGGGCGTAGGTCTTTGTCAAGCCGAATTGGCCCTTGGGTAGGGCCAGTACAGCCGATTTCGCCTGGCTAAAGGTACATCCGTTTCTTGCCTTGTACTCCTGCACGGCAACCTCCTGTTTCCACACAGGGCAGTCCTTGGAGTAGGCTGAATGGCCAGCTTGACAGTTTGGGCATTTGAACTGGGCTGTGCAGCCCTTGTCCTCATGACCCTCTCCAGCACATCTGGCACACACAGTGTTCCTCTTGCAGACTGCCGCGCCGTGTCCATAACCCTGGCACTTGAAGCACCTCATGGGGTTAGGTATGTAGGGCCTCACTGGAACTCGTAGGTATCCTGCCTTCACATACTCTGGCGGTGTCCTAGTTCCGAATGTGAGGATAATAGTGGCGGTTTTGACCTCCTCACCCTCCCTGCGCCTGGTAATGCGCCGGGCATGGGTGACTTTTTCAATGCCCTCCACTATTTCCTTCTCGGAACATTCCAGTAGGTCCCTAGAGCTGATTACACCTCTGCTGGTGTTCAGACTCTTGTGTGGCATGACTTCCACTTGGAGATCACAGAGTCTTCTGCATCTTAAAAGCCCATCAGAGTGTGTCTTGCTGTCTACTTCTACAAGGAGTTCCATTGTTTTGTGTAGCTTAGACACACTCTTGGGCTCTCCCACTACTGACTTGAGTCCCTTATAGATAATAAAAGGGCTCAACTTGGTCAGGCTTTTTCCCTCCTCTGTGCATCTAACCACCAGAAATGATGGCCAGGTGGCACAGCTTTTTGGGACCTCCTCTTTTTTATCGTCAATTCGTCGTTTCTTGCCCAGACATAGGTCTGGGGCAAGTAGTTTTGTGTGTGTTTTTTTGTCCATATATATTTTGGTTAATTCGGCACCTGTGCTCCCCACCCGCCATCGAGTCCAACAAGGGGACGGGCCATTCGGATGTCCAGAATGAGCCCGCCAGGGCTACACAGGTGCTATACTCAGTCAGCTGCTACATCGGACATGTGTCCAATACAGCAGCTCCCTGATTGACCCTCCAGCCACCGCCCTCCAGCATAGGTCGACGACCTATGCTGGTAGCTCGGCATGACCAGCCGGTTGACCCAGAGCGGGCCATCTGGGTCTCAGGTCTAGGGGAACTTGGAGCCAAAGTATTGTGTTGTTGTGGTTTATCCTCAGATAGCCACCACTCAAACACCAGGATCTCTTTATCCCCCCTTACCCGTCGCAGTCCACGGCAAACGGACTGGTCTAGGACGTAGTGAGAATTTAAAGTTAAGGAGACAGTGTGATGATCAATGGAGGCAGACTTAGGAAAAGAGGAGGCAGACACAATGATAGAAAAGAAGTAGGGCACTTTTGAGCTCCAAAAGTGCTAAGGAAAGAGGAGCGCAGTTTAACGTCATGTCTCGGGACGCAGAATGTGTTAGTCAGTAAGGTCTTGCTCCCGGTCCAGGAAGGTTGGACGTTTACTTCCTGGACTGGTATTTATGTATTTATAAGTTGATGGACTGGTATTTATGTATTTATAAGTTGATGGACTGGTGTTTTGTGTATTACTATTTCATAAGAGTGATATAATTGTGTGCGTTATCAAGTATTAAAGTATTGTTGATATTCATGAATATAAGGAGTTAGAGTTGATGTATATTAAGTGTTCGTATTTGAGTTAAGCAAGTATTGATGACATAATTGAGCAACCAAGAAAGTATCAAGCAAGTATTATTTAATATTCAAGAAACCCCTAGTGAGCCACAGGAACCAAGTTAAGAAACACAACAAGACAAGAGACAAGCAGAGCATAGCAGCAGCAGTATATATATATATATAATTACGAACCTCTGACATCTGGAGGCTTCGTCCGGGCAGGTATCGTTGTACCTGTTACCTGTATTATTAAACACCAGTGTATTAACCGGTGTACTAATACAGTGTTATTCTTGACATCTATCTGAGGGCTAGTCCGGGCAGGTCAGTTATACCTGTTATGCCATTCGTCACGTTGAAGAAGTCGACAAGAAAATAAAGAATAAGCAACACAAGCAAAGAAAAGGATACCGAATTTTTTGAGCTTCGTCCGGTCTGGGACAGTAACTATTGTACATGACATTGTCTACTAAAGTTGGAATCAAGGCAATCTGTATCATTTGTAACCTACTACTCGTTGACATTTTTGGGCCTCGTTCGGCCAGTATTTGAGAGTCTTTCGACACACACTGAAGAACTCGAAATTGTTTACATTTTTGAGAACACGGAGGAACTATTTGTTTGTTTCGCCATCCACACGTTATTGTTGAAGTCAAGCAGTCTACCAGAACTCTACGAAAGGTCATTGACTAATGTGGACTTGCAGCTACTTCTTGTATACCGAGGTCATTGCGTCACCCACCATTTAAAGAGACATCACCATTTAAAGGGACATCACCATTTAAAGGGACATCACCATTTAATGAGACACTACTACTACTTACTTACTATTGGATTATTGGATTTAGAGACATCGCCATTTAAAATCGCCATTTAAAGAGACATCGCCATTTGGAGACATCGCCATTTAAAAGGACATCACCATTTAAAGAGACACTACTACTACTAGTTTTCACTTACTATTGAATTATTCAACATGAATGCAATTACTCAAGTAATCGTGATTTATCTACCTTTACTACATTGATGTTGGATTATTATTAAATTATTGTACTACCTGACTAGATAATCATTTTTTTTTGTATGCTCCCATTATTATTACTATCAATATCATATCAATGTTTGAATAATTTTGTTTTCTATTTGTTTCATTCTCTAAATCTGCTGTGAGTCATAAAGCGTTTACAAGGAGGCCGAACAGCGACCTGACACTCCAGAAGTTCTACATTCTTAAAGCAACACTGTCGTGTGGGAAGAGTTGTCATTTCTTTCCTGGCATCAGACACAGATAAGTTGAGTTTTCTTTTGTCTGTTGTATCGAGCATTCAGGGTCGAGTGTACATTGCCTTTTCAGTAGGGGAGATAAAGGGTGAAATTTTTTTTTTGTTGATCTTTTTTATAATTTATTGTCTTATGTAAATTGAACAATGTTTCTTGTTAACTTAACCTTTATAAATTAATTTACTCTTATTCAGTAATATTTCTTATTATTTGTGATTACCATGGACGAGTTAAAACCTAGGTCAATTGAGGTATTAATAGAACAGGCCCACATGTTTGGAATTGAGGGTGATGAAATACCAGAGTTTGTTTTAAACCAACAAAAACTAGATCTAGAAAGATTAAAAGATTTAAACCGACAAAAACTAGATCTAGAAAGATCAAAATTAGAATTAGAAAGAAAGGCAATAGAAGTGGTAAAGTTGAAAATGGAACTGGAAGTAAAACTGTCATTACAGGGAGATGTGAACTATAAAATAGAAATTGAAAATGACATATTAACTAATGAGGAACAAAATAACTGTCAGGATATTGATAATAATATAAGTGGGATAGAAGATAATGAAGAAATTGAGAATGTCTTATCAAGTAAGGAACTAAATGATTGTAATTATACTGTTTATGATATCAGTGAGATAGAAAAGAGAAAAGTAATTGAAAATGTCTTAACCAATATGGAACTAAAGGATTGTAATTATATTATTAATGATATGAGAGAGATTGAAGATAAGGGAGTATTAATTGAAAATGTCTTAACCAATATGGAACTAAAGGATTGCAATTATATTATTAATGATATGAGAGAGATTGAAGATAAGGAAGTATTAATTGAAAATGTCTTAACCAATATGGAACTAAAGGATTGCAATTATATTATTAATGATATGAGAGAGATTGAAGATAAGGAAGTATTAATTGAAAATGTCTTAACCAATATGGAACTAAAGGATTGCAATTATATTATTAATTATATGAGAGAGATTGAAGATAAGGAAGTATTAATTGAAAATGTCTTAACTAATAAGGAACTAAAGGATTGCAATTATATTATTAATGATATGAGAGAGATTGAAGATAAGGAAGTATTAATTGAAAATGTCTTAACTAATAAGGAACTAAATGATTGCAATTATATTATTAATGATATGAGAGAGATTGAAGATAAGGAAGTATTAATTGAAAATGTCTTAACCAATATGGAACTAAAGGATTGCAATTATATTATTAATGATATGAGAGAGATTGAAGATAAGGAAGTATTAATTGAAAATGTCTTAACTAATAAGGAACTAAATGATTGCAATTATATTATTAATGATATGAGAGAGATTGAAGATAAGGAAGTATTAATTGAAAATGTCTTAACCAATATGGAACTAAAGGATTGCAATTATATTATTAATGATATGAGAGAGATTGAAGATAAGGAAGTATTAATTGAAAATGTCTTAACTAATAAGGAACTAAATGATTGCAATTATATTATTAATGATATGAGAGAGATTGAAGATAAGGAAGTATTAATTGAAAATGTCTTAACCAATATGGAACTAAAGGATTGCAATTATATTATTAATGATATGAGAGAGATTGAAGATAAGGAAGTATTAATTGAAAATGTCTTAACTAATAAGGAACTAAAGGATTGCAATTATATTATTAACGATATGAGAGAGATTGAAGATAAGGAAGTATTAATTGAAAATGTCTTAACTAATAAGGAACTAAATGATTGCAATTATATTATTAATGATATGAGAGAGATTGAAGATAAGGAAGTATTAATTGAAAATGTCTTAACCAATATGGAACTAAAGGATTGCAATTATATTATTAATGATATGAGAGAGATTGAAGATAAGGAAGTATTAATTGAAAATGTCTTAACTAATAAGGAACTAAATGATTGCAATTATATTATTAATGATATGAGAGAGATTGAAGATAAGGAAGTATTAATTGAAAATGTCTTAACCAATATGGAACTAAAGGATTGCAATTATATTATTAATGATATGAGAGAGATTGAAGATAAGGAAGTATTAATTGAAAATGTCTTAACCAATATGGAACTAAAGGATTGCAATTATATTATTAATGATATGAGAGAGATTGAAGATAAGGAAGTATTAATTGAAAATGTCTTAACTAATAAGGAACTAAATGATTGCAATTATATTATTAATGATATGAGAGAGATTGAAGATAAGGAAGTATTAATTGAAAATGTCTTAACCAATATGGAACTAAAGGATTGCAATTATATTATTAATGATATGAGAGAGATTGAAGATAAGGAAGTATTAATTGAAAATGTCTTAACTAATAAGGAACTAAATGATTGCAATTATATTATTAATGATATGAGAGAGATTGAAGATAAGGAAGTATTAATTGAAAATGTCTTAACCAATATGGAACTAAAGGATTGCAATTATATTATTAATGATATGAGAGAGATTGAAGATAAGGAAGTATTAATTGAAAATGTCTTAACCAATATGGAACTAAAGGATTGCAATTATATTATTAATGATATGAGAGAGATTGAAGATAAGGAAGTATTAATTGAAAATGTCTTAACTAATAAGGAACTAAAGGATTGCAATTATATTATTAATGATATGAGAGAGATTGAAGTTAAGGAAGTATTAATTGAAAATGTCTTAACTAATAAGGAACTAAAGGATTGCAATTATATTATTAATGATATGAGAGAGATTGAAGATAAGGAAGTATTAATTGAAAATGTCTTAACCAATATGGAACTAAAGGATTGCAATTATATTATTAATGATATGAGAGAGATTGAAGATAAGGAAGTATTAATTGAAAATGTCTTAACTAATAAGGAACTAAATGATTGCAATTATATTATTAATGATATGAGAGAGATTGAAGATAAGGAAGTATTAATTGAAAATGTCTTAACCAATATGGAACTAAAGGATTGCAATTATATTATTAATGATATGAGAGAGATTGAAGATAAGGAAGTATTAATTGAAAATGTCTTAACCAATATGGAACTAAAGGATTGCAATTATATTATTAATGATATGAGAGAGATTGAAGATAAGGAAGTATTAATTGAAAATGTCTTAACCAATATGGAACTAAAGGATTGCAATTATATTATTAATGATATGAGAGAGATTGAAGATAAGGAAGTATTAATTGAAAATGTCTTAACTAATAAGGAACTAAATGATTGCAATTATATTATTAATGATATGAGAGAGATTGAAGATAAGGAAGTATTAATTGAAAATGTCTTAACCAATATGGAACTAAAGGATTGCAATTATATTATTAATGATATGAGAGAGATTGAAGATAAGGAAGTATTAATTGAAAATGTCTTAACCAATATGGAACTAAATGATTGCAATTATATTATTAATGATATGAGAGAGATTGAAGATAAGGAAGTATTAATTGAAAATGTCTTAACCAATATGGAACTAAAGGATTGCAATTATATTATTAATGATATGAGAGAGATTGAAGATAAGGAAGTATTAATTGAAAATGTCTTAACCAATATGGAACTAAAGGATTGCAATTATATTATTAATGATATGAGAGAGATTGAAGATAAGGAAGTATTAATTGAAAATGTCTTAACTAATAAGGAACTAAAGGATTGCAATTATATTATTAATGATATGAGAGAGATTGAAGATAAGGAAGTATTAATTGAAAATGTCTTAACTAATAAGGAACTAAATGATTGCAATTATATTATTAATGATATGAGAGAGATTGAAGATAAGGAAGTATTAATTGAAAATGTCTTAACCAATATGGAACTAAAGGATTGCAATTATATTATTAATGATATGAGAGAGATTGAAGATAAGGAAGTATTAATTGAAAATGTCTTAACTAATAAGGAACTAAAGGATTGCAATTATATTATTAATGATATGAGAGAGAATGAAGATAAGGAAGTATTAATTGAAAATGTCTTAACTAATAAGGAACTAAATGATTGCAATTATATTATTAATGATATGAGAGAGATTGAAGATAAGGAAGTATTAATTGAAAATGTCTTAACCAATATGGAACTAAAGGATTGCAATTATATTATTAATGATATGAGAGAGATTGAAGATAAGGAAGTATTAATTGAAAATGTCTTAACTAATAAGGAACTAAATGATTGCAATTATATTATTAATGATATGAGAGAGATTGAAGATAAGGAAGTATTAATTGAAAATGTCTTAACCAATATGGAACTAAAGGATTGCAATTATATTATTAATGATATGAGAGAGATTGAAGATAAGGAAGTATTAATTGAAAATGTCTTAACCAATATGGAACTAAAGGATTGCAATTATATTATTAATGATATGAGAGAGATTGAAGATAAGGAAGTATTAATTGAAAATGTCTTAACCAATATGGAACTAAAGGATTGCAATTATATTATTAATGATATGAGAGAGATTGAAGATAAGGAAGTATTAATTGAAAATGTCTTAACTAATAAGGAACTAAAGGATTGCAATTATATTATTAATGATATGAGAGAGATTGAAGATAAGGAAGTATTAATTGAAAATGTCTTAACTAATAAGGAACTAAATGATTGCAATTATATTATTAATGATATGAGAGAGATTGAAGATAAGGAAGTATTAATTGAAAATGTCTTAACCAATATGGAACTAAAGGATTGCAATTATATTATTAATGATATGAGAGAGATTGAAGATAAGGAAGTATTAATTGAAAATGTCTTAACTAATAAGGAACTAAAGGATTGCAATTATATTATTAATGATATGAGAGAGATTGAAGATAAGGAAGTATTAATTGAAAATGTCTTAACTAATAAGGAACTAAATGATTGCAATTATATTATTAATGATATGAGAGAGATTGAAGATAAGGAAGTATTAATTGAAAATGTCTTAACCAATATGGAACTAAAGGATTGCAATTATATTATTAATGATATGAGAGAGATTGAAGATAAGGAAGTATTAATTGAAAATGTCTTAACTAATAAGGAACTAAATGATTGCAATTATATTATTAATGATATGAGAGAGATTGAAGATAAGGAAGTATTAATTGAAAATGTCTTAACTAATAAGGAACTAAATGATTGCAATTATATTATTAATGATATGAGAGAGATTGAAGATAAGGAAGTATTAATTGAAAATGTCTTAACCAATATGGAACTAAATGATTGCAATTATATTATTAATGATATGAGAGAGATTGAAGATAAGGAAGTATTAATTGAAAATGTCTTAACTAATAAGGAACTAAATGATTGCAATTATATTATTAATGATATGAGAGAGATTGAAGATAAGGGAGTATTAATTGAAAATGTCTTAAGTAATAAGGAACTAAATGATTGCAATTATATTATTAATGATATGAGAGAGATTGAAGATAAGGAAGTATTAATTGAAAATGTCTTAACTAATAAGGAACTAAATGACTGCCATTATATTGAAAATGATATTAGTGACAAACCATATAAAAGAGAAAAAAGTGAAAATGTGTTAACTACTAAAGAACTTATTGATTGTCGGTTTAATGAAGTAACTACTGAGGAACTTATTGATAAGGAACTTATTGATTGTCAGTTTATTGACAATAATATTATTCATGTTCTGAGACCATTTCACAGAGTACACAAACCATTAAAGAGATTAAACCTAACAAAAGGAGTTTATAAAGTTGTTGGTACTGGTAAAGTAAAACCAGACCCCAATAGGCTACAAATGTTTTTGTACCTAAAACTTCCAAGAAAAAGAAAAAAGAAATCTTGACGTAGTGTTTCCCCTCTCCCAGTTGCTGAGAAGGGGAAGTCCACGAGGGTCACCTGAATTCCCGAGTGCGACTTGGCAATAGAGAAAATTCAGCATTGTCTGTCTTCATGTATTTTAATTATTTTTTTGTACCAAATCTTAATAGTTATTGTGTTTATCTAAACAGTACATCCGAAATAGCTTGCTGTGTGTTGCACCAAGTAGATGGCTTCCTTCCGGTAAAGTGCAGAGAGCTGACATATAGAGAGCAGCATTACTTCATTAGTAGCGTGAGTGTCCAACGCCTAGACATATACCTCTGATACCCAGGAGGATGCACAATTCAGTTTGACCACAGACCATTGTCTACTAGCAGATACACTGTCAAGACTTAGCATATTTGTATTAGTTATAATTGATAGAATTCATTTTTTCCCCCAATACAATGTGAAACGTGCCTTTAACTATTAGAGATGGTATCTTGTCGTATATTATTGCTATACATAGGAGTTGATCTTTTCTTGTATTTTTGCTGTTTTACATATTAAATATTAACGTGGGAAGGACTATGCCTGCCGACTTCAAATTGTAATTTAACTCTCCATGCCACTATTTTTTTTTCTCATTTATTCTTTTCTCACTTATTCTTTTCTCCCTTTCCCTTTGTTGTAAATAGCTGGACACATTCCTTTTGTTAGGTTAATAAGGACTATTTCACTTTAACGTACATTATATACATTTGTTTGTAGATATATATGTTTATATATATGTATATAAGTATGTGTATGACACAGTGTGTGTATGTATGTATATTTATGTATATATTTGAATGACTGTTATCTAATAACAGTCATATCGTGAGAGGGGGGATGTCAGGGAGAGGTATGGCGAGAATGAATGTTAGTTTAATATTTTGGTGTGATTGTTATATCCCCTTGTTATGAATGCCAAGTGTTGCACGTGTTGTGAACTGAGTGATTAAGTCTTCGTTGAATGTGCGAGAGAATGTGTTAAGTCAGTAAGGTCTTGCTCCCGGTCCAGGAAGGTTGGACGTTTACTTCCTGGACTGGTATTTATGTATTTATAAGTTGATGGACTGGTATTTATGTATTTATAAGTTGATGGACTGGTGTTTTGTGTATTACTATTTCATAAGAGTGATATAATTGTGTGCGTTATCAAGTATTAAAGTATTGTTGATATTCATGAATATAAGGAGTTAGAGTTGATGTATATTAAGTGTTCGTATTTGAGTTAAGCAAGTATTGATGACATAATTGAGCAACCAAGAAAGTATCAAGCAAGTATTATTTAATATTCAAGAAACCCCTAGTGAGCCACAGGAACCAAGTTAAGAAACACAACAAGACAAGAGACAAGCAGAGCATAGCAGCAGCAGTATATATATATATATATAATAAGAACCCTGACAAATGTGATTGAGACATAACAGAATTTTTCTAATTGTTTTTTTTTTCTTTCTTAGCATTGCAAGAATACACGAGTGAATGAAAAAATCTTAGTTGTTGTTTTACTATAATATAGTTCAAGCCAAGGCTACTTAAGTTTGCTGTTGGCTTTCCCCAGTGGCTATGCTGGTTAAATTGTTTTGTTTCCAGATTTTTTGCTATATAAACAGGTTAAACTATTCGCAATGCCTCATAACCAATTCTTTTTAGATTCTAACATGAACCCATGAATCCTATTCCTAATACTTGTGCTTCACTGTGCTGACACTAGTTGATCACCTGCCTTAAATTTCTCTTCCAACAATAAAGACCAGTAATATAATCCTCAACGACTCATACTTTTGGCCCATGAATTCTTGAATCCGCTGAATTATTTGTTACACACTACATTGTAATTTTGTATCTATTTTTTTTCATCCTGGGTATTGTAATTTTGCCCAACATATAATTTTGGCCTGTGATTTCTAGTATCTCATTACTTGATTGGTAATAACAACAAAACTCCAAAATTACTGTTATAAATGAACTGGTGAAGTGGGTAGAGGTGGTCCTTTCCAAATGACACATGTGACAGAGGCAAGCATACTGCAAGCAGGTAAGAGAGACGAGGAATGCTTATTTGAGAATAGAGAAAGAACATTTAGCTTGAAGACCACCCCTGATATCATTATGTGATCTTTGAGAATAGACTGATGACAGACCTTTGAGGTTTGATTAGCTTTGCTAATTTTTCTGGGGATCCTATTTATAGAGTGCAGTAGAGCAAAAGACAGTTCACTACAAAAAAAATGGCTCAGAATTGTATGTCTGCTACCAAAACTATTTTTCCCCCTTTTAATATAGTTGACCTTTCTGTTATGAATGCAAAGAATACAATACATGAGTGAGAGTGAAATAAAAATATTCTAGCTAGTAAAATGTGGCCTAGTGAGTAAGTGATATTAGAACTTATGCAACTGGTGCTAGTAATAAACAGTGTTTCTTTTACAGTAGAAATTTGATTGAGAAACTATTATTTTAAAACGTTTACTGAACTATGACAATTATTTATAAACCTGAAGTTAAGCTTAAATTTGATTGAAGGATCAATAGTTCACACATTACTGAAGCTAATGATTTTAATGGGACAATCAAATAACCATTTAAAAAAAACAAATTAAGGATAAAAACTTAAGGATAAATTCACTTCAAAAGTTTATAAACTATGTCACCTTTCAAGTTGTTTTTTTACTGCAGTTTCCAATGCACTCACTTTAACCATTATTTGTTGAAAATGGTCAGATGCTAAAAGTCTTGCTGAAGTCACAAATTCCACTAATCCTTGGGCAGAGAGCCACATCTGATTCTTTTGAACCAGACTGGCTGTTATGTCTGGAATGTGCAACTGTTCAAATTGCTCTGCTGCTGAATGCAGTGTGCTGTCAAGCCATACCTATGAAGAATTTGTTTAAAATGCTTACATGGTTCCAATATCTAGAAACTATTGTGGTCCACATCTAAACTGCTTTACTTTCTGAACTAATTGGTACTTATTGGGCTGAAGACAACATTAGATTATTTGAATGTAACTATTGAAACAAAGATCATGCTAAAAATCAATTGAATTTCCTATATGCATGTGAATCATGAGCTTTTCAACAACAGAGTTGGAAAGAAAAGTTCAAGCATTGTAGGTGAGATGTTTAAGACAAAATTTTCTACAATAAACCTAATTCTAAAGAACATGTGATCAATGGGTTGTTATAAAGACCTTTGCACATGTGCTACAAAGTTAGAAATGTACTGATCCATAAGACAACGAATGTATCAAAAACCTTTTTATTGTAGAAATTTACCATAAAAAATGAGAAAAAGAGCTAAAACAAAAAACAGAATACATCATTGTTACGTGCGCAGCCTAGTGTGAATGTGGAATGGTGTGAATGTGTGTTGAAAGAGTAGAGAAGATGGAATCCGAAAATGGAGGAATGTAATCAAAGTTATTATTAACACATTATTAATTGTAACTCAAGATTAAAGTCATCATAATCTACCATATATGAGTCTGTTATTGTATCATTAAAAGTTTCATCTGTACGTAACCATCATCATTTATAGCTGTGCATCTGTGTGGATGGTAAGAGATGTAGGAAAGTCTGATGAATTAAGGGAAGTAGCAAATAGAATTTTTGAAGATCTGGAGAAGAGGATCCTAGCAATGGAACTAAGATGCTATAGAAAAATTCTAGGTGTCACTTACAAAGACTGCATCACAAAATAAGATATTAGAAACAGGATTAATACAGCCAGTAGTCCCCACGTTGAGCTGCTAACCACAGTCAGAAAAAAAGCAAACTTTTATTCTATGGCCACATCACAAGGTGGTCAGGGCTTGCAAAGACCTTCCTTCAGGGAACAGTACCAGAAAAATAAGAAGAGGCAGACAGAGAAAGCGATAGGAAAACAACAACAAAGAAAGGACTGGCCTGTCATTTAATGATATTCTATCCAAGGCAAAGGACAGACAGGAATGGAGAAAGAGGGTTGACAGATCTTGTGTGATGCTTCAATGATTCACAGACTAAGGAATAGGGGAAGGTGAGCAAATAGAAAACTTTTAGCACTCCAATAATCTCACAGGTGAAATGAGTATTAAACAAAATCTATCATGTAAGAATATATTAGATTAAGTATTTTAACATTTTAAAAAAAATGTATTTTTCTTCTTTAGTTCTGGAGACCTTATGACAGCCAATCCAGAAGATATTAATTTCCTATTGGAAACTGGAAATGTCAACTAAAGAATGCCATTAATACATTTAAACTTGTCTACTTACAGCCATGGTCCAACAATTTAAAACAATTGTATCCTCCTCCAAAGTTGCAGCCAACTTGTGCTTGTATCTGCATCGATGTCGATGTTGGTCACACTTGAATCCTTCCTTGACTTTGTGGCACAACAGGTAGGGCTCTATTGCCCCTTGTATCGCTTTCATTATTCTCTTGGACCACTCCTTGATACGGCGTATTATCACAAGACTCAAAGCTATCACTGCCTGTTTCATAGAAATCAAATGTTAAAAACACATGCAGCTACATGATTGAAATTATATGCTGATCCTCTTTGAATAAAAGCTATCTCCTCTACAAAAGAAAAAATTACACTAAATTTAAAAGACACAGCAATGTAACTTCTAGATTGATTTTAAATATCTGAATTTTCTATGACAGTTGTAAGATCAGAGTGTTGGTGGCTGTTTATGTTGAATCAACTAGCCAACTACCATAATGATCTAGAAGACATTTCTTTGTATTGTTGTAGATATTGACCATGAAACATCTTACCCAGATGGCCTTTTTTGGTTAATGACATAGATATATAGTTCGTCCATCGTGGTTCGATAATAACCACTTTTGTCATCCAGGGGGCTGAGGGCTTTGCACTGGGGTTTTATGCCTCATCATGCGGGTGGTGAGACCTATGTGAGCCCAGATTGGGAGGCAGAAGCACATGACAGAGCATCATGGCGTACATATTGCTGAGGACAAGAGAACAGTGCTGGCAGAAAAGCGTCAGAGAAAAAAAGCAAGGCCAATGACATTAGCAACAGCTGGAATAACCTGTCCAGTGTGCAGCCAAACCTTCCAGGCTCACATAGGTTAAAGATATGCAAACTCATCAAAAGTAAAACTCCTACAAAGCTGCAGTCATATTTATATGCTCCTCAAAGGCCATAAAGGCAGAAGCATTCAAAAGGAAAATGTTCAGCTAAGAAAAGTAAAGACAGTCTTTTAAAACAGCATTGCCAAACCTTATGTGGCCAGCAGGTTAAATAAATGTATCTCATTCAGTTCACGTCACCACAAAGTTAAAAAAAAAAAAAAAGAATTTTATTATAATTATTATGTGTTTTTGTATAATGTACTAAATCACCTTTTTTTAAGTTTCTACACTCAGAGTCTACTTTTTCTTTCTTCAGTTCTCTGAATTTCATTGACACTCAAATGTTACACAGAACAGTACTTAAAGACCATGAATACTAAAATACAACATAATGAATGAACACAATTCAAGAAAGAATGACAGACACCAAGCCTAACATAGAAATAAATTATCCTTTTACTTTTTTTCAGATTTTTCTCTGTTGGACAGCATTTTGACAGGCTGAATAGCACAATGTCCAATCACAGGCCAAATGTATTCCTCAGGGCATATTCTGAGAATTCCTTTTATAGTTTTTTCTTCTTCTAGCCAGCTTTTTGCTGCTGAGCTGTGAGCTCCTTTGCAGACTATGCCAAGGAAAAATTGTGCTGTTTTCTAAAATTAAATTACTTAAAAATTCTAAAATTTGGCCCTAGCTTCCTTTTATTGGAGCAGAAGATGACAGTGACACAGGCTGAAATGCGAGCCACACAGGATGGCTGCCTAGTCAAGCGGTTTTTAATGAAAATAACTTTTACAGTATATAAATAAAATTCTTACCTCAGATTCAGATTGAGTGACAGGTGATCGATCTACTGTAGGGTTTACAAAAGTCTGATATAAAGGGAATTCATGGGGATGCCAAGTAACCTTTTTATTTTTAACATCAAGTTCAAGGCCATAGAATTTCAAATACTCTTTCCGTAGTAGAGCATTCTCTGGTTTCTTGTCATGCAAGACTTCAATCACCTGCAAAGATATGGTTAATTTACTTCTAGCATGAGTCAAACATTTTAAGAAACTAATATAATGAATATATGTATTACAAGATTACAAAGAGAGTTTGTGTGGAAGTGCAAACTCAAAAACAGTCACCCAAGTGGACCACTCAGTCAGGTAAAGGTAAAAAGGTGTCAATATTTCAAGCATGAGTATCAGAAGTTATGAACAACAAACTATCCACAACCACAACCCTATCTTCACCAATACAAAACGAAGAGATGTGTAAGTTTTTAAAATGTTGCCGATACTATTGTATTGTTAGTCCGACTGTTAGCATGGTATGGAGATTTATTAATGTTATTATTAATGCTATACATTGTTAATATTCATATGTATTTAATGAACTGGTAGTTATGAAGATAAAGTTTAATGTGAACCTAGTCTAACTGATGTTATTGAAGGATTATATAATTCAGTGTTTTCCAAACTTTTTCCTTAACGTATGTGGTGATTATGTTTGTATGTAGTATTGTGGATGGCACTTGATAGAATCTTGGGTGTAAGAGTTAAGGATTTTTAAGTTTATTTGTTGCTATTTCTTTGGTTTATTGGTTGGGTTAGAGTGATGTCCCTTAAGAGATTGTTATTGCTGTCACAGGCCTGAGTTTTGATACCAATAGTAGAAGGACAGTATAAGGCAGTTACATAGTTTGTTGTTTATTTATTAGTTCAATATTGGATTGCTTTATTTACAGCTACAAGAGTATTTATGATTACTTTTATTAAATAAATATTCTATTCTTAATATATCCCTGGTATTTTTTGGAATGGTGTATGTGTCCATGACAAAGCCAAGCCAGGAGTTCACAACAATGGTGGAGCAGCAGATTTGTCAATAATTTGACAGGTGAACTGTTTGATTTGACTAGTTGATAAGCAGACGTGTCAAACCTTTGACATGAACTATAAGATTTATGTATCTTTTATCTTTTGGCTCCATTGATTAGTGAGCTAGCAGTAAACTGTACTGCCATGAAACAAAAACCAGAAATATTGAAACTAATCAACTCAGTGATTAAGCTTATTTGCAAAAATCATAAGAATAAACCTATGTCTATATGATTGCTGAAGGACCATACAGTGACTTGTTAACATCGCACGAAGCAGGGAAAAGTCTGGGCTACCAGAAAGAAGAGTTGGACGAGTGTGTGCTTAAGATATAATCAGGTAGAACGAGGAAAAAGATGCTAGAGTGCAGGAAAGGGCAAAATTAGAACGGAAGCTGGCAATGCAAGAAGAGGAGATGATGAAATTTAGGTGGAAATTAGATGAAGAACAAGTTGCAGTGAAAATCAAAAGAGATGATGAGGACTCAAAGGCCAGAATTGCAGCAATTTAAAAGGAGCGTAAAGAGAAGGAACTTGATGTGCAAGAAAATACGATGAAGAAAATATGATATAAAAAAAAAAAAAAATTTGTGAAAGCCAAGGATAAGATGGATGCATTTATCAACAGGTTTGAAATGCTAATGACGCCATACAACTTCTCAGTTTGGTAGGGGGAAGAGCCCTTGATGCATTACAAGTGCTAAGTGACAATAAGGTAGCCAATTATGCCATCCTAAAAAAACACTGCTTGACTTCTACCAATACAGTGAAGACGACTACAGACAAAGGTTTCATGGTCTAAAACCACCATCTGACGGCAATATGAAGCAATTCATTGCTAAAGTGAAAATAACGTTTGAGAAATGGTTGCAAGTGTCAGGAATTGAAGAATCGTTTGAGAATCTAAAGCAGTTTGTGATTGTTGATAAAATCTACAAGAACACACTATGCACATTCTGAGTTTTTAGTAGAACACTTTGCTTAATTTTTAGTGAGATTAATTCATGTGGTGGTCTACTACTTGATTATTTTAGTACTTCATAGAACACCTATTCAGGCCTCAAAACGCAATTTGGAAAACACTGATCTAATTGATGTAATTGTTTTTAAAGGGTCAATCTCTCATTTGAGGCCTCAAGGAAGAAACTTTTCCTTTTGGTGAAATGTTATAAGTGCATTTCATGTGGAGTATATTGCACTTCACTTTGAAATAAGAAACCCTGCTTATTTATTGTTCTTTTCAATTACATTCTAATTATATACATACTGAATGCCTTCTTTGTCTTTTTAACAAAAGTAAACATAGAATGTGAGTTATCTTTGTGACAGAAAATTGAGAAATACAATTTTTTAGAACAAGAAAAACATTAAAATTACTTTTTTAAAAGACAATGACTTCTTTATGCAATTTCATACAATGGTTTCTCTCTTAATAACAAAAAGTTAAGGAACAATTTTTATTAAATTCTTGATCCAATAATGCCTTACATTCAGAAATTCTGGAATATGATAGTCCTTTCAAAAATCAATATCCCTTTTAAAACTGATGTTGGATCTTTTTGATGTCTAAGGTCTGAGCAGAAGGCTCTTCGAGCCCTAATTTTGAAAAAAAAAAACGGTTTGGACGCCAAACATTTAAAAAAAAAAAAAAAACCTGTGTGAACACACAGTTCTGTTTGGGAGAGACCCTAGACAATGCCTATGTAAAACATTGCTGTTGACCGATGCATTTGGCCCCTAACGCGTGGGCTAGACACGGCCGAAGGCCGAGAATACACCGGGATCTTCTACCATTTTCCTTCAATGTACCAAGCTAACTGTGTGGGACCCGCCATTTATGTAACGGTCCCTTTGAGGAACAGTGCATGGATGTGTGACAGTTTTGTGGGGACTTTTTTACAACCCCGCCCGTGCAAGGGGTTGATTCTTGTCTACCCGTGGGCATCCCCACGGAGTCTTGTGTTGCTACCCATTTAGCCTAACCACTTCCTCTAATGGTCGTTTCCACGCGAGCACCACGATGAGGCAGAGTAGCGTGATCGCGGATGTTGGATCTAGACCTACATCTAGTTCTCTAGCTAAATTTAAATTTATTTAATTTTTTTACTTAAAAAAAAACAAGTCACATCACCTCCCTAACTAATAGCCTCCCCTGTTGTTTTACTATTAATAGTAAATGGTTGTAAAAAGTTGTGTATTTTTATTAAAAAACTGCTTGCATAGCTAATTTTAAAAATTAAAACGTTTCACTTTCAGAAAAAAAAAGTAGCAATGGCATTAGAACTTTAAAAAATCTAAAATATCAAGATACAGGATTTGAAATAAATATCTTTTCCTGTTTTTGAGCTTTAAATAGTATAAGGATGCACAGACAGAAACCACAAAAGTAATAGCAGCTATTCCCCTTTCAGGTGTTTCTAAAAATAGGACATTGTTTAGACTCATGGCATTTGATTGTGCTGGGACCAGAAATGAAATGAAATGTAAAAAAAAATACAAAGGGGAGAAATGCTGAACATAAAGCATACAGTTTACTTTGAAATAAATGAAATGACTTTATGCCAATTAAGATGAATTACTGACCTTACATCCCAAATCACTTATGTATTTTATAAACTCATTGCAAATTTCTTTGTTAGAAAATGTGGTGACTTTAAAGAGAGCTGAGAAGCACTCAAGTTGACCTACGCACTGAATAGATCCACACATGCCAAAGTGCTTGCTTGCTGAAAACATTATAAAATTACTATTAGCATCAAGGAAGAGTATAGTTTAGAAGAAATTATAGATAAAGTGGATATACACCCAAAGCTAACCATGTCTGTTAACAGTCTTTATGACAGTGAAAAGCAAAACAACAATTACAATTCATACATTTTTCTATATACATACATTGTTTTTTCAAATCAAAGAAACATATTTTAAATCAGTAACAAACCAGAAATCAGACGTGTTTGATCTTGGAGATATTTTCCCAAATAGAATTTAGTCAAAGCTTGTCCTGGATTATCATTCAGTTCAATATACATTCCCTGTGCCTCTTTCAGATTTTGTATAGTGGAGTCCTACATAAAATTATAAACATACAACTGTTGATGTCAGAGTTTCAGCTCAATTTACCTTTGTAACATAAAAATGTATTAATATTCATATTAAATAAGCTGTATGTGAATTGAAGATAATATTATAGCAGTAAAACAAGCGCAGTTTTAGCTACTTAGGCTACTGAAATCCTGACACAAGCATTTTGTCATACATATTAAAGGACATTTACCATATCTTTGTTCAGAAAGGATGAATGTGCCAAGGCCATATGGATGGAAGCTGCTAATGCCTTGTGAAATCCTTGTTTAGCATAGTCCAGAGCAGTGTTTAACTCACCAATTTTAAACATTAATTCTGCGGCTTGCTTGGTATCACCTAGAAAAACATTTCAAACATTTTATTGAGCTGCTTGTCAAAGTACAGTCTAAGAGAGTACAAATATTCCAGTTGCCATAGGGGTTCCTCTTGGGATTTAGTTTCCAACATTTATGAGATCCTGTTGTATATTTTACACCCAGTACTTTATATTTTCATTTACTGCCAATTAATAAAAATTTTACATTTACTTAAATTTACATTGACATAAAAGTACCTTCATCAAATAAAAGTATAGCTGCTTCCTTCCACAAATTGATCTTCTTGAAAAAATCTATTTTCTCTTTTGCATCAGTCACTTTTTGAAGTGTTTCTTTGAAACTTTGATTATTCTTATGCTGATGTTCTGCTAATCTATCAAAAGAATTTTAAAAGTTTTATACATAAATAATACTATTTTAATTTAAATTGAAAGTGAAATTAAAACTGTAAATAATAAAAATTGAAATTGATATTGCAATTACACATTACATTTGTGCAAAAATATTTTTATAGCATTCAGAGCTGTCAAAAAGAAACTATCAAGCCATCAAATATAAAAAACTGTCATAAACATTTCAATCTAACATAGAGAACGATAATAACATCTAAAGCAACAACTATATTTTAAACAACAAAGCACTTGTGCAAGAAATAAAGCATAGTTTCAAAATAAAATGGATAAGCACTCTGGATTGCCATTCAAAGGTCACATGTTCTTAAGTCTTCCCGCCACCATTTCCCACCATCCTCCTTGAGATTTGGGCTAGGACGTAATTACCTTTAAATATGAAGGAACATCTAAAATGAGTAAAAAAAAACATTGTATCAAAATATAGAAAGACACTTTAGTGAAATAAAGACCACCTCATCCACAGTTTGTTTTCAGTGAATTCCTCATTAAGCCTTTTGTCTAAAAGCACAGGTGGTATCACTTGATTCCTTTCTTGATACTCCTGCAAAAAGAATATTAGTTCTAGAGTAAATGATGACTACTACATTTAAACACAAATGAAAAATATTTTAATGGAAATAATTCTAAGATTGCAATATACTATATTTTTCACCTGAATCAGTTTCTGATATGTATGAAGGCACTCCACAGATCTTTCAAACAAATTTTCAGAGGCTAGTATATCAATAGCCTGTCCAAAGTTGCCACTCTGTTGGTAACATCGGCTAGCACTGATGATATCAGGGACTTCCATGTACAGCTGAGCAGCCTTCTCAAACTTTAGCGGTAAATAAAAGCATATTTGTTTTAGTTGGAAACTAGATTTTTACATGCCCAAGTAGGCCTACATGGTATATCGAAATAGACTATAAGCATGTTTAATGAAACTCTCTGATAAAAATAATAAAAATGATGCACCTGCAAGTTAAATCTATTCTTTAAAAAGAAAAAAATGATACAGCATGATTTTTTAGGCCAGATTACTTATTGCTCTTACAAGTAGAATAAATATTTGTAACAGTAATGGTAAAATGCTACAAATTTGAACTCCATATCTAGGAATTATATGTGAATCAGAATGCTCTGATCAAACTCAAATATTTGACAGCATGAAGAGACACACTATGCAAATCATCAACATTATGATCAAGAAGAGATGTTATGTTCAATCAAACTTAGTACATTTTAAATTCCTTTTACAATATAATATAAAAATGCAATAAAAAGTCTTGGAACTTTCACTTAATAAGCTTTTAAAAACAAAAAAGAGTATAATTTATAAATACCTGGCGACATTTTTCATAGCACTTAGCAGCCAAGGTTTTATCCTCTGCCTTTTCAAAACAACGGGCAGCATGAGGCAATTGACGGCATGAAAGAAACTGTGCCCCAGCCTTCACATACATGTTTTTCATTAGTGTTACATTCTGTGCAAGCCTAGGTGCCTCCTCAGCTGTAAGAAAAGCTTTAACCAATTTTTCCATATCTGGTTCTTTGGCCTTTCTAGAAATTACAACAGCAAAATTATTAGTAACTATTATTCAGCCTCATAATCATATAACCATTAGATTTTATACTTGAAACAAAATTTGGAGTTAGAGAAATAATATTAGAAGAATGAAATGAGAAATTTAATATTTCTAGTATTTTTTTTCTGTCACTCAGACTTTTAGTTTGTTGCAAGCAACATTCATGCCACACTGACATGTGTCACCTGTCAAAAAAACAGTTCAACAAATACTGAAAAATAAGTGTTAGTTTATAAGCATGCCAGATATTTTCCTTAACTCACATAATGTACATTATACAGAACTTTGTTCTCGCATTAGGAATTTCAATTCTGACCCAGTCTGATTAACAACAGTATTTCTATTAATTAATTGGACTAATGTTATTTTAAAAATAAAAATGTTCAAAGCAAGAAATAATAATTTTTTTCAAGCCAACTCAGATTTTCTTTCAACCCTTAAGAGAAATACTCACACATAGCAATCTATAGCCAATCGATACTTTTTCTCAGACAAGTACTTGTCACCTTTTGATTTCCATTCTTGAGGTGTGGAGGTCTCCATAAAACCTTTTTCTTCATTATCTTGAAATTATAAGGAAAAAACAATGAAGCAAAGAAGGTGAGAGTGCATATGAATGTGGAAAGGTGTAATTATGGGCCACAGATTGGTACTAATAAGAAGCTGAATAATTTCTAGTTAAAATAGTTGACAAAAAATGTGCTTGAAAGAGTTTTTTATTTTTTTGACAGAATTAATAATGAATAAAGAGTTAGCCAAACGATGCCCACCATAGCATATTTTGTGGCCCACCAACAACAAGATATATGAAAAACAAAGTTTAGTCATTTCCCTAAGCTAAAAAGAGAAGACAACTTCTGATGAATTAAATGGAAATGGGTAATTGCTTTGGAAAGTGAATGCATTTAAAAAAGCTCCTGGCAATATTATAACCTCATTTATCACAGAAATATGTTTACTTATCAATTATCCTCCAGGTCATTAATAAAACCTGTTTTCTTTTAGTCTATGAAACATACTACCTTGACAGGTGAAATTTGAAACTTACTTTGCTTAAATTCTTCTAGATCCTGAACAAGTTTTAATGCCTTAAAGTATTCAAACATTGGAGCTCTTTTCTCTGAATTTTCATCAAAGATCCAGACATTGACACGAGCTCTGGTTACTGCAGTGTATAGCTGTTTCAGTTCTGTGTCAAGCAACTTATGTTGGCGGCTATCAAATGACAAAGGTCGGAGTCTACAACCTTTTTCCAGAACATCTAAAATAGTTTTAAAAATATTTTTATGAAACATTACATTTTAGTCTAATTTATAATTGTTAATATATTGATACAACTTTTATGTAATCTGTTAGTGACTGACCTACCATTATAAGATAATTGTTTCCCCTTTTCAAACCTTGTGATCTATGGTGAAATGGCCAATGATTAACAACTGTGTCACGTGCCTGCATAACAACCAAGTCCCTTTACTTTCCTAACATATGTCAAGTACCCATTAGACTCAGTAGCAGCCTAAAAATCCCAAAATGCAGAATCCCATTCATAACTGGGATCCAACGCAAGAACCCTTGGTTCAGATGACAAGTGCTTTAACAGTCAACCACCCCATAAATAAGATATTTTGAGTGTATACTTGAATGTTTCAAGAGAGCAAATAATAGTTTAAAATAACAAACTATTGGAATGTTCTATATATTCTATACTGCACTATAATATTAGGCTAGAAAATGTTTTTACCTGAATCAATTATTTTCAAGTTCTCTTGCTTGTTCCCACTTTTTAAATCAGTCACTAGGTTCTGTAAGTAATCTGTAACTACTCTCCATTCTTTATCAACCTGTTGAATGAATAAAACAAAAGCTAGGTTTGGTTCATTAGATTGAATGAAATGCATTGTGGGATAAATAACAAAAGGGCTTGAGTTTAAATCCAGACAGAGTTCTGTTTGCCGTGTGCCTAAAGGCAGCACAGACACCTTTTCCCAAGATACCCACTCCCCATGGACCATGCTATATAGATATAGATGTGATATATAAAACCATTTTTTTTAGAAGTATAGATACTTTTTGGTAATCTGAGTTTATAAGCAATCCGCCATCTTTTCGGTCCTGCTACCCTCAGACTATCAAGAGTCAACTGTATAATATTAACTATAAACATAATAAAAATGATTACTTTGGAATTGGTGAAGAAGTTATAAATGAGAATGTCATCAAACTCCAGTCCTTTGGATTCATAGATGGTAAGTTTAATTCCTGAACGAAGCTCTTGGGGAAGTTTTTCTTTGGCATCATCATCCAGCACCAATACAGCCTGGTGTGCTCCAAACTCAATGTGTGAAGTATCCCTCTTGTTGCCTGCCAACAGATTCATCAGCTCCTCTGTGGATGAACAACATATTAGTACTTGCATTTCTCACCTCTGAACAAATTATTTTTATGTTGATTTTTTTTTTTCAAACAGAAAAGTATATATAAAATACATATGTCATTTTTTAGGAAAACTTACCTTGGTTGAGATCACCCAAAGGCTCATGAAAATATTAAATTATACTCTTATATTCAAAGACAGTCATTATACAACTATGATCAAACACTGAAAATATAAGTCATTTGTTCAAATCTGAATTCACCACAGCTGTATATGAGAATAGAAACTTCTCATTTCATGTGGCATGCAGCCTTGAAGCCATTGGCTATTAAAATATCTTAATTGAGTTAAAGGCTGGAGTTTTTGGAATTTTTTAAATATCACTGAACTTGACATTACAGGAAAAATGTAGTCACAAGTTGTATTTTCTTTATTCCTATATGTTGTAAGACTCACTCAATAGAAAGTCAGCTAATGGCCAGAAATAACTGAAATGTTCATACAATCTTGTGAGAATAATTTTATATTTAAAATAAATAAATAAGTAAATAAATTTTTTAAAAATCTGGCCTACCTGGTTTACAAGATTCAATAAGGACAGGCTTTGGTCCTTGGAACAAGCCCTGATCTTTCTCAAGTTTGTCAATAGAGTCTGGGAAGAGCTTTAGCACAATGTCTAACAACGCTGAAGCCATTGAAAGAATGCCAGTGTGTGATCTATAATTGTGTGACAACTGATATATTGTACCTGGCCTCTGGGAAAGTGCAATACACAGGAGGATTCAATTAAAATACTTGTTGAAATTAATATAACCTTTTTATTTCTTATAAAAACTTGTAACATAAAATAGAAAGGTTGCAATTTCAGGATAAAATTAGGGATTCTTTCTCCTACTGTCTTCTTATTATATGAAAGTATCGTTCTTTAAAGAAAAATGTAGCGACTACTTAAGACCAAAAGACACTTGATCAATAAATACATTTTTTCAGTTTTGCTTTACATGTATTGAATGTTCTTTCAGGATAGAAGAGTCAGTTTAGAGATAACATGTCTGACCAACTGATAAAATCCTTAGAACAATTTAATTGCATATTCAGCTTTTGTATCTTGTCTTAGTTTAAATCCGATAGGTAAAAAGTCTCATAAATGTTGATAACATTTTTATAATCCTTCTTTTTAATACAAATGATATTACATTTAACTCTATAATCCTTTCATTCATTTAATATTTACTAGGCATTCAAGATAAAAAAGCATATATTGCAATAAATATGCCTGGTGACGAAGGCACAAGTATAATTAGATATGGCTATGATTGTTGGTATCTCTGTTATTAGTTAATACTGCACAATTATTTTAAAACCAAGCCCTTCAGTGGCTTTTTCTCTTGTATCTGGCACACAAGAAGACCAAATGATTGAGTGTAAAATTCTTTTTTCTGACAACAGTGGGTTGTGTTCTACTGGCACCATCAGCTCAAGATGTCTGCCCAGTATTCCAATATGATGATGTGAGCAGCCTAATTCTGCAGAACTGTTTCCCTGTTAATATTTTTTTCTTCTACCACTCGATCTTTTCCCACTTCCAGAGGACCATAAAGAGATCTTGGGGTATTGTGTCTAAGTCCATTTGCTTAGAATGCTAAAGCAATATGAGATATTCTTCACAACACTAATTTAACACTTGTCTAGGTTAAGCTCAATGAATAGGGAAAATATAACAAAAGCTTAATGACATTTACTTACCTTTGATTTATGTTTTGCCTTCAAATAAAAGAGTGAATTCAAGTCAGCAAATCTAAAGGAAATTCCTCTCATTATACTCTGTGCAGTGTCTCCAGCTAAGAACATGTTCTTTGGGTCAATGCTCAGAGAGACAAGAAGAGCAAGTTCTGCTTGGGAGAAGTCTTGTGTCTCATCAGTGTAGATGGCATGTAGGCTCCATGGAATGTATGTCATCTGTGAGAACAGTCAAAACAATGTTATGACCAGAAACTTTTTCTTTCTGGAGCTGAAACAATGCTGTTATACACACAAAGTAATTAGTCACACAAAGTACTTAGTCACACAAAGTACTTAGTCACACAAGGTACTTAGTCACACAAAGTAATGAGTCACACAAAGTAATGAGTCACACAAAGTAATGAGTCACACAAAGTAATTAGTCACACAAAGTAATTAGTCACACAAAGTAATTAGTCACACAAAGTAATTAGTCACACAAAGTAATTAGTCACACAAAGTACTTAGTCACACAAAGTACTTAGTCACACAAAGTACGTAGTCACACAAAGTACTTAGTCACGCAAAGTACTTAGTCACACAAAGTAATTAGTCACACAAAGTAATTAGTCACACAACGTAATTAGTCACACAGCGTAATTAGTCACACAAAGTAATTAGTCACACAAAGTAATTAGTCCCATTTAATTCTATGACAGTAAAAATGAACAGAGATGGATCCAATTTGAAACAGACTAAAAGGGGAGTAACAAGATGCAATAGGTGAAAATGACGGTGTACACAGATGACAAAAAAATCTCATTTAATTATAAACTCTTTCTTTTTTATGAAAAAAAAAAAAAGAAATCCATACCATTAAACATTAGAGACATACTAGATAAGGTACAATGTATCTGTTACCCAGACCATGAACCAGACAAGCTGTCAGGCACATGCAGCCTCGCCGCATGTAGCTTTGATGCAGAATTAACGGCGATAACCAATACCCTCAATTTCATGCTCCAAAAAATGCGTGAAAAGATAACCGTTGCGACAACCGTTGTAATGGTTACCGATTCTCAGTCCTGCCTCCAAGCCATGGCTGGCTTAGGGGGAAAGTCCAAATTGGTGGACGAGGCTCTAGCACGAGAAGGAGCGCTGGCCGTGCCCACTTTCGAGTCACCAAGTACGTTCCAACAGGCTACGACAGCAATACGAGAGTGGGTACATGAAAAGTGGTTGAAATCCTGGGATGACTCCAACACTGCCAGGGGAGTCTGGCAGCACATGCGTCGCCCAAATCGAGAGGACCCATGGTGGAGGCTAAAAAGGTCGGAACAAACAACAATAGCGCAGTGGCTTACGGGACACTGCCCCATAGGTGCGTACTTCGCCCGGTTCCGGCCAAATTTTGATGCCCGTTGCCGAATCAGAAGAGACGGTGGCGCACGTCTTGCAAGAGTGTCCGCAGCTCCGCGAGCTGCGGGAAGACGTATCCAGTGGTTCACTATGTTTGTACGGAAGCTATGAGGCACTACGCCAAACAGCAGAGTTCCTTACCAGGGCAATTGGAGTTCATCTCAAGGTACAATGTATCATTAAAAGAGATTCTAATCAAGGCAAAAGACAGAGGAATGAAGAAAGATGGTCAACAGATAATGTGTGGTGCCCCAACAGTCCACAGATTAAGGGATAGTTAAAGGTGAAGACAGGGAATAAGTTTCTTTTAAAATTTTTCCCTAGTTGTAAATTTATTGTAAATAAAATGTTCCCTTCCTAACACTTTAAATTATTAGGTCAAAAATTAGTTTAATTTTCATTTAATTGTTTTTTATTATAGTCTAATGAATAAAGATAGATAAGTTGCATTCTCTACAATCCTGTACCAAGAAGGGAATGAAATTCACATAATAGTTTATGATATATAATGTTATGTGTGTTACACATGTATAATTTAGTGGGAAGCCAAGATCTAAAATCTAGATTATCTGTTCGCAGCAGTGGCATACCAAGGGCCTGGATGCCATAGGTAAGGGGCTGCCAAAATTGGTATCACAACACATAAAATATTTTATTTTTATGCCACTATGCTCATTAACTTCATGTACATTATTTGTAAATGTAGTATTGCTGAATGGTAAATGCTCTATTGCAAATATAAATGATGCAAACTAATAGGAGATATATAGAGTGGGTGTTATGCCACTGGGTTACAAATCTCTTTGATCAAACCTGGGTTTGTCATTGCTAAAACATTGGCAAGCTAAAAAATGACAGGATGATATGCTGGTCTTGATCTTGCCACCATCTCCCAATACACAAAGGGCTTTTTCGAGCATACAAGACAATCTGCCACAAACAAATAAAGTGGAAGTACGACACCATTTTATTTATGACTCAAAATAAACAAAGATTTACTGCTGCATGGGTGAACAACTGTATAGAAAATACAATAAACATGCATATTGGTAACCCTGTCGAACAAAGTAAAAACAAAGGACCCTTGGGCCACGACGCCTTTATTGTTTGTTTTGTAGCTGATGAAAGCTTCGTGGGCCAAACTTGGTCTGGTAGGGTCACCCTCCCTATATGCATCTTTATTGGATTTTTTTTACAGCACCATGCATCTATTGACAGTCACCACCCTAATGTCGACAGGAGTATATTGAGAACAGGATTCATCATTACAATGATGGAGAGCAAAGCTTCAAGCAAGATAAAGTATGTACAATCTAACAGATATCTGTTATCTATGTTGTCAAGGTACGGCTACAAGCTGCTGATGAATTTCAACCTGGCATTGCATACAATTCGACCCAGTGACAGCACTTTTTTGTAACTTTGACAAATAATAATTTTATATAATGGAACTATTATACTATGTGTTATTATGCTAGCATGTTTCTCAAGTGAAATAATTGCTGATAAATAAATAAAAATAATGTAACTGTTGGCACTATTTGGTTGACACAAAAGAAAAGGAAAGGTAGAAATTTGAAACATTGGGCAGACAAAATGAAGCACCTCACAATCCCATTCCTTACTAACAATTATTTCACTAGTTACTATCTGGAGAAATAAAATTCATGACCTAATACCTGCACATTCAATTCAACATCTAAATTCTACATTTTCTCAGATAAACAAATATAGAAATGTTTATATAAAAGTGAGTCTGATCAGATGATTGTAACAAACAGTTGTTACTAAACACTCATAGTAAAGACGCATAATGGAACTAAAGAAAATGGATAATTTAAAAACCAATTCTTGAAAGCAATATTAATTATTACCATATGTTCATTTTAACTCATACATTAACTAACCATGGACTTAAGCATTCTTTTGGTGAATTCAGTTACACTTTATCATAGAAGACTTATTTAAATAGCTTAGACTTAAGCACAAACAAGAACTTTACATCTCCAAGTTGCCTTACTTGAAAGCATTGGTAGTGTAATTTGTTTTTTCTGACATCAAACTATTTTGTCAACATTCATGTAAGATAATTGTAGATTTTTATAAAGTGAATCATTCATTTAACCCTAAATAAAGCCTTCATCTGACAACCCTGACTCTTGACTTTTAATAAAATATTTTTTAAACTAGAATGTACTGCTCCATTCAAAAGAGTAGGCTTTTTATAATGATATCACAGACAATCATGCTTGCACAAAAGAGCATTTGATTTAAGCCAAGTTTTCTAATTTTTAATTGGGATAGAATAAATAGCAGTTTCAAAGTAAAGAACTCACATTTTTTATTCTTGTGTAAATGTGAAATATGACGTCCGTCTCATCAAACCAGTTTTCCTTCTTCATAAAGTTCTTGTAATATTCAAATGCTTGGTAAACCAGCTGCCGATCATGGTTGAAATTGGGCGCCCTCTTAGAGCCAATATTAATGTATTGTTTTTCATCTAAATAGCCATGTTCAGTTTCAAGTGCTTCATTTGAGCCTTTGATGAAAGACATGATCTCCGTCCAAATTAACGAGGGATGACAGTCAAGAGACATCTGCCAAAAAATGACTCATAATAAAAAAAGGCAAAGAAAATAAGCGATGGCTATAGTTTAATAATGACATTCTTTTGTAAATTTAGTATAATGTCACAATTTTTTTTGAAAAAGCTATACTTTAATAAAGACAAAATATTTAGAAAAGAAATAATAATAATAATCTTTATTATCCATAAGGAAATTTATCTTACAATGTGTGCATCACACCAAATAAAACATGATAACTAGATAAAACCAAAATATACATTCACACCAGACTCACTCATAATTTACATGTAAAATGCTGATATCAGATTGTTGAATTTTATTCAATGATTTGATAGCCAGGGGGACAAAAGAGTTTTTGTCTCTTGTCTTAGCTATCAGTGTCTTGTATCTTTTTGTGAAGGTAAAGTCACAAAATCCTGACCAAAAGGTGATTTTTGATTTCTAAAATATTTTTAGTTTTCTTATAAATGTTTTTTCTGAAACAGTATGTTTTATGCCAATGACCTTACCAGCAGCATTTAGGATTCTATGAAGTTTATTTTTATTTTTAATGTTCAGATTGCCATACCAGGCAGTGATATTAAAACTTAAAATATTGCAGATGTGAACATGACAAAACATCACCAAGGCCTTTTTTACTAACATTAAATGAGGACATTTTTCTAATTATTCATAATCTTTGCTGCCCTTTTTGTTGATATAATCAATATTTGCAGTAAACTTTAATTTATTGTCTAAGATGAGTATAATAATATACTAAATCATTTTAAAATTGAAGTATTAACATACTTTATTTTTTAATTTAGGCCAAATGGCATGCTCAAACAGATCGTATGTACACTCTGGCCTAAAATCTTTTTTCTTTTTCTCAGGCTTCTGCAACTTGGTCATGTCTTTTTCAGCACCTTTTTGAATAGGATAATATTTAAACATTGCATTATGTTGGATGGCTGAAAATATTGCACACATATTTAAAGCTTATAACATTAAGTTAATCAAAAATAGCTTCACAAAAATTAATTTAAGCTAGGTAGAAACATACAAAGAAAAAGATGGGAAGACAACAATTATAAAGAGTGGACAGGACTCAAAGAGATTCTACTTAAGGCAAAAGACAGAGAAGAACTGAGGAAGCCGACAGATCGTGATTGTGCCCCAATGGATTAAGGCAGTGTTTCACAAAGTGAGGTAAGCAAACCACCAGGGGTAGGGAAAGACTTTGGAGGGGGTACGCATTGAGCATCATTAACTATGCTGATTTTTTTAAACACCCATTTATTATATTCTCTTAATAAATTAAAGTGTGGTGGGGGAAGGGGGGAGGGCAAGGGTGTTTGTGTGCATCTAGAGTTGCTTCTTGTGTGATGTCTCTTTTGTGCACCATAATGGTTTGTGTGCTCTAGTTCCTAGGGTCGCGCTTTGTTGATGTCATTGCCTCTTTGCCTCTGTTGTTATAGCTTAGAATTCAGCACTCAGATTAATGCAAAATTACAATTATTATTATTCATTATTTTTCTCTATGCTTGTTTGAAATTAAATAATGCTCTTTCTTTCTTTCACCAATCCAAGTTGAATAGTTTTGTCTCAATTAGATTGGATACCTAGGATGTTGTTTTTTTATTCTAGAATTACATATTAGTTCAAACAGATTACAACTTACCTCCAGCTTGTATCTGGCTCTCAAGTAACGGATGCCCTAAGTCATGAAAAATGTCATCTGGAGTCTCCCAGCCAGGAATGTTATGCTCAGGCTCTAAGTCTTCATCACGGGGGAAAAAGGAATCTCCGTCTGCCGAGGCATCCAGAAGTAGCAGCAAATGTTTGGAAGTAAGAAACAAAGGGAATGATTCGAAATCTGTATCCTGATAGATAATGGGAGAAATTAAATCAGTTTGGTGAATGGTGAAAGGCAAATAATGTCTAGAAGAAAAGAGAAATGTAGACACTTAGAAACTCAAGAGAACGTTTTTCATTGAAATAAAATAGTAATCATGCATACCACATGATATATGGCATTTGGCCGCCAAGTGGCATGTAGATTCTAGTTCTAGATGAGGCTATCAATTCAATCAATTTTAAAAGGTAAAATAAATGTGGAGGATGGTTGAACACTGGGTTGACCACATAATACCATTGTATCTTTATACAATAGTAACAAGTACACTTTTTAATTTAGCTCTAAAAAATAACTTTCAATGCATAAATAATTATGATTAATTTAAGATTATGAAAGATTATACTGTCTAAAAATAAAATAACCAATACGGAAATGCTGCAAAAAGGATATTTGCACTGTTATCAGCAGTAGATGCCTTGGCTGGCTAGGACATGTTCAAAGAATGCTACAAAGTTGATTCCCACAAGACATTCTGTATGGTGGTCTAAAATGAAGACAAGAGTGTTAGTCACCCATTTTTAAGGTATGCCAATGCATGCAAGTGCAACATGAAACTCTTCAAAACTGCTGACACTAATAGATGCCCATAATGACCGCTGTTGCGTATCCAGGATTGGCCTGTTTAGTTACATGAGAAGTTGCAAAGGGAAAAGATTGTCTCCTGAGATGTAAAATGCCACAGAGAGAGAGGTACTGTCTAAAATAGTGTCATTCAAAATGCTGGTAGAAAAATTATTTAACAACCTGAAGACGATTGGCTGGTTTAGCCCTGTTCTTTACATGATTCTGAAGATCTGGGTCAGTCTGACATAATTGGGTGAAATTTTTCTCAACTGCTGCACACAAAACTGGGTTTTTTGTAACAAAGATCTGAAATATAAAAACTAATGTTATTTGTCTTAAAAGGATTTTAAAAGGATTTTTTCTAGATCTGTTTGTTCCACTCAATAGTATTTGAAAACCTAGTTGAGAATTTTTATCTTAGTGTTTGAGAACATAAGCATAGGACGTAATCATCTTCTTTTTTGAAGTAACGTCTGTATTATATAAGCAAGTTCATTTCACATAATGGTATCTTGCATTTTTTTTTTAAATTAGGCCCAAGCTTGTAAAATTATCATCATGGTGGTATGTGCTCTGGACTCTTTGTCACGAGAACCCAGCCTGCATCTATCCCCAGCCATCCTGCAAGAGATCTAAGCTAGGAAGTAATGATCTTCAACTTTTCTGAAGGGACATTCAAATATTGTAAAACAAACAAGCAATTATATTTTTACTCATACTCTATGAAATAATGGCTTTGAGTCAAAACCTTATCTGCAGTGATCCCTTTCTGAACTGAGAGATTATTTACTTCTTCCTTTACCATTACACTGCTAATTAGACCAAAACTAACCCTTAATTAGGGGAAGATAATTAATATTTGTAAATTTTTTATTTTTATTTTAACATTTTTAATTTTAAGGTTCCATGATTGTGTCAATCTCCAGAACCAAGTAACACACTGCTATAATTTTTAAAAGTTTTCCAAGACTTTACCTGATGCAGATGGTCATGAGTGTCAATAGAGTTGTCACTGTCTGCCTCTGATACTACATCTTCCCCATCACTTTCTTCATCTTCACCAGTTGCTACAGCCACAGTATCCATCTCCTCGTTTTTTGAGAAGTTTTCCATCACTGACCAACGATATTGAAAATTTTAAAATATTTTGTTATCAAAACCTTTTTAAGAAATGTATATAGTAAATAATAGAGATTTGTTTTCAGTGTCTAGGATCAAATTACTCAAAGAAAGACAATTTAGAAGATCTACATATATGTAATGATATGTGATATGTATTGTGAAAATTTTCTTATAGAAAACTAGATATTGCAGTGTTAACTATTTTTAGAGTTATCTCATTTTAATTAAAATAATAATGATTTCTTTTCCAAATCTCATAGAGGTTGTTAGAGAATGATGTAGAGTTTTAAAACTCCACCTATCTTCATGACAATTTACTGCATGGTGCCTTTTAAGCTTTCATCTTATTGCATTCAAAGCTTCAACCTTAAAAGCTGGAGAGAACTCTTCAACTTTGCCATTGGCGTAGACAACATTAAGTTCTCCTTTCAAACTTTGTGATCTATAGGGCAGATGATGTAAAGGTCATCTGTTTCTGTGGCCTACGGTTAACGAGGGAGTAATGTGGCCAGCACAACAATTAAACACCTTAACTTTTCCCCAACTAATGTCAGGTACCCATTAGAGATGAGGCGCCTAAAGAAATCAAAATTAATAATCCAGGATTTGAACCTGGGACCCCCGGTTCAGAAGCCAAGGACTTTACCGCTCAGCCACTAGGCCTCCAACATTAGTAAGGGCTTAAATCTTAGTCTGCAGGAGGAGTCAAAATTTTCTCTCAAGAAATGTTTTAAGCCTGACACCAGCTGTGGGTAAGGAAATGTGGTTAATAACTTTAAACTGTTAGTTAACTGATCACCTGCTTTATGGATATTTAAACCTACAAAAGAAGTATCTCACTAATAGAGTATGTGTATCTCTATCTAATATATTGACAATATCATGAGATAAGCTTAAGTGTATGGTAAAATTTCCTCAGAATTTATCTTAAGATACTTCTAAATAGAAGTTCAAAGTCCTATTGTTATTTAAATCTACTTTCAAGAAAAAAGGTACTTGAAAAATCTATAGGTATCAGTGGTCTTCCAAATTCATCTGCATTTTTCCAGTAGTTCTCAAATTCTTTGTACAGACGATACAAACAACAAGTTGTCTTTCCTGTCCCACTTCTGCCAAGGAGTAATATTGGAGACTCATTTTTCAAGCTAATAATTTGGTGTTCAATTTCAGCAACTTTGAAAGGGAAATCAATCTGCAAGTCAAAGGCATGCAAACAAGAACTTTCAGTCATGCGTAATTAGTTTCTTCTATTCTATTATAATTAAAATTAAGTTTCCAACATTTATATATATATATATATATATATCATTTAGATTCTACAACTATTTAAAGTTGAAAAATGAAATAGAGCAGCCCTTCTTATCTAGGCTTAACAAGCTTTATGCTGTAAGATAATAACTTTTGATCTGCAGATAATTGTGTGGTGATAAATAATATTAATATTGCAATGAATGTAAAGGAAAAATTTGTATAATAAGATTTTATAAATTCAATTTACTAGCATTGTGTAAGTAGGTTATTGTAGTGGTAGGATGAAATGCAGGTAGTTATGTATTGCAATAAATATTATCTATGATTATTTTTTGTAAAGTAATCTAATTGAAAACATAATAAGTAATTTAGATAGCCCTTAATGTTTCTTTTAAAAAAAACTTTCTTTTCCAGAATTGAACGCAAAATAACAACATTAGTTTATTAATAGTGTTGTTGTTTTGTTGCTAAGAACTCTTGCCTCATATTAATCTAGACAAATGCTTCTGCTACTGAAAGGCAAGATAAATAAAAAACAAGTTCTTAGGCTAACATCAAATTTGTAATAGTTGTTGAAGAGATTCCGACTACTGCAAGTGAACAAAATAGGAACATAAGAACACATGTAATTTACCTTCAGTACCTCTTCACTCAGGATGGCTGAGACCATACTAGAGGATAAATTGTACAGTTTGATTATATTGAACTCATTTTTATTTAGACTCGCAGGAGGGTAACATTGGATTGTCTTTTTGTTGTGCTCCTCACTGGGTGGACACAGGAGGAAATTCCTGGGATTGTTGTCATTGGCATTGAGTGTTTTTATTCTCTTCTTTTTCAAATCACCTTTGGAGTCTTTAAGGAGTTTCTGAAATGACATTTGTGTGTATTTTTAGATCATATCACTTCAAATCTCTTACATAAAAAGTCTACCATATTCCATAGTTTTTAAAGTTACTTTATCTGAAAACCAACAGATCAGATTCCATATACAGTGAGTGAAATACCTCATTAATGTAAACACTTAAAGGAGGACAGCGTAACAGGAGGCGCCCACCCTAAGTGCTATAAAGATCAACTCAGGCACCATTTCCCCCTCACTGGCATAGAGAATAGTAGCTGGCAGCAGATGGCCTTTGAAAAAGACAGTTGGAGAGCACTCACAAAGGCTGTGGGACACACTAAGCCTAAACCATTATTGAAGAGAGGTGCAGAGACGGAAAGAAAACTTCAATAGACTGCCAGCGGACGGACGAGTTGGTTTGCACCAGATGCAGAAAACTATGCAGACGGCAACTGGGTTTGTGTAGTCATGTGAAACACTGAAATCAACCTTAATCTTAGGAATCAAAGACATTGCCATTATTATTAATGTAAACACTTACTTGTATAATGCATTGCTGTCCTCGAGAATGTGAATTGCTGATTTTATCCACTACCAAGTTGACATCTGAGGGATCCAGCACTATTTCCCAAATACGAATGACTTCTGAGTAAACCATTCCACATTCCAGGTCAAGTTTTTCATCCACTGATCCTTGAGCCTCACTGTTGCGATGAGAGAATGCCACAGCTAACTCCCAGAGAATGCAGGTTTCCATGGGTAGGGGTAACTTGAACAGCTGGAGAGAGTCTTCAGATACAGCTACTTTGGTCTAGCACAAAATTTTTTTAAAAATTAATAATTTCTTTAAAGTTTTTAAAAACCTTGTTTTATTTAAACTTTTTTTTACTAAATATACTATTAAGCATTAGAAAAAATTCAGAAAAAGCAATAAATGTACTTTTTTTCTTTAAACCATACAAAAAAAAAAAAACAAAACCATCTTTTTGAGTTTAATACAACACAAAATGCTAAAATTAATTATATCTGTTCAAGATTAATAGATAGATGTGTTAAGATATGTGCCTTGCCAAACTTATATTTTAGTTTTTACACTTAGGTATTAGGACAGAATAAATAGAACGTCCTTAATAGTAATAAAAATATTGATTATAATACATAGATGAATAATGAAGCAAGCAAGATCAGATACTTAATATTTTGATAAAGCTTTGTCAATTTCCTTGAAAAAAAATAATTTAAAAAAAGAAAAAAATATATATAATTTCAATATACTCTAGGTTTGTTATTAGTTTTTTTGTTTTGTGTTTTTTTTTCCTCAGTCAAATTTTTAACTGAGAAAATGTATTATTATAGTAACTTATAAAATAAAAACACACAAAAATAAATTCTAAATAATTTTTTCAAATAAAATTTTTAAAATATAGCATGATGTTTAATATTTTAGGAATGCTCAATAATCGGGTCCCATTTTCCAATTATTTTGCTAAGAAATTAATCAACTTTGTACATTTTCACTTTATCATTCTAGAATAATTAATCTTATAAATCACCAATATTCCTGTAAAGAAGATAATTACCTTTGCTTAATTTAAACAATCTAATATCATTTTTGACTTAAATATTAAACTAAGAAGCTAGCAGTCTGATAAATCATAAACTTGTCAATATCTTCTTGTATTGTTGAACTGCGATCAGATCAGATCAAGACAAATATGTAACTTCTTAAAGTCTGCTTTTCAATTTGGCATAATTTCAGGTTTATGGTAGCATTAAATTTTATTTTCTATCAGCTTCACAATGTTTTAAACAAGCTTATAGGATAAACACAAATAAAAATGACACCATGTTATTTTTTTTATTTTGGGTTTTTGGCACATCAGCACAATTTAGGCCATATCGTGCCCACAATCCCTCAAAGGTTATTTTCCCTTTATAACTCAAGATCTAAATGTTATATAACTAAGTAAAAGCTATTAAAAATAAGGTCCATTCATAGCTGAAATAGTAAAAATAGTAAAAATGTATATCATTTAATAAAATCTGTTGTAAATATTATATATTCACAATTACTTTGCCCTATCACAAATCAAATTTTGGAAATAAACCCAAACTCCCGAATAAAGCCCAGTATTTTCCCAGGGCCGACATTACCAAACAGTGTTTTTAAGTTGTCTGCTCTAAAATACTTCCATCTAATATCCTGATATTGGGGCAATAAAGGAGGATATATTCAACAGTGAGATAAAAGTCACAGTACTCTCACAGTGGGGGCTATTCTATCTTTAGCATAAAGGAGTGAGTGATGTAGGTGTGGCCAATCCTAAGTCTGGACATGGTCATGCTTTCACTTCTTGTCATACCCTTAGATGTGGACCTCCACCAGACATTCGCCACAACAGGTTAAAAATGACACCATGTAGGAAGAGGGAAGAGTTAGAGAGGGCATACAACAATGGGAGTTGTATGTAGGCCACAATGAAGCTACAAATATAAAGTACTGTTTAAAATTTATTATTTTTGAAAACCTGTTCTAGGCCACTCCAGTTACCAGTTCCTAGCTGCTGGATTTTCAACAGTAAAAGTTTAATGAAACATTCAGTTGCTTTTCTTTCCAGTTTCTGTCCTTTTAACACAATGTCTGAATCTTGTGTTTTAAGTCTTTTTAACATGTTCCATACTGATTCTGTCAATAAAAAATTAATTAATGATTGAAACAACAGCTACGATAAATTATCAATACTTCAATGAACAGGTATTTTTCAGCATCATTGATTAGAAATTTACAAGAAAAAAATATTGTATTGCTAGATTTGTAATATTTCATCTAAATGTCTTTTAAGTTGTTCTAAGAATTTTATTTAAGATTTAAATACAATTAGTCTATTATGATTAAAAAAAAAACAACCTGTGCATTCAATTTCCCATGCTAGGTTATCAAAATCTGTCACATGAACTTTATCATACTGATATTGAAGAATCTCTTGCAGATCTGTATCTTTCATTTCAGTGTTAGATACTAAAAAACATGATAACATCAAGTAACTTAGTTAGTTATTAGATGATAGAACAGCATAATTGTAAATTATTTACCAATCTAATGTAACCTGGAGATTTTAGCCCTGCAGCCTGAGTACTGAGGATATATGCTCTAAGAACTGGATGATCCAGAGACTTCTTATTAAATATCCAAAACAGTCTATTATTTGATGGGCCATAAATTTACATCATTATATATGGCGCCAGGGATCATCTCTAATATCATTTCTTGCTTGATTTTGTTTTCTATGATGCCTCATTGCATTTCAATCTTGTTCTCTTTATGGGGCATAAAGAGACTCAATATGACCTTCTTTCACTTTCAAATTCCCTTTCTTTAATCTACTAATAGATCCTAAACATTTCTTCTATGCTCTTATTTTTTAATTATTCTTAAACAAGTATTAAACTTGCCAACAGCATAGTCATTGTTCAACCATACAAATATTAAGGAACTTAATGTTCCATTTTAATTCTTATGCTGTAGTTTATTTAAAAGTATAAGAATTAAAAAAAAAAAAATGAAGAAACCGTGGATCGTTAACTCTAAATCTAACATCTGAATTTAGATTATGCTATGGTTTTAAAAATTATGCTAATCATAACATTATTTAAGTGATTACTGTTATTATTGATTTGTTAATATAATTGCAATTTTGGGGGTGTAATAAAAGATTAATAAACAGTTAACAATACTTTCTCATACAGAACAACAATGGCCAAATAGATAACCTTTTTGCTAATGCAATGTGTGAGTCAGCAAAACAAGACTTCATGAATTTAGATCACATTTATTCAAAGGAGATATCTCAATTACGGAAAGTATAATGAGTGAGTGTCAAATATTTCCAAATTGTAGCGTTGCAGATTTTAATATGATACACATTATCACATCACATGCAGATATAAAAAAAAGAAAAATAGCAATATAACAAATAACTGACCACTGCCTCCACTTGGGTTTCTTGTCTTATTAATTTTACTGGCTAAAGTTTGTCCAGAGTGTGTTGGCTCAATGTCTCCCCTCTCAACACTCTGGGGACTTGGAGTCAGAAAACCAGAAGCATCTGGTATTTTCATCAGAATATTTCTGGCAATAGCTTTTGGATCCTATAAATTGTGTAAAATAACTACTGATACAATAAAATTAGTAATAGCATATCAAAACAACATTAAGTCAGAAAAAAATGGTCTGAATGGGATCGAACCAAATATAATTGGGTTATTAGCTCAACACTCTATCATCTTCACAACCTAGCTATGTGTGACATTTCAGCTGACCAACTTCCAACATTCACCTTTTGTTTACATGTTTAGTGTAAGATAAGGGTAGGAATTGTAAAGAGAATATTAAGTATTTGATCACTGTGTTTGTGATACAATAGATTTGATGGCTGTTGACCACAGAAATATTATTCTAGCTCATCTCATGTTAAAAAGTAAAATTCAAATTTATTTGCAACAAATACTAAGATTTCACAAGGAAAACAGTACTCTATTTATAAAATATATTATTATTGTTTTGTTTAAATTTGTAAAATTACCTTAGATGGTGATTCACTTTTTCTTTTTGAATTAGCATGGTTTGGAGAATCTGTTTAAGAAAATTAAAATTTTTTTTTTTTACTATGCAATTACAATTTTTTTAAAGTGAGCTTTTTAACGGAGTTAGAAAGAAATACCTTCATTCTCAGACGTTGATTTATTAGGTATATCAACTTCTGGTTTCTTGAGGTACTCTGTACGACTATCATCCGAGTCCAGCAAATAATCACATGGAAGTTTGCAGTTCTCATTTTTTGCATCACTTGAAATATTCCAACTACAGAGTAACTTCACAGCATCCAATGAGTTTTGATTCCTCTCTGCCTACAGTTTAGTCAAATAACAAGATCATCATACATTTCAATTTGAAACAATTCAATTTCTTTAGGGCACAGAGACTTTTGAAGCTTTTAGCTCAAATAAGTTGGATGAAAAAATAAATAAAACATAACAAAAAAAAAACTGATTTTAAACAGAATGCAAAGTTGGAATTCCAACCACTTTAACTTAGCATTAGCCCAAGGCACCAAGTAAGCATGACCCAAAGAAAATATATGAATAAAGTTGGCAGTATCACTATAGCCTCTAAAACCTGATTCACTATTTATTTTATATTCAATTTCAGTCCTAGTTAAAATTTTGTGAACAGACTTAAAAGAATAATGCCAAAAGTTAATATAGTAATAACTATACATGAATGAAACGAAAAATAAATAAATTGATGTTCAATTTTTTGTAACTTGTAACTTATTTAATTCAATAACTTGATGTTAAACAATAAAATTATACCTGATTTGTTGAACATTAGAGGTATAACATATTTGTTAAATAACAGAACTTTACCTGGGCTGCCAAGTGTAACAGATTATTGCCAGTTCCATCTAAACAATTTATATCTTTTTGAAGGAACGAATTTTCTTTCTTTTCATGAGTATTTTTTAATTCTTTGAGTAAGGAAAAATCTCCTGTGGAAATATAAAAAAGACAGGACTTGCTTTAAGATACAATTTCATATTTCTTTAATTTAAAGTATAAGAATACTTAGGATTTATCTATGGACTCTGCTCTTTTAGTTAACCTGATCCCTCAAGCTAATGAATCATATGTATCAGGAATCGAAATCAACTAATGGCATTGTGCTCATAGATGATAAGGTCACAAAATGCATTTATAGTTTAATCAGAGATGCTTGTAGTAAGGTGTGGATTCAAAACTTCATTCAATAGTCATCTTCATATTTTGCATCTACAAGTTTTACTAGCCATCTTATATATGTATACAACTTTTGTAACTCCAGCAAGAGAGAACTGATCAACACAAAGTGACTAGAAGAAGAAAAAGTAAATTCCAATCTGATTACAGTAGATTCTTGATAGTCCAGCAGATACGAAACCAGGGGAGTGTTGGGTCATCAAAAATGGTGAATTGACAAGGGTTAACTTCAAAGAAGTATATGTCAGGAAAATTTCAGATTTATTTAAGATGTAATAAGATATTTTTTTATACTTTCAAGAATATAAAATAAACAATAGACCAATAAAAATGCATAACATAAATCTAAAAAATACAAAACATGATTTTAGCTTTCACATACTGTACTAAATTATAATCTAAGCCCTACCTGCATTTTAAAAATATGAGTACTAGAGTATACATTAATTATATGAATCCTTCTATAGGATCTCATTTCCATAGATTCTTCTCTAGTTCTGCAGTTAGCATCCAAGATTCACAAACATAAGGGAATGTGGCCATGACCAAGGAGTGCATCAGTCTGATTTTAGTCCAGAGGGCAAATGTATTAAAAAATCTGTTAAAGTCTTTTGCTTTTTTGAAGAAAGAAACAGTCTGTCATGACATTTTCTTGAATGTATTTCAACATTAAAACATGCATGGTCAGCTGATGTAAACATCAGCACTGGTTTAGATTACTGAGTGCGTCAGTTAAAAAGTGTTGAATTTTCAAGAGTCAACTGTATAAAAATAAGACAAGCTATGTATCAGAATTAGCTGCAAAACAATATTGTTACCTGACTGTTTTTCCAAGGCCAATCTTAAAGCTGCATGATATGGGGTGTCTCCAGGATATAATGTGACTCCATTGGGATTAACACCAAGTTTCAATAGCTCTAAAGATAGCTGAGAAAAAAAAATGTCAAGACAACTTTATATAATTTTAGATGTCATTGATTCAAGACAATTTAATTCTATTTCCAGATTTTTTAAAAATATATTTTAAAATTCATTATACCTAGATTTAGATTAATAAGATAATTGGAAATTGTAAACAATGCAAAGTTTATTTGAATCACAATTAGTTCATGGAATTTACAGTTAACTTTACAGTCTTCAAATCAAAAACATAATATAATCATAAGAAAGGTCTTTGTAATCTATGTTGTCTTCATAGTGATTTAATCCTGATAAAATAGACTTTTCTTCTAGGATAACTTTTTTTTTATATATTAAATGCAATTAACATAATACTGAAATGCTTTCTATAGTTTAATATTTATTAAAATGTATTAGCTCTATGTAGCATTGAGATGCTACAGAAGGATCCTGGGTATCACATTCAAAAAATGCATCACAAACCAAGAGATTACAGAGAGGGTCACCACATCAATTGGACACCATGATTATCTGCTAACTATAGTAAAAGAACAGCAAGCTTAAAATCTATGGCCATATTACAAGGTCTTCGGGGCTCGCAAAGACCTTCCTTCAGGGAACAGTACCAGGAAAAAGAAGAAGTGGCAGACAGAGAAAGCTATGGGAGGACAACATAAAAGAATACCAATGAAAGAGGTTCTAACTAAGGCAAAAGACAGAGAGGAATGGAGAAAGACGGTCGATGAATCTTGCATGGTGCCCCAACTGTCAAATAGACTAAGGGATAGGTAAAGGTAAAAATTAGCTCTATGGCTGCATGGTCATGTTGCATGTACTTCAGACTATCATCACAATGGTCCCTACTCTAAACTCTTAGTCGATTGCATCCCCTGCTGTCCTACAGGAGGTTTGGTCTAGGATGTAATAATTTTCCTTTCTGAAAGAATTTCCCAAATGTATAAAATATTTATCAGGGATTCCATATGTTAAGAAATTAACTAGCTTGAGAAATGACACACAACTGATAAAAATATTCTGAAAGTATCTAACAAAGAAAAAAAAAAATTTTAAACTTTAGTAGGTAACATAAATTTTTTTAAAATATATATGTCTATTTAGGCTACATTTATATGTGCACATACCTGCCACTCTTCTTGCTGGATGCTAGTTTTAAGAGTATCCTCATCCTCCACACTGGCCCCCTCTTTGACCAGGAAACTAACCAACTTTATTTTCTCACTTTCTTCTCTTTTATGAGAATTATTTCTTATGATGTCAGCAAGTTTTAACATTGACGCAAAGTTTGATAAAGCTCTTTCACCTTTAGCTTTTCTAAAGTCTGAAACTAACTGATAAACCACAGTCCACTTTCCTGTTTCGATTAATTTTTCGAGGACAGGTCTACAGGTGTCTGCACTCATTTTAAGAAGCTCTTTGGGAATAACTAAAACAAATAGAGTCCATAATAGAACATTAAAAAAGAAGCATGACTTTAATAAAAATTTTCATACATGTCAGAAAAATTATAAACAGATAGCTTTTTGATGTATTAGGTATTCAAAATAGAGAGACTGTTGATAAGCTATGTGTTTTTAAAGATATATGATAATTTTATGCACTTCTTAGCACCACAGCATCCAATGTCTAAGCAATTCTGTTTGTAGCACAAAATAATTTCAATATGAAAATAGCATTAGACTTCCAGTCTATGACAATGGTGCAACGCAAAACTCATTTAAATGGAATTATACATTTAAAAATTATAGGCTAGTGCATTCAATAATTTTAGCTTAGTTTTCATTGTTATTTAGTTGGTATAACAGTGAGGTTCATTTTAGCATTCCTGACAGTGTTTAGTTTATCATAAAAAATCTCCAATATAAATAATTTAAAATAAGAAAAACAAAATTATGTGCTCAATAAAGTTGATCATCAATGCTGCAGTTTTTGAAGAACATGATGCTATAAAATCTATTTAAAGATAATTTTCTTTTCATTTTTAATGTTTAGCTTATAGGTCATACACACACACACACAATTTTTAAAGGAAATGAAAAAATGTGAAAAAAGTATTTTCCTTTTTTGGAAGGAGGGGGGGGGGTTAAAAAGTTAATGAACAATCCTGAACTGGATTCAGTTATTTCTGAAAAGCTAATGCAACAGGCAATGATAGAGTATCAATGGGGAAAAAAAGAATGCTTTTATTACCTGGAAGTCTGTTTTCCATGAGAAGAGAACACAAAGAAGTCACTTCTTCTGATCTCCTGATCTTGACCAATTTGTCCTCAATCTTTCTGCTCTTGTCAATATTTTTGACTAAAATGCCAATGGCTGCAATACAAAGCATTTTATTTACTAAGAGGAACAAAGCCTAGAAAAGGCTAATCAACATTTTTAAGTAGAAATTCATTTAAAAAATCAGGGTGATGGCCAATGTTAGTTAAATAGTCTGTAATAACTAGCTATTAAAACTACATGTTCAATCCAAGCTTGGATTGTGATTCACTGTGTTTACAATTATTTTTCTAAACTTTTTTTTTCTTAACTTAATATAAATAAGCAATGCTAGGATGATTTCCTACAAGTGCCCCTTTTTTTAAGTCCCATTAAGGCATGGAACAGGTTGCATGAATCAGTAAAGCTTAAATACATTAATTGATTAACCCATGGATACACATAGGATGTAATCATCTTCTCTTTTGAAAGATCATCTGTAATTTTTAAGATGAGAAAATGTCATAAAGAATTTTGGCTATAACATGTTTAATGATCAGAGAGACTGATTAAAGCACATTGAATGAAATCTATCTTTATTTTTACTACATTAGTAAATAGTTGTTTTTTTTTTTTTTTTTTTATGTCCTACTTTTATACTATATAAATTTCAGTGTCTGGACTGTGTAACATTAACATAGTGGTTGACTTCATTATGTTATAGTCTTGCCACAATCAACAAACTATCAAGTGATGCAGAAACATAAAGAGTATTAATTCAATCAATGACAGTATTGCAAGTGTTTAATCATCAAATAATCCTTAATTAGCAAAATGAATTTATAGCATAAATTAGTGCAATTCTGTTAGTTCATGAATCTATTTTGCCAAAAAAAAAAAAATAATAATATTTTTAAAAATTAATAAATGTACATTATAACTGCAAAGTAATTATTATATTTTATCCAAATATGTATTTAATGTAAAAGTGTTTTTGCACAGACTGTACATAATGCATTTAGCTCACAAAATAAGGGTATTATGACTCTCTGACTATATTGTGTAGTTTTTATTCAAGTTTCTCAAGATAACAGAATAGTAACTTTCAATTTACCTTTTAGTCTCACACTGGTATCAAAACAAGGCTTGTTGCATAACTCTATAGCTAATTGTCCATCTTTGTTTTTAATCAAAGGATCAACACCTTGCTCTAATAGATATTCAAGAACATTCTTTCTGTCAAAATCCTGGTAATAAAAAAGTACAAAGTAATTAAAAAATAATGCACCAAAATCATTGCGCTACATTTCAAAACTATAAAACAAATTAATACCTAGCTGGAACACAAGTGCTGTACATAACTTTCAATTTTCATTTCATGCTTTACACATGCCAAATATGACCACCACTGGCGGCACGGACATCGTGCTTGTATGAAAATTTTTCCCACATGCGCTTCAGATGTCATTCTCCACTGTGTTGATTGCAGTTTATTCAATCTTTCATGTCAATAATATTTATTATCAACAGTGGAACAAAAAAAATGTATTCAACATACCCCCACAGTGAGATTGGGGGACTGTCAAGCCAATCCACTGCTGAGACACATTTTGAGGGTATATAAACAAGAAATTTTCCTACAAAGACTAATTGTAAATGACAAGTTGAAACTGACATCCAATTAAACAAGGATAACTTCTGTATCAAAGGACCACTAATTCAATCCATTACAATGCTTTCAAAATGAATAAAATGAGTGATACATTTGGCACATTGGACTCACCCTATGTAACTTATAGCATAACAAATACCATTTTTAAGGAAATATATATTATCTTATATGGAACGCTGCCTGGTATATGTTATGCACTCTGGACTGCTGGATTTCCAGTGTTCAAGCCCTGTCAGTCGTCATTCTATGCCATCCTGAGGGAGGCTTGGGCTAGGATGTAACAATGTTCTATTCAAGGACTATCCAAAACATGTACAACAATTAAACATGATTATATTTTCCATAACTTTTTTTTTCTGCTTATTTTATTTTTCTGCATTGACAGCTAAAAAGGTTAAAGCTAAATATGTATTCCTTCTTATATTCCTCACATATTAAAACATAAACAATTATTTCAACTAAGACAAAGTTTAAAAGCTAACATTTTTGTGGAAATTTTCTCCAAATAAACATTTTAATATTATTTCAATAACACACATCTGTAGTTGTATACACAAAAAAAATGCATTGATTACATCAAAACTAAACAAAACAAAACAAACATATTATTTTTATTTTAATTATACCTATTCTACCACTTTGAGCAAGAAACAATAGGCATGTAATAGAAAAGGGAAAAAAATTAAAGATAAAAATGATATGCACAATTAGAGGGCTATAAATTACAAAAAAATCAGTGGTATTAAGCTTTGAAAAAAAAACTAACTTAAGCCAGTGATGAAACATCCCAGCAATAGAGCAAGAAATCAAAATAAGCAGAAAACATTGTAAAGCTGGCCCTAGACTGGAACTCACAAGTGAAGAGAAAGGCTGGGAACATTAATTCAATAGGAGTATATCAGTAGACCAAGAAGCAAAGATGGCAATACAACATGAAGGAGTTTCCAAAAACCAGAGTCAGATAGTGTAGTACTGTATGCTCCACTGGGAGTTAAAGGACTAAGTCAAACATGGAGGAGTTTCCAAAACCCAGAGTCAGATAGTGTAGTACTGTATGCTCCACTGGGAGTTAAAGGACTAAGTCAAACATGGAGGAGTTTCCAAAAACCAGAGTCAGATAGTGTAGTACTGTATGCTCCACTGGGAGTTAAAGGACTAAGTCAAACATGGAGGAGTTTCCAAAACCCAGAGTCAGATAGTGTAGTACTGTATGCTCCACTGGGAGTTAAAGGACTAAGTCAAACATGGAGGAGTTTCCAAAAACCAGAGTCAGATAGTGTAGTACTGTATGCTCCACTGGGAGTTAAAGGACTAAGTCAAACATGGAGGAGTTTCCAAAACCCAGAGTCAGATAGTGTAGTACTGTATGCTCCACTGGGAGTTAAAGGACTAAGTCAAACATGGAGGAGTTTCCAAAAACCAGAGTCAGATAGTGTAGTACTGTATGCTCCACTGGGAGTTAAAGGACTAAGTCAAACATGGAGGAGTTTCCAAAAACCAGAGTCAGATAGTGTAGTACTGTATGCTCCACTGGGAGTTAAAGGACTAAGTCAAACATGGAGGAGTTTCCAAAACCCAGAGTCAGATAGTGTAGTACTGTATGCTCCACTGGGAGTTAAAGGACTAAGTCAAACATGGAGGAGTTTCCAAAAACCAGAGTCAGATAGTGTAGTACTGTATGCTCCACTGGGAGTTAAAGGACTAAGTCAAACATGGAGGAGTTTCCAAAAACCAGAGTCAGATAGTGTAGTACTGTATGCTCCACAGGGAGTAAAAGGACTAAGTCAAGTAAGGAGATTCGGGTGATGCGCCTCCTACAGCCCTTGTCTTGTGTGTCAGAAATATTTATGACCCCCAAGACAATAGACAATTAAAGTGTCATTGACTTAGATTTTTTAAAAATGTTTCAAATGTTTCTTCAGATTTGAAGATATTTACATCCTAGCACAAACCTCTTGTTGGAGGATGGGGGATTGCAGCAGGGGGTGTTCTAACAATGACCGTCTTGTCCACCCAACAACAGTCTAGAGCGCATACCACACGATCAAGCAGCTAAATACTGGTTGCAATCAAACTGCAATAATTCAAGCACCAATATTTGTTTTCATGTGTTAATGTGTGAAAGCTTCTACTTACTTCAATCCTTGCCAACATATGCAGAACAGTCTCCCCTCTGCCATCTTGTATATTGAGTTCATTGTAAGGACCAGCTCTATGCTCTATAACATAGTTTATTAAATTCATTGAGTTACTCTCTGTCTTCATGGTCTTAACAGCAATATAGAGGATGGCATGTAGGTAAGTGTCATCAGGTACAAGTGACAGAAGTGTTGGATCAGCTCCATGGACGAGATAATACAAAATTAATTTGCAGACCCACCTGAAATAAGATTATTATAAAACCATAAGCTGATAGTTGTATACTGTTAAACATATTATACTTTAAGGTACCAATAATTTGGTACTTTTAATCAAATTTCAAGGTACCATTAATTTGTAGATATTCTGCATTTGGTACTTTTAGTCAAAGTTTGATTTTTTTTAAAGAGAGACTTAGCTATACTTACTGACAGTCTCCAGTTGAAATACTGGTGGTCAAGTGGCAAAAGTTTGTTAGGTCTACATGACATTGTAAGCTGTCCACTTGCTGACTTCCACAAGGTACATTCCAAAATGTTTTTACAATATACTCCACAATCTTCCATTCTTTGTTTTGAATGTAAAAATAGGTTGTTTGTGACCAAGACAAGGATGAAATTTCTTGAAGGTTTTTTAAAAGTTCCTGAACATGGCAGTCTTCTGTAGAATAGTAACAACAAAGAGATACAAATGTCATAATTCTTTTAAGAAATGTAATATTATTTTTTACTTAATGATTACACTTGAGTTTGAGAGTGTAGACTAAAAATGTGCAATGGTCCCAATTAGTAGTTGTAGAATGTAGAAACAACTTCCAGATCTAAATCTATCATGTGGACCTAATTCACTATTGCCCATATCATGGTCATCATGATCTCTACTGATGCCACTGACGGAGTCTTAGTAGGCCTAGATATACTCATATAGGGAATATAGGATAGGTTGTTCTGTAATTTAGGCAGACTGACTTTTTTTTTTTTTGTCTCAAAGGCAAACTACAATACGGTATTTCCATACATAATAAATACAGTGGCTCGTGGCCTTTCTCTAGATCTAAGTTAGTAAGTAGTCTAAGACTACTAAGACTAAGAGTTAGTAAGAGTTAACTACTTAGACTTGTCTTACTCTTAGGCACTTAGTCTTCTCTTAGCCTGACTTAGCTTGGGTAAGGAAACTAAAGGATGAGACTGGCTGGAGTGAAAAATAAACTTTATAAAGAGCTTAGGCTATATGGGCAAAATTACTGGATCGGTAATGAACCTAGATCTAGAATCTGGACATTAATAGACAATAGATCTAGATCTAGTTCTAGATGTAGACTCTAGATATCTATATAATTGCTGGGTAGACCAGTCCATAGATCTAGAACTATCTAGACCACTTACTAGACTACCGGGAATATATATATATATATATATATATAGATCTAGATCTTCAGTTTTGAAAATAAATAAAACATGTCAATGCTAATCCCATTTTCCTTTTTTTTTTTTTTTAAATAGACTATTATGTCACTAGTCTAATGCGTTCTACATGTAAATGATGTATTACATGTAGATTTGACTAGAGTAACACCTTTAGTAAAATCGCTAAATTAAATCCAGAAAACCTTCAGGATAGAAGACTTAAAAGTAAAGAAACAATTATAGCATATACATAAAACACGCCTGAACCATAATCTTCATATACGAAAACAAAACCTAATAAAATAGCCTCCTTAGAAAGACACAAAGGCACGATACATTCCTTGTTCCATTTGCTAGGACACATTTGTACAAATGCTCCCTCTTCTCTAGTGTTATTGGAGCATGGAATGGGTTGCCTGAGTCGACCAGGAAAAACATATGACTTGGCAGAATTAAGTCATTGGTTAACATGCATGACTTGATTGGCGTAAGAACACGCGTAGGAAATAATCTTTTTTTTTTGAAGTAACATCTGTATTTATAAGATAAGATCTACATGGTGTAGATATAGGGTTACGAGGTATTCGGCAAAAGTAAGAAGTGTCCTGTGTAAAATCTGCAAGAGTACGTAGCATCAGCTTCCAGGTAAAATTAAAGCTGTATTCTTATCTTATCTTATATAATAAATATAGTGGTCTCTGTTCTTCAATATAGTGAAATTTGGACACTGAACGCTGAGGCTGAAAAAAGTATTCAAGGCTTTGAGAGTAAATGCTAAGAAAAATGTTGCATATCAGATACCAGGGAAAGAGGAATGCTGTGAACAGACGAGAGCTCAGTAGGTTTGGTAATATTGTAAGACATGACTAACTGTCTTAAAGTCATCCTTCAAGGTACAGTGGAGGGAGCACGAAGAAAGGGTCGTCCGACGAGAAGCTGGCTGGACAATGCTAAAGAATGGACCGGCCGCTCTCTTGATATCCTACTAAGAACAGCTGCTGACCGGGAAAAATGGAAGGATTTGGTTATTCTGTCACAGCACCTCTGCGACGAAAGTCAAGTGACAGATTATGATGATGATTACTGCAGTGGCACATCCCACATTTCTTTATATCTTCTGGTTTCAACTCACAAACTAGCTTCTATATTCAAGTTCTTTAACAATATCTTTCATGATCATGTGTTTGTATATTCAAGACTGCTCCAAAGAAACTTGTTACTCAGCGCTCCAATTCTAATGCTTGGAGTTGACACGTCACCTAAATTAATGCAAAAGTTAAACTACCGTGAAGAGCCTATATTTGAACAAATGTATAGATCTATAGTGCTTTACAGCCATGGAATTTACACGTTTAATCTAATAAATTGTAACCTGTTGTAGATCTAGATCTAGAATTTATATCAGTGTTTCTCAAACTTTTACCTGTCACGCCCCCCTTACATCCCGAAAAAGAAAAATTACTTTCCCACTCTCTTAACCCCAGAGTCAAGTGTTTTCCTGCATCCCAAGCTGCAGAAAGACTTCTCCTCGCGTCTATCTTCTTTTTTGAAGAAACGTCTGTATTTTATAAGATAGCGCACTATGTGTGCTACTTCAAACTAAGTTCAATAAAGGAGAAGGACGCACTGCCATAGTAAAATGTAGGCTTAAAGGACATTCGAAAGCTCATCTTAGTGGCAAGTCGTCTAGACTCTAGTAGCGGGCCTGGTCTCGTCAAGCAACAGTAAACAAACTTGGATCTTTCTGGCACGAGATAATCAAATATATAGGCCATGGATCTATATAACAACAGTTGTGCACAAACCTTTGTAGGCAGATGTCTCTACTAGCTCATACAGAAGTTTCTGTTGTATTTCTTCATCATGAGTTGGGTCTGTGCAGTTGAAAGCGTTGATTATTGCAGACATGGATTTTTTCCATTTTCCGACTTTTCTGTAGGCTCGACAAACTCGAAGATGTCCCTGTAAATTGAATTCAAAAGATTTTATTGCAATGAAATTTTGAATTATTTTTGGGTAGAGCGTGTTCGAATCCTTGTTGTGACAGGGAGTTTTATTTAGGATTTTCTGTCCTTTCTGACACCACCTCAGTTAGGTGAACCGTGAAGTAATGGCAGTTGGTGGTTGTAAAGGCTATATGACACAAAATCTTGGTAAACCTTCAATAGAGTAGGCCTACTTCAATGTTTGTATTTTTCTTGCCTCTTAAAAAGTCAATATGGTCGAGATCGAGCAATATAGGAACAGTATTCTATTGAGGAGAAAGAATAAAATAATAATAATAATAAAGGGACCACAAGCATTTAAATAATTAATAAACTCATTTCAAATTAAATATGCCACCTTTTCTAAAACTAAAATTCACAATCAATAGCAATTGCGACCTGCCATTACCGCTTACTGCGGAACATTCTCACATCACCGAACGTAATGTCAACAAGTGTACGAAGGTATTCGCACCTCTCTATGGGAGCAGCCTAAGATGAAACTCTTACTTTAAAACATAGGCTTACTGGCACCAAAATCGCGATTTACAAAATCTATAATAAGAGTATTATATTTTCTACAGGAAATAGTATTAATCGAGTGTTTGTAGTAAAAGTAAAAATCAGAAACACCAAGAGACTTACCTTAAACCATTTTGGACTATATTTTACACATTTCTTGGCATACTCCAAAGACATTGTAAAATTTCCAGTTTTGTAGAAACATTCCGAACAGTTTCCGTAACGTTTGGCCAAGCAAATTGATATCTGGTCTGAATGAAAACAATAAATGTTTATACTCAGCTCATACTTTAAATCAGATATCATAAAAAGTAAAGTTCCTCTTTGAAACCTTGCGATCTATAAGGCAGATGATGTAAAGATCATGTTTCTGTGGCCAACGGTTAGCGAGGGTGCCATGTGACCAGCATAACGACCAACCACCTTACTTTCCCCAACTAATATCAGGGACCCATTAGAGCTGGGTGGAATCAGAGGCGCCCAACGATCCTGAAATTTAAAATCCCAATCTTCACCAGGATTCGAACCCGGGACCACTGTTCGGAAGTCAAGCGCCTTACCGCTCAGCCAACACGCCTCACACAGATATCAAACTGTATAGCACAAGTCTTTCAACAAATATCTAGATTGTAGTTGTTCCGTGGTAAACCAATAGGTTACACCAAATAATTAATTATAATTTAGAAATATATATTATCGTATGTTGTGTTACTGAAGGGTTACATAAGAAGCATGGTCTGCGCAATCCCCATGAGTTCTCCTGCCCATGCCCTTCTACGAAAATCATGTCTCCGTGATTCCAACCCACCGATTGCCAAATGAGGCTGTACCAGTTTGGGGACATGCATTTTTTAATAATGCAATTAGTACTTGTATGGACCATCTGAGTTGTCTTCCTGCATTTGGCTGAGCTTAAAAAGATTGCCGTTTTCTGATCAACATTATAACTGAAAAAAAATAAATTGTCAAAAGCGTACTTTGCAAAATAACACTAATTATTATAAGAATACACCCTGCTGTTATATCAACCGAGGGATAATGGCAACTGACCTCGCAGACACATTCGAAGCCCTAAGCATTCCTAAGAGGATCCTTATTACCTGTCAAAGGACAATAGTGCTGTAGACCGTTTGATTGTCTAAGAGCTGAGCCGAAGGCTCTTCGAGCTCTAGGTTTGAAAAAAAACAAACCTGATTGAACAGGGGAAAAAAAAACCTGTTTGAAGAACCGTTCTGTCTGGAAGAGATCCGAGTCAATGCCTATGTTAAGCATTGCTATTTCCGATATATCTGGCACTCCGGACGCATGGGCTAGAAAGAATGGCCGAAGGTCGAGCATACCAGGAACCTCCGCCTTTTTCCTATGTTGTACCAAGCTAACCGTGCAGGACTCGCCATTATGTAACGGTCCCTTGAGGAACGGCGCATGGATTATCGACAGGGCTGTGGGAGCTCTCTTTCAACTCCGCTCTGTGCAATGGGACCGCTCTCGCGTTCTCCTGGACACTCCCACAGGAGTTTTGTTTTGCTATTCATTTAGCCTAACCACTTCCTCTAATGGTCGTTTCCACCCAAGTGCCACGTTGAGGCAGAATAGCGTACTCGGGCTGCTGCAGACCTGCCACATCATCAGAACGTTTCTCAGTGGACACTGTTGAGGGGACTACACTGAATTTTGTTTCTCTTTAACGAAACTCAACCCTGGCAGTGCCAGAGAATGAAAATCAATCTATTTCCTTAATAATAATGTTTTTTCATACGATTCTTTACGTGTAACCATGGAACTATATAACTGTGCATCTCATATGTAGTCACACAATGTTATCTCAATCTTACCAGTTGGTATCCCTGTGTCACAAGAAGCACTGAGTAACTCAATGCTACGCATATAATGGTCTCCAGCTGATGTGTATTCTTTTAACCTATAAAAGGCGTTTCCAGTTTTCATTAGAGTAATCCAGTTGTCCATTTTTTCAGTGTCATTGGTGGACATAATGGTCGTTGACTCGTCAAAGTCTTCATTAAAAAACAAACAAAAAAAGGATCAAACATTAGAGGTGACGTTACTCTACCAAATATTTGTTTTACTTTAAAATTCAATAAGAAAGATTTTGTAATCCACTTGTCCATTCATTCATGGTCATTCATGGTCATTGTTTGACACGATGGGCATTCATTTGCGAAAGTCTTTATTTAAAAAAAAGCAAACAAAAAATTGAAATTGGGCGTATATTCCAGGAACGGGAAGCTAAAAGGAGCTTTATGAAAGATAGTGCAATCAAGCTGTCACAATTCTCATGGTAACTGCAATACACAATGGTCAATGACTTGTCAAAGTTTTATTTACAAGCAAACAAGAGTATAGGAATCGGACACATATTAGTTGGGGGGGGGGGGAGGGAGCTAAATTTGTTTCTACCAAAAGATTTTTTTACTAAGGAATTCAATAAGAATGTATTAAAACTAAAATGATGTGTTGGGGTCGCGAAACACTTTTAATTAAAATATGCGGTCGCAAATAAATGAAAAATAAGTTAGGACAATAAATAAAATTACTTAAATCATTCTAATTCTAGTTTATTTGTTTCTTTTGCCAATTTTTAAATTCACAACTAGCTACAGTCTTTGTTCATATATCTTACTGGATTAAATTGATCTATATGGTCTGGTATAGATTTTTGGAGCGATTCAGAAGATAGCTGGGCTAGAATTTAGAACGACGAGTTACTATTGTCCTGTCCTTTTAAAAATGAATCTTTAAAAATTGTGTATCTCTTTTTATATAAAAAATATAAGAACGTTGCATAATATTTTAAAGTTTTGAAGAGAGAAAAAAAAACAGCATCTTAAATATTATGGTAACTATAATTCTGCTTCCCTTGCTGTTACATAATGAAGGTACATTAAATATCATTAATGATTTTAATTGTCAATTTAATAAATCATATTCACAACCAAAAAAAAAACATAATCAAGATTTCAAAGCCCTATAAACACTGAATCATAGTCTGAGGTACAAAGTTGAGATTTAATAAAATACTCAGAAAGATACAAAGATAAAGGCACATTCCTCGTTTCATATGTTAGGACAAATATGTACAAATGCTCCTTCTTCCCTAATGCTATTAGAGCATGGAATGGGTTGCCTTAGCTAGCCAGGAAAACAGCAGCCTAACTTAGCAGAATTTAAGGCATTGGTTAATATGCATGACTAAATGCATGACGCGTATGACGTAATCATCTTCTTTTTTCAAGTAACTTCTGTATTATATAAGATAAGATATGTCCTGTCTTAAAAGTATGCCGCAAACGGGTACTAAACTCCCCATTCAGAAATTGTGATATATAGGGCAGATGATGTACAGGTTATCTGTTTCTGTAGGTGTCATGTGGCCAGCACAACGACCTTCACTTCTCTACAACTAAAGTCAGGTACCCATTAGAGCTGGGTGGACTCAGATATATATATGTACAAATTTCCTTACGGATAATAGGGATTACTATATTATTATTATAATTATAATATATAAATATATATATATATATATATATATATATAATTATATATGCACACACAGAGACAAAGAGAGAGAGAGGTTGCAGAGCTCTCACAAAGGCCGCAGGATACACATTTGAGACCGAAAGAAAAGCATTTATGGAAGACAGGCAGAAATAGAAATCTTAAATAAACCGCCGGAGGACAACAGCTTTGTCTGCGTGAGATGCTGAAAAATATGCAGGTCACAACTGGGTTTGCGTAGTCATGTAAAACACTGAATTCGTCCTAATCTTTGGGATTGAAAATAATGTGTGCTTCTTTTTATGATAAAATGAACTTTGATCGACACAGTTAGGTTACATTAATTAAGGCGCAATGCTACTGAATTGAATGTTTCGACAAAGCTAAGTTTATTATAGTAGATCTATGTTTCTTTTTCATAACGATCGGATATATAATTTAAATTTTAAAAAAACATCTAATACACCAGGGGTTCTCAACCTGTGGGTCGCGACCCCCTTGGGGGGTCAATTGACCATTTGCCAGGGGTCGCCTAAGACCATCGAAAATATGGATTGTTATTGTCTACTCTTCTATTGCTGTGTGTGGGTGGGTGGGGGGGGGGGTCGCGGCAGAGTGGGGGATTGTAAAAAGGGGTCGCCGAACTTAAAAGGTTGAGAACCGCTGTAATACACCATGTAGAGCCAACGAATGTTTAGTTTCACTTTAGTTAAGACTGCGAGCGTTGAAATAAGGCCACAGTATTAGGTTACGTCAGCCAAGATTATTAATATAAAAAAAAAGATAGCCTAATATGTAATCTAACCAAGGAGTCCTCAATACTTTGTTACGTTTGTAGCTACAGATCAAATGGGTCAATCTATGTATTAAATGTTTTTAGAGGTAGACACGGCATAAAACCTTTACGGCTTTTGTTTAGATAGCTAGATACAATTAGATATACTTGAAAATCCTTGCTTAATAATGGCAGAAGATTGAAAAGAAGTCCACGCCAGATGTGTTTTGTTTCTATAGGAGAAAAAAATCGCTTATATTAAAACAGAGTAAAATTGTATGTGTGTAAGGTGTTAGTTCAAAGGGAAATTCACACCCAACGCTTTAATGTTTCAGTACAGTACCAAAATTATTTAGACGTTTAATGGTTTTAGTAAAAATGTTTTGTTTGTAAAATGTTTTACATATTTCGAATGTTCCTTCAGAGTTGAGGATAATTACTTCCTAGTCCAAACCTCCCGCAGGATGGCGGAGGATGGGAGCGGGCAGGGTTTGAACCCTGGACCATTGATAAATCTAAACGACAGTCCAGCGCGCAAACCGCACGACCAGATAGCCATCCATACTATTCAGTACTTTCGCCTCTTTAAGTCTTCGACTTCCACTGTCATTTTCGACCACTTTTGTATTTAAGTCACCAGAGTCTAAGATTAAACTATACACGCCTAATAGTGTTTTTGAACAAGAAAAAAAATTGTGAAAATGATAATTTAAACATGTGAGTCAAACATTGAACTTAATGTGTGTCTTACCTTTCGCCAAGAGAAGTCACATAAGCGTGGAGAGTTATCGTTTACATACCACCCTCCACTTACTTCCCCTTTGCTTAGTACATTTTCTTTATAAACATAAAATTAATTAATTACGACTAATTGATTAACCAATTAGTTTATTCTTTATTGATTCATGTGTTGTCATCAAGCATGAGCTTGTATACAACATTTGATGACGCCTGGATGAGTAGAAGTGGTCGAAAAAAAAATTCAAAAATCCAACCATACATGAAACATACAAAGTGACTTAATGTACAAGAAACATACAAAGTGACTTAATGTACAAGTAACATACAAAGTGACTTAATATACAAGAAACATACAAAGTGACTTAATATACAAGAAACATACAAAGTGACTTAATATATAAGACTAAGACTAAGACTAAGACTAAGACTGCTTTATTGATCCTTACGGAAATTTGTTGTGATTACAAGGACTCGTTTCTCATATAAAGACAACACAACAGAAACATACACATAAATACAACAGACAACATGAAGAGTTCATTCAGCGACTACACACAGGTATCTTGGTGCATTTCATGTTCCCTGATCAATGAGTGGCGGTGATAGAGTCTGACCGAGCGAGGTACGAACGAGTTTTTGTACCGCTCCGTTCTTGTTTTGATTGACAGCAGTCGCCCACTTCGCGACGACCTGGCGTAGTTCTGATGGAGCGGGTGGCCGTTGTCTTCCAAGATTTGTTCGATTTTTCTTAGGCACGTTTGTTTAAAAAGTTCCTTTAAATGTGGTAATGTTGTGAGTGTAATTTTTGATGCTTTCTTAATGATGTTTTCTAGACGTTGCAACAGTTTAGATGAGGCGTTGCCTTGCCAACAACTTATTCCGTATGTTAGCAGATTTTGTACAGTTGCGCCGTAAAATGTCTCAAGGATCTTCTTGTTTATTTTAAAACTGTTGAGTTTGTATAGAAAAAAGAGTCGCTGGGCTGTTTTCTTTGTCAGAGTTCAAAGGTGGTCTTCCCATGAAAGCTTGTTGTTGATGATAACGCCTAGATATTTATATGCCTTTACTTGTTCTATAGATGTAGTGTTTATTTGCAGTTCACCTATAGTTTGTTTTTTCTTTCTAAAATCTATTATAAGTTCTTTAGTTTTTGTTACATTCAGTTCTAGAAAGTTGTCGGTGCACCAGTTTGTAAACTCTTCTATCGAGCTTCGATACTGAGTTTCGTCTCCTGAAATAAGACCGACTATGGCAGTATCATCAGCGAATTTAATGAGTTTAACTGAGTCATAGATGCTTCTTATGTCATTAGTGTAAAGAGTGTATAGTACAGGAGAAAGCACACAACCTTGTGGAGCACCCGTACATAGTACTCGAGTTGACGATTTGGTGTTGTTGACTTTAACATACTGGGGCCGTTGGGTTAAAAAGTTTAGAACCCATGCTTGTAAGTAAGGGCTTACATTTAAGTTATTCAGTTTGTTTATCATTAGATGTGGCTGTATGGTATTGAAAGCCGAGGAGAAATCTACGAAGAGGACTCGTGCGTAAGAAACATACAAAGTGACTTAATATACAAGAAACATACAAAGTGACTTAATATACAAGAAACATACAAAGTGACTTAATGTACAAGAAACATACTAAGTGACTTAATATACAAGAAACATACAAAGTGACTTAATATACAAGAAACATACAAAGTGACTTAATATACAAGAAACATACAAAGTGACTTAATATATAAGAAACATACAAAGTGACTTAATATACAAGAAACATACAAAGTGACTTAATATATAAGAAACATACAAAGTGACTTAATATATAAGAAACATACAAAGTGACTTAATATACAAGAAACATACAAAGTGACTTAATGTACAAGAAACATACTAAGTGACTTAATATACAGGAAACATACAAAGTGACTTAATATACAGGAAACATACAAAGTGACTTAATATATAAGAAACATACAAAGTGATTTAATATACAAAAAACATACAAAGTGACTTAATGTAGCCTACAAGAAACATACAAAGTGACTTAATAAAAAAAAACAATAATGAAGAACAACGTTTAAATAATAACGATTAATCAAATATTAAATAGATTGAAACAAATTCATTTTTTTGAGTAATTATCAATTTGTTATGTCAAATGATTGTGACAAACATCAACCACAAACAATGAAGTGATACATAAGCACAATACCACAAGCTGAAGTTTAGGACTGTGTAAGAATAGGAACAAAACAGAGGTTTTAATTCAGTAATCAAGAAGAAAGAATTGAAGGATGCAGCTGTGAGTACAAGGATGTATCAGGGGATGAGACATGACATAGACGATTCTATCCTAAAGAAAGTCAAGGGAAACAGATGTTGCGTAATAGTTGCAAACCCTTTTAATGTTGTTGTGACCTCAATTTACGACAGGGATGGCATCGGGCAGGGTTAGAGCCACCGAACGACAGTCCAAAGCACATACCACACGACCAGGCAGCCATGTAAATGTGTTCTAGTATTAGTCCATACCAAACAGCCATATATATTTACTGAATCTACACTACTTTAATTTGTTTTTCGAAAAGAAGTGAACATATTTTTTAGAACTGCATCTCTAGTTATAGATTATTCAATGGATGCCTTCAGTTTTGGATAAGCTTTCGACTGTTGTCTCGATGGCCCGCTGGGTTTTAACCATGGCCGTCGCCATCCCGCAACGTCCTGCGGGTTTTCGGTTTATGATGTAGCTTCAATTCTGTAGGAACATTCGAAATAGGTAAAAAAAAAATCGACAGAGTTAACCATTGCACTTTTAGAGGACTTCTGTTTTTGTCACTTATATATTACCGACGTTAGAAGACAATTACGTTACTTACAGTATTTCAATCTAGTCGTGCATGTTACTGTTAGTCAATGACTTAAACTATGCTAAGTCGTTGGTTTTCCTGGCTGATTCAGGCAACCCACTTCATTTTCTAATGGCACTATAGGGAAGAATGAGTAGGCCTATTTGTATGAGTCCGCTCTATACAGCGTTACATTTTAATACTAAATTATATTCATATAGATCAAATAGTCTATGGAACGTATGAGTATTAGACATACGGATAAGTTAATCTATGTATAGAGATCAACTTTTTTTTTATTTATAGGCCTATTATATATATATATATATATATATATATATATATATATATATATATATATATATATAGGCCTATATATAAATACATATACATGTTGTTTAACAAGATGTTTAACGAAAAGTGAAATAATATAAAAGGACTAGATCTACATTTATATATTATAGGCCTATTAGTAGTCTATGTAGATTTGCAGTATTAATTATGTCCCCTTTATGTATAAAAATAGATATCTAAATCAACAATAAATAGGCCTTTTAACAAAACATAAACAAAAGATACAGAATCAAGGCCAATTTAAATAGATCTCTAAATGTTTACATACCTTGAACCTAAACCTCTGTTCATGCAGACATTATAGTAATTTCTTCCTAATTAGCTTTCACTCGTAGTTCTAGTAGATCTAGTTGTTGGATAATGAATTGATCTACTACAAAGGTTTTCATATTAAGTAACCTCTTCTGTTTTGTTCCAGATGAAAAAAAAAATATATAAAAAAAATCTAGGTAGTCTAGTTTCTGTCAACACAACATAGTTACAGTAGTTCTAGATCTAGTAATAAAAGATTAAGCAAGAATAACACTAACTAGGCTTATGTATTAGGCAAACGTCAGATACAACAATAGAATGCATTAGATAAACAATCACTTATTTTGTCTTTTTTACTTAAAAGTATAAAAACAAGTGTTTCGTTTCTAACCTTTACAAAATGAAACCAAAACATTATATACGTTCCATTCGCTGGGATTTTCGCTAGAACAGCGAAGTTAAATATAGATTTTCGGGAATATCACTTGGTCTCTCTCTCTCTATATATATATATATATACATATTGAAAAAAATTACGTCAGCGTTTCCTAAAAGGCGACAGAGAAGCAGAAACCTAGATCTAGATCTATATTATATCGTTTTGACGGGTAACTTGAAAAGGAGAACTAATGACAAGATAATACCCGCCCTTTTCCTTTATTCATTCTTTGAAAGATCAGGGGGAAAATTTCTTACCCTAAAAGCTAGACTCTTCTTATAAACTTAGGCCTAATTGTAGTTTTAGATTCCAGTAACAGCGTCTAGCGTATAGAAATGCACATATGCAGTTACTACACTGGCGGATCCAGGGGGGGGGGCGGACGAATTTTAGTATAGAATTCACACAATTTGTATACAAATTTATTACTTATGTTAATAATATATACTAATTATTTATATCTCAACCTATTTTTTTATTATTTCGCCCCCTCCTCTAGTATGTTGACCGATTTGGTGGGGTCGGGAGGGGGCAATGGTATCAATCCCGCCCCCCCCCCCATACACTTTCGAGTGGGGGGGGGCGGTCCAATTTATTTGTAGAAATCACAGCTTGCTAACAGAATCAATTAAATATCTATATGATTAAAACTTGTTATTGATATTCTAACCGATCTTTATATTATGTCGTTCCCTGTGTACCTTTTTGCGGTGGGGGGCGGGGGCGAATACCTCTACTGCCCTTCCCACCTAAACCATTTGATTGGGGGGGGGCGGTCCTACTTTTATGGAGAAATCATAGTTTGTGAACAAAATTAGTTGAATTAATCTATAAATTTTATATTATGTCGCTCCCTTTCTGGTATCTTGGTCGATTCGGTGGGGTTGGGGGGAGGGCGATTGCATGTACTGCCCTTCCCACTCTAGCCCTCTGAGTGGGGGGGGGGGGCGGTCCTATTTTCATGGAGAATCATAGTTTGGGAACAAAATTAGTTGAATATCTATATAATATAAACTACGTATTGATATGTGACCCCATTGTATATTATGTCGTACCAAAATCTGCCACTAATATAATTTATATATACTATAAATTAAATTCTTATATCCAGTCGCCCTACTTTTTTTTTTATTCTTTAATGCCAAATGCAATCTTTAGCAGAAATTATTAAAGGAGCGAGGATTAATCGTTTTCATTCTACCGCCCCTCCCATTTCCAGAGTTTATGTAATTTCACATGAAATTATCATAATTATTTTAAGAAAGACTTTGCATTGGAAAAGTTAGAATTCAAACGAAATTTTTCAGTATAAGAATCATGATTGAGATGAGTTCTAAACCGAAAAAAGATACATTTATAGTCGCCTTTTCCCAACCTTTACTCAATTGGATATTTTTCTAGTTAAATAAATTTGGGACTATAACTCCCAACTTATACTACAATGTTATTGAATATTATTTATCGAATAATTTTTTTTCGGCGGCGATCCTCAAAGCCAAAATCTAAATATGTGAGGTATCTTATCTTTTCAAGGAACAAATCGGTTTTATTTGCAATGGGCCTATAAATTCATATTAGAATATCTTTCAAGTACAATATTATTCAAAATGTCCTTTTTTTTAATAGTATGAATAATGAGCTTAAGGTCAGGAGAATGCGTTTCTGCAGTGAAAAATGCCAGAAAACGCTTTTGGCGTCGGGGCTTTGCCCCGAACTCCATTGATGAATAATGAGCTGTAGATGTCAGGAAAATGCGTTTCTGCAGTGAAGAATGCAAGAAAACGCTTTTGTCCTTTCGGGCTTCTCCCCGAACTCCATTAATGAATAATGAGCTGTAGATGTCAGGAAAATGCGTTTCTGCAGTGAAGAATGCAAGAAAACGCTTTTGTCGTCGGGGCTTCGCCCCGAACTCCATTGATGAATATTAAGCTTTTAATGTCAGGAGAATGCGTTTCTGCAGTGAAGAATGCAAGAAAACGCTTTTGGCGTCGGGGCTTCGCCCCGAACTCCATTGATGAATAATGAGCTGTAGATGTCAGGAAAATGCGTTTCTGCAGTGAAGAATGCAAGAAAACGCTTTTGTCCTTTCGGGCTTCTCCCCGAACTCCATTAATGAATAATGAGCTGTAGATGTCAGGAAAATGCGTTTCTGCATTGAAGAATGCAAGAAAACGCTTTTGTCGTCGTGGCTTCGCCCCGAACTCCATTGATGAATAATAAGCGTAGATGTCAGGAGAATGCGTTTCTACAGTAAAGAATACAAGAAAATGATTTTAGCGTCGGGGCTTCGCCCCGAACTTCATTGATGAATAATAAGCTGTAGATGTCAGGAGAATGCGTTTCTGTAGTTAAGAATAGAAGAAAATGCTTTTGTCGTCGGGGCTTCGCCCCGAACTTCATTAATGAATGATGAGATGTAGATGTCAGGAGAATGCGTTTCTGCAGTGAAGAATGCAAGAAAACGCTTTTGGCGTCGGGGCTTTGCCCCAAACCCCACCATGGAACCTTATAGCGTTGCCCCACTTTTTCGCCGAAGGTTGAGAAATGCTGCTTTTTTAAATTCTCATATATATATATTTATATATATATATATATATATATATGTGTGTGTGTGTGTGTGTGTGTGTGTATGTGTGTGTGTATGTGTGTGTGTGTTCTGTACACACGTTTATGCATAGGGTTAGGGTTTACTGGGCGTTAGGGTTAGGGTTTGGAAAAAAATCGCCCCCCCCCCACTCCAAAGTTCTGGATCCGCTAGTGAGTTACTAAGGGGTATCCATAGGGTGCGTTGGTCCGATCACATACTAGACACGGAAATCTTAAAGCTGTCCAACATGAACTGTATCAATGTGACAGTAAGAAGGTCCCAACTTCGATGGGCGGGACATGTGGTCCGCATGCCGGACAATCGCCTTCCCATGCGACTTCTATACGTGGAGTTGTGTGCAGGAGGACGCTCCCAGGGAGGTCAATACAAGCGCTACAAAGACACTCTCAAGAGCTCCTTCAAGGATTGAGATATTGACATTCACGACTGGGAAGCACTAAGAAGTTAAAAGTTATCAACAACAAAAAAAAAAACAAAAAAAAACACTATCTTTTCTTTAGCTAATACTGTTTTATATCATATATAATGTTTAAAATCATATCCATTTCTACATTTTGAAGAAATAGTTGTAAAATAATGAAGAAAAAATGTGATTTAGGCCTATCTTTGGAAAAGATAATTAAATTCATATTGTAGGCCTACCTATACAACTTCAATCATAATAGATTCATGTCGGGCGTGTAGCATCTACCTACATCAGCGGTTCTCAACCTATTATTCTCGGCGACCCCTTTTTACAATCCTTCACTCTGCCGCGACCCCCACCCACACAGCAATAGAAGTATAAACACTAACAATCCATATTTTCGATGATCTTAGGCGACCCCTGGCAAATCGTCAATCGACCCCCTAGGGGTTCGCGACCCACAGGCTGAGAACCCCTGATCTACATTAACCTTGTTTTTTTTTTCTTTTGATCCAAAGGTGCTTGGTTCAGTTTCTCAAAGTGAATTTTTTTTTAACTTTTTTTTTCTTTTCTTTTTTTTTTCTGTATTTTTTTTTTCTCAGCAGAAAATCAAGAGATAGGCCAATCCATAATATTACATTTTTCATCTAGCTTTCTTTGTAATTGTATTACTTCTGTATCTTGAAGGATGGTTTTGTGAGTTAGTCGTGTCTAGCAATGTGACCAAGCCAGCTCAGCTTTTGTCTCCTTACGCTACTGATGAGTACCTCCTTTATAGACAAACGATATGGTTTACTACTTAAATGTTATACTTTTTTGTATTAGTTTGTCTTTTCAACTGTCGTGTTTATGTATACATGTTATCATAGCGCTTGAACCTACATTACGTTCGTTCACAGGGCCATGTAAATTAATTTTTTGTGCACCGTTATTAAATAGTTAGAATTTTTACCGTTATCAAACAGTCTGAATGTTAAACCCCTTATTAAGGATTTCAATGTTTTACCGCTATTAAAGCGTTAGAACTTTTACCGTTATTATACGGTTGGAATGTTTCACCGCTATTGTATAATTGGAATGTTTTACCGCTTTTATATGGTTTGAAAGTTTTGGTTACCCTTTCAGACCTTGTGAAGATGGTGTTCACGAATGTGTCATGTGGCCAGCGAAATGATGACAGCTTTTACTTTTTTTTCAACTAAATTTAGGTAGCCATTAGAGCTGGGTAGACTCAGGGGCACCCAAAGATCTTACACTTAAATAAAGCTAACCAAAAATTATTTAATATAGTTGGAGAGGAAAATTCTAACTAAGAATAGCCTGTTTTTTTTTTAGGATACCTCAGCTTTTTAGCTCTGACTTCAGTTGTCGAGCTGTTTACATCCTACGAATACTTGGGATTTTGCCTCTTTTCTTTGTTTCTATTTTGGGCATTGCCTCTTTATTGGGCTATTGGCCTCTTTATTGGGCTTTTTTTAAATTAACAAAATGATGCTATTTTATTAGTATGCGTACAAATTTAATAGTTACATTTTAAAGTACAATGATTGCAAACAAGGCAATGCAAATAGTTACATTTAGGTTGTCATAATATTTTAACGTTTTAAATTGCTTTGTATATGGCGTTATTTTATTCCAATAGCATATAATGAATATTTTTGAAATTTAAGGTTCTTGAAATATATGTGGTGAGAATGTCACAATAGGTAATTAAATAGAAACAATCAAAAAGTGAAAGTAGAAACTTAAATGATATTAAAACATTAAAACATTTTAAACATCGTAGTCACATTTTTTTCCACTTTGTCTACAATGCTTATGGTCGTTTCCCTTGTGCTTTGCTACATTAAACCAGTTCTTTATATTAGCTTCTATCAAACGTGCATGCACATCTATGAGTGTACACACTTGTGCGAAAAAATAATTTCACACATTCACTTGATTTACATGATTTATCCCTTTAGAGCCCAAGTGAAGCTTGGGGCCGCATCAGTACTTCGCCATAATATACTGCTCACTGGCAATGTCTCTCGGGTCCGTGTCCACCTTGCTTTCTTTTCTTGTATTTATGTTGCTCTCTTCCATGTTTACTTTGGTCTCACAGCCTTTATTTTCTTATGTGGGTTCCAGTTCAGAGCATGCCTTGCAACATTTTCCCTTATCCTTCAACATGATCTGCCCAATACAGTTTCATTTGCATCATTTGATTTCCTGCTCTATTGGTGTTTGTTGGGCTGTTTCGAACAGATTGTAGTTTGACAATTGTTTTGGTCATTTAGCACCCATTATATGTTGTAAGCTTGTAAATTGGTAAATGCCTGAAGCTTGTCTGCATTGCTATTTGGCACTCTTCATATCTCTGCCCCACAAATCATGTGAGCGTGGGTGGTTTCTCACGTCGCTTACGCGTTGCGCCGCCACTGCACACGCGAAATGTTTCTTCAAGTCACAGATTTCTGCGGATTTTATTCAAAATGTGTATGTGTGATATGCTCACAAAATGTCAGGGTGGACGCTTGTACTATTTGATAGGGCGAGGTTGCATTTTAAAAAAATGTCCACCTGTCTTGTTCGTAAGCTGATTGCATCTATGTTTCTCTCTTCTATGTAAGTGCAATCAAGATGGCGCGTAAGCTGGTCTTTAAACGTTTTCATGAGTCACCATTGTTACGCTTATCAACTTTCAGCTTGCTCATGGTCGTTCCCTAATGCAGGATATATTAATTGCCAAGCGTAACTGTCGAACTATAAGCATCTTTCTACGCCACTGATTAGAAATACCGTACTGCATTTTCGCCACACTTCTATGGATATCTTCTATAAGTTTATTTAAAGGTTACACTTAGATGAAGCTAATTATAATACATTTTCTGATTAACCAAACATTTTTCAATACATATGGAAGGGATAATTTTAACTAAGAATCGCCTTTCACTAAGTAGTGAACGAGAGTACCACATTTGATATTTCTGTTTTGATTAAAGGACAATATGTGTAATTTCTTCAAAATTTTATAAAGAAGATATACAATGAAAAAATTGGGTTTTATTCAAAAAGTACAAGTTTAAACATTTTATTATTGTGTTTTAAATAGATAAATAATATATAAATTGTTTGTTAATATTTTTATAATATGTAATGCTAAAATACAATTTATATAAGTTATGATAATTTTTCTACATACTTTAAATAACAATTTTTTTGGACGAAAAATGCTAAATTTTGCTATTTTACTACAAAAATAATCTACCGAAAGGTCATCGTCAAAGGCTGATAACTGTTGGAAAAAGATGTCATCTATTTTTAATTTATATAAAAATTACTAGTTTTATCAATTTTAAATGTCAACCACATCACACATTTTCTTTTCTTTCACTAAACTGTTTTAAATCAAATCTAATGTTTTAATCGTGCTGCATTTTAGCATTTTGAAGAAATATTGAAGTAATATTTTGTAAAATAGTATAGAAAAAAGATTGTAGATTTATCTTTTAAAAAGAAAATTTAATTTAAAGTATGTTTATATAACCTCAATTGGCAATATTGTCATCGTCCATGTGGTATGTACGTTGAATGTTGGATTTTAGAGCCAAACGTACATGGTTCAAAGTCTATATGGTGCAAATTTAAAACTAGACATTTTTTTATTTTTTATTTTTCTATGTAAAAAATGAGAATCTGTACTACGAAAACCTAAAAAAATATTATCATTTTATATGAATATATTTATTCTTAGCTGTAAATGAAGACAAAGGCAGGCATATTACTTCAAGATGTTCATCTAGCGTTCTTTGTAATTTTATTACTTCTGTATCTTAAAGGATGATTTTAACAGCTAGTCTTATCTAGCAATATGATAAAACCTGTTCTTTTAAAAATAAAGATTAACATTTAAACGGCATTATACAACAAATATTACTGCATTCTCGATTGATTTTAATTAGATCCACTGGTTTCTAATCAAATAGTTACAGGTTAATTTCATTTTGATTCTGTAACTTTTCGTTCATATGACCCGCGACACGAGTGTCGGAAATTAAAACGGCTCCCTAGTCGAATTAGGTAGGGCATCATTGTTCAAGAACATTGACTTAAATGGACTTGTACAGAAAGGCACGGTTTCACGTGCGATAACATCACATACCATACATGTGATAAATATTCTAAACTGACATTTTGTGTAAATGCGAATCGCAATCACCGAGAATGGCTAAATGTGCCGCGTGATTTAAAAAAAAATAATTTCATACATTCACTTGATTTACATGATTTAGCCCTTTAGAGCCCAAGTGAAGCTTGGAGCCGCATCAGTACGTCGCCATAATATACTGCTCACTGGCAATGTCTCTCGGGTCCATGTCCACCTTGCTTTCTTTTCTTGTATTTATGTTGCTCTCTTCCATGTTTACTTTGGTCTCACAGCCTTTATTTTCTTATGTGGGTTCCAGTTCAGAGCATGCCTTGCAACATTTTCCCTTATCCTCCAACATGATCTGCCTAATACAGTTTCATTTGCATCATTTGATTTCCTGCTCTATTGGTGTTTGTTGGGCTGTTTCGAACAGATTGTAGTTTGACAATTGTTTTGGTCATTTAGCACCCATTATATGTTGTAAGCTTGTAAATTGGTAAATGCCTGAAGCTTGTCTGCATTGCTATTTGGCACTCTTCATATCTCTGCCCCACAAATCATGTGAGCGTGGGTGGTTTCTCACGTCGCTTACGCGTTGCGCCGCCACTGCACACGCGAAATGTTTCTTCAAGTCACAGATTTCTGCGGATTTTATTCAAAATGTGTATGTGTGATATGCTCACAAAATGTCAGGGTGGACGCTTGTACTATTTGATAGGGCGAGGTTGCATTTTAAAAAAATGTCCACCTGTCTTGTTCGTAAGCTGATTGCATCTATGTTTCTCTCTTCTATGTAAGTGCAATCAAGATGGCGCGTAAGCTGGTCTTTAAACGTTTTCATGAGTCACCATTGTTACGCTTATCAACTTTCAGCTTGCTCATGGTCGTTCCCTAATGCAGGATATATTAATTGCCAAGCGTAACTGTCGAACTATAAGCATCTTTCTACGCCACTGATTAGAAATACCGTACTGCATTTTCGCCACACTTCTATGGATATCTTCTATAAGTTTATTTAAAGGTTACACTTAGATGAAGCTAATTATAATACATTTTCTGATTAACCAAACATTTTTCAATACATATGGAAGGGATAATTTTAACTAAGAATCGCCTTTCACTAAGTAGTGAACGAGAGTACCACATTTGATATTTCTGTTTTGATTAAAGGACAATATGTGTAATTTCTTCAAAATTTTATAAAGAAGATATACAATGAAAAAATTGGGTTTTATTCAAAAAGTACAAGTTTAAACATTTTATTATTGTGTTTTAAATAGATAAATAATATATAAATTGTTTGTTAATATTTTTATAATATGTAATGCTAAAATACAATTTATATAAGTTATGATAATTTTTCTACATACTTTAAATAACAATTTTTTTGGACGAAAAATGCTAAATTTTGCTATTTTACTACAAAAATAATCTACCGAAAGGTCATCGTCAAAGGCTGATAACTGTTGGAAAAAGATGTCATCTATTTTTAATTTATATAAAAATTACTAGTTTTTTCAATTTTAAATGTCAACTACATCACACATTTTCTTTTCTTTCACTAAACTGTTTTAAATCAAATCTAATGTTTTAATTGTGCTGCATTTTAGCATTTTGAAGAAATATTGAAGTAATATTTTGTAAAATAGTATAGAAAAAAGATTGTAGATTTATCTTTTAAAAAGAAAATTTAATTTAAAGTATGTTTATATAACCTCAATTGGCAATATTGTCATCGTCCATGTGGTATGTACGTTGAATGTTGGATTTTAGAGTCAAACGTACATGGTTCAAAGTCTATATGGTGCAAATTTAAAACTAGACATTTTTTTATTTTTTATTTTTCTATGTAAAAAATGAGAATCTGTACTACGAAAACCTAAAAAAATATTATCATTTTATATGAATATATTTATTCTTAGCTGTAAATGAAGACAAAGGCAGGCATATTACTTCAAGATGTTCATCTAGCGTTCTTTGTAATTTTATTACTTCTGTATCTTAAAGGATGATTTTAACAGCTAGTCTTATCTAGCAATATGATAAAACCTGTTCTTTTAAAAATAAAGATTAACATTTAAACGGCATTATACAACAAATATTACTGCATTCTCGATTGATTTTAATTAGATCCACTGGTTTCTAATCAAATAGTTACAGGTTAATTTCATTTTGATTCTGTAACTTTTCGTTCATATGACCCGCGACACGAGTGTCGGAAATTAAAACGGCTCCCTAGTCGAATTAGGTAGGGCATCATTGTTCAAGAACATTGACTTAAATGGACTTGTACAGAAAGGCACGGTTTCACGTGCGATAACATCACATACCATACATGTGATAAATATTCTAAACTGACATTTTGTGTAAATGCGAATCGCAATCACCGAGAATGGCTAAATGTGCCGCGTGATTTAAAAAAAAATAATTTCATACATTCACTTGATTTACATGATTTAGCCCTTTAGAGCCCAAGTGAAGCTTGGAGCCGCATCAGTACGTCGCCATAATATACTGCTCACTGGCAATGTCTCTCGGGTCCATGTCCACCTTGCTTTCTTTTCTTGTATTTATGTTGCTCTCTTCCATGTTTACTTTGGTCTCACAGCCTTTATTTTCTTATGTGGGTTCCAGTTCAGAGCATGCCTTGCAACATTTTCCCTTATCCTCCAACATGATCTGCCTAATACAGTTTCATTTGCATCATTTGATTTCCTGCTCTATTGGTGTTTGTTGGGCTGTTTCGAACAGATTGTAGTTTGACAATTGTTTTGGTCATTTAGCACCCATTATATGTTGTAAGCTTGTAAATTGGTAAATGCCTGAAGCTTGTCTGCATTGCTATTTGGCACTCTTCATATCTCTGCCCCACAAATCATGTGAGCGTGGGTGGTTTCTCACGTCGCTTACGCGTTGCGCCGCCACTGCACACGCGAAATGTTTCTTCAAGTCACAGATTTCTGCGGATTTTATTCAAAATGTGTATGTGTGATATGCTCACAAAATGTCAGGGTGGACGCTTGTACTATTTGATAGGGCGAGGTTGCATTTTAAAAAAATGTCCACCTGTCTTGTTCGTAAGCTGATTGCATCTATGTTTCTCTCTTCTATGTAAGTGCAATCAAGATGGCGCGTAAGCTGGTCTTTAAACGTTTTCATGAGTCACCATTGTTACGCTTATCAACTTTCAGCTTGCTCATGGTCGTTCCCTAATGCAGGATATATTAATTGCCAAGCGTAACTGTCGAACTATAAGCATCTTTCTACGCCACTGATTAGAAATACCGTACTGCATTTTCGCCACACTTCTATGGATATCTTCTATAAGTTTATTTAAAGGTTACACTTAGATGAAGCTAATTATAATACATTTTCTGATTAACCAAACATTTTTCAATACATATGGAAGGGATAATTTTAACTAAGAATCGCCTTTCACTAAGTAGTGAACGAGAGTACCACATTTGATATTTCTGTTTTGATTAAAGGACAATATGTGTAATTTCTTCAAAATTTTATAAAGAAGATATACAATGAAAAAATTGGGTTTTATTCAAAAAGTACAAGTTTAAACATTTTATTATTGTGTTTTAAATAGATAAATAATATATAAATTGTTTGTTAATATTTTTATAATATGTAATGCTAAAATACAATTTATATAAGTTATGATAATTTTTCTACATACTTTAAATAACAATTTTTTTGGACGAAAAATGCTAAATTTTGCTATTTTACTACAAAAATAATCTACCGAAAGGTCATCGTCAAAGGCTGATAACTGTTGGAAAAAGATGTCATCTATTTTTAATTTATATAAAAATTACTAGTTTTTTCAATTTTAAATGTCAACTACATCACACATTTTCTTTTCTTTCACTAAACTGTTTTAAATCAAATCTAATGTTTTAATTGTGCTGCATTTTAGCATTTTGAAGAAATATTGAAGTAATATTTTGTAAAATAGTATAGAAAAAAGATTGTAGATTTATCTTTTAAAAAGAAAATTTAATTTAAAGTATGTTTATATAACCTCAATTGGCAATATTGTCATCGTCCATGTGGTATGTACGTTGAATGTTGGATTTTAGAGTCAAACGTACATGGTTCAAAGTCTATATGGTGCAAATTTAAAACTAGACATTTTTTTATTTTTTATTTTTCTATGTAAAAAATGAGAATCTGTACTACGAAAACCTAAAAAAATATTATCATTTTATATGAATATATTTATTCTTAGCTGTAAATGAAGACAAAGGCAGGCATATTACTTCAAGATGTTCATCTAGCGTTCTTTGTAATTTTATTACTTCTGTATCTTAAAGGATGATTTTAACAGCTAGTCTTATCTAGCAATATGATAAAACCTGTTCTTTTAAAAATAAAGATTAACATTTAAACGGCATTATACAACAAATATTACTGCATTCTCGATTGATTTTAATTAGATCCACTGGTTTCTAATCAAATAGTTACAGGTTAATTTCATTTTGATTCTGTAACTTTTCGTTCATATGACCCGCGACACGAGTGTCGGAAATTAAAACGGCTCCCTAGTCGAATTAGGTAGGGCATCATTGTTCAAGAACATTGACTTAAATGGACTTGTACAGAAAGGCACGGTTTCACGTGCGATAACATCACATACCATACATGTGATAAATATTCTAAACTGACATTTTGTGTAAATGCGAATCGCAATCACCGAGAATGGCTAAATGTGCCGCGTGATTTAAAAAAAAATAATTTCATACATTCACTTGATTTACATGATTTAGCCCTTTAGAGCCCAAGTGAAGCTTGGAGCCGCATCAGTACGTCGCCATAATATACTGCTCACTGGCAATGTCTCTCGGGTCCATGTCCACCTTGCTTTCTTTTCTTGTATTTATGTTGCTCTCTTCCATGTTTACTTTGGTCTCACAGCCTTTATTTTCTTATGTGGGTTCCAGTTCAGAGCATGCCTTGCAACATTTTCCCTTATCCTCCAACATGATCTGCCTAATACAGTTTCATTTGCATCATTTGATTTCCTGCTCTATTGGTGTTTGTTGGGCTGTTTCGAACAGATTGTAGTTTGACAATTGTTTTGGTCATTTAGCACCCATTATATGTTGTAAGCTTGTAAATTGGTAAATGCCTGAAGCTTGTCTGCATTGCTATTTGGCACTCTTCATATCTCTGCCCCACAAATCATGTGAGCGTGGGTGGTTTCTCACGTCGCTTACGCGTTGCGCCGCCACTGCACACGCGAAATGTTTCTTCAAGTCACAGATTTCTGCGGATTTTATTCAAAATGTGTATGTGTGATATGCTCACAAAATGTCAGGGTGGACGCTTGTACTATTTGATAGGGCGAGGTTGCATTTTAAAAAAATGTCCACCTGTCTTGTTCGTAAGCTGATTGCATCTATGTTTCTCTCTTCTATGTAAGTGCAATCAAGATGGCGCGTAAGCTGGTCTTTAAACGTTTTCATGAGTCACCATTGTTACGCTTATCAACTTTCAGCTTGCTCATGGTCGTTCCCTAATGCAGGATATATTAATTGCCAAGCGTAACTGTCGAACTATAAGCATCTTTCTACGCCACTGATTAGAAATACCGTACTGCATTTTCGCCACACTTCTATGGATATCTTCTATAAGTTTATTTAAAGGTTACACTTAGATGAAGCTAATTATAATACATTTTCTGATTAACCAAACATTTTTCAATACATATGGAAGGGATAATTTTAACTAAGAATCGCCTTTCACTAAGTAGTGAACGAGAGTACCACATTTGATATTTCTGTTTTGATTAAAGGACAATATGTGTAATTTCTTCAAAATTTTATAAAGAAGATATACAATGAAAAAATTGGGTTTTATTCAAAAAGTACAAGTTTAAACATTTTATTATTGTGTTTTAAATAGATAAATAATATATAAATTGTTTGTTAATATTTTTATAATATGTAATGCTAAAATACAATTTATATAAGTTATGATAATTTTTCTACATACTTTAAATAACAATTTTTTTGGACGAAAAATGCTAAATTTTGCTATTTTACTACAAAAATAATCTACCGAAAGGTCATCGTCAAAGGCTGATAACTGTTGGAAAAAGATGTCATCTATTTTTAATTTATATAAAAATTACTAGTTTTTTCAATTTTAAATGTCAACTACATCACACATTTTCTTTTCTTTCACTAAACTGTTTTAAATCAAATCTAATGTTTTAATTGTGCTGCATTTTAGCATTTTGAAGAAATATTGAAGTAATATTTTGTAAAATAGTATAGAAAAAAGATTGTAGATTTATCTTTTAAAAAGAAAATTTAATTTAAAGTATGTTTATATAACCTCAATTGGCAATATTGTCATCGTCCATGTGGTATGTACGTTGAATGTTGGATTTTAGAGTCAAACGTACATGGTTCAAAGTCTATATGGTGCAAATTTAAAACTAGACATTTTTTTATTTTTTATTTTTCTATGTAAAAAATGAGAATCTGTACTACGAAAACCTAAAAAAATATTATCATTTTATATGAATATATTTATTCTTAGCTGTAAATGAAGACAAAGGCAGGCATATTACTTCAAGATGTTCATCTAGCGTTCTTTGTAATTTTATTACTTCTGTATCTTAAAGGATGATTTTAACAGCTAGTCTTATCTAGCAATATGATAAAACCTGTTCTTTTAAAAATAAAGATTAACATTTAAACGGCATTATACAACAAATATTACTGCATTCTCGATTGATTTTAATTAGATCCACTGGTTTCTAATCAAATAGTTACAGGTTAATTTCATTTTGATTCTGTAACTTTTCGTTCATATGACCCGCGACACGAGTGTCGGAAATTAAAACGGCTCCCTAGTCGAATTAGGTAGGGCATCATTGTTCAAGAACATTGACTTAAATGGACTTGTACAGAAAGGCACGGTTTCACGTGCGATAACATCACATACCATACATGTGATAAATATTCTAAACTGACATTTTGTGTAAATGCGAATCGCAATCACCGAGAATGGCTAAATGTGCCGCGTGATTTAAAAAAAAATAATTTCATACATTCACTTGATTTACATGATTTAGCCCTTTAGAGCCCAAGTGAAGCTTGGAGCCGCATCAGTACGTCGCCATAATATACTGCTCACTGGCAATGTCTCTCGGGTCCATGTCCACCTTGCTTTCTTTTCTTGTATTTATGTTGCTCTCTTCCATGTTTACTTTGGTCTCACAGCCTTTATTTTCTTATGTGGGTTCCAGTTCAGAGCATGCCTTGCAACATTTTCCCTTATCCTCCAACATGATCTGCCTAATACAGTTTCATTTGCATCATTTGATTTCCTGCTCTATTGGTGTTTGTTGGGCTGTTTCGAACAGATTGTAGTTTGACAATTGTTTTGGTCATTTAGCACCCATTATATGTTGTAAGCTTGTAAATTGGTAAATGCCTGAAGCTTGTCTGCATTGCTATTTGGCACTCTTCATATCTCTGCCCCACAAATCATGTGAGCGTGGGTGGTTTCTCACGTCGCTTACGCGTTGCGCCGCCACTGCACACGCGAAATGTTTCTTCAAGTCACAGATTTCTGCGGATTTTATTCAAAATGTGTATGTGTGATATGCTCACAAAATGTCAGGGTGGACGCTTGTACTATTTGATAGGGCGAGGTTGCATTTTAAAAAAATGTCCACCTGTCTTGTTCGTAAGCTGATTGCATCTATGTTTCTCTCTTCTATGTAAGTGCAATCAAGATGGCGCGTAAGCTGGTCTTTAAACGTTTTCATGAGTCACCATTGTTACGCTTATCAACTTTCAGCTTGCTCATGGTCGTTCCCTAATGCAGGATATATTAATTGCCAAGCGTAACTGTCGAACTATAAGCATCTTTCTACGCCACTGATTAGAAATACCGTACTGCATTTTCGCCACACTTCTATGGATATCTTCTATAAGTTTATTTAAAGGTTACACTTAGATGAAGCTAATTATAATACATTTTCTGATTAACCAAACATTTTTCAATACATATGGAAGGGATAATTTTAACTAAGAATCGCCTTTCACTAAGTAGTGAACGAGAGTACCACATTTGATATTTCTGTTTTGATTAAAGGACAATATGTGTAATTTCTTCAAAATTTTATAAAGAAGATATACAATGAAAAAATTGGGTTTTATTCAAAAAGTACAAGTTTAAACATTTTATTATTGTGTTTTAAATAGATAAATAATATATAAATTGTTTGTTAATATTTTTATAATATGTAATGCTAAAATACAATTTATATAAGTTATGATAATTTTTCTACATACTTTAAATAACAATTTTTTTGGACGAAAAATGCTAAATTTTGCTATTTTACTACAAAAATAATCTACCGAAAGGTCATCGTCAAAGGCTGATAACTGTTGGAAAAAGATGTCATCTATTTTTAATTTATATAAAAATTACTAGTTTTTTCAATTTTAAATGTCAACTACATCACACATTTTCTTTTCTTTCACTAAACTGTTTTAAATCAAATCTAATGTTTTAATTGTGCTGCATTTTAGCATTTTGAAGAAATATTGAAGTAATATTTTGTAAAATAGTATAGAAAAAAGATTGTAGATTTATCTTTTAAAAAGAAAATTTAATTTAAAGTATGTTTATATAACCTCAATTGGCAATATTGTCATCGTCCATGTGGTATGTACGTTGAATGTTGGATTTTAGAGTCAAACGTACATGGTTCAAAGTCTATATGGTGCAAATTTAAAACTAGACATTTTTTTATTTTTTATTTTTCTATGTAAAAAATGAGAATCTGTACTACGAAAACCTAAAAAAATATTATCATTTTATATGAATATATTTATTCTTAGCTGTAAATGAAGACAAAGGCAGGCATATTACTTCAAGATGTTCATCTAGCGTTCTTTGTAATTTTATTACTTCTGTATCTTAAAGGATGATTTTAACAGCTAGTCTTATCTAGCAATATGATAAAACCTGTTCTTTTAAAAATAAAGATTAACATTTAAACGGCATTATACAACAAATATTACTGCATTCTCGATTGATTTTAATTAGATCCACTGGTTTCTAATCAAATAGTTACAGGTTAATTTCATTTTGATTCTGTAACTTTTCGTTCATATGACCCGCGACACGAGTGTCGGAAATTAAAACGGCTCCCTAGTCGAATTAGGTAGGGCATCATTGTTCAAGAACATTGACTTAAATGGACTTGTACAGAAAGGCACGGTTTCACGTGCGATAACATCACATACCATACATGTGATAAATATTCTAAACTGACATTTTGTGTAAATGCGAATCGCAATCACCGAGAATGGCTAAATGTGCCGCGTGATTTAAAAAAAAATAATTTCATACATTCACTTGATTTACATGATTTAGCCCTTTAGAGCCCAAGTGAAGCTTGGAGCCGCATCAGTACGTCGCCATAATATACTGCTCACTGGCAATGTCTCTCGGGTCCATGTCCACCTTGCTTTCTTTTCTTGTATTTATGTTGCTCTCTTCCATGTTTACTTTGGTCTCACAGCCTTTATTTTCTTATGTGGGTTCCAGTTCAGAGCATGCCTTGCAACATTTTCCCTTATCCTCCAACATGATCTGCCCAATACAGTTTCATTTGCATCATTTGATTTCCTGCTCTATTGGTGTTTGTTGGGCTGTTTCGAACAGATTGTAGTTTGACAATTGTTTTGGTCATTTAGCACCCATTATATGTTGTAAGCTTGTAAATTGGTAAATGCCTGAAGCTTGTCTGCATTGCTATTTGGAACTCTTCATATCTCTGCCCCACAAATCATGTGAGCGTGGGTGGTTTCTCACGTCGCTTACGCGTTGCGCCGCCACTGCACACGCGAAATGTTTCTTCAAGTCACAGATTTCTGCGGATTTTATTCAAAATGTGTATGTGTGATATGCTCACAAAATGTCAGGGTGGACGCTTGTACTATTTGATAGGGCGAGGTTGCATTTAAAAAAAATGTCCACCTGTCTTGTTCGTAAGCTGATTGCATCTATGTTTCTCTCTTCTATGTAAGTGCAATCAAGATGGCGCGTAAGCTGGTCTTTAAACGTTTTCATGAGTCACCATTGTTACGCTTATCAACTTTCAGCTTGCTCATGGTCGTTCCCTAATGCAGGATATATTAATTGCCAAGCGTAACTGTCGAACTATAAGCATCTTTCTACGCCACTGATTAGAAATACCGTACTGCATTTTCGCCACACTTCTATGGATATCTTCTATAAGTTTATTTAAAGGTTACACTTAGATGAAGCTAATTATAATACATTTTCTGATTAACCAAACATTTTTCAATACATATGGAAGGGATAATTTTAACTAAGAATCGCCTTTCACTAAGTAGTGAACGAGAGTACCACATTTGATATTTCTGTTTTGATTAAAGGACAATATGTGTAATTTCTTCAAAATTTTATAAAGAAGATATACAATGAAAAAATTGGGTTTTATTCAAAAAGTACAAGTTTAAACATTTTATTATTGTGTTTTAAATAGATAAATAATATATAAATTGTTTGTTAATATTTTTATAATATGTAATGCTAAAATACAATTTATATAAGTTATGATAATTTTTCTACATACTTTAAATAACAATTTTTTTGGACGAAAAATGCTAAATTTTGCTATTTTACTACAAAAATAATCTACCGAAAGGTCATCGTCAAAGGCTGATAACTGTTGGAAAAAGATGTCATCTATTTTTAATTTATATAAAAATTACTAGTTTTTTCAATTTTAAATGTCAACTACATCACACATTTTCTTTTCTTTCACTAAACTGTTTTAAATCAAATCTAATGTTTTAATTGTGCTGCATTTTAGCATTTTGAAGAAATATTGAAGTAATATTTTGTAAAATAGTATAGAAAAAAGATTGTAGATTTATCTTTTAAAAAGAAAATTTAATTTAAAGTATGTTTATATAACCTCAATTGGCAATATTGTCATCGTCCATGTGGTATGTACGTTGAATGTTGGATTTTAGAGTCAAACGTACATGGTTCAAAGTCTATATGGTGCAAATTTAAAACTAGACATTTTTTTATTTTTTATTTTTCTATGTAAAAAATGAGAATCTGTACTACGAAAACCTAAAAAAATATTATCATTTTATATGAATATATTTATTCTTAGCTGTAAATGAAGACAAAGGCAGGCATATTACTTCAAGATGTTCATCTAGCGTTCTTTGTAATTTTATTACTTCTGTATCTTAAAGGATGATTTTAACAGCTAGTCTTATCTAGCAATATGATAAAACCTGTTCTTTTAAAAATAAAGATTAACATTTAAACGGCATTATACAACAAATATTACTGCATTCTCGATTGATTTTAATTAGATCCACTGGTTTCTAATCAAATAGTTACAGGTTAATTTCATTTTGATTCTGTAACTTTTCGTTCATATGACCCGCGACACGAGTGTCGGAAATTAAAACGGCTCCCTAGTCGAATTAGGTAGGGCATCATTGTTCAAGAACATTGACTTAAATGGACTTGTACAGAAAGGCACGGTTTCACGTGCGATAACATCACATACCATACATGTGATAAATATTCTAAACTGACATTTTGTGTAAATGCGAATCGCAATCACCGAGAATGGCTAAATGTGCCGCGTGATTTAAAAAAAAATAATTTCATACATTCACTTGATTTACATGATTTAGCCCTTTAGAGCCCAAGTGAAGCTTGGAGCCGCATCAGTACGTCGCCATAATATACTGCTCACTGGCAATGTCTCTCGGGTCCATGTCCACCTTGCTTTCTTTTCTTGTATTTATGTTGCTCTCTTCCATGTTTACTTTGGTCTCACAGCCTTTATTTTCTTATGTGGGTTCCAGTTCAGAGCATGCCTTGCAACATTTTCCCTTATCCTCCAACATGATCTGCCCAATACAGTTTCATTTGCATCATTTGATTTCCTGCTCTATTGGTGTTTGTTGGGCTGTTTCGAACAGATTGTAGTTTGACAATTGTTTTGGTCATTTAGCACCCATTATATGTTGTAAGCTTGTAAATTGGTAAATGCCTGAAGCTTGTCTGCATTGCTATTTGGAACTCTTCATATCTCTGCCCCACAAATCATGTGAGCGTGGGTGGTTTCTCACGTCGCTTACGCGTTGCGCCGCCACTGCACACGCGAAATGTTTCTTCAAGTCACAGATTTCTGCGGATTTTATTCAAAATGTGTATGTGTGATATGCTCACAAAATGTCAGGGTGGACGCTTGTACTATTTGATAGGGCGAGGTTGCATTTAAAAAAAATGTCCACCTGTCTTGTTCGTAAGCTGATTGCATCTATGTTTCTCTCTTCTATGTAAGTGCAATCAAGATGGCGCGTAAGCTGGTCTTTAAACGTTTTCATGAGTCACCATTGTTACGCTTATCAACTTTCAGCTTGCTCATGGTCGTTCCCTAATGCAGGATATATTAATTGCCAAGCGTAACTGTCGAACTATAAGCATCTTTCTACGCCACTGATTAGAAATACCGTACTGCATTTTCGCCACACTTCTATGGATATCTTCTATAAGTTTATTTAAAGGTTACACTTAGATGAAGCTAATTATAATACATTTTCTGATTAACCAAACATTTTTCAATACATATGGAAGGGATAATTTTAACTAAGAATCGCCTTTCACTAAGTAGTGAACGAGAGTACCACATTTGATATTTCTGTTTTGATTAAAGGACAAAATGTGTAATTTCTTCAAAATTTTATAAAGAAGATATACAATGAAAAAATTGGGTTTTATTCAAAAAGTACAAGTTTAAACATTTTATTATTGTGTTTTAAATAGATAAATAATATATAAATTGTTTGTTAATATTTTTATAATATGTAATGCTAAAATACAATTTATATAAGTTATGATAATTTTTCTACATACTTTAAATAACAATTTTTTTGGACGAAAAATGCTAAATTTTGCTATTTTACTACAAAAATAATCTACCGAAAGGTCATCGTCAAAGGCTGATAACTGTTGGAAAAAGATGTCATCTATTTTTAATTTATATAAAAAATTACTAGTTTTTTTCAATTTTAAATGTCAACTACATCACACATTTTCTTTTCTTTCACTAAACTGTTTTAAATCAAATCTAATGTTTTAATATTTGCACACTATAGCATTTTGAAGAAATATTGAAGTAATATTTTATTAAAATAGTATAGAAAAAAGATTGTAGATTTATCTTTTAAAAAGAAAATTTAATTTAAGGTATGTTTATATAACTTCAATTGGCATTTTTTTCATCGTCCATGTTGTATGTACGTTGAATGTTGGATTTTAGAGCCAAACGTACATGGTTCAAAGTCTACATGGCTCAAATTTAAAACTATACATTTTTTTATTTTTTATTTTTCTATGTAAAAAATGAGAATCTGTACTACGAAAACCTAAAAAAATATTATCATTTTATATGAATATATATATTCTTAGCTGTAAATGAAGACAAAGGCAAATGCAATACTCTAAGATGTTCATCTAGTTTTTTATTTTGTAATTTTATTACTTCTGTATCTTGAAGGATTATTATTATAGCTTTTATATAGGATGATTCAGGAGGGGGTAGCTATTCTACAGACATCTGATAGATTTAAAGTAACATATACACATAGTGATAATACTGGGAGGGTGGTCATAGTCAAGGTAGTAGAACACAAACAAGCATACACCTTTATTAATATATACGCTCCGACTCAGAGTAGGGAGAGACCACACGTTTTTGAAACTCTGAGCGAAGCAGTACATAGCAGACACATAGGGGAAAAATAATATTGGGTTGAGACTTTAACTACATAGAAACACATTTAGACAAGCAATACACAAACACACAATTAAAAGAATGCTCGAGTCTATAGGAGGAATTAACCAAGGAGAGTGTCACTTGATCCAAATCTGGCCTATAATGAAAAAGTCACTAAAGCAGCAAATTAAAATCCTGGCTGCAACCAAAAGTGAAAAAAAGACGCCAAGAAGAGGAAAGACTAAAAGAATTATTACAAGTTTCAAAAGACGAAATAGAAAAGGCTCAAATAAAGGAACAATTGGAATCAATAAATATATGGCTCCTTTTGTCTCGAAAGACAATGGATGCGCCCAAGTGAATCACTGGTTTTGGCTTAATCTTGAGACGGGGCAGAATCTGGTGTGGCTAATCAAGCCAATTCTAGAACGGCAGACTTTGCCACAATTCGTACATTTGTATGCCTCTGATTTAGGGCTAGCAGACAGGGCAGCTTTCTTTTTTTCCCTCTTGATTAAAGCCGCTTCAATTCTTTTGTTCTCAGCAAGGGTTGTCCCAGCACACACAGTCTGTCTCCATGCACTCCGGTCTTTGGCTATGTTTTCCCACATACTTTCACTGATGCCTGAGGCTCTCATGTCTCGCTTGCAGACATCTCTATATGTTAGTCTTGGGCGGCCCTTGGGTCTGACTCCTTCCACAAGCTCAGCATATAAGATATCTTTCGGGATTCTACCATCTGGCATGCGGGTGACATGTCCGAGCCAGCGTAATCTCCTTTGTGTCAGGAGAGCATACATGCTGTTCATATTGGCCAGTCTCAAAACTTCCTGATTGGAGACATGGTCCCTCCAAGAGATGCCCATTATGCGTCTCAGGCAGCGCAAGTGGAAACTATTCAATCTGTGCTCTTGGTACATGTATGTTGACCAGCTTTCACTGCCATAAAGGAGAGTGCTCACAACACAGGCGTTGTAGACTAGGATTTTGGTCGCTGTGGTCAATTTACCATTTTCCCAGACGCGCTTGGAGAGTTTTGCCAATGCTGTGGTAGCTTTTCCTATCCTTTTTGTCAGCTCGATGGCAATCAATAAATATGTACAAATATAAAGGGGCCGAGATACGGTGTAAAAAAACTAAAATAGCGGAAGAGCCTAGGAAAAAGAAAATTTAATTCAAAGTATGTTTATATAACCTCAATTTGCATTATTTTTATCGTCCATGTGGTATGTACGTTGAATGTTGGATTTTAGAGCCAAACGTACAGCGTTCAAAGTCTCATTGGCGCTTATTTTAAACTAAACACTTTTTATTGTTTTATTTTTTTCTCTGTAAAAAATGAGAATCTCTACTACGAAAACCTAAAAAAAAATATAATTTTGTCTGAATATATATAGGGCCTTTCGTAGCTGTAAATGAAGCAAAAGGCAGGCTTAATACTTCAAGATGTTCATCTAGCTTTCTTTGTAATTTTATTACTTCTGTATTTTGTAGGATAATTTTAACAGCTAGTTTTGTCTAACAATATGATAAAACCAGTTATTTAGTAAAATACAACAAATATTACTGTATTCTTGATTTTAACAGCGAATAAAAAAATGTTAAACTAAGCCTAGAGATCGGTTGATCGATGGGAATATTTACCAAAAAGAAACAAGAAATTTACAGCTACCACCGACTCAATTTTGTTGTATAATGCCGTTTATATGTTGATCATTTTTTAAAGATCTGGTTTGGTCATAATGTTAGACATGACTAGCTCAAAATCGGCCCCCGAAGTTGCCCACCCATGCAGGTAAAAAGGCAGGCTACAGTGTTGCTCATTTTTATAGTAGAGAAATGCATCCATTTTCTGACGCGTGGAAAAACAAAATTCGAATATCCTTTTAATTAATGAAGTACTGGATCCAAGGGCTTCTAATCAAATACTTTCAGATCAATTTCATTTAGTTTCTGTACCTTTTCATTCATGTGGCTCGCGTGTCGGAAATTAAATTGGCCCGAAGGCCGAATTAGGTTGGGCATCACTGTTAGAAGACATTGCTTAGCGCCCAGAAGTCTAGTGAAATATTGTGATAAGAGATTGCTTTGCTAATATCATCCATCTTCATCATCATCTTTCCTTTGCGTTCCTCATGAAGCATAAGGCCTCAGCAAAAACACGCCACTCTCCACGGTCAATTGCTAGTTCTTTAAGGCTTCTCAGCTCTTTCCTGTCCTATCGACTTCCTCCAGTACACCGCGTCGCCATGTTCTTTTTGCTCTTCCTCTAGATCTTGTTCCCTGTTGGTTCCACTAAAAGGCCTGTCTAGCTCTGTTGTTGGTATCTTTTCTAAGGGTGTGACCAATCCATCTCCTATTCCTATCTAAGATCTGCACCTCTATATTCTTCTGTTCACTCCCGTTTGCCGTACCAGTGTATTTTTAAGATATTTCTTAGACATCTGTCGTTAGCTACTATTGTTCAAGTAAAAAAGAATCTTAAAAAACTTTGCTTAGCGCATTCGTTTTCTGTTTTATTTTCTTCGTGGGTGTTGCTTAGTGCCTATTCCCCTCTATACACAGAAGGTTGTGCCACTGCCTATGACAGAAAGTAGGGCTGGATCAAGTCTGTGGTAGCTTAATTTAAGTGTAGCACTTGAAATGTTGACGACAATACTGAACAAGGTTGTTATCTCAACTACAGGATGGCTAGGTTGACGGAATGAAAACAACACACCATATCCGTGTATCCAAAATAAAACTTTCATTAATTTAAAACTTGGTGAAAACGTTCCTAGTCACACACACACGGCTTCAGCGTCTTGTAGGAGTTAATATTTTCACTGGCGTTTCTTTAAAAGGTAAGATAAATTAATGGATTTGTAAATATGCCTAATCATAATGAATAAACTTCATACATTTAAATGCATTACATGTATTTAAAGTAGGCAAACAAAGTAACCCGTTTTAAAATAATGTGTATTAATGATGTAATTATAATATTATATTAGATTTAAAAAATGATAGTCTACTATATAGTTCTAAGTTACCACTGACTCACTCACTCAAGAGATCTCTTAAACTGTCGTACTGATCAGAATGGAAGCTAGTGCTTAGGCGCTTGCTAATAACCATATTGACATATTCTCTACCTGATCACCGCTAATAGCGAAAAAAAACGCAAGCTTTCTATCAAATCTTTGTATTTTATTTTCGGTATTTCCCCAAGAGAGATAAGAGAGAGAGAGAGAGACAGACAGACAGACAGAGAGAGCAAGTAATGGTACTTTGTAACACTGGCAAAAAAATAATAAAACTACATCCTAATAGGATTAAAAAGATAAATCTAGATCTATTGTCATTTCGCTACATTCAAAAGCAGTGAGATAAACGATTACTGTTTGTAAAACCAAATTGATATTTCTTTTTATTTAGAGAACAAAATTCCAAAATAGATATAGAATTGGGAAAGTGAGTGTGGCATTCAATTTGGGGCCTTCTGGAATTTCTTTTTTTTTTCACTAGGCCTGAAACTGATGGTACGAAGCATGAAGAAATGTATTTGGTGTCTTATACCATACATTGCTTGCATTAAAATTAAAGGTTTACAAAAAAAAAAACAAGAAGTAATCCTAACCAAAAAAGTGGGAGGGGGGCGAATAAGTGAAAGTGCTACTAGAATTAACGGGCCCAAAATATGAGTGCGTACATGTGTCGAGGGCGCAAGGTGAAGCGAGTCTTTCAAAATCAAGTCAAAAGTAAATGTCAGAGAAATTACGATGCGCTGGTTAAAAGAGAAACAAAATGCGGGTTCCAGAGAATGAACCAGAGCGAGAGAGAAAAGGAGACAGAGAGAGATGGCTGTAAATTGTCATTGTAACAGATACACTGATTCACGGGCTAACAAAAAGTAAGTTGGATTGATCTTTAAAATGTGGCCCGTTTATTACAATTCAAAGCAAATAAAAGAAGGAGGTGTAATGATATAAGTCTCATAATTAAATTTAGGAATATCAATGCGAAATGTAGGTCTTAAAAAGTGTTTATCATTGCATATATAAGGAAATACTATTACTTTATATTCTAACTCATCTTGCATACAATTTTTTCCCATTTTGTTTATAAAACTTAATTTAAAACTATAATATTGTTAAAACAAAAAAAAGTACATTCAACATCATTGACCCCCCCCCCCCCCCCCCCGCACAGTAAATGTCCAAATAGTTAATAACACTAGAGAACCTTAATGTAGTAGTTTCTCAGGGTCGATTAACAATGAAATAGAAGTTTGCCTACTTTCAACTAATTAACAAATGAAGTGTGGGAGACAGAGATTAATTAATACCTCTATAATATGAAAAGGGTGTATGAGGTAGTCTTGGATGTGTAGCACTTTTAGTGGTCAGGCAGTCGTATCCTATTGGCTCACTTTTAGTACGACAACACTCACTTGTGGCTTTAATTTCAACATACACAGTAGTCACACCCCGTAAACGGCTTTGACTAACTAGTCAAACCAGGTGTCCACGACATACAGTAAACACTGTGATTTTGTCAAACCTAGCCTGTGAAGTCTGGACTTGGCGGCCTATGTGCGAAATGTAAACGGACAGAACGGCAATCCCCAGGACAGTCCATTGTCATCCATTGTTATCCATTGCACTCACTCACGTCCTGGAACGTCTTGACCCAATTTTGATACCGGAAAAGGATGGGCTCAAGGGTTGACGTGTTGCGCGAATTCTCTTTAATTTAATAAAAATCTCAGCGCAAGTCACTTAGTGGTCATCATCTTATTACGTTGGACGAACTAGATCTATACATAATATAAAGAATAGAATCTCAATCATCTCATTGCCCCATTGTTATGGAGAGAGAGAGAGAGAGAGTGAAACTGAATGGCTATGTTATTGTAGTGAGTGAGTTTTTTTTTTTAAATAAATTATTTACTAAATTCTAGTACATTTACTTTATCTCATAGCAGCTTCCTTTTGTCTCTATTATAATAATAATAAAAGTTCTATTTATTTTTGTCCACAAAAGAAGTTATTCAAGTTATTTCATGTTTTACCAGTTGTAATATAATAAGCCTACAGTGGTTTAGTTGTCAACCAGTTGTTCGGTGCTACAAGTCAACGACCGTCAACAGCACCCCTACAGGCTAAATAAATAACTAAAATACAGATAGACTAAAAGTAAACTAAATAAAAATTTTCTTTAAAAAAAATAAACTTATTGGGAATAATAATAATAATGCTTACCTTTGAGTCTGTAAATTAATGAAGATAACAGTATTTTACGTGGCTTCGCAGCCCCAGCTGCGACCTACATATTTTGCCATACGCGGCGCTATCATAACCATTGTCAGTCGGCAATGCAAACAAGCAAACACGTATTCTTACCCCGAGACAGATACTCTCCAATAGACGGAAGTTATTTTGTGACACTATTATCCAGGAAGGCCTTCCCATTGAAATCTTGAAATGCAGTTAAGTATATCTTGTAAATGTTCAAAAATAGAGAGTTTTCATTTGCAGTTTCTTTCCTGGTTCTTAGGGATTTTATTTTTAAACCAGTAAATATTTTAAAGGGAATAGATAGAATAAGATAGAAGATAATTATATGTGTCAGTCAGTTGTTTGATGTGCTTTGTTTCAATACTTTCTCTTAGACTTTGTTAAGTCATTTACATTGTACCATTATATCTGAAGTCTTCTTCGTGAGTATTTATTCTACAACTTAATTTCTGAGATTAAATCAAATTATCCAATGTTCTATGTTAAAACTGTATTCTGGGAATTACATCCATGAACACTCGAGTAGCGCTAGAGAGAGTAAGTGACTGTTTGATTTGCGTCTAGAGAGTTACTACCACGTAATTATTACACAATACCAGCAGGGGCGGACTGGGCGTCAACATCGGCCTAGGCGTTTCTAGGTCTACATGTCCTCAAAATCATTGTGTTAAATTTGATAATGTATTCTAACTGTACACATGCTCTATATCTCTATAAGAAATAAAGGCCTTATGAGCCCTTATGATCGCTAAATGTGTAGGATGAAGCCTACTAGTAGTACTGTCTACGGATGTAGGATGAAGCCTACTAGTAGTACTGTCTACGGATGTAGGATGAAGCCTACTAGTAGTACTGTCTATGGATGTTGGCTGTTACATCATATCTGAAAATGTGTTAATAGAGTAGATTCGGAAAAAGATTTTTTTAACACAACGCTCAGGGGCTCATGTTTATAAAAGAATATTATAAAATATGTCATAGTGATATCCATGCGCCCTATCGTTGGCCCTACCGGCCAAAGGGGAATTGGTCGAATGCCCATATAGCCAAGTCCACCCCTGAACACCAGCGTAACAAAAAGTAACAACTTCTTAAACCACAACAAACACACAACTATGAGGAGAATCGATCTTTTTTAGTATTTGTCCAGTACGATTACTATAGCCTATTTTAAAGTCAGTGCTTTAAGCCTATGCATTTACCTATACAGTAGAGGTGTATCTGGCGATATTAACATCCAAGGCTGGGAAGCACTAGCTCTCGATCGCTCCTCGTGGCGTGAAGCTGTGAGCCTCAGAGTCTCTGGATTTGAAGCAAGAACAGTGGCCTGGGTGAAAGAGCGCCGAACCAACAAAAAGCTGAGAGAACACGCAGGGCTATCTGCAGCTGACCAAACATATCCATGCCACGTATGCGGCCGGCTTTTTAAAACGAGAATTGGACTTAACAGTTATCTTCGAGTCCATAGGATATGAAAAATATATATATACAGGGTTATTTTGTGACGGTACGCACCGGTACGGATATCAGGCACTTTTTGAAAAAAAATATTACTTTTCTTGTATTTTAACGTATATTATTAATTTCTAGTAGTTAAAAGTTAGGCAATCAACTACTGAGTACCGGCACCTATTTTTTTTTTACAAAAAAAAAAAAGGACTGTATATAAATATATATGACTTCCAAACTAGTAAGCATGTATTAATACATTTTTATTTTTTACAGCCAAATTTAAAATACGATGTTTATGTCTTTCGACTTTGTTTACGTCAATACCGACAGTCTCGCTCCGATGACCACTGTCCTGCCACCTAACCATACGTTCATCAGTTCAGACATCTTGGACGAAGACAGAAGGATTTATCTGGATTCGCTTCAGGGCGATACCAACATCAGAAACATCCCGACTTTTATTTTTCTGGTCGCCATGGCAATGGTTGGCCTGTTCGGGAATTCCCTCATCCTCTTGATCTATTCTGGGAGAAAAAAGAAGACTTCGACAATAGTTTTTATACAGTCAATAGCAGTCGTCGATCTGATCACCAATGTTATCGTGATACCTTGTAAGTAGATGCAATTAATCATGGTAGAAGTAATATTTGATGACAACTTTGAAAGACGTAAACAGTGTTACTAAAATGTGTACAAGTAGGCCTACTTTGATGCATTTGTTTTTAAAGGGTGATTGATATAAATCTACAGCTACTAAACTTATATATAGCAAGCGTTTTTTGTATACGGTGTACAAATTAAAGGGAATGCTGATAATCTATGGTTTTACATAATTACATGATATACCTCATGTACATTGTAGCAATGCTTGTAAGCCCTTATAAATGTAGCTTTGATTTAGTTGGCAACATTGAAGTTAAATATTTGCGTCCTTGACATTGTTTAGTTTATCGTGAAAATCTCTACAACAACCCTTTTTTTTTTTTTGATTACATGACAATTAGATCCTATAATTTATGTGTAAGCAAATAATATAATTCTCTGAAAGAATCGAAACCTACAGACCCTGGAAAGCAATGGCCTGCATATTTAGTTAAGTGTATATAGGCCTACGGCTATAATTTATTTCATGCTTTGAATTTTCTTTTTTCAGTGACCATCTATGTTTTATTTCATACTTGGGACTTCAATAACCATGGCCTATGTAAGAGTTTCTTGTTTATCAACTTAGCAGCGGCGTCAACGTCAGCCATTCTTTTGTTAGCTGTAGCAACAGTCAGGTACTTTCGATTAATTTTTTTTTGTTCGGCCCCTAAAGTGAATAAGTCGTTTACTAGTTTTATGAGGTCTCTCCCTCTGTCTGTCACGTTTGGATATCAAAACTTAAAGAGCTATTGAAAATCTGATTTTACCCTGATTGTTAGCTTGCTAAATTTATGTGTAACGGCTACTGTTTTTGCTTTCTGAACGCGAACACTTGAGTTTTATAAAGTAATAGCCCCTTGAGTTATCTCTTAGTCTCTTTTACCTTTGGGTCACTACACATGATCTGTCAACTGTCTTTCTCCATTCCTCTCTATCTTTTGGTTGCCTCTTTCCATGACAGGCCCCGTCCATTCTTTTTGTGTTGTCTTCTCGTCGATTTCTCTGTCTGCCTCTCTTTCTTTTCCCTGGTACTGTTCTCTGCAGGAAGGTCTCTGACAGCCCCTGGTATGGCCATACAGTTTAAGATAGATTTTTTGACAGTGGTCAGCATATCAATCGCCATTGTGATCCTGTTTCGAATTTCCTCATGAGCGGTGGGGTCTTTGTAGTTGATACATAGGATCCTTCTATAACATCTTGGTTCCATGGCTAGGATCCTTCTCTCTATAACATCTTGGTTCCATGGCTAGGATCATCCTCTCTATAACATCTTGGTTCCATGGCTAGGATCCTCCACTCTATAACACAGTGTTTCTCAAACTGTGTGCCGCGGCACACTAGTGTGCCGCCGAAGATTTGCAGGTGTGCAGCGTGAGTTTTCAGAACGCCACACGTGCAGCGTTACACAGGTCTGCCTACTAGTAAATTTTTATTTTACGTTGCGATGACATCCCCACTTGCAACGACCAGTAATAGTAGCCTTAGCAGACGCACAGCAGTTCTTAAATTGGTAACGATAATAATAAGCGATATGTTTCATGTAAATTTTTTAGGTGTATGCTAATAATAACAAATTATTACTAAGCGTTATTCATTGTTATCCATTGAGAAATACGTTAGTAAGAATGAAACTGCGAAAGTGTTCAATGAAAAGCAAGGAACCAAACTAAGGTAGAAAGAAGATACCATCGGATATGGTTTCATATCTTCTGGACCTGAAGATGCTCCATTGCCATTCTGTCTGATCTGCAATGCAACTCTATCGAATGAGGCGCTTGTTGAAGAGATAGTTAGAAACAAAACATCCAGCTGTAAAAGCGCAACCGAAGGAATACTTTGAAAAAATCAGGGCACAACAAAATAAACAAGCTAAGAAACTTACGAACTACCTAAAGCTGCCAGAAAAGGGATTGATTGCAAGTTATAAGGTTGCTCAGCTATTAGCAAAACTCAAGAAAGCAAACACAGAGGCTGAATCAGTCATTGCACCAGCTTTAGCAATAGTTGCTGAAAAATCCATGGACCCGATGCCGCCGAAAAAGTTAAAAAAGTTCCTTTGTCAAAGGATACTATCTCGCGCAGACTTATCGTCAGATTTACAAGATCAAATCTGCGAACACTTCAACGTGACTGATGATGAAGTGTCTCTGCTGTTGTCTATTAAAGTTGATGAATCCACTGACGTTAGCGGCAAAGCCCAGCAGCTAGCTTTTATTCGGTTCATAAAGGATGAAAAATGTGTCAACGAATTCTTTTTTTTGCAAAGACCTACCAACTACGACCAAAGGCGAAGATATTTTCAAAGTGGTGAACGAAAACATTTTGCTATTCAAATTACAGTGGAGAAAGTGTGTCAGCGTTTGCACCTATGGCTGTCCTTCCATGCAGGGAAATAGAAAGGGATTCGTCACTCTTGTGCGTCAAGAAAATCCAAATGTATTAGTTGTTCTCTGCATGATCCACAGAAAAGCTCTTGCCTTCAAATCTTTGCTGAAAGATTTGATGTCTGTTCTGGATCAAGTTATTGAAGTTGTAAACTTCATCAAATCTCGACCGCTTGCATCCCGACTTTTCTCAGAGCTTTGTGAAGCAATGGATTCAGACTACAAATGTCTCCTGTATCACACCAACGTTCGTTGGCTCTCCAGGGTAAAAGTGTTAAAGGTGTCGTCCAACTCAAGGCTGAGCTGATTTCATTCTTGGAGGCTGAAAAAAAAAGACTTTGGATTTTCTATTCTTGACGAGATCTGGTGGGTTAAAGTGACATTTCTCTCTGATTTATTTGACAAATTAAATTCATTGAATTTAAGTATTAAAGGACCATTGAAAACCATCATCACTGCATCCTCAAAATTGAAGTCATTTGGTGAAAAATTGTCTTTGTGGCAAAGTAAGATTTCGAAAGGAGTCTTCAACTACTTTCCTACTTACAATGAATGTGCTTCAAATAAAGAAATCCTCCCCCCCCCCCGAAATTATGGCCACTTTGACACACCTGCAGTCAGCAGTTTGAAATAATAAGTATGGATGGGTCAGCTCTCCATTTGGAAACAATGAAGCTACAAATCTTACAAAAAGAAGAAGAAGAGCAGCTCATTGATTTAAAAAATGATGCAGTTCTAAAGTCAAATTTTTGGGGAAAACAGACTGTTGCTCTTCGTGGTGTGCCGCGAAATTTTTGTAGTTTTTTTACTGTGCCGGCAGACAAAAAAGTTTGAGAAACACTGCTATAACATCTCGGTTCCATGGCTAGGATCCTCCTCTCTATAACATCTCGGTTCCATGGCTAGGATCTTCCTCTCTATAACATTTCGGTCCCATGGCTAGGATCCTCCTTTCTATAACATCTTGGTTCCATGGCTAGGGTCCTCCTCTCTATAACATCTCGGTTCCATGGCTAGGATCCTCCTCTCTATAACATCTCGGTTCCATGGCTAGGATCTTCCTCTCTATAACATTTCGGTCCAATGTCGCCTTGATTAAGGAACGCATCAGTCTGAATTTAATGCTGAGAACTATGGAAACGGTTTATTCATCCAAATACCCCTTTTTTTAATAGTGGCATTCAATAATAGGAAAGGGAAATAGGAACTTTGTGTTCTTAATAACATTTATATAGGCTATAAGTTTAGCTTTTTGTTAAAATGTTATAATTTATTCTTTTTATTTACAGATACAGAAAAGTGTGCATACCATTAGGGTGGCAGGTAACTGCTAACCATGCAAGAATCATCAGCGTCGTCATTGCTGTGTTCTCCTGCCTGACCAGCATCCCCTATACAGTGGTTCACGGCATTCAGCTCGTGGAAACTGGACGCCCGGAAGTCCGCGGAAAGGAGTGCCGTGTGGACCAGAATTACGTCAACACAATCTGGCCGTTAGTGGTCAGCCTCGTCTCGCTGGTCATTTTCTTGTCCTGTTGCATACCTCTCACCTACATGTACGTCCGGGTGGGAATCACAGCGTGGCGTCACATCTACGCCTTGGACGTCTCACAAGCAGACGACGCCAAAATGCCGCAAAACACTTCCGACGACACAATGGACACTAAAGACAGCGCTTCTGACGTGCAAACCAAAACGGATTGTATTGAACTGGAGTTGAAAGATAAGCCAAACGAAGGAGTAAAGAAAGACGTCACTTCGTCTCAGCAGACGATCTGCGTTCCGCCGGCAAGAGGAAACTTAGAAGCGATTGGCAGAAAAATAGCCAATCACACGACACGAATGTTAATTACTATTAGTGTGGTATACATCATCACTAACTTGACAACTTTAATTCTCGTATTTATTAGGTCACTGAAGCCGGAGCAAATGCTGAACATAGGAACAGTTGCCGATTCAATGTACCGACTTTTCTTACAAATTTTCATGCTGAACTGTGCCATCAATCCTTTTATCTATTGCATGTGTGATCGAAAGTTTAGGAAAGAAGCCACCGCGTTCCTAAGGAAAGTTTTCTGCCCACAATGCCAGCTAAAACGTAATTGCGGTGTGAATAGAAAATAATATTTATAATTTATTTTCTGATCTTTAATTACTCTTATGCACAGTTGCTAGACTGCAATATGATGGAGGACATGTCCTGTTAGGTAGGCATGGACCAAACGTGTGAAAATGGCAGGGTTTAACTTCACGCTTTTACTCTGCAAACGAATTCATACCTTCATATAGTCTAGTTCAACATACAAACCCCACTTTTAACTTATTGAAAGATTACAAGTTTTTTGACAACCTCCTTCATTGGCGGGTTCTCGATTATTCATGACTATTACTCACTCGCCCATGCGGATGATAAAAAGAAAATTCCGGAAAATGTGATTTTTTCCCCTTTTTCCATTTCTGGGCATATAGCTGACGTTGAAACACTGTTTTCGCAGATATATACAGTGGACAAAAGAGAGACTGTCCAGTCACGTCCAGTGAAAGGTATTTGTCCACACAAAGTACAATCTATGGAAATGTTTTAAGAGTTTCAATCGTATTTAGGAACTAATAAAGAACTTAGGTCTATGTCTAAATAGTCACTTTGTACCAAGTATCGTCAATATGATAACTTTAATAAAGTGTTTTTTACAGTCCACGATTAACTGACATGGTTCAGCAAATAAATTGCAATCGTAGTTTTTTAAAGTTTTTCTTCGTTTTGTTCTTTTTGTTTTTGTCGCATGTGTGAGCAGCTGTCTGGTAAGCTATAGGCTTGTGCTGATAGATCCATTCTGAGGATAAAGTTGTATTTGTGAGCTTCTTATGAAGACACGATCTTTTCCTTTATGCAGGCAAAATAGCTCAAGTCTTATTGACAGAAAACAGACCCAGGCCAAAGTGTTATTTTCACTAAGACACGATCTTTTCCTTCATGCAGGCCAAATAGCTCAAGTCTTATTGACAATTAGAAAACAGACCCAGGCCAAAGTGTTATTTTCACTATGCTAACTCAAAGAAGTAAAAAAAAAAGGCCTACAGCTATCAACATAACCTCACTATAAATGTAGTGCAAACTACTTTCGACTTACCCACACATAGGATCATCTTCTTTCAATCTACATCAGGAGTGGCCTTAGATAATTAGAGCCCTATGCGAAGTGAATTTGGTGGGTGGCCCAAAATGAAATAGAAAAATAAAACATTAACTGGAAAAAAATTAAATTATGTAATTTATTTTCAGCCTAGTGTATTCCATTGGGCACAAGCTTCGCAATTTCTTCTGTAAAAATATTTTTTTGAGCTCTTTGCAAGACCCCCACCAATCGGAGGCCCTAGGTCTAGTTTGCCTATTCCTAAGGCCGGCCCTATCTACCAAATCGTTAATATCGACTCGGTCTACAAATCTTTATTACACTTCCTCCTATTAGCTCGCAAACTCGTAGTGGTTGGGTGGACCGGTATTTCGAAAACGGCTCTAACGATTTTCTTAAAAATTTGACAGTTTATGTAGATTTTTTGGAAAAAAGTAACTACGTTATAAGCCACTGCCTAATTGGCCACTCAGTGAAAACTCTGGTTTGACCTTTATAATGTGTATAATCACCTTAAAGTTAAATTTGACGCATGTACGTCTTGTTATTATGAACACTGCTTTAATGGGAATTCCCGCACTCGACTCGAATGTTTCTTGGTATTCAATAAAGAATGGAATAAACAAATAGGCATACACGGACTTTTTTTCACACAGTCTTGCGTAGAAATCTTTGGCTGGAAGGTGAATAGCAGAAGAATGTGTGAAGCTGACCTGAAATATTGAAGCGTTACAAGAAATCGAATAATAAGAAGTGTTCGACCACCACCTGCTTCATAAAGGAGATCAAAGAGATTTGTACAAGAACTTTTGTTCTATATACACTTCGAATCTAAAGTGAGACCAAACAGAATTAACAGATCTTTTATTTTCCTAACGTTAGCAAGTCTTACAGAATACAGATACAAGGCATAGATCTATACTGTTTGAAATGATCAACGCGCCCACTCCATTCGAGTCGGGTGGCCTTTATGTTGAACATATTTTGGTTTGAGAAAAAAAAAGTGAGGGGTAATCTCATGAATGCTAGTCTTGGGTACAACAAGTGAACAAAATACCGAAGTATTTATAGGCCTAACTATATATTTTTTAAAAGCATATAGATTTAATATTGCTACTTTTTTTTTCCTCGCGTACATTTTTAAGTGCCAACTGTGGTTATTCAATATTGCAGATTTTCACGATAGACGTTTGATTCTATACAATAACAAGGGAATTTTAAGATCGCTGTTGGCAATTAAATTATAAAAACAAGCAATAGAAAAAAGAATACTTAAATAATAATTTTAAAAAAGCTTATCTCACGGAAACAGCCGCTAAATACTGTCGTTGAACTGAAAATTACAGGGTTTAGCACCCTTTCTGTTATATCAAATAAAATTAATAAATCAGTACTAAATGATTAGTGTTGATTTTTGGATCGATTCGTGTATTGTTATCGACTATGAATAGTTATGCGAAAAAAAAAACGTGTCAACACGTAATTAAGTAGCATTTATTTCTCTCATTTCGAAATGAAACAAAATCATCAATCACCGTAAAGGTAATTAACTAATTCTTTCATTTTTTTTTTATTTGAACCTGCTCAGGCAACACATTCCATGCTCTAATACCACTAGGGAAGAAGGAGCATTTGTACAAATTTGTCCTAGCATATGGGACGAGGAGTGTGCCTTTATTTTTGTGTCTTTCTGAGTATTTTACTAATTTTTTTTTTGTATTTGAAGATTATGGTTCAGTGTTTTATGTATAATTGCTACTTTACTTTTGCGTCTTCTGTCCTGAAGGCTTTCTAAATTTAGTGATTTAACTAAAGGTGCTACTCTAGTCAAATGTGAATATTCGTTTGTTATGAATCTCACTGCTCTATTTTGTGTCTGTTCCAGTTTCTTAATGTTTTTTAATGTTTCTTAATGTTTTCTTGAGTTGAGGGGTCCCAAACAGAGGATGCATATTCTATTATTGGCCTAACCAAGGTTAAATAACATTTTTGTTTTATGTTCTTATTTGATTTATAGAAATTTCTTTTAATGTGCTAAAAAGTAAAAAAAAAATTATCCTATACCTTCACATGGATGGCTGCCTGGTCGTGCGGTTTGCGCGCTGGGCTGACGTTCGGATTTATCGACGGTCGAGGGTTTAAACCCTGCTCGCTCCCATCCCCCGTCGTCCTGGGGGAGGTTTGGACTAGGAAGTAAACTATCTTCAACTCTGAAGGAACATCCGAAACATGTAAAAACAAAACAAATTACAAAACTAATCAACGATTGCTTTGTTCTAAACACCGGATACACCAAACTAGCTAGCTTTTTTAAGAGTTCATCGCCATAGATTTAAAAATCTCCAATAGCGTTCTTGAAATTCTTTTCTCTCTATATTTCAAAATCTCTTCTTTTCCTGGTGTTTTTCTTTCTTTTCGTTCCATTACATCGCCCCTGTATTTCCTTGTATCGTTTTCTCCTCTTTTTCTTCTCTGGTAATTATTGCTTAAAGAATGAAAGACGGAACTTTAAAAAAATCAGCATGCAAACACGTTTGTAGGCTATTTCCTCCATAGTCGTGACTTTGTCCTGTCGCTTAAAGCCCAGAGTAAGACTCAAGTTACCGGATATAAACACTGTTATGAATGTATGTAGGCTACATTGTTCTTGCGTATATGGGCTATTATTCTGCTTTCCACCTACAGGATTATAGGGTGTTGTAGTAGGCCTATTGTATTAAAAGCTATTTATAGATCAACATATTTGTTTAAAAAAAAAACACCTTTTGAAAAAAAAAAACACATTTTAAGAAGACAAATCTGAGCTGTTCTAAAAAGCTAATTCACAGGAGCTTTAGTTCATGCTATTGGTATGACTGTAACAACTTGGTCGACAGAAGGATGATCGCTTTTGACTAGGTGAACACACGTGTGCATTTTATGGGACAGTGTTCCCAAACTATGTTCCGCGGAACCCTAGTGTTCCTCGATGTCTGTCTATGTGTTCCACGAACTACTGAAATAATTAACTAGTGGGCCACCACGTAAATTCATTTCTCTAAAAAAATAAGCAATGTGTTTCTCGAAATATTCAGAATGTGCGAAGTGTTCCGTTAAGGAAAAAGGTTTGAGAAACACTGTTGGTAGGATAACAGTGACACAGTGTAAGAAAACTAAACGGGAAATAAGAGTATCATATTTTTTTATATCTCATTTTCATTTATATAGTATGTGTCATTTCCGTTGAATTGCATAGTCCATAATTCATTGTTATGCTCATATCTGAGCGAATGAATGTTGTTTATGTGGTGGTTAAAATTTGTCTAAATTTAAGTTATTCCCCGTGGAATGGGGGCTAATTTTGTGATTGCTGTTGTTCACGCCATATGTAAAGGAGTAAATAAAATGGACTCCTAAGACAGGATTATAGTTGCTTCTGTTATTTTTTCTTATTATAAAGAACACCGAGAAGGAATATCTATCAGAGCCCGGGGAATCACCAACTTGACAGTTCTTGCCAAGACAAAACAAAACGTGACAAACTCTTTTTCATCCGCACTGTAAAAATAGGCTTTTAAAAAAAAAACAAAAAAACAGCAGGATGGTAAATGGGTTTAATTACAAACTCATTTATATTTTGACAAACACAAACGCGTAAATGTATGAGAACAAATTTATTCACAAGACATAGCTAAACAGTATAGTCATTTAGCATTCAATAAATGCAAATACATTAAGACTCCAGATTCCAAATAACATGCTCAATGTTTAACGTATTTAAGAATTAAGAAAAGCGTTGGTACTCATGGTCTCCCCCTTCTGAAATCAGTACATCATAGACACAACTTTGATTAAAAATGTATTAAAATATGTAGATCTACTAACAATTTTAAACATAATGTATCTTCCTTAAAGATAACTGTTGATTAAGAATTTTCATATAAAAACGCCTGAGCACCAAAGAAATACACTTCCGGAATGTTGAGACATGTACAGCTAATAAGGAAATAAAAAAAACGTACTACAAATAACAAAAGGGGAGATGAACTATGAACCATGAGCGTGTGTGTGTTTCTATGGAGAGAATGGGAAGAGGTTAGTCATTGGTTGTGAATGATGCAAGATAAACATCACTATGTCAGCAGTCTTAGGACAGATGACTTCTGAACACCAGACTGAATGGACGTGTTACTGTAGTTAGATTCTGGTTCATGATAATATTTTATATTATGACTCAAGTCTACTATATTTATTATCTCAAGTTGAATTTGTTTATATTGTAATAAAAGTTCCATTGAGTTTTGTTCACCAAAAGAAGTCATTAAGTTATTTAAGTTTTATCAATTAAGATCTAATACGCCAACAGCTGGTTTAGTTGTCTACCAGAAGTTTGGTGCTACAAGTCAACAACCGTCCACAACAATCAGCACATTTACTTGTGTTCCCTACGACTATCAGAGTACTTTCTAAAATTAACTTTGATATTTTATTCATCAACAAACCTAAATATGTGACAATTTAAAAGATGTTTGCACTGAGTTGGTCAGAGATAAAATATGTCCATTTTTAAATTTTGTCACTAGCCCCTGAAGCTGGTGGTGCTGGAATTAACTATCAGGGTTTGAATTGTAGCCAATGACAACCTCTGCCCTCTCCCCCCTCCCCAACTAATGTCTCAAAACCTGCCACTATGTTGAGTTCATAAAGGACAAAGTTAGAAAGATAAAAGTGTACCAAACAAAACAAAAAAAAAACAAAGCACAGAAAAAAGTTTGGGAGAATACCAAACCTTATCAGGGCTTAGCTAGTTAGCACACATGTTGATAGCTGCTCAAAAAGGCCAGACATGAATGTATTTGATAAATATCTAGTAACAAAAAATGTCAATAATTGAGAAAAAATAGCATAATGAGCTCATAATGACAAGATTGCATTCAGAAAATTTATACAGATCAGCAGTAGCTGTAGTATACTTCATTAAAAAAAATATATATATAAAATGATTCATGGAATGTTTTATAGAACAATGTAATAGGCACAATCACTTTAGTCAGATAACATGAAACTTACAATGACATCAAATTCACCTCAATTCACTCAATCTATTCTTATAGACCCACTGGCACGCAAATGTTGTTTCGGAATTTCCAAACTTGATAAGTTCTTTAAAAAAAAAGAAGCCTACATTTGATATAGCATTTGTTTTTTTTTTCCAGATGCCAACACAATTTAACTTTGACAAATTAAAAAAAAAAAAAATTGTTTTAAACTAATTTGAAACTAACAAAAATAGGTGTACACAAGATCAAAATTAAACATGCATTTAATCAACCACATGCTGAATTACACATAACATAATTTGGACTTAAGGATTTCAGGACACACAGACAAATTACTTTATATAATGACATTGAACCTTTGAATCAATAACAGGTACAATTTTGCAATACCGTTATATTTAAAAAAACAAACACTAATATACTTCAATAATAAAAAAAAAAAAGTTTTTTTTATAAGTTTTTATTTCAATAAAAATTCAGTTAATAATTGCAAATATTTGACATTAATTTTAAATCTTCAAAAAAAGTTATACCAAGGTACATAGTAAAGAATGCAAATGCTAACATAAAAAAATACATACAGTATTCTGTGAAGCAAACAAAAAAATTACAGTTCCTATAATTAATTTTATTAAACAAAATGAGAAAAAATTAGACAAGTGAATCTTTTCAGGAATTTGACACCAAAATATTGAATAGTGCAAATTTTGTAAAAGGAGTAAATTGTGAAACATAGAAATTAATCAAATGACTCTAATTTACAAAAATAATAAGTGGTCAAGTGCTATCAGTTTCATTTCACAGTACCATCAATTGATGATTTGTACAAGTTACACATAAAAGTATGGAACACCATATTCTGCAAAGATATTTTTATACATACATACAAATGACAACACTAGTGTAGAAAAAATATTCTTAATATACATTTGTCAATATATACATAAAAATAGATCAAACTATGGAAATGTATGGAATGTATCAAGAAATATATTTGTTTTCAAAAACCTGCACATTAAAAAGGATAATATCATTCTTCATTAACAACCTATAGCTGACCAACAATAGAACCATAAATAAAACCTGTTAAAAATCTATGCACTGAAAGAAGAATGTAATCAATTTCCATGTCTTTTTCTTTCAATAAAACTACACTAATGAAGAAAATGAAACCCAACATCAACTGACTTAAAAGTCAAACACAACCAAAGCCAATGGTTTAAACATCAGTTTTCTACATAGATTCCATAGGCTGATCCAGGAATGTAATTTGATAACTTGCACAACCCAAGACTCAACTTAGAAATGCAAATGCATTTTAAAAAGAATATAATTTCATTTTCTTTACAAATGAAGAAAAAAAACTGCTTATAAAATTAAAAAAAAAAAAGGACTTTTAAGTAAGGAAAAGCAAAATTGTACAGATTGAGTCCCCAAAAACAAAAGAAAAGAAGCAATATAAAGCAAGAATAATCTTAACTGGCCTTCTATCTTATTACCTCAGTATAATGATTCTCATATTGTCTTGAAATACCTCAGGAAAATATAATATACACTATAGTCCTGATAGAAGAGCCAAGGGACAAAACTGTATAGTTAAATTTCTTTTTTTTTTTTTTGGCCATCACAACAACCAAAAAACATTACTCAAATAATATGACAACTGAAAATGTAATTCAACTATTGAAAAAGTGTCCTCTAAATATTGTTACACAGCTGAGGTCTCAACTAAAATTTCTAAATAGTTATGCAGTATCAAGAAGGTGAAATCACCACTGACTGTTTTATATGAGATCTCTAAGATATGTTTGATGTGATCAATTAGATCGACAGGCATCAAATATCAGTAAGCCCGCAGCGATGAGGTAAAACCCTTGGGCTAAAATGAGGAGTGCAAATGACCAGGAGGGGTCTGAGTCCATCTCCAGGGTTGTCTCCAATACTTCCATGGCGTTGACCAAAAATACAAGTCCACCAATGAGAATAAACACAACTGTAAAAAGTAAAAAATATGCATGTTATTACAAACTACTTTAGTAATAATAAATTGTTATTGACATAATCACAATGTCGGAGACATTTATTATTACAGTACCTCTTTTAAACCTTGCAGTCTATGGGAAAGATGATATGAAGAGCAGCTTGTTCTATGGCCAAGAGTGCCATGTGGCAACACAATGACCAACAGCAATTACTTCCTTAACATTTGTTAGATACCCATTAGGCTGGAATTGGGCCCCATAAAATCTTAAGTTGAGTAGGTACTTTTTTTTCCTATTCATCACATCATAGTTCCTTTTAGACCTTGTGGTCTATAGGGCATGTGTAAAGGTCATCTGTTCCTGTGGCCTATGGTCAATGTGGGTGTCAAGTAACCATCACAATGACCAACCACCTTTACTTTTCCCCAACTTTTGTCAGGTATTAAAGCTGGGTGGGCTCAAGAGTCACCCAAAAGATCCAGAAATTAAAAATCCCAGCCTACATCAGGATTTGAACCCAGGACCCCTGATTTGGAAGCCAAGCACTTTACTGCTCAGCCATCATGCCTCCCTCATCCATCATATAGAAAAGAATTGATTTGAAGGTTATAAAATGGCAATATTTTATTTATCATGTCGCTTGTCTCAACAAATTATCTTTTACAATTAATACTTTTAACTATCTTGTTTTTAAAATCTTTTTTTTTTTGGGTACCACAAAAACCACAACTGATATAATAATATGAGCCATTTAAAATTTAAACTTAAATTAAACTATTGAAAAGATAAAGCAGAGTGCTGAGCTAGGGTTAACAGACAACTACATGACACGAGGAGAACAGAAAAAGAGGGCAAAGCTCTACAATGGAGGACAAAAATTAAAGTCCATTTATATAACAAGGCTTAGAATTTATTTGATGAAATATCTTAGACTCTATCATATGTAAGAGTTTGTTGTTTGTTTTCCACTAGTATAGCTCTAGTCATTGAAATTTTTTTTCCCAATAGTATTTTGTAATGAGAATGCCTCTGAGTTAATAGTCAATGGAGAAACTATTTCTCTCAATTGTGGACAAGATTATTGATCAGTGAAGACTCTTTAAAAACAAATTAAGGCACTTTTAGTAACTGGCTTCATATAAACACAACCTTAAAGGAATGAACACCAGTGTTCGCAATGGAGGCTGTCAAAAAAAACTTGTATCTTTCTGCCTTGCAAATCATTTAGAATGCATTACTGGTCAAATACTTGAACATCTTTCTTATAAATAGCCCATTTCTCTATGGTCTTAATCCATTACAATACATCATTTATAAGTATAGTTCTTTAAAAAGATGATATAAAAGATTGAATTCAAATGCTGGATATAATATTCTTGAAGAAAAATACGAGTGGAGAACTTGGTTCGTTAAAAGTTACAAGTGAGACCTTCAAATAGATAGGCACCACTTTCTGTTAACACTAAAAAGACATTACTCTGAGTGAGAATAAAAATGAAAGACAACAGACTTCCAGCAACATGCCTTCCTAATGGGCATAGTAGATAATTATTTATCCACTCATTATCAGATAGCTGCCAGATCTTTCACACAAAAATTTAATTAGAGGGTCAGGTCTCAACTGGTGTTTTGTAAAAAAAATAAATAGATGATAAGACTAAAAATGAATGTTTTTTTTATATGGATTAAGAAATATTTACTTACCAGATAAACAGTTGGCTCCAGCTGTGATGAGGTTACCAAGGTGTGTCCCTGATACCATGTAGGCCATGTACAGTGATATCAACATAGATATGGCCTCAATAATAATTCCTATGATGACAAGAGCCCTGCATGCATGCACCCAGTCTGCAGAAATCAACATACAAAAATATAAATATTACAATGTAATCAAGTAATTAACATAAAGGATGACAGAAATAAAGCTAAGACCAACAGAAATAATAATAATTTCTATGCCACTTACCAAAGTTTCGCCCTAAGCGGTGTAGGTATTCAGTCATGTCCTTGCAGCCATATGTCAGTGTATCATCACACATGTCCCAGAAGCCTATGTGCCGTTCTCTGTTGGGTATAACATCAGATGCTGCCATGTAGGATGATGCCACAGCAGCGATCATGGCAAAAAGTCCTATAGAAATAGATATTGGAAAACATTTATATTTACACACAATGTAGATTGAGCTTTCATCAAAGTGCCAAGGGCAAGGTAACAACTTCACACAATAAAGTTTACCTCATCTGAATAGAGTACAAAATGGGCTTCTGTCCATTTATAAATCAAATGCATTGCCACAAGTATTGGTGATCAATCTGATTACTTGACTATATAATAGAGAGTTGTGCGTTTGTGTACTTGCTCACACTCTGTTTGCTACCTTATAAATCTTTTTTTGTCGTAATGCTGGGTCAAATGAAGCAGCGACTGCTCGAAGGCATGTACTTCGGATTGCGCTCAGAGAGCAATGTGTTCAACCTTCTGTACCGACTGTCAGATACTAAGAGATGGTCACTACAAAGCTTCTCTGTGATGATGCTTGCAGCCTATTTGCTTACACTGAACAAGATCTCTAGTTTGCCGTCAACAAATTTACAAACATCAGAAAAACAGAAGTCATCCAATAAAATGTATTCAACCCCAAAGATCACAGTGAATGGACACCCCTCAACGTAGTAGACCACTTTACATAGCTAAGAAGCACTGTATCCGATAATGCATCACCTTCAAGAAAAGTTGATACCTGCCTGGCTAAGGGGAATAGGGCTTTTGGATGCCTTCATGCATATAGTGTGGTGAAATAGATCACTCTACCTGCCAACAAAAATCAGTGCCTACTAAGCAGTGGTCCTCTCAACCCTTCTATATATGGATCTGAGACATGGGTACTATACAGAAAGTAACTAAGACTTCTTACACTTTTCACTTAAGATGTCTGCACTCCATCATGGATATACAATGGCAAGATGGCACTACAAATACCAATACAGATGCTCTTGCAAATGTTGGTATGGACAGTGTAGAGGGACTGCTTATAGTTCCAAATCTAGGTTGGGCAGGGGAGATATTATATCCTGTATGCAAGACGATTGTATGTCAAAGGTATTCTATCTTTGGTAAGCTGAAAGGTGGCCAGCATAACAGAGGTCTTCCCAAAAATGATATACAATGGCAAGATGGCACTACAAATACCAATACAGATGCTCTTGCAAATGTTGGTATGGACAGTGTAGAGGGACTGCTTATAGTTCCAAAGCTAGGTTGGGCAGGGGAGATATTATATCCTGTATGCAAGACGATTGTATGTCAAAGGTATTCTATCTTTGGTAAGCTGAAAGGTGGCCAGCATAACAGAGGTCTTCCAAAAAATGCTTTTAAGACCAGATTAGGCGCCATTAATTGATATAGAAGAGAGCACCTGGCAGCAGGTGATTTCCAAATGAGACAGCTAGAGATTTCTTAAAATTTGATACCAAAATTTATCTACTCAGAGGACAGATGTAGAGGATGGAAAGAGAACCTAAACTGACCATGTAGGACAGTGTAGCCATATGAAATACTGTATTCCTCCTTAATTCTCGGACTCAAAGACAAGCCTTATTATTAATATAATTCAATTAGAAATTTACCTAAAGAAACTAGTCTGATTGGTATATTTGTAAGTTTTAAATCACACCATTTTTAATAATAAATTATTGTTGTGACACGGTTACTATGTGTGGTCAACCGTAACACACAGTCAAGTGTTGGGTACCGGGGAATTAGGGGACTTGCTTGAAGTCACGAGTGTGTTGTAAACAAGAAGAAAGGAAGTCATCTAGTGGAGTTGGTTTTCTGTAGATAATGTTAGCCTTGTAAATATGTTATGTTTGAATGCTTCACAATAAAAGGCAGTTTATACTTAAAAGGACTTGTTTCTTCACAATTATATTAAAACAAATTTTGTATTTACATAATTTTTATAACCTTTATGAAGTAATCTTATAACATTAATTTCTAAACTAGAGTTTCTGAAGGCTTCTTTACAATTTGAGATAATATAAACAAATGATTTTGTAATGTTTTTTTTTTTGTCTAAAAATCTATGAATAATCAAAAAAAAAAAAAAAGATTTTTAGGTTAATTTTTAAATCTATTAATTTTACAACTTTAATAACTTAACTCTTTATCTCTGTATTATTATTATTTTGACTTTTTTTTTTCCATTTTTCACATTTGTACATTCTACCCTGTTATGATATAACTTCAATAATATTTTTGTTGGTAATCAGAAAACATTACTTTTGGTATAGACATATAGGAGAATGCATGCTATTTTATGTAACACTAATTCAAGTTTATAAAGCCAAAAATTAATTTAATTTAATGGGGTCAAATCAACGATGGTATCGTTAATTAGGAGAGAAAGAGTTAAAATTACAAACTTACCAATAAACATTAAGAGGAAAGAGAACCTCCAAGTTAATGATGTCTCGCCAAGCCCCATTGTACCTGCAGAAACAAAGAATTAGTTGACTATGAAGAAGTATTGGGTCACTGCATTAAAACATGAAATATTGCAACCATTTAAGTTACGGTTATTATATGGAAGTAAAATAACATGTATACAGATTCCCTTTTTTTTTATTTTTTCAAAGTAATTTGCATAATATTGAAGAGAAAAAAGGAAAATTTTGACGCGTTGCAATACATTTGTGGAGTCAATTATATATTATGTTCTTTTCTTGTAACTACTAGAAAAAATTAACAGATCAACATGCCAAAACAAATGCTGTACTAGTCTAGACTTTAGAATAGGCCTACTAGTGTACTAGTAGTACTAGATCTAGGTCTAGTAAAGTCTAGTTAGTAGTCTGTATTAGTGTATAGAACTCTAAATACTAAATTACTACTGCAACGCCGTGCTAGCAGGTATACCTGATGACAAAATAGCCAAGCTGCAACGTATACAGAACAACGCCGCTCGAATAGTCCTTAAAAAAAACTAGACAAGATTCTGCTACTACGCTCTTGCGCACGCTCCATTGGCTTCCCGTGAAAGCGAGAATCGATTACAAGGTCGCCACACTTTGTCATCAGTGTATATATAAAAATGAGATGCCCTTGTACCTTAGCGAACTGATTACTCCATATGTCCCCAAGAGAGCCCTGCGCTCAATGGACTCAACGCTTTTAGTAGTGCCACGTTTCTCCCTCAAAAGCTATGGTCTGCTTGCTTTTTCAGTTCACGGACCAAAGGTTTGGAACTCACTCCCCATTGATCTCAGACAGACAACATGCTACACCACTTTTAAGAAGAACATTAAGACCTATCTGTTTAAATTTTTTTTAGATTAACTGTCATTTTAGCTCTCGTGTTTTTGTTTGTAATGTTGTTACAGCACCTTGAGCCTACATTTTGTTTGTTAACAGCGCTTTATAAATAAAATTATTATTATTATTAAATTACTTGTCACTAGATCTAGAGTAGTTTATTTAATCCGGACATTACATGAATTCGAACACTCGCTGTTTTTGTGGTCATTACATCTTTATTTTGATATTTAATATGAAACTAGCATGCTGTATAATATGAGTATAATCCATTTTCCAATTATTCTGACCCAATTTCCTTCCATTTAGCTGTCTTTTTATGTAAGAAAAAAGAATTTCAAATTTTAAGTCAGGTTTTTTTTTTCCTATGTTACCAGGATGACTTTAACTCTTCCTAGGGTTAAGACCATATTTTTTGGTTGGCTAAGTCTATGCTAATGAGCCCAGCAATATTTATTCTGTTTTTGGAGCTGATTTATTTGATTCATAAGCCAAGCTGTTTGATTCCATAAAAAAAAATAATTAATAGGGTGTTTGAATTAAATTAGATTTTCTTACCAAAATTTATTTCAAACAGCCAGTTTTGGACATCAATGTTAATGATCTTATATTATCATTGTTTTTTTTTTATAGAGAATAAATGGGCAAATGTTTGGAGTGAGCTGGTACATTAAATGAAGTTAAATGCCTAGATCTAGACCTACTAGATCAGCGGTTCTCAACCTTTTAAGCACGGTGACCCTTTTTACAGTCTCCCACTCTGCTGCGACCCCACCTCACACACACACACATACAGCAATAGAAGAATAGACAATAACAATCCATATTTTTTATGGTCTTAGGCGACCCCTGGCAAATCGTCAATCGACCCCCAAGGGGGTCTGGACCACAGGTTGAGAACACCTGTACTAGATAGATCTAGATTTATATCTAATAGAGAGAATATAAAATATAGAGGATTCAACTATTTAGGCAAGAATGTCTATCCTAACCTGTACTATACTACAAAAGATCATTTGTATTAGAAATTTATTAAATGAATAAACAAAAAACACAAACATTCAACACACATCTAATCATGCAAACATAAAATAAGGCTAAAAGTATGTGTAAAAGTCACTATCCCAGTGACTTAATTTTGGTAGATAAGTGTGTTCATATATATATTTATTTTTGTGTTCATATCTATGCATAATTTGAAAACATCTTAATGATTTCATGTGAGGGGCTATGCCTGGGGATCTTAAAATTTATTTAGTGTTAATATAAAATTAAAATCTGAGTTTATTGATGCCTAAATATAGAGACTGTTTGAAATAAATTATGGTGTCCGGAATCAAATAATATGGGTAAAATGTGTCTGAATTTGACAAATGAAATCATATGGCCTCTTTGACTTTATCAAATATACTCTAGGTTAGGGGTACAAATATAAGTCATCCTTATTCTCCTTAAACTAAAGAAGATTTTATAACTTCATTTTCTTTTCTATGTTGAACCATTGTCAAATTAGTCAAATAATGTGCTGTCAAAGTCAAACTTTGAAATTTTGGCCAATCTAGGTATCCCAATAGCATAAATTACTCTAGTACTTAGTACTAGACTCAATTGACTCATATCATCATTATAACTAAGTCATACTCATACTGACTAGACTTAACTACTGTAGACAGTGTAGTGTATAGACCTACTATACTTAACTATACTACTATCTTACTATCTAGACTAAGCCCTAAGCTATCTATACTAGACAGTTTAGTGACAGTTTAGTCATATAGTGACTATACTAGTAAATTTAACTAGCTATAGTGACTTCTAAGTCTAGATCTAGGCTCTAGATTAGTCTGATGTCTTATTAAATAAGTTTTATAGGTGTCTATAATAGTCTATATTTATTAAAATTTATTTATAAGTATTATAAGATCTGCCATGTTAAAAGTAAAAGATCATTTAAGATGTTTCCGGGTTGTTCATTTTGACATTTGTTCAACTTCATCATTCATGTCATGATCATGATGATGTTAATGACTTTGTCTTTAGTCATCTAGACGCAGTAACGGTAAGTAGAGAAATGTTAGGTCCTAAGGGTGTAGTAAAGTCTTTTTCTACTCGTGTTTTCATTACTAATGAAATCTTTATTTACCTTTTAAGACTGCAGTGTTATCCCTAAGAAAGTGTGTAGATCTATCAAATGAACCAAAGTATATCTAGGTCAACATAAGCTAACTCTTCAGGACCAAAGTATGAGTTAGTTTACCTTGGTTTAAAAAAAAAAAAAAAACGGTGAAAGAAAACAAAATTATCAATTTCTAAATATTATTATCTAAACTTTTATTATCTTATAAAATACAGACATAATTTCATAAAAGAAGATGAAAAATGTGAAATACACAGTCTAGTTAAAAAATATAGATGTATTATAAAATAAAATATATCTAGATCTACGTCTGTATGTACTTTATGTGTAAAAGCCAAGGTTGTCTAGATCTGATCATTCTTTCGAGCAATAAAAATGTCACATCACATCGTTTAATGCAGTCCTACTTTACTGCTTTGAAAGTAGGCCTATTTTTTTTTATTGCAGGCAAATAAATTATTGTTGCGACATTAAGCTGTTTTCGGTGCTTTGCTCATATGTTCACTGTCGCACTTATGGACTTTGAAGAATGTTTATTTCTATTTCCTTAGTAGGACAGCACTAGACTAGACTCCAGTTCAGTGGTTCCCAAATTTTTTGACCCAGGATTCCAAAGATCCTTGTAGTCAAACTTTCCCAAGGAACCCCAAGTGAAAAAGCTACATAAATGCAGAAGAATTATAAACTAAAAAAAAAACATCTTTTGAAGTAGTAGGCCTATATAAATTATTGAATTTATAACTTTTGTTTAATATAATTAAAAAAAAAAAAAAAAAGAAAATAAACAAAAATATTTTAAAGAAACATAAACAAAGATTATATTAAGCGTAGTTGTATTAATTAGTTTGGATCAGTCATGTAATTTAATTTTAATAGATCTCGACTATAAATTGCAGCTCTTCATCAATGCTTTACTTTTACTTAGTATTGCTGATACAAGAGATTGTTCTGATCAAACAGTGGTTATATACTCATCATTTTGAAAATCCCAATCATTTACAAATTCAGTGACCCACGAAACCGTAACAGTAAAAGTTTATTAGAGGGAAAACAAGTAGGCCTATTGATGCTTTTGTTTGACTAATGTGTGGGACAGAAATATTTAATAAAAGTATTGTACACTATGGCTATTTATTCTTTGAGCATACACATTAACCAAGTTAAAACTTTATATCAGCAATAGTCTCAACATTGTAACCTACTAGGGTGAGAATTGTGTAGTCATCAATGTGATGTCCGAACAATCCAACAACAAAAAAAAAAAACATCTTATGGATGTCAATGCTCTTTGGTCCAGTGGCGTAGCATCCATGGCGCGAAGGGGTTCAATGAACCCGGGCCCACGACCAATAGGGGCCCACTGCTGTGGGCTAGCAAGCCATGGCGCGAAGGAGATCATTATACTTGGGCCAGAGGGGGGCTGGGGCCCACATTAGCACTTAGGAAGAACATTTGTTCGTTCATTAGAAACACTTTCAAGTCGTTGAACTCTGTTAAGAAGTTGTACAAACATTGACTTTCAAGACATTATTACTTTTAATTTTATGCAGCCCTAACTGAATCAAACGTGACATAATTACTTATTTTAAAAAAAGGTACGATCTTTACATGGGAATGTCTTTACATTAAGATTACTCTTGTGTCTCACACTAAATTTGTCTTACTGGCTGGAGGGGGGCCCAACAAGATGTTCTTGAACCCACGCCCACGGGTACCTTGCTACGCCACTGACTCACTACTAGTGTGATACCGATATTTACTTGTGTAGCAGGCTCGAGTCTGTCTTTATGGTCTCTTAAGCTATGTCTAATTCATTCTCTAATTCTTGTGCTATCACCCAAGGCTGCTTTCGCATTTGATAAATTGTTATGCTCCAATCAAGTGTTATAACACATGCTAGTCCGCACAGCTTTTCAGACGCCCTTGAAAGATTTGGATATCGCTTTAGTAAATCGTCTAAACCTCTAATTACAGGGAAAATGCTCGTCGAGTCTTCTACTCAAAGCGTCTCTATTCTGCCTTCCCTTAAATCCGGCCCTGCTGCGATAGTTTACAATCAAAGCAAAAGATCCTGCCTGCTAACCCTTGTCTGAATAGATCCGACGTGAACATTACCTATATGATTTTATAGTTTTAGACAGAAACATTATGTGTTTCTTTTCATGCTCATACCGAGGATGGACGAACAAAGATAGACTTGAATAATAAAAAGCATTGCCTAGAATTAATCTTGTTTTAAGAAGCACACATAACTGAATTTAGGTTACATGCCAAAATTTCGTACAACAAAAAGCGCTGACAAAATGGTGTCTTTAAAATAGCGCCGAGGAAAAAAAAAGCGCGGACTGTATCTCATATCAAATATGCCTTGATCTAAAAATCATATTTATCTGGAGGCAGCAGAGGTTTGAATTCTGAGTTTTCCTTCTCCCCCGGGCAGGAGGAACTCGTTAGCTTTAGGTGGCAACCAACCTTTTGTCCTACACGTTAAGCTCCTAAACGTTATCACCGACAGCACCTCGGGAGGTGGGATGGGGCTGGGGGTGTGGCGCGATCCAGCGGGTAGATTGGTCATGGGGCCATAAGGTGAAAATCTGCAAAATCACTAACTCAGATTTGTCAATATGTTTCAGAAGAGGAAAAAAAAAAGATTTTAGACACATGTAGATCTAGGTAGGCCTATTATAAAAGACTAAAGACTGAATCATTTATTTCAAAATAAAATGCTGCACATATTTAAATGACTGGTTGTTGAGCGTCTCGCTTATGACACACAAGTCCTAGGTTCGATCCTTATACTTAACAATTTTTGTCAAGGACAAATAAAATATATATTGTTATGACTCTACATTGCACACTGCCATTAGGTGCGAGACTGTGCACCATGAGACACAGGACAGAGACACGCTAAGAGGAAGTCAAAGATGGCCGATAATTAGATCTAGGATGTAAACCAGAAAGAAGTGCTGCTATTATTGGTTACTCTTGTGGTACATTTGTTATCGCATTACTATTGTTCTATTATTAAACTTGTGTCTTGATATATCCCTTTCGTTGAGGTTCTTTGGGCTCGCTGCTGGCTGAGTTACAGCAATATGTTAAATGTTTTCTTGGAGGTTCAGAGTGTGCCGATTTAAATTATTCCGACAGCGGATTCCAGCGATGGTTGATTTTGAAACCAATACGATGCCAATGCCCACTCATTCTCATCGTATGACCTCAAAACCATCCATTCGAAGTTTTTTTTTTTTTTTTTTTTTTCTTGCGGTGGTTGATTTTGAAACCAATACGATGCCGATGCCCATACATTCTCATCGTATGACCTCAAAACCATCCATTCGAAGTTTTTTTTTTTTTGTTTTTTTTTCTTGCGGTGGTTGATTTTGAAACCAATACGATGCCAATGCCCACTCATTCTCATCGTATGACCTCAAAACCATCCATTCGAAGTTTTTTTTGTTTTTTTTCTTGCGGTGGTTGATTTTGAAACCAATACGATGCCAATGCCCACTCATTCTCATCGTATGACCTCAAAACCATCCATTCGAAGTTTGTTTGTTTGTTTCTTTTCTTGTGGTGGTTGATTTTGAAACCAGTACGATGCCAATGCCCACTCATTCTCATCGTATGACTTAAAACCATCCACTCGAAGTTTAATTGTTTTTGTTATCGGTTTGAAAGTCTAACCTACAAGAATACACAAGAGAGTTTGTGTTTGCTGTCAACATCTTGATACCAGCTTTTGTTGGCTAGAGTGGTTCTCACTACTTCGACTAATAATTTACTAGCCGGACATTACCCGCGGCATGCAGGCCTTAGTTTTATTTACTAATCTGAGCATGCTATAAGCATGAAAGTAGCGCTATATAAAAAAAAAAGCTATAAGCTATCAAGTGGATTGGTTGGATTTAGATGTATGTTAAACTTAGCTAATGATCCTTTCAAGTTCTTCTCTTTCGCCACGAAAATAAAAGTAGTTTTGCGAAAATGGGTTTACCCGTTAAGACGATACATTCATACATTCATATCTATTAAAAACGAAAGGAGCGCGAGATGAATAGGATATAAAGTACAATTAAAACGGGTTTACCCGATTTGTTAAACAAATGGGATTATTAAGTACTCCAGGACGTCTAAATTCGCAGATATAAGGAACGAATTTATGTAAAAATGCTTTTGAAACACAAATTTGAAGGCTAATTTCATTAAATAATGAAATCAAAAGACTATATTTTATATTTTCATGTGTCAAAGTTAAAAAAAAAACTATCTGTACTTTTAAAAATTAGATCTAGATCTAGATCCTTTCGATCTAAACATGGTAAACATGGCCTTGATTCATAAAATAGTAACACTTTCTTAGAGTTGACTACTTTTTTTTTTTTTTTTTTTTTTGAGGGTCTTAGGTTTGTTTTAGGACTACAATACATACGTTACGGTTCCTGTTAGTACCCAAGGAACATTTATGCCAATTTTTATCAAGATTGTTCAAACGGTTTAGATTTCTATGTGAGACATCCATACAGACGCCTTACTTCTACTTTATAGCATAAGATAAAGCTAATATCAGAGATGACGATAAAGTAAAGAAACACAATAGTCAATAATTGTATCAAGTATTATCTCACACTCCGGACACAAATTTGAAATCGATATATTGATCTAGAACTAGGCGTTAAACACCAACATTGAAAATAATTAAATAGAAGTAAGTTGATGTTTATTAATATATCAAGTTAGCAAACGTTTCATAGTACAGTAGGGACTATAATATGTAAAAAAAAAAAAAAAAAGTAATAATAATATTATAAAGTGTTTTCTTTAACCTATGTGATTCCAGAACTAGAATATAGTAAATCTGAGACATTAATACTTGGCTACGATGGACTTTCTCTGTCTGCCGCTGTCTCTCTCTCTCTCTCCTGCACGGATCATGGAGACCAACGTCACAGCTTGCGCAGTAGCCTACTAGTCATTGGCGTAGCATCCATGGCGCGAAGGGGTTTAATGAACCAGCGCCCACGACCAATAGGAGCCCACAGCTGTGGCGTAGCAACCATGGCGCGAAGGAATTCATTACGCTTGGGTCCATGACTCATGGCCAGTTGGAGACCACAACTTAGGAAGAACATTTGTTAGTTCATTTGAAACACTTTTATTTTAAACACATTGAGTTCTGAGACATTATTACTTTTATGCAGTTCTAACTGAATCAAACGTTATGACATAATTACTTTTTTTTTTAAAGTACATTAGTACTCATTTTTTGTCACACACTAAATTTGTCTTATTGGTTGGAGGGGGGCCCACCAAGATATTCTTGAACCCAGGCTCACTAGTCCCATGCTACGCCACTGCTTTGGTCAACGTGAAATTTGTAAACATTCACGAAAAGAGGCACACATTTGAGATCACTAATGTCTGTCAGGCATCCATTCAGTACAACTTATCTTGAAGTAGGCTAAAATTTAAATTGAGAAAAAGAAATCATATTTTCAATAAATTGGTACTTAAGTTAAAAACTATTGAAACTACTTAGGCCTAAGTGTTAGAGAACAGAAAATCTCAAAAAGCGATTTTTTTCCGTGTCAACTCTTCATTCTAGTTTGTGGTCATAGTTTGGACAGACAACTCCAGAACGGGAGACTGAAAAGAAGTGTTATTGTAGTGAGTTTGGTTTTGTTTAAAATACTACTTTATATTATTACTAAAATTTACTATATTTAGGCCCTATTGCAGTTCATCTCAAGCTGATATTGTCCATATTATAATACAAGTTATATTTAATATTGTTCACAAAGAAGTTATCCAAGTTATTTCAAGTTTTGTTAGTTAATATATATTACGCATACAGCGGTTTAGTTGTCTACCAGAAGTTTGGTTCTACAAGTCAACGACCGCCAGCAACACTGCTTCCACTAACATGGGAAGAGGTGAAAGCAGTTACATGGCGCCCTTAAAACGAGAAGCTTCGGACAGATGAACATCATCAGACCTCATTAGCCAAAGGAGGCGTAGTGAGGGGAGGGGGGGCAAGGAAGGCACGATGCCCTGGGCGCCACCCTCAGGGGGCGCCACACGCAGCCTATATTTCTACGTGATCTTCATGGAAAATGGGGGAGTGCCAATAATATTCCTTGCCCCGGGCGCACGTTCTGCTCACTACGGCTCTTCAGCCAATTAAAGCTATTCTAAGGCTTACAGGATAAGGCTACTCAAACATCCCCTACCTTGCGGTGGTAAGGTTCAGATGTTAGCATTGGAAAAAAAAAACTAAGTGTAGAGGCCTGAAGCCCTAAGGATTATCAACTATGATATTCCCTCTGACAGCTTCTGTAACAGAGTTGGTGCCCAATATATCGCATGGCTTTCCTTTGAAGCACACCAACAAAGAGAGACAGTGACCCATGATCTCTATTTTTATAATCTAAGGCCGCATAATGTTCAGTTAAATCTTGTTGCATCCATTGTCTCTCAAAATAGAAGACATGTATTATATTATATTATATTATATTATATTATATTATATTATATTATATTATATTATATTATATTATATTATATTATATTATATTATATTATATTATATTATATTATATTATATTATATTATATTATATTATATTATATTATATTATATTATATTATATTATATTATATTATATTATATTATATTATATTATATTATATTATATTATATTATATTATATTATATTATATTATATTATATTATATTATATTATATTATATTATATTATATTATATTATATTTTGAAATTAGAGCATCATAAAACTTCAATATGATTGATTCACGGGGCTGTATCATTACACATAGGCCTAATCAGCTAAATTGCAAACAGTATGTTAAAGTAACCATGTATTATAAGAACTGGCGACAATTAAACTTCCATTTCACTATTAAAAACATCACTTGTTTAGTCATTCGTTTAATTAGTTATTTCTATACAGTTTTAATTAGCCGAAGAACTTAAAATCTATAGTCCAGTTGACAGGGCCCGCTACTGTGAGAGATTGATGCGATCACTCACATAGAGTTACGTACAGCCTGATCGTTCGCGATCTATCTCGGTGATGACTTTCACAATGTCTTCTGAACTAAAACAACTCTACCAAACTTTACGTGGTTGAAACGTTGTTGGATACTGAAACATTATGTCTGATGTAGGCTATAGACCGAGGGGGGGGGGGTAGGATACACCGATCTGTGACGTATTTATCACAATAAAACATTGTATGTTTATAAGCCAGGGGAAGTATGTATTGATGTATTGATGATTTTCACGATAAATGTTAAACACAGTAATCTCCTCTTATTTACAATTTGATTTTTAAGATTCCTGCTTACGTTCCTGAAGGTTATGGATTACGGTCACATAGTTAAAGAAGAGAACACTATATGGAGAAATTTGTAGGCGATATAAGGAAACTTAAAAGAAAAACGTAGGGTGAAAAATGAAATAGTGTAAGAGAAGCTTTATAATATGTTTGTAAAATGTTTTACATGTTTCGGATGTTTCTTAACTCTTTCTCTCCTAACTGACGATACCAACGTTGATTCCACCAAAATGTGGTAAATAATTACGGAGAGAAAGAGTTAAGAATTTGACAATAATGTCACTCCAGCCAAAACTTCCGCTGGACGACGGACAGGGTAGGGACCGGGGACCATCGAGACCATCCGAACAACTCTCCCTGCGCATGCCAAACGACCAGGTAGCCATATTGTGAGAGATTTTACAAACCAAACGATGTCAAGGACCCCCATGAGGAAAGATCCCTGTTGCCAAATAAATAATAAAACTTAGTTTGGGCTACAAAACAAAAGAGAGTAGAAATTAGATTTTGCTGTGCTGCTAAAAAAAATTCATAAAACATCATCATAAACATTTTTAAATTCCTAGATGACTAACACTTTTTGCATTCTCTCCACCGGGTTACTTTTCACAGATGGTCCAGCACGATAAAACATTTTTATAAACCCGGAGCAGGGCCAGCCTTAGCCCACTGTAACCTATGCGGTCGCAGTGGGCCCCGCATTTTCATAGGCCCCGCGCTAATTCTAGCTGTAAATTATTAAATTAAACCATTTAAACTTATTATTACAGGGTTCCCATGGGCCTCTGATTTTCCAGGAGGTCCTGGAAATCTTAAATTGCAAAATATACGAAAAAGTCTTGAAAATCTTCTGAAACATCTTACGAATCTCCTGAAATATCTTACAAATCTCCCGAAAAATAGACTAAATTGACATGTTGGGGTCTCATTTAATATGGACAACGCCACACCTACTCGCGATTTTAAAAAAAAAAAGGGGGGGGGGATTTTAGCTTTAACTTAGTAAAAATGTTGAACTAAAAATAGGGTAATTTTAACCAAAACAAGAAGTTTTATTACTTTATTTACTTTAATAGTCACTGGCATATAAATATAGATCTAAATCTGTTTCGATCTCTTTTAAAAAATGTAATTCAAAAGCGATATTCTGCTGTAGATGTTCGCCTAAAATGACTCTAAATCTAAAAGGCAGATCTGAATGTTTATTGTCTTTTTCTTGGAAAACAACCATCTACTGTAGATGACTCGTAAAGTTAATGTGATCTGATTTTGTACTTAGTCAAGTATGAATAAAATGAATAATGAATAAAATGCAAAGAAGAATTTATTTTCTGATACAAAATCTTAATTTTCACTTATTATCCTTTATCCCTACCCAGACTGGGCCCCGCGCAATCTATTTCGCATAGGGCTATGAATCATTAGGGCCGGCCCTGACCAGGAGAATACACTAAGGTGGACGCTTAGGCCAGAAAAAAAAGTTTCCCTTCCATGGCTTCCAAGCATTAAAGACTTCAGGACTTCAATTTAAAAGGGGAGAGAATGTGAACTTATCTTTGTGCAAATTATTATAAAAAGAGAATAAATAACAAGAGTCACGTCCATTGCCAGGGGAAAAGACTGTAGTTAAAAAGGGAAGCTACTTTATTTGCTAATTGCACTATCGTTCAGCGCAATAGCTATTTTAAGAGATACTTTCCAGAATCGCATCCCCCAGACATGGCTGGATTTACATATGGCAATACACAGAAAATAGTTTATTGTCATTACTTTGAAGGGGGCGATTGGGGGGGGGGGGGGAGCGATACAAAGTGTCACAAGGATGTTTCCAATCATTTTTTGAAGAAAGAGCACTGAAAAAAATTGTCTGATACTGTAAATAGCATAGGACGCATGGGTATATCTAGTTGGGGTTGGATTTATAAGTGGTCCCATATCTCCAATAGCGTAAGGCCTTATTATGTCTAAATCTGGTCCTGCACCCAGAGCTTTACAATGTGGGACTGATGATGAATAGGAATAAATTTTAAGATAAACCAAAGTGGTTGGGCTGGAGGTGGGAAGGGACAATTTGGACCATAACTTTGTTGTATTCATTAAGAAAATAAAGTTTTGGTTTGGGCAACAACATCTTGGATACTGTAAATGAAAACATATTCTTTTGGTGTGAATTTATAGTAGAAGTTGTAAGCTTCATAGACTCTTCGCAGCTACTGTAACTATATCTATTGAAATTTGTTACACATGTCAAGATGCTCAAAACTATATAGATCTACTCTCACCTGCGCAATAACAATGAACAGAATTAAGTCATTTAAAGACCTTCTCGTAATGTTATCTGTGCGTTTCTAACGTTAGCTAACAAAGATCACGCCTATGGCTGTGTTGATAGCAGCACGTGCGCGTTGCGTGGTGATCTCTAATATAATTATTGATAGGACATTTAGATTCGCGTTTAATTAAGAAAAGGCCAGTCGTCAGTTTGGCTGGTGAGATCCCAAAAAGGCAACCAGACGAAACCAGCAGCCCTAAGAGAAGGGCGATAAACACAATGTTAAGTAAAGCTGTCTTCCTGCTAGTTGCGGTCTCCTTAGGAGCCCAAAGTGGCTTTGCACAAGACGACCACCCCAACATCACAGATGTAGAAGTTTTGGCTGAAGCCGTGTCGATGTTCTCGCTTGACGTTTTCAATAAACTGCACACGGAATCCAAAAACCTGCTCTTTAGTCCATTGAGCGGTCACTCTGCTCTAAGTATGGTCATGCTGGGAGCGTGGAACAAAACATTAGACAACTTCCATGAGCTCCTGAAGGTAAGATATAGTCAGAAATAGAGGAGGTAGGCTATAGAATGAAGTATTTAAGGAGTGGAGAAAGACGGTCAACCGATCATGTGTGTTACCTCAACGTTCCAACAAGCTAAGGGATAGGTGAATGTCGGTATAAGGTCAGATAGTGACTAACAAGCTAAGCGATAGGTGAATGTCGGTATAAGGTCAGATAGTGACCAACAAGCTAAGGGTTAGGTGGATGTCGGTATAAGGTCAGATAGTGACTAACAAGCTAAGGGATAGGTGAATGTCGGTATAAGGTCAGATAGTGAATAAAGTATATAAGGAGCGTTACGACAATTTATAATATAAGTAAAGAATTAATTATATAAAGTAAGATATAGAATGAATTTAAAAGGTATAAAAAGAAAAAAAGTAAAGTACCTATTGCGAGCTATAGGGGAGATAATGTAAAGGTCATTTGTTTCTATGGCCGACGGTCAGCACAACGTCAAACCAATTTGAGTTCCCCGACTAATGTCAGGTACCCATTAAAGTTGGATGGCGCCCTTAAAATCCCGAAATAATAAAATCACAGTCTCCACAGAAGATTTGAACCCGTGATCCCTCGGTTTGAAAGCCAAGCGTTTTACCACTACGCCACCAAAGGTAACATATGAATTAGGCCCAGATACTCGTAACATATGAATTAGGCCCAGATACTCGTAACATATGAATTAGGCCCAGATACTCGTAACATATGAATTAGGCCCAGATACTCGTAACATATGAATTAGGCCCAGATACTCGATGTAGTAGAACTAAAGTCATCAAAGAGTTCAACATTTCACAGTATAAGCAGAACATCAATTTGCATTGTGAAGATTGTCTATCTTAAATTGTTAAAATTCAATTTAAGTTAACTAACATAAAAAGCCCCCCCACCCCCCACGTTTAGTGTTGAAACGGATCTGCTAAAAGGAAAACCATTTCTACTGTTCCTGATCCCATTTGTCAACAGATTGAGGACCCCTACACCGCGTACATAGAGCTGTTTCAAGACTACGAGACTATGCCTGGCATTGACATTGTTCTAGCAAATGGCATCTGGGCCAAGCCAACGTTCCCTATTAAAGACGAATACAAGGTAATGATTGTTCTTAAACTTAGCAAAACTATGTGTGTGTGTTTCTCAACAATGCTTCACGCTGCTTCCGCATTATTAATTTTTTTTTGCTTAACTTAACCCATCAGCAGGAATGCACAGATTGAATTTTAAAAATTTTGATGATAAGCTATCTAATCTAAACTATAGCAAACCTTGCTGGATTTGTTAAATATTAGTTTTTTTTTAATTTTTTTTTTTAATTATTTGTCCTGTCCATCCCCAGAAAATTGCCTTAAAACAAAAAAAAAAAAAGAGAAAGAAAGAAAAGGAAATAAGATTTAAAGAAATTCAAGAGAATGTAAGGAATTGTAAACGGTCAATAACAAAAATTGAATTATATTATTTTATATATTATCTTCTACTGAGTCCATTTTATTTAGTCGTATTTGTCTTTTTGAAGTTCTTAGACTTTTTTGTTTTGATTGTAATTGCATTTCATTGTGAAAATCTTTGGTTGCATTTTGTCTTTCAATTAATAGTCTTTTCCTGAAATATTTCTCAGTGTAATTGCGTTGGATTTGGGTTAGCATTTTAATGTTATGGTTTGATTGTATTTGTCTTTTACTTCAATTCTGTTTCATTGTAATTTTAGATGAATGTGGTTTTTTATTGCAAAGCTTATATCAACTCTGTCTGTCTGGAACTGTCTGTCTGGTACAAAGCTTATATCAACTCGCTCTGTCTATCTGGTACAAAGCTTATATCAACTCGCTCTGTCTGTCTGGTACAAAGCTTATATCAACTCGATCTGTCTATCTGGTACAAAGCTTATACCAACTCGCTCTGTCTGTCTGGTACAAATCTTATATCAACTCGCTCTGTCTGTCTGGTACAAAGCTTATATCAACTCGCTCTGTCTGGAACTGTCTGTCTAGTACAAAGCTTATATCAACTCGCTCTGTCTGGAACTGTCTGTCTGGTACAAAGCTTATATCAACTCGCTCTGTCTATCTGGTACAAAGCTTATATCAACTCGCTCTGTCTGTCTGGTACAAAGCTTATATCAACTCGCTCTGTCTATCTGGTACAAAGCTTATATCAACTCGCTCTGTCTGTCTGGTACAAAGCTTATATCAACTCGCTCTGTCTATCTGGTACAAAGCTTATACCAAATCGCTCTGTCTGTCTGGTACAAAGCTTATATCAAATCGCTCTGTCTGTCTGGTACAAAGCTTATATCAACTCGCTCTGTCTGTCTGGTAAAAAACTGTGTATACGTTTTATCTCCCACACCCATTCAGGAATCAAGTTGAAACTTTTCACTATTATTCATTGACGAAGACAATACATGAATCAAAAACAAAAAAAGTAAACAATTAACCAATTAATTACTAGCAATATGGCTAAATATGTAGGGTTTGGTCCCCGTGGTTAATGGTAGACGTTATTTCTCCGACACCCATTCTCGAATTAAGTTGAAACTTTAAACAATTATTTATTGTACCTAACAAAACATAAATCAATTTAAAAAATTAACCAAAATTAGTCAATTAATTATTTGTAATCAATTATTTTGTTTGCTATTGAAAAAGGAAAATTACTTCAACATTAGATAAGCATTGTGTTTTTTTAAAGGATTTTATAAATATTTTTCTAGTATATAATTTTGATTTGATCTGATTGCCTTTGTCTTTGTGTTTATTCGAACAGGGGCACGTTGGGCATATCTTTCAGGTTGAGCCCAAAACTATTGACATCTCTGCACCTAAAGGCCCAGAAGAACCAATCAACGCTTGGGTGGCCAACCGGACCAACAACGCCATCACGACCATTCTCCCGCCGAGCTTCATCACGGCTGACACAGACATTTTGTTTCTGAACGTGTTCTTTCTCAACGCGTCGTGGGAGTCTCCATTCGATGCCTCCAAAACCCAAGACGGAGAGTTCGTCACTGAGAGCGGTGAAACAATCCGCACCAGCTTTATGAGGAGAGACGACGTTGAAGTGGAGGTCGGCGAGATGGAAGGATTCGCGGCCAAAGTGTTGAGGCTGCCATTCAAGAACTACGGCTTCGCCTTTTACATCGCGCTCCCCAACGAGAACGAGACGCTGAGCAGGCTTCACGATTTCATGGTGAATGAGCTCCACGATAGCGAGCTCTTCTTCGCTCACCTGCAGACGACCAAAGTGAACCTATATGTCCCCAAGTTCCAACTGACGTCCACTCTCAATATCAGCAAGAAAAGCAGCATGGGGCTGGACTTTTTATTTGACCCAGATGCAGATTTTAGTGAGCTGTCCGAAAAGCATTTAGCACTAAGCAGCGGTGTTCATAAAGTATTTATAGATGTCAAAGAGACTGGGATCGTTTCTACTGAGACGCCGGTCTTTGAAGGACGCCAGAGCAGAGACTCCTCAGAGGACTTCGTAGTGAAACGTCCTTTTATATTTTTCGTTCGCGATGACGTAAAAGGACTCCTCCTCTTCCAAGGAAAACTCTCGGACCCAAGAGTTACGGAAGTAGATTATTAGAGCTAGGACGTGAATCGCGTATCACCTTCTCAGATGCATTAAAAATGATATTGAAAAAATAAATAATTTTAATCCATTCAATTTCTATGTATATTGTTTCAATGTTTTGATGGTGATGCAACAGGCATGAGGTGCTAAGGTTGCGAGCTTTTACAATATAAAAATCTTGGCCCTGATAACTAATCATCCCTAATTCTCCCACTTGCCGTGGACGATAAAATACGAAACTTTAACATGTTACTTTTTAGGTACATTGAACAACGAAGCTGTTTTCAACATCGAAACCAAAGTGTCTAAATCTACCAAAAACGAATTTTTTTAATCGGCATTTATTTGTATAGCATATGCTGTGGACGTCTTGTTTATGCGCATCACCAAGTCAGCTAGTTCTTGCAATTTCGACCCAATATGTTTTTTAAGCCGACATTTCAATTCCTCTAATACAAAATTATATTTCCTTTCGCTTTAAGCACTTATTAATATTAACACTCTTTTTGGTTCGTAACTTTCTTTCGTTCCAGTTTTTTTTTATTGATGTTTATTTCTACTCAGATCTAGATCCTAAATATAGCTCTCCTCTCTCTGATCTCTTGACTTTCGTCATAGAGGTGCTGTGACTGTTCGCGAAACCAAATTCACGGTCATCAATTTTTCTTAGCAGGATATTGAGAGAGAGGCCGGTCGATTCCTTTACGTTGACCAGCCAGCTTTGGACGACATTTTCTTCGTGCTCCCTTCACTGGACGTTGATGAATAATTTTTGATAGTAAATCTTACACTATGACCAAACCAGCTCAGCTTTCGTCTCATCACAACTACTGAGTTCTTTTTGCCGGCTATTATGTTGACTTGTAAAAAGTACTCATTTGTTTGGTATCTCAAGCAAGGAAAATAAATAGTACTTGACTGAAGTGGTGGTATACGCTGAATTAGCCCTCTTTGTATTAGGCTGCCGCAATAGACTTGGTGAACACAAACATGAAGTAGAAACAATACATAACTATACACAGGGTCGGTCCTACAGGTTGCGGGGCCCTATGCGAAACGGATTTTGCGGATCCTAATTTGGGTTGTGATAAGGATAAATAAGTGAAAATTAGGATTTAGTATTAGAAAATAAATTTGTCTTTGCATTTTATTTATAGTTTACAAAGTACAAAATCACTGTCAAAAATTAACTTTACGAGCCATCTACAGTAGATAGTAGTTTTCCAACAAAAAGCCGATAAACATTCAGATCTGCCTTTTAGATTTACTATCGACTAGCAAAATATCGCTTTTTTTTTCTAAGAGGTCGAAATAGATATAAAACTATATTGTATGCCAGTGACTATTAAAGTAAATTAAGAATTAAGTATTAGAACTTCTTGTTTTGGTTAAAATTCGGCTTATTATTACATTTTTATTAAATGAAAGCTGACAATGCCGTTTTTTTTTTAATCGCGAGTAGGATTGGCGTTGTCCATATTTCATGACACCACGAAATGACAATTTAGTCTGTTTTAAGGAGATTTGCATCAGTTTTTAGAAAATTTTAATAATTTCAGGACATTTTCATGACTTTTTCTTATATTTGATAATTTCAGGAGAATTCCAAGAACCCTTTAATACTAAGTTAAAATGGTTTAATATAATAATTTACACCTAGAATTCGCATCGCGCGGGGCCTATGAAAGCGGGGGGCCCACTGCGGCCGCATAGGTTGCTGTGGCCTAAGACCGGCCCTGACTATACAAGCTTCCATGTTCATTGACTCTTAGCTAGTAGGCATTCTCAAAGTTCACTACCATAGCCTGCTTAAAAAACTAAAATACTTTGTCATAAATGGTTCATTGCATTAATGGATTCAGGATTTTCTAATAGGAAGAGAACAAATTGTAATAATAAATGGCTCTAAATCAACACCAATGGCTCTAAATCAATACCAATAATTGTAATTTCAGGTGTACCTCAAGGAACAGTCTTAGGTCCACTACTGTTTCTAATTTACATAAATTGCATTAGTTCAGGAACAAAAGTTTGAAGACGATTGCTTAATGTATGGAACAATAGAACTCTTTTACCTTCTTTTCCTGGTATCTGATACCAGATCTAGATAATTGTCCGAATGAATGTTAGGGATTATCCTTAGGTCAGTGTGATTATCAAATGTGGTTTTACTAAGAACACGAAACATCTGTATGAAAGTTGTGTTGTTGTTGTTTTGTTTTTTTAGTTTACAAAACATTAAGTCTTGACAGTCGGTTCTTAATACATCTTTTACAGAGCACATATCAACCCACACTGCCTGTCTGTCTGGTAAAAAGGTTTGAATACGTTATTTCTCCTACACCGAGTCTCGGATCAAGTTGAAATTTTGCACAATTATTTCTTGTACCTGACAAAACGAGAATCAATTTAAAAAAAAATAACCAAGTTGGTAATTAAATAGCTATTGGTAATTAATCATTTCAGTTGGTTGAAATGTGGGGATATAAGATGAAAGAGTCCCATTTATACATAGTGAAAGGAATTAGATCGTCACTTAATGAAACTAACAAAAGATAATAATAAAAACTTCCATTTTTATAAGCTCTTCGCTGGCACAGTGGCTAGTCTATTGTTTTGACTAGGCTTGAACCCTCAAGCTACAATTGAAGAAGAACAACTTTTCAATAAATAAAATGTTAATTCTTATATAATTTTACACGAATCAAAGTTTCTAAGCAGTGTCGTACCTTGTTGTTGCTGCACAGCATGAATGGATTAAAGGCAGAGGTCGAGTACCCCACCCACCACAAGGCCGTGTTAAGCCATTTAGGCATCAGGTCTGGGCGACATACGAGGATAATTTTAGAGATGAGAAATACGGCACACGTAACAGCATACCAGCTTAGAATGATCAGGATATAACGAAACGCCTTTGCGTTGATGAGATTTTTTCTGAAGTTGCCAAAACTGGATCTTTTACTTTTACCATCGGATGAGTTTCTTTGTTGGTTTATTTTTTCAGTCATCTTACTATCTCCATTTAAAATGAAACTGGGATTTAATTGAGGTTTGTTCTCAGATTTTAAAACAGAGGAAACACCCTCATTTAAATAACGGTCGCTGTTTTGAAATGTTGTAGAGTGGTTCTGTGGACAGACTGCCAATTCGGAAACTTCTGAGATGCCTTTAGGTGCATCTGAATCAACGCTGGTCGTCGAATGTAATGCATTGTTAGGGTTCCTTTCTGTTCCTCGAAACTTGTCCCTGGGTAATCTGCCATGAAATTCAGCGATAGCTCTCAGAATCAGTGCATACAAAGACATCAGAATAGATATAGGCAGAATCGTTGTGAAGAGAGTAATGAAGAGAAGAACATAGTCATTGAAGACAGTGCTGCAAATGCCGTAGACAGTCTGACACATGATCACGAGCTCCTTTCCTAACTGGTGCCAGCCAAATAGCATCGGGATGACAAAAATAGCTAGAGGCAAGATCCAGCTTGACCAAATCATTAAGTGGCTTGATCTAGAGGTAAGCATACGATAAGCGAGAGGCTTGCATATGGCCAGGTACATGTCCAAGGCCATAAAGATTACGTGATATTGAATGCTGGATGATAAGACAGCCTCCAGCACGTTCTTGGCGGTGCACATCTGCGGCCCTAACACCCACACACCGTTGTGAATCATTTGAGTGACGGCGCACGGGATGAGAAACGCCCCTATGGCCGAATGGCACATGGAGATGGACGCCATTAAGAACCTTGATCTTTTGCTAATATTGGAGCTGGTCATAGAGACTTTGCCCTCGCTTTCTTTGCTTGACTTGATCAGGGCCACAACAAGAGTCGCATTAGAGATGATAATGAAGGCGCCAATGACGCACGAGACCACGCTGATAGCCAAAAGTAGGTAGCGATTTGAAGATATACGTCGACCTTTTATGGATATATCCAGTTCTAGCACAGAACATAGAGTTATGTTGAAGAATGTTGCGTTTTCCATTATTAATTAAGCAAATTGATCTGTGGAAAATAATGGAGCAAGTAATACACGTTAAAAACAAATGGAACGAATTGTGGGAAACGTATATTTTTGTGGGGTCAAAGTTTATTAAAGCAATTGAAATTTTGAAAAAAAAAATTTAATGAAAGGAAAACAATATAATAACTATGAATTAACAACTACCAAGATACACTAATGTTAATAAGATATAGATCTACTATAACAGAGAAACATACGACAGTTTATTCTATTCATTCAAGAAATTAAAAAGGATGTTATTTGTACTACTTTAGTATTGTTATTGTAATAATAATAATATTCTATAATAATCAAGCTTCTCTTTCAGACCTTGCGATCTATAGGGCAGATGATGTAAGGATCATCTGTTTCTGTGGCCCAAGGTTAACGAGGGTGCCATGTGGCCAGCACAATGACCAACCGCCTTTACTTTTCCCCAACTAATGTCAAATACCCATTAAGAGCTGTGTTCACTCGGGTGTGCTATAGAAATCCTGAAATTCCAAGTCTCTCAGTTTGGAAACCAAGCGCTTTACTAGTCAGCCAGTCACGCCAAGTGAATATTATAAAAGAACATCACAATCTATTTCTAAAACTTACCATGAGTTTAGCTCCAAGAGTTTCTACTACAGCTCCAACGTTACAAAACTTGCTCAGCTATCTTCAGTTCTACAGAGATATACATTCCCGTATATCTATAGATTAATAGCGTGAACAAAAGACATGGCCTTATCATTGTGCCTTACAAAAGGTTTTTATAACAAAATTTTGACTTAAAAAAAAAAAAAGTTGGAAACCTTGAGAGCACATCGTGGAATATTAAAATTATGAGTTAAAGTTAAATATTTAAAATAGACTTGCTCAAGGGGGAGACTTCAACACTTTTACAAGCAATCAAAATGTTGAAAATAGATTTGAACGCTTTGATGGTGTTGACATAATGAGTTGTTCATATAGGTGAATATTTGGCTAAACCTTTTCATTTATTTTGTCAGCGGTCAGTGAGTATTGGGCGGAATGCCAATAACTAAAAGCGGCCTACGTATGGCAGTATTTTATAATTTGTTTTTGAAAGTTGCACCATTTTACGTGGAATTTAAAATTTACCAAGACAATAGACATGCATTTCATAAATAAACAATAGTTCTTGAATTCTGTAGCCAATGGGAAACCTTTCTTTGGAGAGAGAGACAAAGACAGACAGAGAGAGAGAGAGAGAGCTAGGTGGACCCTATTCTAAATGTATATATTTTTATTATTATTTTCAAGTAGAAATCTATTCTGAATAATATAGACAGTCATTAGCATCAGAAAAATAAAGGTTTAATGGCGTTTATTGTATTATGTTCTTGAAGATCTTTCCTTCTTACTATCAGTCAAGATATTGATAAAAATCAATTTTACTATCTGGTCTGGCATCATACCTGTTTCTAGAGTTACACTTTGGCTTTGTTGCAACAAAATAAAAAAAAAAGATGCTTCTCAAAAATAGATAAAAGAAGTTAACTGGCATTGGCTTGTTTTAAATATTCAAGTTCTCTTTAGATAAACTCGGACAGAAACCATTTAAATGTTGATCTTCGTATCTTTGTTTCAAATTTATCAGAATTTAGATCAGTTCAAAGTTTATAATGATGTTTGTTTTTTTCTTTACCGAGAAGCGCTAATAAAATCAAAATTTCTTGTCTGTATACTTATGAATAATTCATGTGTGGTAGGCCTATAAGTTAATTGCTCCAATAGTTCATGGAACAGCTATTCAAACCTCGCGGAACACAGTTTGAGAAACACTGATTTAAATTGAATGACAGTAGCGAGAACAAAAGCGGTGGGGTGTCGGGGTTGGTGGCTGCATTTAAAAGAGAAACAACTCTTGTCACTGTCAACAAAGTTAATGCCCCAATACATACAGAAAACTATTTGATAGTAACTGAGTCTGAAAAAATATGCTTTTGTTACCAAGTCCCCGTAGATTGTGGAAGCTCATTTGTTTTTATTTTAATATGTGCTGGCCAACCTGTATATATGACAATGGAATCATAGCCTTAGATGTTATTTTCTCAATAATTGAAAAGAAAATTGGTAATCTCAATTTTTTCTTTTAACAAGCAACAATAAATGCTTTAGACTTTAGACGCAATAGTTGGCAATTGATAGGCAAACTACGGTCCTAGGAACTCTGGTATATTGAGAGGCTCACTCCCTCTAGTCCTTCACAATAACAGAGAAACACACACACAAATATTTTGCAAAAATAAAAAAATGTAAACTATGTGTACATGAGTAGTCCAGAACCCTTTTTCTTAAATACAAGCGATAACACCTCCAAACTTGCAGGTGCCTTCAAGTGAGATACATTAGAGCTATTTAGAGTTTATTTTAGAAAGTAATAAGACATTTGTGTCTAAGTCATCGTTTTCACATGTTTTTGAAAGAGAATTTAATTCCTATATAATTTTACACCAATCAGAGTTTCAACGCAGTGTCGGACATTCCTGTTGCTGCACAGAAGAAATGGGTTAACCGCTGAGTTCAAATACGACAACCACCACAAGGCCGTCCCAAGCCATTTAGGCATCAGGTCTGGACGAAACACCTGAATTATTTTAGATACAATAAATATAGTCGAGGTAGCTGCGCACCAGCTTAGAATGCCCAGGATGTAACGAAAGGCTCTTGCATTTCTGCAGCTTTTTCTGAAGTTGCCAAAACTAGATCCTTGAACTACTGTTTTTTCAGCTCGTTTTCTTTCGAGCGTTTTACTGTCTTCATTTAAAATAGAAATGGAGTTTAGTTGAGGTTTGGTCTTACATTTCTGAACATTCTCATTTACATTTTGGTCGCAATTTTGAATTGTTGCAGTGTGCCTCTTGGGACGGACTGAAACTTCTGAAACATCTGTGACACCTTCGCTTACTTCTGAATCCAATCTCATTGAGGATTGTTGATCAGTGTTTGTGCTTTTTTCTATTCTTCGTGGCTTGTCCCCAGGAAGTCTATCGTGAAATCTGGCAATGGCTCTCAGGATCAGTGCATACATAGTGATGAGGGCAGCAAAAGGAAGGATCGATAAGAAGAAAGCGATGAAGAGAAGCACATAGTCATTGAAGACAGTGCTGCAAATGCCGTAGACAGTCTGACACATGATCACGAGTTCCTTTCCCAACTGGTGCCAGCCAAATAGCATCGGGATGACAAAAATAGCTAGAGGTAAAATCCAGCTTGACCAAATCATAAGGTGGCTTGATCTAGAGGTAAGCATACGATAAGCGAGTGGCTTGCATATGGCTAGGTACATGTCCAGAGCCATGCAGATCACGTGATACTGAGTGCTGGCTGATATGACAGCCTCCAGCACGTTCTTGGCGGTGCACATCTGCGGCCCCAACACCCAGACACCGTTGTGAATCATTTGAGTGACGGCGCACGGGACGAGGAAGGCGCCGATGAACGTATGGCACATGGAGATGGACGCCATCAAGAGCCTTGACCTCTTGCTAATATTGGAGCTGGTCATAGAGACTTTGCCCTCGCTTTCTTTGCTGGACTTGATCAGGGCCACAACAAGAGTCGCATTAGAGATGATAATGAAGAGGTCGATGACGCTCGAGACCACGCTGATAGCCAAAAGTAGGTTGCGATTTGACGATATGGTTCGACTTTTTTCTGATAGATCTAGTTCTAACATAAAACAGAGAGTAACATTAAACGATGTTTTGTTTTCCATTGTATGTTACTTCGTGGGGTTGATCTGTGGAGCATAATGTAAAATGAAATGCATATGATTAAGAAATATTTGATGAAGAACAGATTCATGCATGTAAAACTCAATTAAATATAGAAGGTGAAATTTTTAAACAATGAATTGAGATAATTAGAAAATAAATGAAATAAACAAACAAAAAAACAATACTAAGTTTTAACAAGGTTACAAAAGACAGTTTGTGTGGAAACAAACTCAAAATCGGCCCCCGAAGTGGTCCACCCAGGCAGGCTTCGATATTTTCAGAAAGAACATCCGAATGAAATTATATCAAAGACAAATGAGAGATAAGAATGAAGAAAGAAGGTTGACAGATCTTGTGTAGTGCCCCAACGGTCCCGCAGATCAAAGGATAGGTGAAAGTGAATATAAAGTTAGATGTGAACCTGGCCTAACTAGTTCCCCTTTCAGACCTTGTGGTCTATAGGGCAGATGATGTAAAGTTCATCTGTTTTTGTGGCCTACGTTAACGAGGGTGTCATGTAGCCAGCACAACGACCTACCGCCTTTACTTTTTCCCAACTAATGTCAGGTACCCATTAGAGCTAAGTGGACTCAGAGGCGCCCAAAGATTCCAAAGTTGAAAATCCCAGTTTTCACCAGGATTCAAACCCGGAACCCCCGGTTCGGAAGCCAAGCGTTTTACCGCTCACGAGATCTAAACGGGACGGACGGACAGACATTTCGCACAAAACTAATAGCGTCTTTTCCCCTTTCGGGGGCCGCTAAAAATGACATATGATGACAAACAGGACAGTTTAAGGCAATACAATTATAAAGGATATTATTATCATAGAAAGGAACTAATTTTTATTCTCTGGAAATAAAATGTATCGTAGTTTCTTTAACAGTGTACACTGAGAAATTTTGTCTGGTGATGTGACTGGTCTGCAGCAGTACCGCCCTCTGACAGGCAACAAGAATCTTCTTAGGGATGTTTTGGGTCTAGCATGTTTGCTAGGTCAGTTGTCACTATCTCCTTGGCTAATATAATTATAGGGTATTATGTTATTTGAGTCAACTTCTAGAGTCTCCTAGCTTAAGTTTTCACATTGTGTTCTTTTCTTTTTATTATCACTTCTTCTTCTTCTTCTTATTATTATTATTATTTTAGAGCTTCTTCATGCTAATTTGTCATACTCACCATCCAGGCCCTTTTTCTTTTTATAAGAATGTGGGTGAAGGGTATTATGAAATTATGGATAAATGTGTAACTGCTTTGAAAATACAACACGTTTCCGGTAAGAACCTCAAATAAAAGCGTCTTTGTCTCCATGAAAATTCCAGAACCCCCCCCCCCCTCCATCACTTAGGTAACAAAGGGGATATTAAGTAACAGCAACAGCAAAATATAATTTACCTTGAAGACAGTTCTGAAAGTGTCTACCGAAATTCCAAAGTCTCAAGCTGTGCACAGTTCTTCTTTAGTTCTACTAAGAAATACGATGGTATCGCATATAACAATACAAAGGATCGAACAATGATAGCGCCTTAAACTATGTAACAAGTTTGTACAAGTTTTTATAAGGAGTTTTTATATCAAGTTTTTAAGCCCCCGAGAGCTTGTCGTGACAACTTTAAAATACGCTTTAGAAACTAAATATTGGGCCTAGATTTGTTCACGGAAAAGCTTAGATGATATCAAAACCAATCAAGCTCTTGAAACTAGAGTTTTGACGCTTCGGTCGTGTTGACGTAATGGTTAACTATAGACTACACTATTTGTTTGCACTTCTTTGCTAGGTCAGTGAGTGTCGGGCAGAGCAAATGGGAATGCCAGTAGAGTGGTACTGTTGGCGGCATTATTTGTCTAGTACTAAATAATTAAGTTGCACTACTATCACGTGAAATTTACTAAGACAATACAAATACATCTCATAAATCAACAGTGGCTCGTTCAAATCTGTACAGTGAATCGATGCCTCTAAAGAAATAATTTAAAGAGTAGAAGGCGAAAGAGAGAAAGAAAGAGATTGACAAACGGAAGTAGATGATCTTTACAAGTACAGGCGCGTGCTATCTCTAGATCTACTGAACCAGGAGCAGACATACTTTTGGTTTGGGTTTTTTGCAGTGGCATTAAATACACGCCTGTATCATTTCCACGTGTACATTCTAGAAATACACACGAACCATAATCAACAGGGGCGTAGCTAGGAATTGTCCATCGATTGGGGACCCGGAGGGGACTGACCTCTTTGGGGGCCAATGCATTTTGCGTAATATTTATTTTTTAATGTAAAAAAACACTAATTTGGGGGCCACCTCAAATGGGGCCCGGGAGATTTTCGAATTCTCCCCCTTCCTTTCCCCCACCTTAGCTACGCCACTGATAATCAAACACGCGTGCAGAGTACACCAAAAAAAAAACAAACACTGGTGAACTAAATTAAAAAGTCGGTCGTCATGGAAAGAAGAGGGAAAGAAAAAAAATGGTTGGGTAGGGGAGGGACTTTGACCAAAAAAAAGGCTGACGATGGTAAGGCCCTGCAGTAAAGAGAAATATTTGGTAGCTATCGAGTTAGGAAAAAATGCTTTGGTTTTAATTATTACAAGACTAATATCAACTCTGTCTGTCTATGTGTCTGTCTGGTTAAAAGTTTGCACACGTTATTAAGTTAAAATTTCACAATTATTCATTGGCATAGGCAAGACATGAATCAATAAAAAAAACAACAATTAATTAATTAATTACGGGTAATTAATTGTGTTGTTTGATATTAACAATGGAAATTGATCCTTTAGTATTTACATATATGGCTAGATATGTAGGGCTCGTCCCCTTAGAGAATCGAACACCCACATCCATTCTCGTAACAAGTTGAAACTTTAAACAACTATTTATTTGTACCTAACAAAATGCGATTCAATTTTTAAAAAAAAATCGATCAATTAATAATTTTGTTTGATATGGAATAAGGAAAATAATTTCTACATTACTGAGAGATATGGTTAAAAGTGCGGAGCTCATTCCCTTAGATTAGCTTTTTTTAATTAAAAAAATGTGTTATATTTTGCTTGTTTGCTTTAAATTGATTGTACTGATTTGGAATGGAAACATTGCCTTAAAATTTATCTTGTCAATTATTGAAAACAAAAATCGGTTTACAAAATAGTGAATTTATATATTTTATAGGGTTACCAAGAGGACAAACTATATTGTCATGTCCTCTGCCTGACAGGCATTTTGACCAAAGTGTAAAATTGTCCGGCTTTTACTCAGTTGTAATCTGCAATGAAACCATTTCCCAATCGAATTCAGTCATTTTATATCTTCTGGTTTAATCACGTAAACTCATAAATAGTAGAAAGAGGAACAATGTTCACAGCCTTCTTCGTCACATTTTGTTTCTCTTTAGTATTCCCGGATATACGACGACGTTAATGTCTCTGTGTTTTTTTACTCAACGACCATGGGACTTAAGAAGAGGTATACACATCAAGGAAATGTGTAATGAGTATGTTTGTAAGAATGATGTACCTCTACGAAAAAGTCCGCCATATTGTGATACTTATTCTACTGTTGTTGTTGTTTTACAATACCTCTATAAAGCCTTCTGGGTGGGCGGACAAGGATCTCGAAAACGGTTCAAACGATTTTTTTAGAAATTTGACAGTTGATGTATGTCTTATCTTGCTATCTTATGAAATATAGACGTTACTTAAAAAAAAAGATGATATCGTCCTACGAGTGTTACTAGGTCAGTCTAATCAATCATGTACATCAGGGCCAGGAACTTCAATTCTGCCAAGTAATTTGTTTTCCTGGCCGGGAAAAGAATAGCTACCTCGTTGGCCACACAGGGAAAACTATTGTTTGACCGTTATTTTTTTTATTCTAACAATTGTTAGTTAGAAAAATAATCGCTCTATAAGTTGTAAAAAGTAGGTAATTTCTTTTTTAAAATATAATTTTTTTTTTCTGTTTGTCATGGTACATTAGTCTGAAATGTTTCATCTAATACATTTTCTTTTTTTTTTAATTGCTTTGTGGTTTTCTTTGTCCTTTTTAGGCTTTGTACTTTTATTGGTCTGTAGGTGCAATACTGAGATCCTTGCGCGAACAGGTAATCCCAGCATCTTTACAGCCCTCAGACAACGCCGCTTGGACACGTTCGCGGAAAGGAGGACAATCGCATCCCGAAAGTCATCCTCTACGGACAACTCGCGACTGGCTCAAGAAAAACTGGTCGCCCCCACCTCCGTTACATAGATGTAATAAAACGGGACCTAAAATCAGTGAACATCAATACTGACCATTGGGAAGACATAGCTCTAGACCGCACCAGATGGAGAGAGACGGTGACCAAGAAAGCTATGGACAATGAAAGAACATGGGTCTCAGCTCAGGAAGAAAAGCGTATAATACGAAAAATGGCCAGCTCCTCCTCTACCACCGAAGCAAAAGCCACATTAACCTGTAATATTTGTGGACGGGAGTGTCTCTCCAAAATAGGGCTCCACAGCCACATGAGGAAGTGTGCGAGATGAACCATAGTCGTTCTATGACTGAAGAAGGCCAACCAAGATAGGTGCGCAGGTGTCTGCTAGCCCTTTTTAAATATGTCAACATGTGTGGTATACGCATACATAAATATCCTTTTTATCTTTTCTAATGTGTATGTTAGTCTGAAAAACTAAGAATAATAATTATAGCTTTTAGACAGCGCTACTTTCATGCTTATAGCATGCTCAGATCGCTTTTGGTCTAATCTCTTTTGTGGACCAGTGGAAAGAGGTATCTGTGAGAAGGTTTTCAGTGCTGCCTTTATACGCTCAGTAAACACAACTCTGCTCGAGTCGAGTGTCGAGCCCCCTTCATGGGTAGCCAATTTCAAGCGTACTAAGTCTCTCGACCACCATTCCCACTGAATACTATATTGTCACTTTTAAATTTTAAAACTTTTATTATTCATAGAAATGCCGATTAGAAAATAATTACTTTAGTGGATCTTAAGAGCTTGAAACTTTTCTTTACAGTATCCACAATTCAATCGCCACACTAAATTAGCATATATTAGACAAAATGAAAGGGAGCTAAGCCTTTTCATTCAATATGAAAATATTAAAAGGAAAAAAATATGAGTACTCTACAGTAGTCTTTATAATATACACAAAATAGGGGGAATTATTTTTTTAATCTTTTTTTTAATTGAACTTTTAAATTTTTGAATATTTAATTGCTTTTATCTCATTATATTCTGCAAGTTTGTTTTTAAATTCATTCAACTAAATGAACTTAATGTCATCAGACAAAGAGGTACAGACATTTAAAGATCTAGTGCGTATTAAAACACTGACAAAAATATCGCGATATATTCTGCACACAGACTTCAGGTTTTAGTTTTTCAGACTTGCTATCCTTTATTGACACTGCGATATAACAAGACTGGGAATCGATACTACAGAAAGATGAACGCTGGGGCGTTCTTGGAAGTGTGACTGACAACGTTAAAACGTGAGGCTTTGGGTGTAAATCGTATTGACTTTATCACTAATGATGTCATAATCACGACCGGTAAGTGGTCTGACAGTAAGCTTTACTTTGTTAGCATTAGACAAATGTTTGAAATGTGATCCATTTCAATTGTAATTATTTCAATTTTTTGAAAATATAATTTTTGGTTTCATTTTACATTGATCTAATTGTATGATAATGACATACAGCGACAGGGAGAATTACTCTTAAATGCATAGAACAACGGATAAAACAATGAAATGACTGTGGTCGTTGATTTATATCGTATTTAGTCCTTTAATTTGATCATGGAACTTAGAATAGTTTTAGGATTTGATGTTTTAGTTAATGATAAGCCTCTGGGACGCTACGGGATAATAATGCATTATTTCAAACGGAATTACAGTTGAAAGAGATTTTAATATCCACTTTCTGAGCCCATGCCTTTGTTGTATAGCTAACTATCAGTGACAGATTTAGAGTAAGGTTATTTAATTCCATCGACGACTTGTTAACAAAGAATTTCTAAAAAAAAATATTAGTGAACTTTACTTCCAATCAGATTTTGGTTGTCACTTTCAGTAAACTAGGCTCATTCTGCCATGTTGGCTCTCCGACATTTTTCAATAAAAAAAAAGTGTCCTGATTTTTTTTAGTGTCTAAACAAAATAGGTCTGACCGTACCTGTTTACTGATCTATATACTTATCTCATAACTCTCATCTCTGTTTCATAGGCTACCAGACGGCCTCCTACATGTGTCTCGGTTCTACGTGAGCCTCTCCAACTGTCCTCACGTCTTGCCTGTCTGATAAAATTCGTTCACGGCATCTTGAAAACTAATTACACAAATGATTAAACTTTTATTTGTTTACTAAGTACAACCATACGATGTGTTTATTGTTTCGTTTCTATTTACTACTGCAAACAGCACTAGGTTCTGTCAACATCCTTGTGTACCTAGATGCAGATACGGACATCTTTAGCCGTCCCACTTTTTATTTTTTTATTCTGAGACTTTTTCTTATGTTCACTTGTTTACAATGTCTAAAAGTATAGTAAGGCTTGGCGAGGCAACTTTATCTGGCCATGAAAGTATAAGAACAGAGACTTAGTAAGTGTGATCTATGTTTTAAAAGGGCGGGAAAATGATAATCAATGTTTTGAACATAGTAAACATTTCAACTACCAGGAAAGATGAGAACATCTTACATCTATATGAATAGATTTATTACTTTCGAAATGTGTCAGTGGTTCTCAAACTGTGATCGCTACATTTGTTTGGAGGAAGAACGATACTTTTACAGAGGTGGGCACAGGTGGCCCAGAGCAAGGTAGTCCATCTTTTTATTGTCAGTCTCCAATAAACTTCCGGGCGTGATGATACATCTGCAACTATCATCAAAAACAATCTCGAACTAACTCTTATGATTGCTTCAAGATTGTAGTCATAAAGTAGGTATACTTATGTGATCCTTTGACTAATTTAGAAAAATTTCGGTGAATTAAGCTGCTATAGTGTTGGACCGAGACTAATCATCTAAGGCATGAACACTGACCTGCAACGTCGCAACCTGTGGGCAGTGGAGACTAATAGCTCGTTGCCACGTCACAGGTCTAAGCCTGAAATAAAGACATTGTTGGAGCTATAGCCGCAAACGAATTTATTACGACATTAAATTCAGTCTCTTATCTAACGACACTGTCTGTAGAAATGATTCAAAAAGAAAGTTTAGACCAACTGCTCGTTGCCACGTCGTACAGACCTGTGACGTGGTAACAATTAGTGGCCTAAACTGCCCACATGTTGTGATGTTGCAAAGTTGCAGGTCAGTGTTCAGGCCTTCTATAACGATAACCCTAATCTGCAAATATAAACTTTAATAAACGTATACAAGAGAAGGCAGGAGTGACCAATTCGATAAATGTTATCCTAGAAAAATGATCAGGCCAATATTGTTATTGGAATAAATTATAGTTTAGACTTACAACAAGATCTGACAGTCAGGAGAATGGCCCAAGCCCTGGAACCAAACTTGAACTACTGGGCAGAATCGCACAGTACACAGCAGCACTTGCAAAACTCAAACCTGGAAAGACAAAGGCATAGCCCTCGACACCAAAATCAGACTGATGCGCTCCCTGGTCACGGCCACATTCTTAAGTGCTTGCGAATCTTGGACGCTGACTGCAGATCTCGAGATTAGATAAGTAGGTATTTGTTTTATTGAATCTATAAATCTACTAAACAGTATTGTTAATGTTAAACACTTTGGGCTTTCTATGCATCATTTAGAAACGAAATAATGGAACTAAGATGTCATTGCAGATGTTTAGTTTCTTGAAAAGACTTAGACTTTGATTGTTGTTTTAGACAAAATAAAGTTATTTCTAACATGTGAACAACACAGACACTTCACGTTTTGCCAATCAAGTTATTTATTTTATCATTCCCAAATTTCTGACATGTTATATTTTATCATTGTCTTTGCCACTACGAGTAACATAAATAAATAAATAAATATATTTAGGTAAGTGAATTGTCTTTTTGAAAATGGTGTAGCTTCAGTTTCTTGTTTATTTTTATTTCACTTTTTAAGATTTTTCTATTTCATTATCAATAAATATTTTGTGTCTCTAGCAATTCCAGTTCCGTCACTCAGCTATACGTGCTGATAGCCTATCACAAATAATTGAGTGCTTATAAAGGAAATTAACTTCAAAAAGGATACTCGGAGTTTGTTTTTTTACTCCTTTGATAATAAATTCTGCTCTAACACTTTTTCTTATTTTTTGTTCAAATTCCCAAAAATGTTTACACCAAACAAAAGTTGAACACAATGTCTTATACTGTTGTTACTGCACAAGAGAAATGGATTAACTGCGGAGCTAAGATACCCAAGCCACCACAAGGCCGTTCCTAGCCATTTAGGCATCAGGTCTGGGCGAAATACGGAGATAATTTTAGAGATGATAAATATTATACATAAAACCGCATACCAGCTTAGAATGCTCAGGATGTAACGGAAAGCCTTTGCATTTCTGCAGCTTTTTCTGAAGTTGCCAAAGCTGGACACTTTACTGGATTCCCTCTGCTGTATTCTTTCAGGCATTTTACTGTCTCCATTTAAATCGGAAACGGGGTTCAGGTGAAGTTTTTTGTCAGATTTTAAAGTAGCGGAACGATTCTCATTCACGACGTTCTCGTTCGTTAGAGATGCTTCAGGTTTCTCCTCAGAACTGACTTCCACTTCTGAAACATCTGTGATGCCCTCAGTTACCTCTGAGTCAAAGCTTGGCGATGATTGTCGTGCACCACTTTTAAGTCGCATGTTCTTTTTTATTCTTCTAGACTTGTCCCTAGGAAGTCTTTCGTGGAATTCAGCAATGGCTCTCAGGATCAGTGCATACATAGTGATGAGGGCAGCAAAAGGAAGGATCGATAAGAAGAAAGCGATGAAGAGAAGCACATAGTCATTGAAGACAGTGCTGCAAATGCCGTAGACAGTCTGACACATGATCACGAGCTCCTTTCCCAACTGGTGCCAGCCAAATAGCATCGGGATGACAAAAATGGCTAGAGGCAAGATCCAGCTTGACCAAATCATTAAGTGGCTTGATCTGGAGGTAAGCATACGATAAGCGAGAGGCTTGCATATGGCCAGGTACATGTCCAGGGCCATGAAGATCACGTGATAAAAAGTGCTAGCTGATATGACAGCCTCCAGCACGTTCTTGGCGGTGCACATCTGCGGCCCCAACACCCACACACCGTTGTGAATCATTTGAGTGACGGCGCACGGGACGAGGAAGGCGCCGATGACTGTATAGCACATAGAGACGGATGCCATTAGGAGCCTTGACCTCTTGCTGATTTTGGAGCTGGTCATGATGACATTACTCTCGCTTTCTTTGCTGGACTTGATCAGGGCCACAAAAAGAGTCGCATTAGAGATGATAATGAAGAGGTCGATGACGCTCGAGACCACGCTGATAGCCAAAAGTAAGAAGCGATTTGACGATATGGTTCGACTTTTTTCTGATAGATCTAGCTCTAACATAAAACAGAGAGTAACGTTGAACGATGTTTTGTTTTCCATTGTATGTTATTTCAAGGTGTTGATCTGTGGAGAATAATATAAGTAATGCTCATTATAAACAATTTAATTGTATAAAACAATGATTTTGGTCTATTTATTTAAAAAGCCTACACATAATTAAATATACTAAAAATAAATGCCTTGTACACAGAAACGTTGTCAGCAGTACGTAGTTAGATCTAGTACTAAATAATTAAATTAGTACTTAGCGTTAAAGTTATTACAATAATGCAAATAAATAAACACTGGGTGATCTAGATCTGTACATAGAATAAACCCTTTTCAAAGAAATACCAAAGCGAACCCTAACAAATCATGTACGACAGACAAATGTGAACTTAATTTCCGACGGATGAATGTGGTCACTAATGACCTAGTATTGTAGATTTTTTGATCTACCTTTGAATTACACGAAGACAGAAAATCTTCAGGCCTTCTTATCTAAAACTGTAGACTAAAAGTCAATGGCGTAAGTAGGGGGGAGGGGGGGAATCTGAAAATCCCCTGGGGGGGGACCCCCAAATGAGTGTTTTTTTACATTAAATATTAAATATTACGCAAAATGCAAGGGCCCCCAAAGAGGTTAAGCGCCCAGAGCCCCCATATGATGGTAAATTCCTAGCTACGCCCTTGTTATAAGTTATCAATAATCGTAATATTATTTTTTCCCATATACATAATGTAAATTTAAGCCATTGCTGCTTGCCTGAATATGGTCAGAGTAAATTTATTTTAAGAATATAATGATATTGATGCTGTGTAGTCTGCATGTACAACTATTTAATAATACAAACTGCCTTAATAAATCTTGATTTTAAAAATGTGCATAAAGATTACACACAATGTATATTGTTCTTATTAAAGCACACATTTTTTTAGTAAGCCACTTGAAGTAATCTCTGAACATTTGAGTATCTGGAAGGGGGGGGAGGGAGGGGGTTCCCCCCCCCAACTCGTAAAGGTGAACTATTATTGAGGATCTTAATTAACTAAACAGCGCGAGAAGGGGGGGGGGGGAAGGTTGGGAGCACAAGGGAAGCAACTCTTAGCAACGCTAATTTTATGTCCAACTGCAGACGTTAATATATTGTGCGGTAGAGCAGTGCCATAGAATTGAACCAACAATAGTAGAAGTAATAGTATTTTGTCTATTACCAAAATTTAAAAAACAAAAATTGATGTGAAAAAAATGTGTTGAATTATCTAGAAGTAATCTAAAATGGCTAGCCCTGTATGTCGGTGAAACGTAAACTTTGCAACTTTGCTATTCAAAGAAACAAAAGCCACTGAATAGTACGTTTAGTTTCTAGCTTATTGAGTAGTTGAGATCTTACGTACTATTGCAGACCACAATGTCCAAAATGAATTTTATTACTTATAAAAATATTTTAATAGTTGTTATAGTGGAGCTCAGGAACTTGATGGAACTTCTCTTTGGTACTGTAGACCTTACTTTATCAGTGATGACCGTAGATCAGACCAAAGAAGAATTATACAACTATCGCTAACCCGCATTTTTTTTTATTTCTGTGTGTGTTAAGATAAACTTTTGTTGGGTATGGAAAAAAGACAAATGAAAGGATTAAATTAAAACAAAAATGACTAATCATCTACAATTAAAGAAACAACATTAAACTACATTTTTTTTATATAGAATAAAGGGAATCATTTTAATCTTTCAATCAGTTATCGTATTATAGTTGGCATCTAGGATTGGTTTTGTTTTTAGCTTTTCAATTAAAGAAACTTTCTGTTATTAAAAAAAAAAGAACCACGACGTTGGCCTACGAGTCCAATGCCTATTAAAATGAAAAACGATAATAAAAAAAGTTGTCCTGAGATATGTAATTCGAAATGTCATTTTAATTCTTGATAATTATTGTGTGTTGATAATTGGATGGAGGGATCGATGGGATTGGAAGGTGAAAGTTCAAGCGTTCTTTTCGGATTATGGTTAAAATTGAACAACTCTGAAACTAGTGGAGCAAAACTGTGTGACATTGTGTCAAGTCAAGTAATGACAAGGAATGCGCGAATGTTAATTAGCCATTGCTCTGACTGAGACACACGTATGCGTTATTTGACATTTTGCCAGAGAAAAGTTTGTAAATGAGATCAAATAAAATTACTTTTTTTTTTCCTTTTTTTTTTTTATTTTTTTATACTAATACTTGAACTTGATTGCAAGTACTTGTTATATGATTTAAAACAGTTAGGAAGTGGCGGCATTATAGAGACTCCCTGATAGGGTACAGGGTAGCGTCAGTGAAAATGAAAAAGAATGAGAACCATTACGTAATTGTAACGTTCTTATTATGAATGCTACGTATATGCTGTGTGCATGTTTAACTGTTTATTAATTTCAGTATAGAGCTCTAAGTAAGTACACTGAAGTACCCTTTCGGACCTTTCGATCTAGGCCAGGTAATGTCATCTGTTTCTTTGACCGACGGTTAACCAGGGCGTCATATCGTCAGCACAACGACCAATCACACTTACTTTTGCACAGTTAATGTCAGGTACCCATGAAATTCAAAATCCCAGTCTTCATCGAGTTTTAAGCCCGAGGGACATTTCGGTTTGTAAGCCAAGCCGTCACGCCTAGTATACCACTGTTCATTTTTATTCCTTGTGGTAGATGCACTGGCGGATCCGGGAAGGAGGGGGGGGGCGGTAGGGTCGATCGCCCCCCACTCGGCCACCACGCCCAGGATACCACTGTTCGTTTTTTTTTCCTTGTGGTAGATGCTCCCGAAATACTCTCAACCCTTCTTGGCTACGCTCTTAGAATCTGGAGACTGATGTTGTTGTTTTTTGTTGTTTTTTTTTGCATTAATTAGTCTTATATTGAAGAGGTGTCTTTTGACGTCTAAAAATTCTGAAGGGGTGTTTTAAACTCAAACTCCACCGCCCCCTTTGACTACGCTCATGGAATTTGGTGACTGTTATTTGCATTATTTATTTATTTTGTTTGTTTTATAGAAGAGTGGGATTTTAACTTCAAAACCCCCTGTATTATATAAGATAAGAGAAGATAAACTCAAAACCTCCCTTGATGGGTCAAGTGATGGTTTAAAATTAAAATCTCATCTACCTGTACAATAAACAAAATTAAATCCATTTCGGGAGGGGGGGGATTGAGCACAGAACACCCCACCCCGACTACGACCGTGTCTAGATCTATTACAAACTTAATTTCATGGCTTTAAAAAAAGCTCCCTTTTCATACCTTATGGTCTATAGGCCAGATGATGTAAAGGTCATCTGTTTCTGTGGCCTACGGTTAACGAGGTTGTCATGGCCAGCACAACGACCAACCGCCTTTACTTTTCCCCAACTCAGGTCAGGTGCCCATTAGAGCTGGGTGGACTCAGAGGTACCCATTAGAGCTGGGAGGACTCAGAGGTACCCATTAGAGCTGGGAGGACTCAGAGGTACCCATTAGAACTGGGAGGACTCAGAGGTACCCATTAGAGCTGGGAGGACTCAGAGGTACCCATTAGAGCTGGGAGGACTCAGAGGTACCCATTAGAGCTGGGAGGACTCAGAGGTACCCATTAGAGCTGGGAGGACTCAGAGGTACCCATTAGAGCTGGGAGGACTCAGAGGTACCCATTAGAGTTGGGAGGACTCAGAGGTACCCATTAGAGTTGGGAGGACTCAGAGGTACCCATTAGAGTTGGGAGGACTTAGAGGTACCCATTAGAGCTGGGAGGACTCTGAGGTACCCATTAGAGCTGGGAGGACTCAGAGGTACCCATTAGAGCTGGGAGGACTCAGAGGTACCCATTAGAACTGGGAGGACTCAAAGGTACCCATTAGAGTTGGGAGGACTCAGAGGTACCCATTAGAACTGGGAGGACTCAGAGGTACCCATTAGAGTTGGGAGGACTCAGAGGTACCCATTAGAGTTGGGAGGACTCAGAGGTACCCATTAGAGTTGGGAGGACTCAGAGGTACCCATTAGAGCTGGGAGGACTTTGAGGTACCCATTAGAGCTGGGAGGACTCAGAGGTACCCATTAGAGCTGGGAGGACTCAGAGGTACCCATTAGAACTGGGAGGACTCAGAGGTACCCATTAGAGCTGGGAGGACTCAGAGGTACCCATTAGAACTGGGAGGACTCAGAGATACCCATTAGAACTGGGAGGACTCAGAGGTACCCATTAGAACTGGGAGGACTCAGAGGTACCCATTAGAGCTGGGAGGACTCAGAGGTACCCATTAGAGCTGGGAGGACTCAGAGGTACCCATTAGAGCTGGGAGGACTCAGAGGTACCCATTAGAGCTGGATGGACTCAGAAGTACCCATTAGAGCTGGATGGACTCAGAGGTACCCATTAGAGCTGGGAGGACTCAGAGGTACCCATTAGAGCTGGGAGGACTCAGAGGTACCCATTAGAGCTGGGAGGACTCAGAGGTACCCATTAGAGCTGGGAGGACTCAGAGGTACCCATTAGAGCTGGATGGACTCAGAAGTACCCATTAGAGCTGGATGGACTCAGAGGTACCCATTAGAGCTGGGAGGACTCAGAGGTACCCATTAGAGCTGGATGGACTCAGAAGTACACGAAGATCACGAAATACAAAATCCCATATTTCACCTGGATTCAAAACCGCACCGTGGTTCGGAAGTCAAGCACTTTACCGCTCAGCCACCGCGCCTCAATCCAAACTAATTGATACAATTACACTTCGTATACGTTTTTTTTTTTGTTGTTTTTTTTTTTAGTATTTTTAATGTATTTCTTGTGTTTTGGGTGGGGTCACTAGTAAAAGGCCGGAATTGTCCAGATTGTCATGGTCTTGTTATTCTAGGCTTAGAGGAAAGCGCTGGCCATGGTGATTCGCTCATAAAATAAGTATGCAACTACAGCAAGAGAAATGCGTTTTCTTACTACTTGTCTTACTAAAAGAAAAAGTCGGTACCTACTTCATCCCGCGCATACATTATACAATGAATCCTAATTGGACCAAATAAATGACAGTTTAAAAACGCCTTCCCAATTAACAAATTTAAAAGCGAAATTTGATTCTGTACATTTCTAGGTCACCGACTTGCCTTTTCAACTAACCCTCACGAGAAACACAGTAACATAGACACAACAAGTCAATCCATGTTGGGTTCAAGTAAAACCACATCATTGAGTCCTAGTAAAACCAAATTACTACTAAAGCCACATTTATTCCTAATAAATCCACAGACTTCTAATAAATCCATGTAGATTTAAAATAAACCAACTTCTTCTTCTTCGTTCACGTTTTACATGTCAGAGGGTTCAGATCAGTAATTCTATATCTGAGATGAACTGCGCAGTGGTTTCCAGATCAGGCAGTTTTCCGAATAGTTTTTGTTCTATAGGAAGGTTTTGAGGCCAGAGTCTTATTCGGGCCCCTTGATATATATGCAGTTTTGAAGGACATAGTCAGCATTCTCTAGTGATGCTCCACAAGGGCAGGTTTTGCTCGTCCCGACTTTAAGCTTCCGGAACATATGTTGTCTCGTTCTGTTGTATCTGGTTCTGAGTCGAAAAATTGTGTTGGTCATGTCGAGATAGTTTATAATAGGCGTCCTTTTTCTTGCAATTGGGATGTGATTTGGTCCAGTTCTCATTTATTCTACACTCTATTAGTTCTGGGTAAAGAGGGATTTTCATTTGTTTGTTCATATCAACCAACATTAAGCCCTACTACAACCGCATTAAATTCTAGACAATCACATTTAGCCATTATGCCCTACTAGAACCAGATTGAGTCCTAGTAGGGGTGCATAGAGTTCTAGTGATTGAGTGAGTGAGTGAGTGTGTGAGTTAGTGTGTGTGAGTATGTTCTTGTGTGAATGTTGTTTGTGTTTGCATCTATTTTGTTATCATTATGGTAGTAGTAATGTTGAGATGGACATTAGTATTCAAATTGAATTTTCATTTGTTTGTGCTAATAATGGTTATCGGTGTTCAATTCAAATCTTTTAAATGTTATACTTTTTTTGTATTCTTTCCATAGTTATAATCTTTCATTATTCACAGTAAATGTCAGTCTGTATATCAGTATTGAAAATCAATTAGTTACTTATGGCATAAAGCCAATAACGGTTTAATTAAAATGGATTTTACTTTTCTTTTTTTTCTGCACTCACGTTGGAAACAACAATTAACAGCTTCATCAAGTGACCTTTTAAGTCGTTTTTTGGTGTGAGTACTTTTTTAACTAAATATTTCGTAGAATACATTGTTTCAATAAATTACTAATATTTTCACTTTGTAGCTTTTGTTTTTCAGCTGTACGTTCAATAGACTGATCTCAATTGTAATAATCCATCATTCATTAATTATTAAAAAGAAAAACATTCGCTTTTACGAAACAATTATGTAATATATTTTACTTGTTTTAAGATCAGGATAAAGACACCTCAAATGCAAATGTATTCATTCTTTAAGAGAAAATTGTATTGAATAGCTCTGTTGTATTGACATCCTGTGCATTGAAGTTAATAGTATAAGTCTAACAAACAATTTAAAACTCATTTTTAAAGGCAGAAAGCTGTTTAATTCAATCGATTATAGATCTACATTTTAAAAAAAAATCTTATTACTTAACTCTTGCCCTGGTGGAGCTCCGCACTTACAACTATATCTCTCAATGATGTAGAAGCTATTTCTCTAATTCGATAGGAAAAAATTAATAATTACCAATAGTGGTCGAATTTTGAATTGATTCATATTTTTAGGTACAATAAATAATTATTTATGCTAGAAATGGGTGTAGGAGAAATAATGTGTTCGGTTATCGAATGGGACAAAACCCTACATATTTCGCCATATCTGTGAATATTGAAGGATTAAATTTCCGTTCTTGGCATCAAACAAAATAATTAATTACTATTAATCAATCGACTTATTGGTTTATTTTTTTTATTGATTCATGTCTTGTCTATGCCATTGAATATTGTGCAAAGTTTCAACTTGATCCGAGAATGGATGTGGGAGAAAAAAACGTATACAAACTGTTTCGAGACAGACAGATAGACAGACAGAGTGACTTAATATAAGCTTTGTAAATATAACTATTTCTTTATCATTCTTTAAACCCATTTCCGGACATTCATAAATAATTATCTCAATCTTATAGGAAGGTCCCAGCGATGCTCAGTCTAAGGTGTATTGCTGCAGTAGCCGTCTTCTGCTGCCTCTGCGGTTGTTATGGGCAGTCGGACGTTGAAGAGCTGGCAAGGGCAGTTACTAGATTCTCCAAGAAGCAGATCCAGTCCTGGGTTCAAAAGGATAATTGGTATTACAGCCTATCCCCTCTGAGTAGCCACATAACAATCTCCTTTCTTCACTACGCTTCAGTCGGTGACACACGGCAGAGACTGGGTCACGCATTAGAGGTTGGTATTTGGTGCCATTGTATGCAACTCCCTCTCTTCCTGCAGCCACTGCCGATAGCTTTGTACGAGTTCTCTCCGGCTGTCAATTTCGGAATCTTTTAAATCGCTACGAGGTATTCGCTTCTAATTCTCTTTTGACAAACGACATTATTACAAAGTTTGTCTGGTAAAAACTGTGTACACGTTATTTCTCGCACATGCACTGTTGGATCAAGTTGAAACTTTGAACAATTAATCATTGACAGATACAAGACATAAATCAATAAAAAAAAAAAGTAACCAATTAGAAAATTAATCACTGGTAATCTGTTGGCATGATCGGTAGGAACAAGGAACACTAATACTTCAGTATTGACAGATATGGCTCAATTGGTTAGGTTTAGTTTTCTTAATTAAATAATTGTTAACGCTATTTCTCCATCACGCATCATACGATCGAGTTGATACTTAATATTTATTGTAACAAAAATACTCAGTTAGTCAATTAACTATCGGTAATTAATTATTTTGTTTGATATAAGGGAAATAGCCTTACATTATTGATAGATTAAGTTTTAAGGACGGAGTTCTTCCCCTTTAGATTTTTGTTTTTGTATTTTTTTTTCTTATTCTGGCAATCTCTGCACACGCCTTGTTTTCTTATTCTGGCAATCTGTATATACGCCTTTTTACAATTCCACCTATTAGTTTGCAAACTCTATGGGTGGAAATTGAGTGTATATACACGGATCTCGAAAAAGGCCCTAACGATTTTCCTAGTTAATGTGTATCTTAGAGAGAGAAATAACTAACTAATCTGCCGAAGTGAAAAATTTGGTTTGACCATTATCATTTTTCAAAATATCTCATCTCATCTGTACCTTGACCATCGTCGTAGGTGTGCTGTGACAGTTCGCGTAACCAAAGCCCTCCATTTTTCTGGGTCAGCATCTGCTCTTAGCAGAATATCAGAAGAGAGGTCGGTCCATTTTTTTTTTACGTTGTCTAGCCAGCTTTTGTTTCTGGTCCTTCAATTAAACCATGAAAGATGACTTTTGACAGTGAGTCATGTCTTACAATAGGACCGAACCAGCTCAGCTTTCGTCTCTTCACAGTATTAAGGAGTTCCTCCTTTTTGCCAAGCCACAGTTTTGTCTTTTCCTTGTATCTGATACCCAGCATTTTTTTGTAGGATTTACTCAAAGACTTGAGTTTTTTTTTCCACCTCAGCGTTCAGTGTCCAACTTTGACAATCATATAGGAGTATGGAGACTACTAACGAAGAATACAATTTTAATTTTTAGTAGGAAACTCTTTCAGATTTTCAAGAGTCATCAAGCAACCGTACTCTTGGTCTGCCTTTGGAGTTTAAGGCGCCTGCCTTTTGGTTTTCGCCGGTGATGAATCTTTGCTAATCTGTTCTCTGGTATTCTTTCGAGAAGACCTGAACAACGTCATATGTTTCTTTTTATTTCCGTCACAATGGAGGGGGTCTTTATATATCTGGTATATTTCTTGGTTGGTGCGAATCCTCCATCAGGTTTCCTCATGTATGGCACCATAAATATTCAAATAAATTCAGAATATTGTTGTAACTCCACTCCCGTTCAACACAGATAGTAGAGGACAGGTTGATTCTACAGGAAGGACGAATGAAGGGATATGCAGGTTATGGAAGTCTGAACTGTCTGGGGCTAAGTGCCGTCCTGCGTTATACCAGTGAACTGTTGGAGGACCTGGAGCGACACTGGGAAGTGTGTCGGTGGTCTGTTCTAGTGCTAAGTAGGACTTATCTTATATAATACAGACGTTACTTCAAAAAAAAAGAAGATGATTACGTCCTACGCGTCATGCATTTAGTCATGCATATTAACCAATGACCTAAATTGTGCCAAGTCACTGGTTTTCCTGGCTAGCTCAGGCAACTCATTCCATGCTCTAATAGCACTAGGGAAGAAGGAGCATTTGTACAAATTTGTCCTAGCCTATGGAACGAGGAATGTGCCTTTATCTTTGTGTCTTCCTGAGTGTTATATTAAATTACTATGAAGCCGTTATCTCATGCCATGATGTCGAATGTCAAAATGACACGCCCCTCCCCCTGGCCCACTAATCCTTAGCTACGCCGCTGATTACTAGAAATAAAAAAAAATGAGAGAATATAGATCACTATCAGATCCACAAAAGAGGAATTGATATTCTTATAGAGACATTTTACATTTATTTTACTTGGTATGTTATCTGTGGCATTTTACGTCTCGCGAGACGATCTTTTCCCTTTGCAACTTCTTGTGTGACTAAAGAGGCCAATCCTTGATACACAGCTGCGATCACAGGTTGGGCATATAAAATCACCAGGCGCCATTGCATTTTCACCCTTCTTTCTGCTTCTGTTGTGTATGACATCTGCAATCTGTGACCCTTCCTTTATGCTCTCTCTCCATGTGGATCTGTCCAGTGCCACCTCTTCCCAGTTGCCAGTGTCGATTTTGAAGAGCTTCATGTCGCGTTTGCATACATCCGTATAACGTAAAAGTGGGCGACCAGCGGCTCTCCTGCCTTCAATTAGATTGCCATACAGGATGTCCTGTGGAAGTCGACCTACTGGCATTCTACGAACGTGGCCAAGCCAGCCAAGGCGTCTGCTGCTGATAACAGAGCGGATGTCCTGGCATCCTGCTCTGTGTAGCACTTCCTCATTTGTTATCTTATCTTGCCACCTTATTTTAAAGATCCGCCTTAGGCATCGGAGGTGGTAGACATTCAGCTTTTTTTCCTGCCATGAGTAGGTTGACCATGTTTCACTTCCGTACAGCAAGGTGCTCAACACACAGGTCCGGTAGACTAGGGCTTTAGTCCTGCTAGTCAGCAATATGTTGTCCCAGACTCTTTTCTGCAACCGTGACATGGTGGCCATTGCCTTGGCTATCCTGTTGTTTATGTCTTTATCCAGTAGAGTGTTGTTGGATATGATGGAGCCAAGGTAACAAAAGTGATCAACAATTTCTAGTGGTTGGCCATTAATGCTTACTTGAGGCGCTGTGTTTGTGTTTTGGACAAGTATCTTAGTCTTGCTTTGACTGATGTTTAAGCCGAACTTCTGGCAAGCAGCAGATAGTTTGTCAACCATGGACTGTAGCTGAATATCAGAATCAGCCACAATAGCTGCATCATCGGCATACAGGAGTTCCCTGACGAGTAGCTTCCTAACCTTGGTTTTTGCCCGCAGCCTTGATACATTAAATAGTTTTCCAGAGGATCTTGTATGGAGAAACACACCTTCGTTTATGTCGCTGTACGCATAATGCAGTAGACAGGAGAAGAATATGCCAAACAGAGTAGGTGCGAGCACACATCCCTGCTTGACACCACTGCAAACCTCAAAAGGTGCTGATTGGGCTCCATTGAATTTGACAGTACATTTAGTTTCCTCGTGAAAACACTCAATTAACTTCAGTAGTTTGGGAGGGCAACCTATTTTCCTCAGGAGTTTGAAAAGGCCACTTCTGCTGACCATGTCAAAAGCTTTAGTCAGATCGACAAAAACAATGTAAAGGGGTCTGTCTCTCTCTCTAAATTTCTCCTGCAGTAGTCGTAGAGAAGATATCATGTCTATAGTGGACCTACCACTCCTGAATCCACACTGAGACTCTGGGTAGACTCTAGAAGCTATCACTTGCAGCCTGGATAGTGCCACTCTAGCAAAGATTTTGCCCACTATACTGAGGAGAGAGATACCCCTATAGTTGTTGCAATCACTCCGATCCCCTTTGTTCTTGTATATTGTGACTATAGTTGCGTCACGCATGTCCTGTGGGACATGACCTGTTTCCCAACAGCGGCAGAGGAGAATATAGAGTTCAGGGAGCAGGAGTGATTCGTTGACTTTCACTACTTCCACTGGGATACCATCACTCCCAGGAGATTGGTATGGCCTGAAGCGTAACGAAGTGGCAAATATTACGTATTTCTTTTTGCATCCATAGGTAGAGACTATCACTGATCCACATGAGATCTACCATGACTTTCTTCAAGAGCTCAACTCCAGCAGTTGCCTGTCTGTTTTCAATAGAATGTGGACCAACCCCAGCTTCTATATGTACCCAATGTTTCTAGTAAGAAAGACTCGCATCTGGCTCCTTTTCCCCTTCTCTCTCTCTCTCTCTCTCTCTCTCTCTATCTCTCTCTCTCTCTCTCTCTCTCTCTCTTGTTTCGATTCTATCATTCTATGTTAACATAAGAAAGGTCGTTAATCCAGTTTATTTAATCTGCAGCTTGTCTCCCTTGCGTTGACAATTTAATGTGCATCAAATGTAGTGTAAAAATAGCCCGAAGAAAATTCTGCAGCGGTGAAATTCAAATTCATATAAGTAAATATACGATAACAATATTGTTTTTTTTACTTAAATACCAATTAATACAACACGAATCATCTTTTTATTGGCCCTGGTGGGGTAATAGTTCCTTAAGTGAGATACATTAAGTTTAGTTATTTCCTATCCTGGGTCACAAACTAATTAAACATCTGAAGCCTGGCAGAATGAAGAAAGCTTGATAAAACTTTTTTTTTTAATACGTTTAACCTGTGAGATTTATGTTAAGACTTAATGTGGGCAATGTCAATTTTACTTTTTTTCTGTGGCAATTATTGTAAGTGTCGATAGTAAGTCGATATTATAATTTGATAGCTCGGAACTTGCTCTCTGGGCTGCTGTAATCTATAATATCTAAAACAAAGAATAATCCTAATAATCTGCTTGTTTCGTGGTTTTAAAAATGTGAAATAATGTAAAATGCTTCACATAAGTGTCTTATTGGTCAATCCAAAGTAACAGATTATATCAGAACCTCTTTTCTTCTCTCTCACCCTCTTCACTTACTCTCTCCTTCTCTCTGTCTCTCTTCTTCTCTCTCCTCCTACCCATTCTTTCTCTCCCTCTCTCTTTTTCTCTCTGTCTCCACTATCTTTCCTCTCTCTCTCTCTCTGCCTATCTTTTTTTCTCTCTCCTACACATTCTTTCTCTCCCGCTCTCTACTTCGTTCTCCCTGTTTCCATCTTTCATATCTCTCTCCCTCTCTCTCCCCTCTCTCTGCTTCTATATCTCCTTTTATGCTTCATATCTCTCTCCCTCTCTCTCCCCACTCCCCCCTCCGATAGTTATCCTAAGTTATTATTTGCTTGTTGTGCTGATACGGTTCATATAGTTTGTGTTCTTCCACAGAATGGCATGCTTAGCTTCTTCAGTGCGCCTTCAATGAACTTTATTATGGGGGTCGATACGCAGCACTGGATAGACCAGTGGCTCTATAAACTCACTAACCACACGCTTGAACATTTGATCAGAGAACGGGACATTACACTGAGTACTAACCAGGCCTCCGTCAATGTCCTCATGCTGAACACCACCTGGTCAACACCTTTCTTACCCGAGGACACCGTCGAGGGAAACTTCACCGTGGAAAAGAACTACATCGTAGTCCCCGCCTATTTCATGAGGAGGTTGGGATTTTTTCAGACCAAAGACTTGGGCTTTGCAAAAGTGGTGAGGTTCCCCTTGAAAAACCCCAGATTTTCGTTCTACATTGTTACCAGCGCAGACATGCCCAAGCTGGAGCACACGATAGCCAGAGAGGACTTCGATTTGAGCAGCCTGTTTGATAACATGACGACAAGCTATGTGGATCTCTCCCTCCCGAGGCTCAACATCACTGTGAGCGTTGACCTCCAAGACGACTTGGACTACATGAACTGTTCCAGTATTTACCGCGGAAACGCCCAATTCTTCAGGATGACAGATGTCGGAGTGTGGGTGGGAAAAACCATCACAGTCTATAGCATCACAGTGGATGAGTCTGGACTCGTGGTCATGTCCGCTTCATCAGCTATCACGGGTTACGGGATGAACGATGCTGAACCCACTCCAGCAACGAATACCCCAGCATCGAATACCCCAGCAACGAAAACCCCAGAATCGAATACCCCAGCAACAAATACCCCTGTGGCTGGTTCTACCACGCCAACGACGTATACGACCGACTCTCCGTTCTTGTACTTTGTAGCAGACGACAAGTACAAAATGATATTGTTTCAAGGCAAGGTCAGAAAAGTCCACGAACATTATCCGTTCGTTTAAACACATTACACTCAAGGAAGGCCCTGCGTCATAACTCGTAAGAAGGTGACGCACACCCAGAGAATTGACAAGATATCTAGATCTATATTTCTTAATGAATGGGAAAAAAAATATTTTAGTGCCGATAAAAACTCCAAGTAACCAATGTACATCAGGTTTGTCAAAAAAAGTTCCAGGTAGCTAAAGTTCATTTTCCCAAATAAAATATGTAGAAAGGAAGATCTTCCTCTGTGACGTGTTTTCAATTAGCAAATTTGGAGCAATAAATATCTGCATGATTTTTCAATGAAGAGAAGTGCATGTTCAGTATGTCCTATGCTTTTGTTGCTATAACCGTTAACATAGAATTTATCTTATTGTCACTGTTTCCGTGCGATTTAAAAGGGTAGACATGTAAATAACAGCATGAAAATTAGAGTCAAAAAAATAAACCTAATTTTTTATCTACAAAAAAACAAGCTTATGCTTGACGATTTAATCGTTTTGACTCCTAGTGGAGCATAGGTCCGCAAGACTAATTCGTCTCGGATTCTGTTCCGTTCGATTCCCTTCAATTGCGAGCCTGACAAATTCACTTATTTTCTCACGTGGGGTCAAAAATATTTATTTTATGCTGAATCGATACTACTTGCAACTGTTCAGTATTTTTGCCATTCGATACTATTTGTGACTGCCCACTTTTGCCATTCGATACTATTTGTGACTGCCCACTTTTGCCATTCGATACTATTTATGACTGCCCACTTTTGCCATTCGATACTATTTGTGACTGCCCACTTTTGCCATACGATACTATTTGTGACTGCCCACTTTTGCCATACGATACTATTTGTGACTGCTGTCAGAAATTTGATTTTTTAATTAATAAGTATTAAGTTGTCTAGGTATTAAAATGTAATATTAATTGCAATGTGTGAGTGTGTGTGCTTAAAATAAATTATATTTAAATTTTGTCCACAAGTTCAGCCTAACAGACACATCATACACAACCAGTTGTACAACAATTAATAAACGATGTTTATGATGATTTAAAATTAAATCATAAATTAAATTCAATGATATTAGTACAATGACATGACCAATGCCTAATGTGAATAAAAGTTACATACAAATACATATAACATGATAGGAAGCTAATAATTCATAATTTCAATCCAATTAAATACTTAAATAGTAATTTTTTAAAGTAAATAAACACCTTATAGAATGTTATGTGATAATATTGACGTCCCAACATTTCAGTTTTGAATACAACTTCCTATAACAATGTTCATGTAATACAAGGATCTTCCAAGATGGGTACAACAAAGTTCAGGATAGCACCAAAATCTCCATACACCACAATGTAAAGCCAACATTGAACCCTGAAACCCTATAAAGAAAAAAAAATCCCTGCATTCGAATGTGTTTTGGTAAATGTACTGATACATTCAGATTACTTTTTTTTGTCACACACTAAATTTGTCTTAAAGTATTTTTGAACCAGGGCCAACGGGTACCTTGCTACGCAGCTGTGTGTAACCTATCTTTGATAGGTCTACAGTCTACATTACCTATATCTACATCGTGTCGACAAGGATCCTAACCATAGTAACTTCCTTCCTGATCGAGTAGTCCCAGGTTAGGAACATTTGGATCTCGACATGTTTTGATTTAGCCTTATATTAGGGGACTATTTCTTCATTTAAACAGCGGTTCTCAACCTTTTAAGCTCGGCGACCCCTTTTTACAACCCCCCACTCTGCCGCGACCCCACCCCCCAACACAAACACACATACAGAAGAGTAGACAATAACAATCCATAATTTCGATGGTCTTAGGCGACCCCTGGCAAATCCTCAATCGACCCCCAAGGGGGTCGCGACCAACAGGTTGAGAACCCCTGATTTAGAACAACTGACATTTATAGCGGCTAATTTTTTGTAAATGTTTTTTAAGGCTGTAGCCGTTTAAAAAAAAAAAAACACTTAATAAATCATAGCTTATATTAAGTGAAGGAAGACCACTATTCAGTTGCTGCCATATCACTAAATATTGCAAGAGTTATTTCCTCTTTCTCATATAGAGCAAATTTAATTAATCACTACTAATTTTTAGCGGCCCCCGAAAGGGGAAAAGACGCTTTTAGTTTTGTGTGAAATGTCTGACCGTCTGTCCGTCCGTCCCGTTTAGATCTCGTAAACTAGAAAAGATATTGAAAATCCGACATCACAATATTTTAGACCATTCAAAGTTCTGATGCAACGACTACTTTTTTTTTTCCTGAAATGAAAAATCTAATTTTTAAAATCAGTTATGCAAGCAGTTTTTTAAAGAGAAAAAGCTAATTAGTATGCATTATAAGTTAGACCTAATTTAAAACGAATAGTAATCTTATAAACTTCATTTTCTTGAACATTTTTATTGTGATTTTGTAATGATTTAAATAAAAAATAGATCCTTATCAAAATAATTACATTATTTATAAGACTTTAGTTAGACCAGGAGAGGCTCGGTAAAGCGCTTAGCTTCCGAACCGAGGGTCCCGGGTTCGAATCCTGGTGAAGACTAGGATTCTCAACTTCGGAATCCTTGGGTGCCTCTGAGTCTACCCAGCTCTAATGGGTACCTGACATTAGTTGGGGAAAAGCAAAGGCGGTTGGTCGTTGTGCTGGCTACATGACACCCTCGTTAACCGTAGGCCACAAAAACAGATGAACTTTACATCATCTGCCCTATAGACCACAAGGTCTGAAAGGGGAACTAGTTAGGCCAGGTTCACATCTAACTTTGCATTCACTTGCACCTATCCTTTGATCTGCTGCACCATTGGGGCACTACACAAGATCTGTCAATCTTCTTTCTCCATTCTTATCTCTCATTTGTCTATGATATAATTTCATTTGGATGTTCTTTCTGAAAATATTGAAGACTGCCTGGGTGGACCACTTCGGGGGCCGATTTTAAGTTTGTGTTTCCACACAAACTGTCTTTGTAACCTTGTCTTTTTTTAAAGTTATGAAAAAAGTCTAGTGTTATATTCAACAATAAATATTTGCACAAAATTTCAACTTGATCCGAGATTGGGAAATCGGAGGGGGAAAAGTGTAAAAGAATCCACCCGGACAGACAGAGTGAGGTATAAGCTTTGTTGTCAAAAATTATGTTGTCGTTTTAGTTTTATAAAAGAAAAATATTTTTAAAACGTGTTTCAACAAGGGGGGTAATAATTTTTTAGTATCTTTCCACATAAATGGCTATGGGGATATTACCTCCCTTCCTCTTGTTTTTTTTTTTGTTGTTGTTGTTGTTGTTGTTGTTTTTTTTTTTGCATTTTATTAGCTTATTTAGACATTCAGCAGGATATACGTTTAATTACAGAGAACTTACATTGCTGATGTGAAATAACTTGAAGCTAATCATGTGTCTCATTTGATCTAAATTTTTCAATGGTTTAACGCTTCAAAGATATTTCAGCAATTTATCTAAGCCAGGACGTGCGGTATGCGCGCTGGACTGAAATTCGGTTGTCTAGATGGTTCCGGTTTCGAGGGGGGGGCTGACTATAAGGGCATTCGGGCAAATTCCAGGTGGCTGGTACCCAATCGGGCCGGTAGTGTCACCGAAGGAGCTACATGAATGCCTGTTAAATGTTTTAAGATTTTATAATATTCTCTTTAAATGAAACATTTTGAGCGTCGTGATTTTGTTTTAAATACTTTACGCTTTAAAGTCTAAATCTAATCTAAAGCATTGTCGTAAATACCCTACATCCGTATATAGTGCTTCTAGTAGACGTCAATTCCTTATACACGCTAAACAATAACAAGAAACTTAAGGCCGTAATTTCTTATAGAGATCGACGTTAGTGTGAATATATTCGGATGAGACTATAAAGAAACCAAAAATGTTCCACGTTCTATAGCCTCCATGACATGTCCATACGAATTCTTGTTGGTGGAGTTGTCGCAAGATCGAAAGTAGCCGCTAAGAAGTGCTTCATAAATATTATCTTGAACAGTGTAGAAATGTGTAAATTGGAATCAGATTGCAAAAGAATCGAAACAGAAGGAGCAGGAAATAAGTAATAAGTAAGATAAAAAGCAACTATTGCTGGAATCGTGTGTAAAAAAATAATTTAAATGCAGTAAAATTAATGTTTTCTTGCAAGCAATAGAGATTCACCAACGTTGTGATTACAGTATTTATGAATGAACCAGCTCAACGCCATACGACAACAAATATATAAACTTATGTCAAAATATAAAAAGGGTTTTCTCAAATATGAAATAATCTAGGCAGCATTAGTTTTACTATACGTAAGGATATTAAATTCCCGTCAAACAAGTGGACTTGATGTTCTGTTGTGTGTGTAGCCAGCTCTAAGATGCAGACAGTCAAACTAGGTTCCCAGGTTATTGAGAAAGCAGTATTTGACCTAGTGAGTAAAGTAAAATTCCCCTCTCAGGACCTTGCGATCTATAGGGTAGATGATAAGGTCATCTGTTTCTTAGGCCAATGGTTAACGAACAGCACAACGACCAACTGCCTTTGCTGAAACCAACTAATGTCAGGTACCCGTTAGAGTTGGGTGGACTCATGGGTGCGCTAAAAATCCTGAAATTCAAAATATAATGTAAAAATTGCTTTCAGAACTGCCCTGAAGAGGATGTGCTTTGATTCAATCTTTTTAAATTTTATCCATTTCTATGAATTAAATTCTGCGTTTCAAAATACAACATGTGATAGGACTTGCAAACAAAAAGAATACATTTTGCGTTCCACATGTAGGTAATAGGTAGTTTGTTTTTTCTCTTTATATAAATATAATAATAAAAGATTTTGATTTACAAGAGAAATATACAGGGGTTTTTTAATTTAAATTTTATTACAATAAATAAAACACAAAACTGAATGGCCAATCCTTCAAACGTAGAGAACAGTTGGAAATGATTTTATTTATTTTTAACTCATTAAAGAATTACTAAATTTAGGATTTTTAAGGTGAAATATAGTGTTGGCATTTAAAGTACTCTTCCTTTTTACTAATAATGTTTTAAAACATATAAAATGTCTTCTTTCATCTAAAGTTCCACAGTTTAAACTTAAAGCAATATTTACAAAACACTGAATTTAAAAATTTTAGATTTATCTTTCAGAAAGAAATTCAATTTCAAAGTACGTTTAAATAACCTCGAATTTCGTTGGCCGTGATTGTCGTGTAACACTTGCGTAGAACATTGGCTATTTATATCAAAGGTACAGAGTTCTATTCTCTGTAATGGATTTTTCTTACATTACGTTTTTTTACACTTATATTTAATTAATAAATAACTACAAATTGCAATATATTGTGCCAACCTATATTCTCTTTTGTTTTAAAACTATTTTTATCATCATCTATCCCTTAAATGGTGTCCCTGGGAGGTTGTTACAAAATGCGTAACAAATGTCTTCACTCTTCCCTTTTAGAAGCTATCCTTAGCAGAAATCAAGATATAGGCGTGACAATTGTGTGACGCTGATCATCTAGCTTTTCTTTGTCATTTTATTACTTTTGTACCTTTGTTAAGTTTGTTATAGATGATTTGGACAGCAAGTTGTGTCAAACAATCTGACCAAACCAGCTTTGAATGCCTTTGAATTGGAATGTCAAGTACATGTATATGTTGTTTTTTTTTTTTATCAGATTTTTTTTTTCATAATAAGAGATTTACTATTCCAAGTGTTATACTTTATTCATTTTGTAAACGTGTTTGTCGGGTAGTTTCAAAATCTTCTAATACATTATTTATATAGCAAAATACTTTCGATACATTATTATACTTTACAAAATGCTTTTAATGACAGATAATTGGATGCCCATCATACGGCATACAATTTATGGGCCGCAACGTATAGAAAAGCCTAGGCCGATTTTGACACCCAGTCCGCCCCTGTCCCGGTTCATATCCTTCCGGCTGCCATCCCCATGTCGTCCTGCCGGTTTGGGGTGGGGGGGGGGTGGACTAGGAACTTATGAAACATGTAAATAATTTTACAAACAGAGAAACAGTTCAACACTTTATCTAAGAGAAACAGTTCAACACTTTATCTAAGAGAAACAGTTCAGCAAATTTCCCGCCTGTATCTCTGCCATCTAATATTGATATACTCTCTTATGGAACAAATATAGTCTTTGGATGATATATGATAACGCAAGACAAAAGTAGATTAGGTTAAGCTATTGTGAATAAGGTTTATGGGTTCAACAATAACATTACAAAAAAAAAAAACATTGTTGCGCGTCCAAAGATTACAGAAAATTTAAGAAATTGTCATGACTGAAAAGACCTAGCTAAACTACCTATTACCATAGATCAGTGTTTCCCCAACTGTGTTTCACGGAACACTGGGGTTTCGTGAGGCCTGACACAAGCTATTGGAGAAATAAACTAGTAGACCTAGAAGGGAATTCGTAATAATAATAATAAGGCTTGTCTTCGTCCGAAGAATAATGGGGAATGCAGTATTTCCATTGGATACGCAGCCCCAGCTCTGACCTACATATTTGCTACATAGCAAGCATAACCATTGTCCACGGGTGGTCTATTAAGATTTTCTTTTTGCCGTCTACGTCTCTCCTCGGTAGCGGATTTTGTTTTGGTCTCAAATGTGTATCCCGCGGCCTTTGTAAGTGACCTCCACCTGCATCGCTCTGAAGCCGCATGCAACCAGGTGCTCTCTTCTATGTTAGCCAAGGCAATTGGCGCTTAAGCTGATCTGTAAAGCGTCTCCGTGGGGCACCTCTGTTACGTTGACCACCCTTTAGCTCACCAAAAAAAGACTGCTTTTGGCATACGTTAGTGCCCCATACGGGATACGTGCCCTTCCCAGCGTAACTGTCAGACCATAAGAATTCCCTCTATACTGTCCATACCGGCGTTCGCAAGGACATCGCTCTTTGTAGTGCTATCTAGCCACCCACCGTCTGACATATGCCAATGATGGAGCTTAAGCATCTTTGATTAAAGTAAGTGAATTAATTCCACAGTAAATAAAAAAAAAATATTTTGTTAGTTCTTTTAGGAAACGGAACAAATTTTCTAACAATATCACATGAACTTTGAACTGCACATGAACTTTGAACTGCTCTAGATTTAATTTTAATCTGAAACAAAGATAAAACATAAAATAATTTCTGGTAGAGTTTTGAAATGAACTATTTGTGTGAAGCAGAATTTTCTTAATATGTTGGGGAAAAAAAGTATAGTAACAACTGTTTGAATTCAGCTTACCAATATCATGCGTGATAACAAAGAGTCAGGCTCTTCAAAGATACAATACCGTGGGAGTATTTTATTGACGTTTTATACTTGAAAATATATAGTAATGCTGAATTTAGAATAGGCCTCATTATTATTATTTTTTATTTAACCAAATAGGAAATAATCCAACCTAAAAAAAAAATCAAAGTGTTTCACTAAATTGTCTGTATTTGCGAAGTGTTACGTTATAGAGAAAGTTTGGGTAACACTGACATAGATAGAATATCTATTTATTAGTGTCGAGATTGCATGTAGTCAGCCAATGTATCGACCTATTGAAGGACAAAAATCAATTCGCTGTAGTCAATGAGACAAGGCTAAGTCAACATTCGGATGTATCGAGCATGTTTATACAGTTGGGAGACTATATTTTCAACCTACTCTTCAACAATCTATGAGTTGCAAAATTGAAGAAAACATTTTTCAGTATGGGAAATAAATGCATACCTCACAGGCGACAAGCATACAGGCTTTTCTTCCACCTGATACAGTTGTCACTTAGCAAAATATGAAAATGCGTTTTTTAAAAAATGAGTTTAAAAAAAAAGGGGGAAAAACTACACATTTGCAGCCATGTATCTTAATACCCTAAGATGTATTTCTTTTTTTCTATATCAAATACATTTAAATAAATACCACTTATTAATGAGGTGATTGGTTAATTGTTTAACGTTGTCCATAACCAAGTTCTAGGCCTATCTTTACTTTGTCCATAACCGGGCTATTTTTTTACTTTGTCCATAACCGGGCTATAATTTTACTTTGTCCATAACCGGGCTATATTTTTACTTTGTCCATAACCGGGCTATATCTTTACTTTGTCCATAACCGGGCTATATCTTTACTTTGTCCATAACCGGGCTATATCTTTACTTTGTCCATAACCGGGCTATATTTTTACTTTGTCCATAACCGGGCTATATTTTTACTTTGTCCATAACCGGGCTATATCTTTACTTTGTCCATAACCGGGCTATATCTTTACTTCGTCAGGCTAACCCATAATTTTACGTTGCCAAAAAAAAAAGCACCAATTATCATTTTCCCTCATGAACTCGTATGCCTGCTTTACCTACAGTATCGTTACAAAGCAACCATGTCTCAAAAGAATCCAAAGTTATGTAAATAAATAAATAGATACAAAAAAGCACTGTCTCTCTCTCTCTCTCTGTATATATATATATATATATATATATATATATATATATATATATATATATATATATATATATATAGAATAAGACTTGTTTTCGAGTCAGAAGATTAGTGAGGAAGCAGTATTTCCTGAGGCTGTGCAGCCCCAGCTGTGACCTACATATTTTGTCACAATCAGGGCAAGCATAACCACTGTCCGCAGGTGGTCGATTTATATTTTATTTTCGCTGTCTGAAATCTTCTCCTCCACTTAGTTGTAAATGATGAACATTTTAAAAGATAGCATCACAATAGCTAGGGTCAGCGATAGGATTTCTGCTTGATATATATATATACATATTTAATAGGCCACTGTTTCTTGTTCTCTTCCACAAAAACATGTTTTTATACTGGGTAAAAAAAAAAAGAAACATGCACTTTATGTGTGACTTGTTGCTAGAATGCAAGGCCCATATATTAAAGACAACCTGTACAAATGTCTTGGCCAATATTTTTGCGCGACCAAGCATGAAGCGAAACAACCTTTTCGAATAGGCGTATTGATTAAGTTAATGTTATGTACTCTAATGTAGGTCACTGGTACAGGTGTCGCCAACTGTGGGACGGCTTACTTGCTTCTTTTTTATCTCCGACTCCGGAGAGTCAAGAAAAAAAGGGGATTTTTTGTTTTTGTTTTGTTTCCAACGAAACGGAGTCGAGATAATAAAAAATAAAAACGTCACCGAAGTATTCTCACCGATCAATGTATTTATCGAACAAGATCCGCCCCTGATTTTCAATTGTGTGCCAGGCCTAGGATAGCCTTGTTAATTCTAGTGTCATTGGATACCACGTCAGCATATATTGTTTATGATCTAGATCTTGAGATATTCTTCCTTCCTATTCCTGCCTTATTTGACAGGGTCACGACCGATTTGTGTGAATTCCCTTTAAAAGGATAGTAATTGTAGTGTTACTTTGGGAACACTGATCAAAGCTATGAAAAGCGATCTATATAATTTGAAAAAAAAAAGTTACTTTGTGGAGAGGGCAGGTGACACTGAACATGTAGGCCTACCTTAACAAATTTCAATTAGTTCGTGCAGAATTAATAAGCCTGCTATATCTATATGAACAGTCTTTCGCAGGTCTTGTTTTCCCCATTATAACACATATTATTTATACAATTCATAATATGTTTTTTATAGCGCTGTCTTTCATTTCCCTGTGGGACTATAGGATACTCAGTTCACTCTGATTCACCTTTGTGACCACGTGACGAGAAGAGTGTATCATGATTTATTTTTCTAGGTGCTCCGGCAAACACGTGTACTTCGTTCAATAAAAAAATATTCTGTGGCATTTTATGTCTCGAGAGACGATCTTTAAACTGTACAACCTCTCACGTGACCAAACAGACCAATCATTGGTCACAGGTTGGGCATCTGTAATCACCAGGCCCTGTTGCACTTTCACCTTCTTTTCTAAGTATATGCCATCTGAAATTCAGGAAAAATATTACATTAAAAAAATATATCAGGATTTAAACTCAAGCCACTCCTCCCCCCCCCCTCCACACACACACCTCAGCGATGGATATATTTGAGAGAGAATGTTTCTCTGCTGCTTTTAGGCGCTCCTGCAAACGCAACTCAGTTCAAGTCAAATATTGAATTGAAATATGTAACAGTATTTAAACTTACGTTAGATAGTATAGTCAGCGACGTATATGCTTTGTCTGAAAACAAAAATGTTAACTCTTTCATTCCTAATTGCTGAAAATGTCAGGGTCTCACTTAAACACCTTTAAAAAATTCACCCCAAAATACACACAGACTCTTACACTTCAAAGACTTTTTGAGCTGCCATGAAAGTCTTAACTTCTCTCGTGATTCTCTTTTTATACACCGGATAAAAACAGCTTTTCTCTTGGAGATGGTTCCGCGCTGAGATGAAAATGTGTTTTTCCGAGGGCACTATAGGAACTAGAGAATGCAGCAATTTTATTTTCCTTCTAATCTATTCACCAAAAGTAGCAGTACCATTGGAATAACGGTACATTTGAGAAACGATATGGTATAACGTATAAAGTGACAGATTGGCGAGACTTGCGAGACTTTCTTCAACCCCGTCTGTATGTCACCTCACCTGGGATCCTTTTGTTTTTTGGATGTTTCCACTCGTACGCCACACTGAGGCTGGAAAACATTAGGAAACATTAGGAAAATCCTACGTAATAGAGAGTCATGATCGAAGGTCACGATGGAATTCTCCTGTCCCATGCATTTTTCAGAGATAGTAGCGTGAGTATCCAATGGCGTAACCATTGTCTAATTGGCACTAAACCCTAGCGACGCCTCTGGGAGTACGCCTATCAGAAAAGGAGTGCTGCGCCTACAAGCTCCCCCGAAGGGATACAAATCCGAGTCAGAGTTTCGGCCGCCTTGCATTCTGGGATGTAAGCTACTTATCAGGGGCGGACTGGCTATATGGGCATTCGCGCAAACGCCAATGTGCCGGTACCCCATTCGGCCGGTAGAGCCACCGAAAGGGCCGCATAAATGCCAGTAAATTTTTTCAAGATTTATATTTTTCTCTTTAGAAGCAACACTTTGAGCGTCGTGATTAAACAAAAATTCTTTTTAAACTTTCAAAGTCTAATACTAATCTAAAGCATTGTCGTAAATATCCGTCATCCTAGTGCTTCTAGCAGACGCCATTAAATGATAAAAAAAGGCCTTTATTTCTTATAGAGATTGACGTTAGTGTGAATATATTCGGATGAATCTATAAAGGGACCAACAACAACGGTCCAGGTCCTATAGATGAGATGTCCAGTCACATACGAATTCTTATTGGTTTGGTGGAGTTGAATGTGTTGAAAATATAACATTATTCTTTCTCCCCTACTAAGAAGCCTCCCGTGATTGTTACTATTAATAGTGTATAGTTGTAAAAGTGGTGTATTTTTATGAAAAAAAAAATGCTTGCATAAGTGATTTTAAAAATTAGATTTTTCGCTTTCAGAAAAGAAAAAAGTAGCCGTCGCATCAGAACTTTGAATGGTCTAAAATATTATGATGTTGGATTTTCACTATCTTTTCTAGTTTACGAGACCTAAACGGGACGGATGGACAGACATTCCACACACGACTAATAGCGTCTTTTCCCCTTTTCGGGGGCCGCTAAAAATCGAAAAAGAAAGAGAAGAAAAAAAGTAGGATAAAAAGCAACAACTGCTGGAATTCTGTGGGGGGAAAAAGGAAAATTGTTGTTTTCTCGCAATCACAAGAGATTCACCACGTTGTGATGACAGCATTTACGGATGAACAGGCGCAACGCCATCAGAAACATTAATGCCAAGACGACAAAGTTATTGACTTAAGTCGAAATATAGAGAGGCTTTGCTAAAATATGAGGCAATCTTGACAGCATTTGTTTTACTGAACGTAAGAATATTTTTAACAAGTGGACATGTTCTGTTGCGTGTGTGTGTGTAGCCAGCTCTAAGATGCAGTCAAACTAGGATTCCAAGTTATTGAGAAAACATTATATGTGGGTAAAGTTCTCCTTCAGACCTTGTGATCTATAGGGCAGATGGTGTTTCTTAGCCAATGGTTAACGAGCAGGATGTCATGTGGCCAGCACAACGAACAACCACCTTTACTCTCCTCTACTTAAGTCAGGTAACCGTTAGAGTTGGGTGGACTCAGGAGAGCCCTAAAAATCATAGTCTTCACCGAGATTCGAACCCAGGAATCCAGGTTTGAAAGCGCTTAACCTCTCAGCCACCGCGCGCCCGGTACCTTGTGAGATGGGCAGTTAAAATAATGGAGGATAATTATTTGTATTTGTAAATTGAAGTCAATAGGCCTGAGAAAATGGCGAGGAGTGAAACTGAATCATAAGCAATAAGTTCGTTGATGGAGGAGCTTCAGATGTCTTGAATGTAAATTTCACAATAAGAGATTCCCCATTCCAAATATATATATTGTTATAACCTTGCCATGCGCACCGCCATCCAGGCTAGTGAAGAAGGTGCGCACTTCTAGAAACCAGACTAGGAAGGATGTTGACATGAGGAAAAAGAACGATTTCCGCCCAAGTCGAGAGCCGAAGTGAAAAGACTGTGCTAGAGATAGATGTTGTTATAATGTATTTGTGATGTCCTGTGAATAAACATCCTTGTCTCGTTGAGTCGTCTCACTTAAGTTATTACAATATATTAATAATAAGGCTCGAAGATTAGTGAGGAGTGCAGTATTTCCCGTGGCTTCGCAGCCCCAGCTGTGACCTACATATTGTTATAAACCTGGTGGTGGCACAGATGGGGGTAGTGGTGTGTGTGTAGTCAGCCGACGCAAATCGCCCCAGGCCAGCGCTAGACGAGCGGTCAACCGTGACGAGTTACGACGATCGGCCGAGACGAGTGTCAACAAGAGAGTTCGGGAAGGATCGCCGACGTGAACAGAGCTCAGGAGCGTCACGAGAGTTATAGTCATCTGACCACCTAGAAACGTCGAGGGGCGTTCTGTCCGGTTCGAGAAGGCCAGAAGGGACCCTATATAAGAGCGGAGGTGTCGCAGTCAAGACGGTCGAGAAAAGGGGCTCAATACAGCACGGTTCAGAAAGCGGGTTCACGACAGGAGTTCAGAACACGGTCGACTACAGCACAGTTCAACGGTGTGGTTCTGTACGGAGCATTACGACGGTTCAGTGCGGAGTACTGTCAAGTACAGTTGAGACGAACGGCGTCTTGATCTTGGTCTGTGATCGAGTCCGACACAACGAGCCCAAGTGTGTGAAGTCAGTCCCGAACTGTTGAACCCAGTGCAAGCCCGGAACGAGACGGAGAGGCCAGTGCAAGACTTGATACGGCGGAACGGTGTTATTGGAGAGATATTTGTTATCGCAGAGCTATTTGTACTGTTCTACGTGCTGCCAATTGTACAGTATTGGCTGTTATTTATGGACATTAAACCTTTACGTTATTTTGGAGCCCTGTGACAAGTCAAAAACTCGCTGTCAGAGTCACTCTAAATTATCACAGCATTAATTATTATTTTTCATTATTTATTTATTTTATTTTAATTATTTCCCCATCCAACCCCTAAATCAGTCACCCGCCACACCTTTTCCTCTCTACCAGGCTAGACTTAGTCCACCACCTTGGAGAAAATTAGGCCAGTCCTTTCATTTATCTTCCCTTGACCGGGGCAAAGATACGCTCAGACCTTGATCTTATCGACAGGGTGTCTGACAGCCGCGGTTGACACCACCTTGGTTTGAATACAAGCTAATCCTTCCCCCCCCCCCTTCTCTCACGTCTCTCTTTGATCTAAGAGATTACCCTGGTCAACATACCGCGTGATACACCAAGGTGCGTCGCTTGTCGGACTCCACCCACGTGTAAGCTAATTCTTAGCCTAGGACGTTTCCTGTGTCCGCCCACATCCTCCAGGCCTGTATATAAGTAGATTTAAATCGGGCCAGACCCTCTTTCATTCTCATACGAGCTATCGAGTCTGGACTACTTCGCACATTCTTTCTCCTAGAGGAATACCTGGTGGTAAGCCGAACTTAATCACAAGTTCCATCTTAATTACTCTGTGTATATTTCCATTGGATATTATCATGTGTATTTTGCTTAGTTCATTTATATTTAATTAGTGCATTGTGTATTTCTCACTGGCGTAAGTAGAAAACATAAACATGTGCTATGTATTTATTTATGTATTGCATTAATCTATTAATGCTACGTTGCTCAATTGATAGTTGATGCAACCATGTATATATTTGTACATCTTAGTCTACTTCCTTTATCTCGGTTGACCGCCTTGATAATTTTACTAGCGCACTGATACTGCGTTTAGAGAAGATATATGAATTCTCTCCCCTTTACTCATTTTACTCTAAGGAGAATTGCGCCGCTTGAAGGGACATTCAAGCACGCTCCATTGTTCTCGACCCACGGTCATATGTAAACAATCATCTGGGTCGCTGACCATCGCCCAAATCAACCCCCCCCCTTTTCTTTCTCTATCCACCTGTGTTGTTTATTTGAGACTATTATTTCCCCTTCTATGTACATTTTTATATTATTACTTTCCCTCTTATGTACATTTTTATATTGCTACTATCAGCCATCTATTATTCCAAACCCCATTTGTCATCTTCTCCCAATTATGCTCTAAAGCAATTTTACCAATCTGACGAATGCACCTCAGTCGAGGGCATCGATAAGATGCATGAGAGACATGTCCTAACTTGTCTTTGTTTATCCGCAGCCTCCCTCAGGTGTCTGCCTATTTATGTGCTGAGTGCTATCCAGCACTGCACTGTCCTACTGAGACCTGCCTATTTATTTGCTGTTGCGGTTCAGTGTCTACACGACACTACTCAACTCTACTACTTGGCGCTATCGGCATTGCCCGCCTATTCGACAGCCCACCTGTCAAGCTATTAGGCGCGACGTCCCTATAGAGTCAGATCTGTGCGAGACGTCATAGCTACGCCAACCCTCGGCAACTCACTGGACATATCCTGTCAACTACGCTGCCCACGGCAGATCAGCTCTGCCCGCAGTAACCTCGTGCCCACGGTAGCCGGCCACCCGCCCTACTGTGCCCACTACAGATATTAGATTTTGGGGATTGAGACTCCACAAGAACTATATCGCCGGCGTCCCTCTATCCGCTAGAGCGCCACCTCCAGCTGCAGAACCTCAAGCCAGGACACAGCCAGCTGCGACATCAACAGGAATACCAGCTAAGTCAGAGGACAAAGTGACATACTCTCTTATTAGGTGCAAGAGTGATGATTAAACATAGAATATATTAGAGATAGATGCGAACCCTCCCCCTTTTATTATTATATGTATATTTATGTAAATAAATGTCCTTTATTTTGACTTTTGTATCTATCTTTCATTGCTTTGTCTCGTTGCGTGTCTGCTCCCGATTCATATGCTGATAAGTGGGGGTGTGATAACATTAAAAATAATCATCCCCTAGACATAAAACGTGCCAAATACACGTCACATTTCCCCACCTGTCACATTTTGGCGAGCCCGTCCGTGGATTTAACCCATTAGTACAGCAGGCACGAACAGGCAGCAATAACTAAAATTCCTATCAATATTTTTTTTAAATATTTATAAGCATCATCACTTCGCATTATCAAGAGTGTCACTTCTGTCATATTTTTCATTATTTATTATTATTGCATTTCATGTGTAATATTTTCTTGCAGGAACTTTGTGATTAACATAGGCAGACACCACATTCCTTTTGCACTCTTTCCTATAACCAGCGACTCACTTTCGCTAACCCACTTTCTTTAATTCTAGCTCAATCCTATTATCCATTCTATCCGCCCCTCCATCATCCTAGTACCTCTCATCTCCCACCCCTCATCATTATGGCCAGCGGCACACGCTCGAAAGCGGACTCTGACATGAAGCAGAAAATGGCTGAATTGAAGGATTTTGCGGCCACCTTATTTGACGATGAGGCAGAACGGAAAGAATTTGTGAGAGCACGATTTGAGGCGTTTGAAAGAGAAGAAGAAAAAAGAAAGGAAGACGAAAAGGAAGAAAGAAGATTAGCAAGGGAGCACGAATTGGCCGTGCTATCTATAAAAGAGAAGGAAAAAAAGGAAGCTGAAATAGCTATTGCTAAAGAAAGAGAAAGAAAGGAAGCTGAAATAGCTATTGATAAAGAAAGAGAAGTCACCGAGCGAGAAAGAGAGCAACAAATAACGGCGAGAGAAAAGATAGCCGCGGACAAAGAGAACGAGGCCGCCCGCCAGGCTTCTTCCGAGTCCCGCCCGGCTAGCCCAGCATCCTTTCAAAGTTCTTTGAACGGTCTACCCCACATGCCAATGGAGCACTTCGACGACAAGACAGAGAACATCGAAGTTTATCTTGTCCGTTTTGAGGAAGTAGCACGCTTTTACGGTCTGCCAGAGGAGAAATGGTGCTTCCGGCTATCCCAATGCCTCCGAGGCAAAGCCTACGAAGTTTACTCCAAACTTCCCTCCGGCCAGCGAGAGGACTACACAGCCCTCAAACAGGCGCTACTCGTCCAGTTCGAGTTGACCGCCGAGGCCTACCACAAAAAGTTCAGAAGTTCCCGCCTCGAACGCAGAGAGACCTACGGCAACTTCTGCGAAAGGCTGGACAAGTACCTTGTCAGGTGGCACGCTCTCAGCCAATTGCCAGAGACTTTTGATGGCCTAGCATGCCTCATACTCTCTGAGCAGCTGTTGGAATGCATGTCCCCAGAGGTCAGAGTTTATGTCAAGGAGCAACAAGCAACTGCACCCGCTGACATAGCTTCCGCCGCTGACCGGTACTTGAACGCCCGTAAGGACTTAAAAGGTAAAGCAACCGAAACAGACCAACCCACTTCTCCTGCTCAATCCAACCTTGCTCCTAAAACTCCCCAGCCCAACCAGGCACCAGGCCGGCAATCAGTTCCTCATGGCCACAATAACCGCCCCAACCACCTGTCTCGCTATAACCAGGCTAACTACTCTCAGCGTGACTCACGTCATAGCGCGCGTGACAGTAGACCCACTCCACAACGGCAGCAGCAGGCCCCACGGACCCTATCTACGGTGACGCCAGTCTCTCAACCCTCCGCGATCGATCTTTCTGACCAACCGGAGGAGGACACATACTTCGTCTCCACGATGGCCGTGGCTCCTCAACCCACTGCCACTGAACTCGGCCAACCAGAACTCCCACCCGTGCCACCTCACCCCACCTCTTCTCCTCCGGGAGTAGAGAACATTCTGGCCAACGGTGTTGAAGTCTTGGGCCTTTACGACTCAGGCTGTTCGTTCGGCGCGGTTATAAATAGAACGCTGATTGACCCATCGGATCTCACTGGTGGAACAGTGACAATCCAGTCCATAGACCGTGGCACTCCCCCGCAGGTTCTACCTGTCGCGAGGGTGCACGTGGAGTGCAGATACGTACATGGCACCATTGATGCCGCCGTCATGGACACGCCAGTGTACGACTTCATTCTGGGCTCCAAATATGTCCCTCTTGGAGTAGTCAACAAACCATACTTCTCTCTGCCCGTCGGTAGATCGACGAAGCAGAAACGTGGCCGCAACCAGCCGGTTGGAAGCCCTGGTCGCCACACTAACACGCCTAGTCCCGACTCATCAGCGAAGCTCAAACCACTTCACCCTGGCATTGACAGTGCTAGGAAGTCACGAGTTAAAGTGTGCCCGCGCACTCGTGAGGATCTACTTGACCCAGGCTACTCAGCCAAAATTAAGCAACATCCCTCTGACATTGACAGTGTCAGAATGCCCCGAGGTAAGATTAACCCTTGCTCTCGAGGACTCACTCCTCTCCATGGCTCATCAGCCACTACTCCGAATCAACCTCTCCCTGGCATTGATAGTGTCAGGAAGTCACGAGGTAAGCCGAACCCTCGCGCCCGTGAAAACACTTCTCCCTATGGCTCCTCAGCCATCATTCCAAACCAACCTCCCCCTGGCATTGATAGTGTCAGGAAGTCACGAGATAAGCCGAACCCTCGCGCTCGTGAAAACACTTCTCACCATGGCTCCTCAGCCACCATTCAATATCGACCTTCCCCTGGCATTGACCATGTCAGGAAGCCACGATGTAAGCCACATTATTGCACTCGTGGGGACGTTCTCAGGCAGAACTCCACATTCTTTATCAGGCCACTCTTCCCTGACATTGATCATGTCAGACGATACCGAGGTAAGCTGACTACTTACTCTCGTGAAGAAGCGCCTCACAGCGGCTTCGGAGGTAAGCCCCAACGAGCACACGTGCCTTGGGCACCCCGCCTAAGCTCCAATCACCCTCCCCAATCCGCCCCAGGAAGGAAATATAACTCATCCAATCGCCCAATCTACTCTCCCGAGCAACCCCAAATGTTTCACCCAGGTGACTACATACTCAGGGACGGAAAGTAGACCACGGACAGACTTGGACAGACTCTCCTCCTGGCATGGCTATCCCTTTTTTTTTCCAGATTTTTTTTTTCTAATGCTGTGATAACAACTGATCTTAAAGTTAGAGTGACATCAGTCTGCTCGCACTTTATGGATCTTTCTGCGATAGATCCATCTTGGCGGCGGCGTATGTGACAAGTCAAAAACTCGCTGTCAGAGTCACTCTAAATTATCACAGCATTAATTATTATTTTTCATTATTTATTTATTTTATTTTAATTATTTCCCCATCCAACCCCTAAATCAGTCACCCGCCACACCTTTTCCTCTCTACCAGGCTAGACTTAGTCCACCACCTTGGAGAAAATTAGGCCAGTCCTTTCATTTATCTTCCCTTGACCGGGGCAAAGATACGCTCAGACCTTGATCTTATCGACAGGATGTCTGACAGCCGCGGTTGACACCACCTTGGTTTGAATACAAGCTAATCCTTCCCCCCCCCCCCTTCTCTCACGTCTCTCTTTGATCTAAGAGATTACCCTGGTCAACATACCGCGTGATACACCAAGGTGCGTCGCTTGTCGGACTCCACCCACGTGTAAGCTAATTCTTAGCCTAGGACGTTTCCTGTGTCCGCCCACATCCTCCAGGCCTGTATATAAGTAGATTTAAATCGGGCCAGACCCTCTTTCATTCTCATACGAGCTATCGAGTCTGGACTACTTCGCACATTCTTTCTCCTAGAGGAATACCTGGTGGTAAGCCGAACTTAATCACAAGTTCCATCTTAATTACTCTGTGTATATTTCCATTGGATATTATCATGTGTATTTTGCTTAGTTCATTTATATTTAATTAGTGCATTGTGTATTTCTCACTGGCGTAAGTAGAAAACATAAACATGTGCTATGTATTTATTTATGTATTGCATTAATCTATTAATGCTACGTTGCTCAATTGATAGTTGATGCAACCATGTATATATTTGTACATCTTAGTCTACTTCCTTTATCTCGGTTGACCGCCTTGATAATTTTACTAGCGCACTGATACTGCGTTTAGAGAAGATATATGAATTCTCTCCCCTTTACTCATTTTACTCTAAGGAGAATTGCGCCGCTTGAAGGGACATTCAAGCACGCTCCATTGTTCTCGACCCACGGTCATATGTAAACAATCATCTGGGTCGCTGACCATCGCCCAAATCAACCCCCCCCCCCTTTTCTTTCTCTATCCACCTGTGTTGTTTATTTGAGACTATTATTTCCCCTTCTATGTACATTTTTATATTATTACTTTCCCTCTTATGTACATTTTTATATTGCTACTATCAGCCATCTATTATTCCAAACCCCATTTGTCATCTTCTCCCAATTATGCTCTAAAGCAATTTTACCAATCTGACGAATGCACCTCAGTCGAGGGCATCGATAAGATGCATGAGAGACATGTCCTAACTTGTCTTTGTTTATCCGCAGCCTCCCTCAGGTGTCTGCCTATTTATGTGCTGAGTGCTATCCAGCACTGCACTGTCCTACTGAGACCTGCCTATTTATTTGCTGTTGCGGTTCAGTGTCTACACGACACTACTCAACTCTACTACTTGGCGCTATCGGCATTGCCCGCCTATTCGACAGCCCACCTGTCAAGCTATTAGGCGCGACGTCCCTATAGAGTCAGATCTGTGCGAGACGTCATAGCTACGCCAACCCTCGGCAACTCACTGGACATATCCTGTCAACTACGCTGCCCACGGCAGATCAGCTCTGCCCGCAGTAACCTCGTGCCCACGGTAGCCGGCCACCCGCCCTACTGTGCCCACTACAGATATTAGATTTTGGGGATTGAGACTCCACAAGAACTATATCGCCGGCGTCCCTCTATCCGCTAGAGCGCCACCTCCAGCTGCAGAACCTCAAGCCAGGACACAGCCAGCTGCGACATCAACAGGAATACCAGCTAAGTCAGAGGACAAAGTGACATACTCTCTTATTAGGTGCAAGAGTGATGATTAAACATAGAATATATTAGAGATAGATGCGAACCCTCCCCCTTTTATTATTATATGTATATTTATGTAAATAAATGTCCTTTATTTTAACTTTTGTATCTATCTTTCATTGCTTTGTCTCGTTGCGTGTCTGCTCCCGATTCATATGCTGATAAGTGGGGGTGTGATAACATTAAAAATAATCATCCCCTAGACATAAAACGTGCCAAATACACGTCACATTTCCCCACCTGTCACAAGCCCTGACTTGTCAAGTTCTTTAAGTTGGTGGTGTATGGTGCAGTTTGCAGAGAGCCTGGATAGTGAGATTCGTAACAATATTTTGCCATATCCAGTGGATCCAGGGCAAGCATAACCATTGTCCGCAGGTGGTCGATTTAGATTTTCTTTTCGCCGTCTGCGTTTGTCCACGGCAGCGGATTTTCTTTTGGTCTCAAATGTGTATCCCGCGGCCTTCGTGAGTGACCTCCAGTTGTCTCGTTCTGAGTCCGCATGCAACCAGGTGCTCTCTTCTATGACAGCCAAGGAAAGTTGGCGCCTAAGCTGATCTTTGAAGCGTTTCCGTGGGGCGCCTCTGTTTTGTCGACCACCTTTTAGCTCACCAAAAAAAGACTGCCTTTGGCATACGTTCGTCTGCCGTACCCTACCCAGCGTAACTGCCGGACCATAAAAAGTCCCTCTATATACTTTATTCATTTAGTAATAGCACTTATCAGAAAGTTTCAAAATCATCTAATAAATTATTCATATACAAACTACTTTCGATACGTTATTAAAATTTACACAAAGCTTTTGAGGACAGAGATGATTGGACGCCCATCATGTGGCATACAATTTGAGGTCCGGATTGTTAAGAAATGTCCGGACCGATTTTGACACCCAGTCCGCCCTTGCTACTTATGCATTTAAAAAAAATGCATGTCACAGTGTAGTATGGGTTTTAGCAGTCGCACACATTGTACAGCCTAGTAAGTCCTGGGCTACCTCTTCCCTCTTTTATAAGCCTACCTCTGGTGCTATATGATGAGGACTGACACGTCGGGGAGCTCTTTGCTTATTACTTTCCTTTTTGTGGCACCACTGAACCGTAGATGCCCTACTAAATGGAGAATCCCCATCCATTCATTCTCAAACTCCGCCTTCCTCTTCTTATTTTCCCGCCGTTTTTTTTTTTTTTACATGTTGTAAATTGTCACTTTTCAAAATCAACATCCATTAGTGAAGATTCAAAGTCAAGATGGCCAAATGTTATTCACATACTATATATATAGATTATATATATATATTTCTTTATTTCGTATAAAATAAGCCTTAAGACGCTAGGCCCTATTTCAAAAAAGATGATTACGTCGTACGTCTCATGCATCTACATAATTTTAACTTGAATCTAGATCTAGAATTTGCAAATAATTTCGATACGTCTAGATCTACATGCTAGCGACTACTAGATATGTAACTCGGAAAGGCTCTTTTAAAATGAGTCACGTGATGCGGGAATTTAATCGGTTTCCCACTCATACCTAATCGGAATTCCTAGTTCTATGCCTCATAGGCTTAGGCTTCGGGAAGATACAAAGTTCACACCGGACTTCGGTAGTTTACAGAGACAAATGTATTAAGCCGCCAGCCAGCTTGTTTTTTAATTTATTTAAATCTTACTATCTTTAGCAGCATACTCATAAACTATGTTAAAAAAGATAAAGTTTTAAATAGATCTAGAATCTCATCCTATTTTTGTTTGTATGTTTTTGTTTTTAAGCAAAATTATAGAATTTAAATATAGAACTCTTTTTTTTTAGCTATAGTAAATAGTTTATTGCTGTAAATTGTCATCGACAATAGTGTCAGTGTGTCACACAAGTGGTCCATTGGATTATTTCTGATTTGTTTTACTTTCATTAGTTGGATGATTAAAGCCATGACATGAAAGTTTTTCTAATTACCCCCGTATCTATGAAAAACTTTAAATATAGTTATCTTTATGACGACAGAAATATACGCTTCAGTAATATGCAAACGGCAGAAAAATGCCTGACGAAGGCTCTCCGTACAACACTTGTTGTTTTGTTTGTGCTGCAACTGGTAAGTGACTAATCACTACTGACACTACAGTTACAGTGTACAGTCTAGATTAGACTAGATCTATAAAATAATAAATAAATCAGACTCACAAGAATCTTTGATTTCAATCTAATCTAGAATCTTAGTCTAACACAGCAATGAATGTGTAGCAGTCTAGCCTAGAATTAGTAGAAATAGTAGAATAGATGGCCTAGAATGAAAGATGCAGAATCTAGATCTAGATTAGATTATGGATTAAAATAAAAATAAATAGATTATACATCTAGATCTAGAAAGTTACCTAAAAATCTAGAGTTTGAGTTAGATCAGTAGAGATGAGTATACTCATTATTATTCATATACTCACATAGGGTTCCACGACAATTCGTTCACTGACATTTCGTTCACCGACAAATCGTTCACGACTTTTCGTTCACGCGACTATTCGTTCACCAGACATTTCGTTCACCCGACAATTCGTTCACGCGACATATCGCTCACGGACTATTCGCTCACAGACAACTTGTTCACCGACAACTTGTTCATCGACAGTTGGTTCACGACAAATCGTTCACGCGACAAATCGTTCACGCGACTATTCGTTCACGGCACGGACAAATCGTTCACAGACAAATTGTTCACTAGATAGTAACATATTGTTAATATTATATATTTTCGTTGCGTGTTTAATTTATTTACATTAAAACTTTTGTAGCTATTATTTCCAAATGCAAAAAATTTCTAGAGATCAGGTCAAATCCGAGTTTATTAAATTTCGTTGTTGTTGTTGTTGTTAATATTTTGTTATTGAGGACAGTATGTGATAAAATATATACTTAAAAGAAAAAAAGAGATCTTACAAGCTAGCTGAAAAATGTAAACGGGCCCTCACTTTACAATAGGTAACATTTTTACTTTCACCTTTAATATACCTTTACACCCCCCTTTTTTTTTTCATCTACCGGGAATCTACCCATTCATCTGGATACTCTAGTTAACACCTAGTGGAGTGCTAGTCAGACTGGCTCCTCTGGAAGTAATCAAACTTTATTGGACATTGCCTATACACATGTTCAATCTGTTAACATTGAAAATATCTACTAGACACTAGTATAGTACTTTCCATCAAGTTTAAAAGGAGTTCTATTTTATTTTTATTTTAGTTAACTTGTTTCTATATGTGACCACCCATTGGTAGACTAATTTGATTGCTTGGACTTCAATATAAAATTTATGGAAACAATTTGGCTTTGTTGTATTGCGATAAATTATAATTTTTTGATGGGGAACCTAAATATTTCCTAGTGTTGTATATGTAATTAGTTGTTTTTTTCTTAGATGTCTTAATTGATAAGTATTAACCTTAGATCTGTATCTAGTATGTGACGTTCAGAGTTCAATAGTGAAACCATATATTGTACCAAATCTAGTACCATTGTTAAAAATCTAAATTATCTCTCGTAAAAACACTGACAGGATTGTGGAATAAATACTAGTGTGTCTGTGCGTATATTTGTTTTTGTTAATAAGATGTCAATAAAATTAATTAATTAAACATCTGGACCGCTATTAAGAAGATAAGCAAATATGGGTAGGCTACATGACGGACTTGAGTGTAAAAGAAGGCCTACATGTTGAAAGTAAAAATGTTACCTATAGTTGTTAATTATGATCTAGGTTCACAGTCAGCAATAAACAAACAACAACCAATAGTGTCATGGCGGAGAATGATACTTTATTATATTGAACGCGTGCACCTTTGCGCACCATATCAACATCCCCTTTTCTTTAAAAAAAAAATAAAAAAAATAAAACATTTCGGGGAGTATCATAGAAAAAAAAAAAAAAAAAACCACAACATAAACAACTAAACATAACATACATGTATACGCTTCAATCAATATGAAACATATCACATTTAAAAATCAACATTCAATAGTTCATTAAGACACATAGTCATTGAATCTTGTCGGTTTCTTCAACTGATCCCTTGGTCGCAGGGAATGATGAGTTGATGAGTGGCGAACGTGTTGATCCTGAGTTCTATTGTCCTGTATGTTGTTATCAGTATCGGGAAATATATCTTCTTCTGTTTCTCTGTTCGGGTTAATATGTACTCTGTTTCTTTGGTACACTGCACCATTGTCACCTCGAATAATGTAAGCTCTCTGATTGACTTGAGACTGGATTCTTCCACGTCTCCATGTAGGGTCATTAGGAGATTGGAAATAGACCATCTGTCCAGTTTTCAGCTGACTTAAATTTCTTGACCTCTTATCATAAGATGTTTTTACACTCATCTGACGTTTTTCTTTCCTTCTCATAATGTTCTCTTGACATGTAGAAATCTTAATGTTACTCCTTTTGTTTAGTATCAGTGTTCGAGTCATCCGACCAAAAAAACATCTGAACTGGGCTTAGATTTGTGTCTTGCCTTGGAGTATTTCTAAATTCCAGAAGAGCTTCATAAGCATCTGACTTTGATTCTCTAGATTTCTTCATTATGTTCTTCAAAATTTTAACTGCTGACTCAGCCTTTCCATTGGATTGATGGTGTCCTGGAGAAGATTTCAAACGAGTCACTCCCCATTCCATCATAAATTTGGAAAAATATTCCGATGTGAACTGAGGTCCGCTATCAGATATACAAACTTTGGGCACCCCATATCTTGCAAATAAAACTTTCAGTTTCTTTATAATTGCGTGTGTTGTTGTCAACTGCATGTTTTCTACCTCTATGAAATTTGAATAATAGTCCACTATGGCTAGATATTGTTGGTCACACATTTGAAATAAATCAATTCCAATCTTGTCCCACGGATTAGAACCTATTTCGTGCTGTATTAATTCTTCTCTCTGATTTGCTGGTTTATTTTTCTGACAAATGTAGCATGAGTTGGCTATTTCCTGTATTCGAGCTGATAATCCAGGCCAGAAAACTGTTTCTTTTGCTCTTCTTTTCATTGAGTCTACTCCCAGATGTGCTGCATGGAGTTTTTCTTCTATTTCCTTGCGAAGTGATATCGGTATGATTATTTGTTCTCCTTTCAACAGGAGTCCGTCTTCGTATGTTAACATGTCTCTAAGTGAAAATATTGTTTGAGTTCAGGTAAACTATTATGTTTGTCTGGCCATCCATTTAGGATATACTGAATACGTGTTTGCAATGTTCTATCTTTCTCTGTCTCGATTCTGACTTTCTCCAGCACTGCATCTGGTATTGCCAGTCCCACTGTATTGACACAAACATCAGGGATATCACTCTTTTCCTCTGATGGGTCTCTACTCAAAGTATCAGCTATGAACAAATTTTTGCCTTTGACATATTGAAACTGGATATCGTAACGATAAAGACGCATCATTAGACTTTGTAGCCTTCTCGGAGCAGAACTGAGTGGTTTTTGAAGGATGTTTTCCAGTGGTTTATGGTCATTCTGAACTATAACTGTCCTGCCATACGTATACTGGTCAAAACGTTCCAAACCAACAACCACTGCTAACAATTCTTTTTCAATCTGTGCCCATCTTTTCTGAGTATCAGTTAATGATCTAGAAGCATATGCTATTGGACTGCCATCTTGTAATAACGCTGCTCCTAACCCATTTTGGCTACTATCTGCTTGTAATGTAAGCTCTTTGTTAGGGTCAAAATATATCAATGTGCCATGAGTCGATATTTTCTGTTTTATCTTGTTGAAAGCTCGTGTGCATTGATCAGACCAAACAAATGGTGTGTTCTTTCTGACCAACTCTGTTATGGGCTGTAAATCTGTCGACAAGTCTGGAACAAATCTTGCAAGATATTGAACCATGCCACAGAATCTTCGGACTGATGAAATATCTTTTGGAGCATTCAAACTCAAAATCGCAGATACTTTGTTCGGGTCTGGTTTTATTCCTGCTTCTGTAATAATATGACCCAAAAAATTAATTTCAGCTGTTCTAAAAACAGACTTTTCATGGTTCAGTTTAATCTTCTTTTCTTGACATCTCTTCATCAGCTCTCTTAGGTTAATATCATGATTTCTGAGTGCTTCTTCTTTCGTTCTTCCTCTTCCTACCACTATAATATCATCAACGTAATTGAAACAGCCTTTCAGTCCTTCTAGTGCTAGATTTAATCGTCTCTGAAAAATTTCTGAACTCACTTTCAGTCCAAATGGTAATCGTTTCCATTTGTATCTACCAAAAAGGGTTATCATTGCTGTCAAATTAGATGACGCTGTGTCTAGTCTGACATGCCAGAAAGCTTCTTGCACATCCAATTTGCTGAATATTTTGGCATCGTTCAAATCTGCCAATATGTCATCTAAAGTAGCAAGATTATAGAATTCCCTTAGTAAAACTTTATTCAGGGCTTGTGGATCTATGCAGATCCTAATTTTTCCATTAGCTTTTTCCACAATTGCCATCTGACTCACCCACTCTGTAGGCTCTATCACTGGTTCTATGATTCCTCTCTGCACTAGGGTCTTTAACTCCTCCTTAACTCTTTCTTGTAAAGCAATAGGGATCTTTCTACACGGCAGAACCTTGGGCTTAATGCTGCTATCAATCTTTAAAGACACTTCTCCTAAGTCACCCAAATCATCAGTAAACTTTGGACTACAGTCTTCTTCTTGGTTATTCACTACTGATGCTATGAACCTATCTTTATTGACTTTGATTAACTTCATTCTTGTTAAAGTTTCATGACCTAGAAGGCATGCTAGATTATTTGGTACAACTATATATTCCACCTCAAATGTTTCGTTAGTTTTCTCATTTCTCGTCGTTAGAGTGGCTTTCCCTAAGGGTCTCATTTCAGTCTTATTCCACATTAGTAATCTTTGCGTTGCCTTTTCTATCTGATTCTTATTTACGTATTTTTCCTGGATGGTATTTACATCAGCTCCACTATCTATTTGAAACCTTACACGGTGACCATTTACTGTCATAACTGCTGTCATCCTTTTCGTTTTGTGGTTCTCCAAAGACATCACCCATTCATTTTTTACCATCATGACATCATCTCTTGTGTCCGACTGTATCTGTCTTTCATCGTTATTAGACATATCATCTGACACCTGCTGAATTTTCTTTTTGCCCATTACAGCAAAATGATGTCTCCCCTTGCATGCTAGGCACATTTTACCCCATGCAGGGCACTTTTCTTTAATGTATTCGTGAATCTTTCCACAATACCTGCATTTACCTTTCTGAATGTTTGTTCTTGAAGGTGTTGATACTTTCTCAATGATTGGAGGGTCGGCTTGCATTTGTCTCAACTGTTTGTTGGCAGTCTCGTACGCTCTGCAAATGTCTCTGCACCTTTCCAATGTGAGACTACTATCTTGTAGCAATTTCATTTTGAGGCATTCATGTCTAATACCAAGAACTACTCTGTCTCTAATCAAGCTATCTTCCAGGCGTTCAAAACAACACGTTTTTGCTAGTCTTCTCAGATTTGTTATGTTTTGAAAAATATATCCTTAAACAACTTGTAGCAAAAGTCAATAACAGCCTAGACCCTCACCAATTTGCATACAAAGCAGCTAGAGGAACTGAGGATGCCATTCTATTGCTTTTGGACCAGCTTTATAAGCATATACCCAAAACATATGCACGAGTCCTCTTCGTAGATTTCTCCTCGGCTTTCAATACCATACAGCCACATCTAATGATAAACAAACTGAGTAACTTAAATGTAAGCCCTTACTTGCAAGCATGGGTTCTAAACTTTTTAACCCAACGGCCCCAGTATGTTAAAGTCAACAACACCAAATCGTCAACTCGAGTACTATGTACGGGTGCTCCACAAGGTTGTGTACTTTCTCCTGTGCTATACACTCTTTACACTAATGACATAAGAAGCATCTATGACTCAGTTAAACTCATTAAATTCGCTGATGATACTGCCATAGTCGGTCTTATTTCAGGAGACGAAACTCAGTATTGAAGCTCGATGGAAGAGTTTACAAACTGGTGCACCGACAACTTTCTAGAACTGAATGTAACAAAAACTAAAGAACTTATAATAGATTTTAGAAAGAAAAAACAAACTATACGTGAACTGCAAATAAACACTACATCTATAGAACAAAAACAAAACAAGAACGGAGCGGTACAAAAACTCGTTCGTACCTCACTCGGTCAGACTCTATCACCGCCACTCATTGATCAGGAAACAAGAAAAGCACCAAGATACCTGTGTGTAGTCGCTGAATGAACTCTTTATGTTGTCTGTTGTATTTATGTGTATTTTTCTGTTGTGTTGTCTTTATATGAGAAACGAGTCCTTGTAATCACAACAAATTTCCGTAAGGATCAATAAAGCAGTCTTAGTCTTAGTCTTAGTCTTGTCAATGTCCTCGCCTTCTTGCTGTTCACGAGTATTGAACACATAGCGCTCATAAGTTTCATTCGTTTTTCCAACGCAAAAACTTTCAAATTTGTTCACTATTTCTTCCATCTTTCTTTCTTTTCCCTTCTCAATTTCAAGACCTTCATATATGTCCATCGCTTTTGTCCCTATAATTGTTAGAAAGGTGGCCACTCTGACCTCCTCTGATTCTTCCGACAATTTAGTGGCTAACTCATAGTTTCGCCAGCTCCGGTGAAACTTTTGCCAATTAGCGGCCATGTTTTCTTCTACCTCGAGCGGCTCGGGTACAGGAAGGAAATTTCTAGCTGCCATTGCACGGCGTAGCCTTGAATTGTTGCCTATTTATTATTGCAAACAATAAACCTTTATATACTTATTAATGATTACCTCTGATCATTAATATACCGCTGCCACCATGTTAATTATGATCTAGGTTCACAGTCAGCAATAAACAAACAACCAATAGTGTCATGGCGGAGAATGATACTTTATTATATTGAACGCGTGCACCTTTGCGCACCATATCAACAATAGTAAAGTGAGGGCCCATTTAAATGTTTCAGCTTGCTTGTAAGATTTCTTTTTTCTTTTAAGTATATATTTTATCACATACTGTCCTCATTAACAAAATATCAACAACAAACAAAAAATTAACAAAGAATTTCGGATTAGGCCTGATCTTTAGCATTTTTTTGTTTTTGGAAATATCCAGTGAACGATTTGTCTGTGAACAATTTGTCTGTGAACGAATTGTTAGTGAACGATTTGTCGCGTGAACGATTTGTCGTGAACCAACTGTCGGTGAACAAGTTGTCAGTGAACAAGTTGTCTGTGAGCGAATAGTCCGTAAGCGATATGTCGCGTGAACGAATTGTCGGGTGAACGAATAGTCGCGTGAACGAAAAGTCGTGAACGATTTGTCGGTGAACGAAATGTCAGTGAACGAATTGTCGTGTCCCCCTCACATAGATAGACAGTCATAGATCTAGTGAAATCTAGTGATAGTATATACATTTTAAATTATAATTTATTATATAGATCTAGATCTAGAGACTATTCTAGCTAGACTCTAAAATACTCTCTATTCTCTAAAATATACAGTTACAGTATACAGGATGTGATGGATCAGATAGAAATCTAGTCTATCTCTTTAGACTTTAGTTACTTTAGATCTATTATTATACTGTAGATATATATATATAGATCTACTATAAATAAGTATAACTATAGATAAAATAGATTCTAATAAATATAGTCAATTTAGAGTAATTTAGACTTTAGACTATTATCTATCTAAAAATTATAATATTATATTTAATCATCTTTAATCTCTTAGTCACTGATTTTTTACTGATTTATCAAGTCCAAGACTACTCAACTGTCGTACAGGATTCAAATGAAATTTTAATATACAGCTTCCTTTTACCTCCTAGGTGATCACTAAACAATTTTGACACAAATGATAGATTCACAACAGTGACAACCTGACCACCACCTTACATGAAAAACTGCAAGCTTTCTATCAAACCTATGTATTTTATTTTCTGTATTTCCCCAGCAGGCAGCATTCTATATTATTATAAAGTATAAATAGAACTATCATTGTTTATACTATCTAAATTGTATATAGATAGAGTTGCTAATGCACTTAAATATAATTTTGCAAGCAAGATGATGTTTTATAGTTTATAGTTTTCCTAATGCAATTTAAAAAATGATATACCTTGTCCATTCTTGGGCTTCAATCTCTAGAAATTATTTTATGAATGATAAGATCTGCTTCTATTCTAAAAAGATGTTGCTAAGAGTCTGATATTTTCTTTCAGAAATAAAGTAGATTTATCTAGTCAAAAACTTAATTTAAAATTAAGTAGAGAAACAAAAATTTTGCTTAGGAAAAAAAGACTTATGTATCATGAATTGAATGTTTCAGCTCAGCACAGTAGAACGCCAAGTATTTGACTTTTTGGGCTACATGTGGGCACCCATCATCGGAAACTTCTTTCAAATCATTGTTGTCATACTTGGCATATTTGGAGCTTGTAATTTTTACAGATCTTTCATTGTTGTGGTAAGTCTATAATAAATTTAATGTTTTGTAATGTCTGTAAATATCAATCTGACAAAAAAGTTAATTAGCATCACATGTTGTTCCTAAGACGAAATAGCATAATGTTATGTTTGCCTTTTTCAAATATTTTAATGACACCTACATATATTGATTGGGTGGCTCATAATCTTCTTTTTTTTTCTGGGGCTAGCCATTCTTATTTCAGTTTGAAATTTAAGCCTCAGCCAAGGTGAATAAATAAAAAGGTCTTTGTCTCAAACTGGCCACACATTTTCTTAAGAGACATTTACAGATATACAGTGAACTCATTAAATCGCCTAGTAATATGGAGACTTTTGCTTATACTTATAATGCCTATATATTAAGTAATTTATGTTGTTAGTAATAGATTTTCTAGTCTCTTGACTAATGCAAGTTTCAAGTGTATTCATTTCTTCAGCCATTGTACTTTAAGAATTTATCAATAGAAAATTAATTGGAATATGTACATTTACTCGGCAGTGCTAGTTAAGGGGGTACCCACTTTTGCATTACAGGTGCATCGCTGAAACACTATTGATGATTAAAGTACAACTAACTGTTTATTTGTTTGTTTTTTAGCATAATTTGAATGTTTTTATTGTATTAAGCTGCTAGATAGAGAAAATGAAGTTATTGAGCACTTGCATTATCTTTGCGCTCAGTTTAAAAATTGGGACCTGTAACACTACTGGTAAAAGTTTTTTAAGTAAGATTTTTTTATAAGACAATAGAATAAATTTTATGCTATTCTTCCATTATAGCTAAATATATAGGCTATAATTTGCTGCAATATTATATCTCAACAATAATTCAACTATTTATTATAACATGATTATTATATCAGAAGATGTTGGGGGTGTTACAATGGGACACCAATTTGAAATATAATAAATTTTTTTCAATATATGCTGAAACAATTTTTTTAGTCTGTAAATTATACATTACCAATTATTCTTTTATTAGTGATTCACATAATAGTTTTCTAGAACCACAAATGTATGTACTAGTAGGCCTTTGTGTGTGTGTTCAGCAATCCTTGAAAAATATAGTAGACATAACTTCCTTAAACATGACCTAATCACAGACTAAAAGGTGCAGCTTTCTGACTTTCAATGCACCAAGAAAAAAGATTTAGAACTAGGTTTATATATATAAATTAAAATATAAAGTAGATTTAAATCTACAATAGCCCTAGACCTAGAATTTAATAATCTAAATCAAGACTTGTTCAGTGTCCAGTGAAGCACCACAAACAATGATAAAACAATAAGGTTTACATTAACTTAGATTCTAAGTATTCTAGATAAAACTTGAGAATAATAAGCTTAATTCATATTGTACTTCAAAACTTTGGAGAGAAAAAATTTGGGACACCATGTCTATTAATGTCTCCTGTTAATTACTATATGTAGCCTTTTCCCTAGAAAATGGCATTACTTATGTACTTAGCAGTATTAGAGATACCATTAAGAAATTCCCATTACATTAATAGTTTTGTTTAAAAAAAATGTAGTCCTTTTTTGTCAAGCGCATTTGAGGTACTTCACCTGGGACACAAAGACTTATTTTACAAAAGTTATTATATAAATTTTTACAGTTTTAAAGAAAAAACTACACTGTAAATTAATTATTGATGCTTTTAGTAACAGAAACACACTAGGAAGCAGACAGCTTTTACTTAGTATACAATTGATAGAGGTTTAAAATTCTAAGTCTAGTGGGACACCATGTGATTAATTGTGAGATTTTAATTAGAATTTTTTGATATATATATATATATATATATATATATATATATATATATATATATATATATATATCATGTATGTCAGTGTACTAGTTTTGTGATGTGCATGTATTTTCATTAAGTTATTATGTAAGTGTGTCAAAAGTCTTTAGTATAAAATATCAAAGGTTTTGTAATTGAAAGTCTTTAACCCATCTATGCAGTGTTCCATATATATATATATATATTATATTAGAAAACTGACTTATGGTAGTTATATTGATCAAGGCCACCAAAGGGAATGATTTTTTACTCAAGTTAGATTTCTTTGGATACTCGTTATCATTTTGTGCAGTTAGTCACAGCATTGCATAGATTGGTGTGTTGCAGTCTTCTCAAAAAAGTAATTTAATGAAGGCAAATGAATATAATTTTCCTGAACTATGTCAAACAATTTTTTGTTCTATTACATCTCTGTAATAGTGATGATGTGGTTCTGTGTAAAGAATGTAACTAATTTTATCATTGTCATATTAGTTATAGACTTCTAATTTTGCATGTTCCAATTTTGGAACACTAGGCAAATTGTAACGGATGCATATGTAAGTCAGATGTAACTGACATATTTCTAAAGATGATTATTTATCCTAAATGCATGCATACCTTCTTGAGTGTATTATGGTTGCAAGTTCGGTACATAACATCCGCCACAACAATAACATGTATCACAGACTCAATGACCAAGTTGACTCAAGGTGAACTTCAAACAAATGTTTATTACAGAATGGGCTACAGTCTAGTCTGTCACTGTAAAACGATATTATCCCCTCAAGAGTCTAGCAGTAACTGATTTCTATAGGTCAATCTTAACCTCTAACCCCAAAGTCTATGTTGTCATTCTAAAATATCCGTTCACTGTCAGTACATTAAAGTGCGCCACCCAACTAACTAAACTAGCTATCTAACAAAATCCAGTACCACTGTTAATAGCTTTTACTTGTACACCTGTGTAATCTCTCTGAAAATGCTTTGGGAACAAGGAACAGTTGCATGTAATGTACTCTGTAGTGCTGCCATGCCATGTGACAGCTTTGAAACCATATTTTCAAACTTGCATGTTGCTGACAATGCAAATTTGTATCCAATGAACAAGTTTTCCAAGCTGTCACCTCTCATAAAAGAATTTAATCTTATGCATAAAATTCATTTCAAATTAAAACATATTTCGGCCTTGATCCATCATGTTTTCTTATTTCAGTCGCCATGGGTGCAAACAATTTATTAGCGGTAAGACTATTTGCTTCTGCTTCAAGTTCTAGGTCTGGTGGCACTTGCTTGGGCTACATTTGCTGGTTTCAGTCCTTTCTGGTCAAATGCAGAGATGATAAGCTTATTATGAGGAAAACTGTGCTGATGCTATTTTAAACCTGCCTAGAGTTCCAAGTTTTTAATGCCTCATAACTCAACAATGGAATCTAATAATTTTTTTTTCTTTCTTCAAATTCTTGTTTTGTACATTTTTCTACATAACATGTATGTTAGTTTCATGTAAAACAAAAACAAAAAAGATTTTAACCTTCTGCACAAATGGTTTTTATAAAGTAACCCTTTGCTGTCATATTGATTATTCTTTGAATGCATTTTAATACAACAAAATCTTTGTTAAAATAAAATATTTTCTAATACTTAACCTAGCTCATGTCTTTCTTGTACTCCACAGTATGCTACATGGAATTTACTTTGGCTTGGGTGGAATATTTTTGTGATCTGTTTATATCTGGAGGTTGGAATACTCAACAGAGTAAGTCTTTTTTTTTTTTTCTATGCCTTCTCATCCAAAACTGGCCTATTCATATATTTACATTATATGCAACCAGCTGTGACTGATGGTTATAAAAAAAAATGATGTCTGTGTTGAGCACAGAGGTATTGAAAGACAGGCGCGCTTTTTTTTATGAGGTAAAAAATAAAAAGAAAATTATTGCTTTCTAAAGTGTAAATAAAAGTTGTGACTCCTCAATGACATGAAGCAGAGTGAATTGTAAGAAGTAATCTTTTAAATAGTATGTACAGGGAGTTGTAAAAGTAGGTATACATTTAAAAAAAAAAAGAGAGAAAACATGTATATATTTACTGCATTTATTATAAATAGATACAAACAAACTAATGTCGCACTAATATTTCCTTTCAAATAAAGGATTGATTATGTTTAATTGAGCAAGTATATACTTTAACATATTTCTTTTTAATTTTGTTACATTAATTCAATGTTTTGTTTTTAAAGCTAATTTTTTCTTCTTCTTCTTCATCGTTCTCATTGTTATGTTGGAGTGTTCATATGACTAGACCAATACATGAGATGAACTGCGCAGTGGTTTCCAAATCAGGGAGCTCTCCATATAGTTTTCTTTCTATTGGGGTGATTTGGGGCCAATGTCTTATATGGGCCTCTTGGTAGAGAGAGCAGTTTTGGAGGACATGGTCGGCATTTTCTGGTGATACTCCACATGGGCAGATTTCACTGGTTCCAATTTTGAGCTTCCGGAACATGTGTTGTCGCATTCTGTTGTGCCCGGTCCTTAGTTGAAAGATTAGACGTTGGTCTTGTCGGGATAGCTTATAGTAAGCGTCATCTTTCTTGTGATTTGGATGAGAGCTCGTCCATTTCTCATTTATTTTATCTACAATTAATTTCTTCATTTCTTCTGGATAGAGTGCAGAGTTTACTTGTGAGTTTGTTCTCCCACTCTTGGCGAGTGTGTCAGCCTTCTCATTTCCTGCTAGTTGTATGTGAGCTGGTATCCATTGAATAACAGTTTTTTTGCTGTTGTGGTTGAGCTTTGTGAGTGCTGTTCTGAGGTTTTTAATATAAGGGGAATCAGAGTTTTGCAGGCTTTGGAGGGTTGTTTTTGCGTCTGTTAGAAAGACAATCTGACTGTGAGGGGAACTTGGATGATTTGCTAGCATGGTAGCAGCTAGTGCTAGTGCTTCCCTTTCTGCTCTGTGACTGTCAGAGAGCTCTCCAGTTGCAAAGGATTTTCTAGTTTTCCTCCATCTGGCCATTCGATAAGTATTCCAGCTCCTCCATTTGTGGTGGCTTTATGGGATGAGCCATCCGTGTAAACTCTGATCCACTGATTGCTAGGGTAATTGTTATGTAGAAAACAGTTCACTATTTCCTTGAGCTCTGTTGGTCTGTAATCAGATTTTCTTTTTATGTTTTCAATATGGTCCCTTATAGTAGGAAGAGGGCTTTCGTCCCAGGGTGGAGATTCATAATAGTGTATAGAGGATTCCAGAGTAATTTTTTCAAGTTGGTGTTTCTTTTTTAGGTTTAGAGATTCCTGTATGAAATTGGTCCTTTTGAGACGTTTTTTGGTGCCAGTTTTGTGGATTTTTGTTCTGAGTGGGTGCCTCTCCAAGGTTTCCAATTTAGTGAATTGGGAAAGGATTTTTATTTCTCTTCTTTCATCCAGCTAATTGAATACAAGCTTAGAAAAATAACATTGCTTTTTTTTTCTATTAATTAAAATTCTTTCATGAGAGAACTTGTCAGACAGAAAGAAATCTGCATTAGTTAAAAAAAAATTGATTTCATAACTTGCATTAATGTAGCTTCTCTGCGGCTTTCTTGTTATTATGCTATAAAACCAAAAGCCCTCACTGACACACTAGTCTTCCAATTGACTTAGAAAAATATGAAATTTTCTATTTTTTTCTTTTGTTGTTCTTGGAATAATGTAGTATTCACAGAGATCAATTCACCCTACTTTTATCTTAAAATACAGGAGTTTTGAAACGTCATGGTGAAACAAAAAAAAAAACATAAAGTATAAGCAACAGTATTTTTATAGCATATATACTTCTTTTTTTTTTTTTTTTCTTAATGGAAGTGCATGTTTAGTTATAAAAGAATAACAGTTAAAATGCTATTTATAGAATGGAATGGAGTAGATCTATATTATGGCACCAACACTGGACTTTTAACCCATAAAGCAAATGTCTTTTAATATTTTATCCTTGAAGAAAGAAGTACAACAGATTGGCTAAAGATAGTTTTAATATAAATGTACTGCTGTCAGTGCAGGTATAGGCTTTTAGGGTCACAGTAGACTAAATTCATATCCAATCCAACACTGGATTGAATTTTCAAATCAATATTTCACTGGTCGATTGACTTTTCAATGCTTGGCAACCATGAAAATATTACTAATATGACAAATTCTCAAAGTTCATTAGTTTTATATCGTTAATGGACTATTAGTACATATAGTACAAACACAAATATATATATTAACTCTATAGCTCACACTTAATAAAAACACTTTCAACATAGCTGAAATTAAGTAAAAATAATGTCTCAAACCTAAATAATGAGCTGCTAAGTATTTTCATTATATATATATTCTTACGCTGATAATTCCTTTAATTTTTAAAAAATAAGTAATATACTGAACGAAAAAGGCCTAACTTGTTACATATATAAGAATGTTTGTAAACTTGTTTTTAACATGTTTACATAACGAAACTTTTTTTAAGGCTTTTAAGTTTAGAAAGTTGTTTTAAGTATTTATTACAGCATTATATTGGCTACTATTGTTAGACTTAAACAATTGTATTATTTTTTTGACCTACGTAGTACCAACAGTTTTTTTTTTTTATCAATTTTATTTCAATGTTTACTTTGTAGAATCAAGGACGCTATATTTTAACCATTGGTACTGAAAGTAAAAGCTGGTGGTTGGAGCATGGAATTGGCTGTGAGGTGACCAACTCCAGCTGGGAGGAGGAAGAAATAGAAGTAGAATCTGGACGCAAAATACCGCCAGAGTCTTTTGTAGTGGGCTGTATATTACAGTACTACTACGTGGAGGTGATCCATGCTGCTATCCAGTGTTTGTTGTCTGTAAGTAAATAGATCACATAAACACACAACAGTGGGTCAAAGTAACAGCTAGTCAAGGTTTTTAGAATTATTAAAGTTGGAAAATGTTTTGTACTTGATAACAATGTGTTTACTTCCTCCTAAAAAGAATGCTTTGAATGTAAATGTATTGATGTCTTCTATTTAGGTCGCAACTTAAAAGTAAGTTTGAAATAAACAATAGATATCTTCTGTTTTCATATTTACCTCACTAGCAGAGTGATTAGTATGTTCGTATGAGGAGGCATGAGCCATAAGTTTGTTTGAATTCAGGTGGTTTCTTTTTAAAAAAAAAACAAAATAAAATTTTTATATAAATGCTTAGAAAAATTTATTACAGTAAAATTCAACCAAATATTCCTTTCTCTCTCTCTCTCTCTCCCCAAATTTCCCAACTTGTCCAGATAAGTGATAGGATCATAGCATATTGAGAAAGCTGTAAGCATGAAATAGCTCTTAACAAAAACAATTGGTAAAAATATTTCTAATCACTCAGATTTATTGTTGTTGGTCTAGATCTATTACAAATTTAATTACATGACTGATCCAAACTAAGTGATAAAACTACACTTCATATAAGCTTTGTTGTTTTGTGGTTTTTTTTTCCTCTTTAAAGTATTTTTTTATGTTTTTCTTGTTATAATGTCATGTTGTTTCTTCTCTTCAGCTTGGTGGATTTATTGCATCCTGTGTTTGCATATACTCCTATATTGAAGAAGATGACCCAAGTAAGTACTCCTTGAACCATGCATGCTACTCATACCCTGACCAGTCCCACCTCTCTGGTCAACATCATCTAGACTCATCCTTGTTGTTGACCCCTCGCTATCGCATGTTCCAGTCTCACCAACACTTGCCCTCCCTTCCTGACATTGCTTTCCCATATTCGCCTATGTTGCTCAAATGTGGCAACGTCCTGACACGGCCCAGGGTTCTTGGGGTTTCAAATTATGTTGGCCAGGATCGTTCGAAGGGGCGATCATTTAGAAAGTTTTCTCAGCCTGTGAATAGTCAACACTTGGCTTCTTATCAGTACGATGCTGTGATGACTTCATTCATCAGGACTCCTCCAGCTGCAGGTAGTGGCTCAAGATCTTCATGTTTCTTCAAGAATAGGTGTTTCCTGAGTGAGCCAACATTGATAGATGAGCAGTTACTTAAAGATGACAGCAGAGATGTTCCCCTGAATCCTTGTGACTCACCCAGGCTGGTACTGGGGATGGGAGCACTTGACTATGAGTCTGATGATGAAGTTTTTGTCTTGCAGACTGAACTATAATTAAACCCAGCATGGAGGATTAGTTTTAGAGATACTTGGATTTATCTCAGTTTGTGTCTTGACTTTTTTTTTTCTAAATCATATTGAGTGTCTATTATATGTGTAATTAGTCTGTTAAAAGTTGCAGAATATGTTTTGGGAATCTCAATATTTCATTGAATTATTCTTAAAGTAGCTTGTTCTTTCAGTTATTTAGAATCTGTTGAATTATTTGCTTTAGGAAACAATTTATGAAAGCAAGTTTCTAGCATTATGGTTGTTTCATAGTTATCTTTAATAACCTTCTTTTTTTGTTATTAAAAAACCCAATGCCTTCCTAATGAACAAGTAAAGTATAAGTAAAGGCTTTGAAACTGTTACATAAGGCATGGTACTATTTTCTTTCTATTCGCATGAATCCTTTCTATTTGACTTGGGATAACAATAACTTTGTTCCAATAGTTTATTTTAACAAGAAACCTTGATATGTCCAAGTTTTTCTTGCTTATAAGTTTCTTAATGTTTATCAATATTATTTTGTTTACCTGCTGACACGCTTGTTCACCCTGAAATTCATTTTGTTTCACACACTAAGTATTACATTTATTTATACTTTTTTGTTAAAAAGACACACAATGTGGCAGCACTATTGAAAAGTTCGAGTCATGCATGGTTAGAAACCTTACTCTTATTTTATTTCTGTTTTTTAACATTGTTATTTGTTGTTTTAATACATACTACTTCACAACTATGCTTTTATGTACTGCAAAATTCTTTAAAAGTTAATTAATAGCGTAATGGTTCAAACAAATTTTGTTCATAAATCAACATATAATAAACAACTGCAGAATAGAAAAATGAAAATAATGTTTTGATTTACGGAAGAGCAGCAGATTTTACTATGAGTAATTGTCTTGTAAAAGAATTAACATTATCCATGTAAATGATAAAAAAAAAACATTTAATTTTTTAATGTCTTGTTTAATTCAATTCTAATTTTGAAATTCTTTAAATGTAATTTGTTCACTTCTTTGTTTTGTAGTGAGCTCAGCCAATGATGAGTTAGAGTTTGTGAAAATGCGCTATAGAACACCAACACATGTTTCTGCATTTCATAACGAGCGTGAGGACATGGCATTTGATAACATCAACCTCACCACAGAGCTTTCTCCACATTCCTCTCCCGGGCCTAGGCAAAGAGGAGAACGTGAAATGCCCCCAAGCTATGATTCAACCATGAGGAATAATGCCACGGCTGCTGCCAACCACTACTATGCCTCCGAGAGGCAGAGCATCCGCAGCAAGGCCAGCACCCGCTCCAAACGGTCCACCCACAGGCAAGTCAGCGGTAACAGTAACAGCGCCACATACAGCGAGCCGGTAAGGGACTTGCCCTGGGTGCAGATCACTCCTTTGAGTGATAGTCACATGATTCGACATTACCCTTGAACACTGGATATATATTTTTTGGATTTATACATTGTCATTTCTTGTACACTGAAACAAAAATGTGAGTACTGATATTTCATTCTTTCTGCTCAAATTTATTTTAATAAGTTTGGTGCTATTGTGGGTTATTTTGTAAAAGGCATTGAAGCAATGTTTCATTCTTCAATTTTTGCAAGTTTTGCTTTAAAATTCTTTTAGTCTGCATATTTAATATATTGAACATAGGAATTTTTTTAAGCTTAAAAGTTTTTTTGTTTTTTTTTTCTGAAATTTATGTTAATTTTTCCAAGGATAGCAACAAATATTGTTATTCAATAAATCTCTTTCTGTTTGTCCATAAATCGGTGGACATCTCAGAAGTGGTGTCAGACTTTCATTGACATAAAATTGTGTACATATTTTTTCTTTTTTTATATCAGCACATATATTTCAGCAAGTGCTAAATAGTTTCTTTTATGCAAACCTTATGGATGTGAATAAAACAATTTGTACAATAGAAAGTTTGTGAAGTTGTGAAGGGCCCATCATTGCAAACAAATCTCTTGTCCATGTATGTTGATAATGTTTTTTGTTGATGTCTGCAATTTGTAAATTTTGTTGTTGTTGTAATCATTGTTCATACAAATATTGCAGAAAAGGCGCTATTCATCTCAATCCCTTGAGGATAAATATAAGAAACTATAAATTGTACTGCTTTCATTTTGAACAATGCCAAGAATCTCTCATTCATATTTATTATTTTCTTAAATTTGTATTGGAATTCCATTTAACTTGAAAGTTGTTATTGAGGGTGCAGTGATCATACTCTATTTATAATTAACTTTTAAAAAGTTATTCTACTTTTTAATGATGTTTGTAAACATTCCAAGAAAACTAAAAAGTGAACCTATAGATATATTTTATGAACAACTTATATTTATTATGCTTGAATCAATTGGATAAATTGTGAATGTAGAATTCAAATCTATGTGTTTGATAAATATATTAATAAAAATGACATTTTAATTTCTTTTTAGTGAAAACAATTACTCAAAAAATTTAACAAACAGAAAAATTTTTTTTTTTAAAGAAAATGTTGCTTCTTAAGGAAGCCGGATTGCTAGCTATCTATTAATTGTGGTATTACCATTGTAGAGATGTCATTTTTTTTTAAAGAGAACTAGGTTCTGTCTCAGGAAATTGTACTTGTGATAAAAGCTTCAAATTGATACAAAATTCACTCTCTTCTGTACAAATTTGGAACGTTATATTTGTGAAAATTGATTTCTAAGATGAAAATATATTTATTACATTGTTACCAAAAACTTCATAATTATCAGGTGGTGTGTGTGTGTGTTTGTTTACCTACAAAGATTAAGTTTGTGTTGAAAACAGATTGATACGTATACATATTTGAACTACTTAAGTCATGTATAATGCAATACAGAGGGTGACTCCACATGATACATAAATACAACACACCAGTTTTTTCTCCTAACTTCTTTCTTAATTAACAAGTCTTCTTATTTTCTAATTTGTTGCATCAAGATAAGCAGTCAAGCATTTCAAGGTCTTTTTTCAATAATTGGCATGTACATGTTCTCTAATCTCTATTATATATATATATATGTTGAGTTCTGCTAGGTGACTTTGATCAGTGCTAGGTGCTGAATTATTCTGTTGTCTTGTACATTCTTGGTCCTCTTCTTGTAATATGTGCAATTAACTTTTCTTTTAACTATCCTTCAGTCATTGTAAGTCACTAATTTGAGAAACACAGTTCAACCCTACAAAATTACATTGCTGTTGTCTCTTCATGTTTGGGTGTTAGAACTGATCTTCAGTGGTGAAGATAATTTGTTTGCTTGTGTGTATATTGTTTAAGTGATGAATAAAAGTAAATTGTTAAAACACTTAGATTTTTGTTTTTAATGTATATTATAATGACCTCTTATGGGTTAGATGTTTATTTAAAATTAAATATTTTTTTTAGATAACGATATAGGTTGGTAAACCTTCTTTCTATAATGCTAATCTCTTATCGGTTTCAGGCTGAACAGAGCTAAATCTGCACATAAGGCAACATATTGCAAAATATTTCAATGCTTAAAAATAAACACTGTACTAGTTTTTAGAAAAATGTCAATATTAAATGTAAACAGAATCCCCTTTTTTATTTTATTTTTAGATTCTATTTTGTTACAATTTTCTCCTAGACCAACACCAGAACCTAAAATAATGGTCTAATTTATTATGCTAATATTTAGCCATGTTGAACCTGAAAATATAAACTTCTTTCCTGCATTTCAGTCTTTACATCTTTCTTGTTTCACTTTCACCTCAACTTTTGCTGTGCTTTCATCATTAGTATAATGACAAGACTCTCACTAGTACTAGTGTGTTAACAAGTTTGCTTTTTTTTTTTTTTTTTTTCTACTTACCCCAGCTTGCATCTGATGCACATTATATTTTGTTTAGAAACATTTTTTTTAGTCATTGAAAGATTTAGGAATAGGCATATATATATATTAGTTTATTTAAGATGTTATTGTAATTACTTTGTTAACCTTTACTATTATAATACATCATGACTGTCACTCTTACAGTACAAGAGTATAGGATGCATTAATGTAATGATAGTTTTTGTCTCCCTTTATTTTTGCTTTATAAAGAGAGATGCTAGGAAATGTATTGTGATCCAACTGTATTAAAACCAATTAAAAGATGGTAATGTGTTAGATAATCTAAAAGGTCAGGTGTTGATTATTTAATTAACCATTGATTTTGGTAGTAAGTCTATCAACCTACTTTCTTTAAATGTGCTCTACTATGTCTATGCCACACAAAAGTTTTTTTTTTTTTTTTTGGAGTGACTGATAATGAGTGCAAATTGAACTAAGTTAATATTTATGTTGTTTGTTATTTAAACTTTCCAAGCAAAACATGTACATTTTATGTCAAAAAGATGTTTTATGGTTGACTTATAAGTGTGAATAATAGATTTCTACAGTTTGCAAATTGTTTTGTATATAAACTGAACTCATTATGCATTGCTGATATCAACATAGACCTGTCAATAAAGAAATGAACTGAATGAGAACTTTGAATGTTTGTGGTTTGACTGTTCGTGTTTGTGTTGAACAATATGAGTGGCACACAAACCACTTGGCAGTGAACCTAATTGAGAGGGTTGAGATTGAGTTGCATTATCGACTTAGTATTCAAGATTGAACTGAGCTGGATTTCCTAAGCCCCTAAAGCCAGCAAAGAAAAGTCTTCTTTATAGCCCCTTACCCCCATGTCAATAGTGATTAGACTTGACTAGAGCAAAACTGGATATGAATCACTAGGAGGAGGGAATAACTGAATTAAAACATTGCAAAGAAAATTCATGGGAAAATTAGGGATTTTAAACATAAAAAAAAAATTGTCTGAAAATTAGTTGAAAAAATTGATTTGATTCATAAAATGCACACTCTAAGTCCAAAGGTATGGGCCTTTTTATGACCAATCGTAGTACAAAAACAAAATCAACTAATTTTCGGAAACCATGCACTTAATATGGTTAATGGTAGCTGATAAGATTTTAACCTACTACCTTTTATTGGACTGTCATTAAGCTTACAACTTTAAAAACGCAATTTTTTTTTAGCAGGATACAAAATCATGTCCTACATTTACATATTTTTTATCTTGATATATCCATTTTTCCAAGACTTGATTATTTGTATGGCTTCTCAGCCTATTAAACTAAGTAGGAAGAGTAATTTATTACATTTTCCTGTGAATGGACCAGAAGTTCAACGCTAATGAAATTTTTTTTTCGAAAAAGCTAAGCTAATTACAGGTTTTTGAGTTCATTCTCAGCCAAACTCTCATTTGTAAACAAGAACGCTGGTATGGAAGTGAACTCAATGCTACGTTTCTCAGCTTTAGTTTTTTAGACGCTGTCTTATATTCTTCTTGCCTGCCTCAGACTTGCTGATCTCCGTCTTGACAGGTCTGGGCAACAACAAATTCTCCACCTGTATGGTGACATACTTTCACTACGCTAAACAGCATGGTTTAGTTAGTATGCTGGAATTCAATATAACAATAATCTCGAACCCAAATACAATAATCTAGAACCCAAATACAATTATACAATAATCTAGAACCCAAATACATAGAGTGAGTGATGCAGAGATAGGCGACACAAAGACAATGTGTATTTTGTTCAGAAGTAAGTTAACAACTTAACATGCTACAAAGATATTAATATTTTGAAAAAAAAACTTGCGCCTTTGGCGTGGAACTTTCAGTGTTGTGATTCAGACTACGAGGCAAAGACCGAACCTACCATGTTTTGAAGGATTCGGCTTTTCAATGCGAAGATCGGACCTCACATCCATCTTCGAGTTCCTAGGAAATGAGATTGTGCAGTTGAAGTGCCACCTTCTAGAAACATTGTCAACTATGTAGCTGCATAGTGTGGACAAAATGTAGATATGATTTATGAACAGTAGCTTAGTTCAATACAAATGCATTAAAACTAGATTTATGAAAGAAGTTCTTTGTTAAATGGAGAATAGTGGCTGACAGTTCTTGATCCCCAAGTACGTGCAGTCAGACCCGCCCCATTCAACATGTTGGCTTTATCTAGAGCAACATTTCCACAGTGGTCCCCTAACCATATGACTAAACCATATATTGATGTTAAGTCTAATATGAGATTTACTTAGGAGTTCAATTACAGATCTACACTGGGATCAATACATGACAATATACAGGAAGTTGTAGGTTAAACTCTGAGAACCACTTGCTAGTGTAGTGGGATTTTATGTAGCTGAAGACATCCCTTTGGATTTGCAGTTTATTAGATAATATTGTTTTTTTTTTTTTTTTACTTAACATTGCTGTATATAGTACATAGAAAATAAACCGTGAGGAGAGCTATGGTGTATACTTTTGTGTCACAGCTGACATCAAGTAGGTTGTAAGCTTATCACCGAGGCTCAATATGCATCATCATAACACCTCTTTATTTTAAAACATTAATAAGCCTTAACGAATAGCTTAGATTATAATGCAATGTGCTGTTTACACCATTAAAAAGTAGATATCCAGTTGTCACGCTGGGGTGGCAATGATTAGTCTAGCAACCTCTTTGTTCCACTTAAATGCGCGAATAAATTAAGTACCGGTACTAGAACCTCAATCAGCGAATGAAAACAGCTCTTACAGAGGTCAATGGCTGCCAGCTGCTGGTGAGGGAAAAGTAGTTCCCAAGTTGATCATTATAGTGCACCTCTGTTACGCTGTTTTAAGCTAGCCAAAATAGATCGCCATCTATAATATTGCATATAATATCTTATAACATCCGGGTTAAGATGTCACAGTCGTAGCATCATCTCACCTCTTCAAGTGGTTCCGTCTTAGGCAGGCATATAGGTCACCAACCAGCTTCCTCCAGGTATTTAATTACATTAATTACTTGAACACAAGGAACAAAAAGAGGAAAATTATATTTTAATTTAATAGTTTTATATACATAATATATGAATCTATAACATACAGCAATAGAATTTCTGATACATTTCTTGACAAATAAAATAAAGAAACATTTTTCTATGGAAAAATAAGTAGATGTGATCATAAAATCCAATAATTATAAATAAGATTTTTGCCCTTAAATTATATAGTGTATAGTTCATTATAATATTTTCTAAATTATTAGAATGCTATGCATTTTTTAGTTTTAGTAAGGGCTGATATTATGAACAAAAATTGTTTGAAGCAGAAAATGAAATTAACCATACCAACTCATTAAAAGTAGTATTTTACAGGACTATCTGGAGATTCAGGTTTATTAGAATGTTTTTTTTATTCTCCAAAGTCTTTAAAAACCTGACCTTGAAAAGTTTCAGTGTTTGTTTTGACAAATAAATCATAACAAATAGTGATTTCTGTTTCTGTGTGGGGGTTTAATTACATAACAACCTATGCACAGAAATAGTTTATACCAATTTCATTCATATATTTTAAATATACATCAAAACCTGTGAAGAAAGTCTAACAAATTTAAAGCATTCAGTTCAATATTTACATTCAGGGGAGGCCATCAAGTGAAAAACAAAAGACACACTTGTGCAAACAAATATTTCAACAATCACATCACACAGTGAGTCACATCACACAGTGATAGTAATACAACTATGACCTCCTTCAGCAGTGATGAGACTCTGGGCATTAGCTTTGGTCGGAATGATGTGTCCAAAGGAACAACTGGTCCCAATGCAGTTTGGGATCAGTGGCGTCACAGGTTCTGCCAGGATGTAGCACTATTATATAGAAATGAATCTTGAAGCACTAATATTATACTAATATTGTGACAAGAGAGATAAATGAGCTTGTCAAAGTTGAATGCAACCTACACTGCTGAAACAATGTACGGTGGAAAAACTTTAATTTTATTACAAAAATAACACAAAGAATACATTGGAAATACATTTATTTTCGTGATCCAATGCAAGAACCCTATAAAAACTTCTTTTGCTTATGTGGTCAGTAGTTTACAAGGTTTTTATGTGACCAGCACAAAAAACAAACCTAATTTCAACTTCCTCCAACTATTTTCAATGCTTACTATGCGCTATGTAAACTGAGAAACATTTTTACATTTTCACAAACAATGATACACAAAAATGTAACTGTGACCAGTGTAAGACTTTAACCTGCTAACCTCTGTTGAGATTTATGAACTCAAAATTCATATAATCTAGGCCTATAAAAATAAAATAAATACATGAATAATGATTGATGTTTAAAACTATAGCTCAGCTCATCAAGTTGGTCTGTCAATCACTTGTTGTAGCTGGTAGATTCAGTAATGTGGGAATAGATCACAGTTTGGTAATACAATTCTTATCACAATGCTTCTCATTCATCCACCACAATTTATGGATTTCACTGTAGGCCCATTTACAAGATCATGTCCCCTGTCTAGTTAAAACATTTGTATGCTCACAATCTACAATTTTATGAATGCCAAAGAAACTAAGCCAAAACAATTCTAAACTAATCAATGAATAGCTTGTGGTATGCAACACATTAAAAGCTGTTGAAAACATTATTGATGTCCAGATCAGTGCTGTGCAGTCCAGGTTGCTGATAAGAGGAAGTTTGAATCTTGCTTGATTTCATCCACTATGTAGTTATAGTTCCAAAAGGAATCTCTGTAACAAAACATAGTTCTTCTCAAATGTAACAGCTGAAAAGTTTCCATTCCAATGTACATACATGTACAGAAACATTTCACCAATCAAGAGATGTACATACATGTACAGAAACATTTCATCAATCAAGGGATGTACATACATGTACAGAAACATTTCATCAATGAAGGGATTTACATACATGTACAGAAACATTTCACCAATCATTTCTTGCTATCTTCTTTCTTGCTTTAAATATTGTTTCGCTGACTTCTTGTGTGGTAACAAAACAGGTGAAAGGTTGTCCAGCCGGAGAAGGCCAGCCTGACCACCTGATGCCAACCACAAGCAGGCAGAAACATTTGGATTGAAACGGACCTGAAAAAAAAATCCACTTGTTAAGCATTTAAAACTAGCTAAAGATAATAGAAAACATAGAATTCAAACATACTGAAAATAATAAAAATAAAATCTTGAATGCTAAACTAATTTATTTATTTTTTTACAGTAAAGTTTCCCTTTCAGACCTTTTGACCTAAAAAGCAGATAATGCATCTAATAGGTTATCTGTTTCTGTTGCCCATGGTTAACAAGGGTGTCATGTGGTCAGCACAACGACCAACCACCTTTACTTTTCCCCAACTAATGTACCCATTAGAGCTGGGTGGACTAAGAGGCGCCCTTAAGATCTCAAAATTAAAAATCCCAGTCTTCACTAGGATTTGATTCAGAAGCCAAGCCCTTTACCACTTAGTCACCTTGCTTCTAATTTATTTAAGTCATTGTAGTTTAAAACAAAATAATATACTTGGAGTACATTTACATAGACTAATTCCAAGAGTGGTATGGTTCACTACTGTGGTATACCCATTTACTAGATAAGATGTTTATTGCTTATAGAGTAATGGATGCACCAAACTTTACATGCATCTAATGACGAGGGGTTTCAGAGAACAAAAAGAAGATAAAATAACAGGTGACAAAGAAAGATACTGTGAAACAATAACTGGCATCAAAATGCCCACTCTGGCGCCAGATTTTTCTGATAGGTGTACATTTATTTGCCAGAAGATATGAACAATCTTATAATAGCAGTTAATAAAATTTAAAAAATTAAACTAAATAAATGTAAACAAATTTGTTTTACCCTATGGATAGAGTTCACATTATTTAATAACATGTTTGGTGTCAATTCTAGTGGCTTTCTCTTCTGCCTGATCTTAATGGACGACTCTTTCTGTTTGAAGTAAAGGGGAAAAATAAAATTACAATTAGGGTATGAACAATTGACAATTTGATGAGTCTATATCTCTTGTAGGAGACATTTGTTTCTAGGCAAGTAAGTGAAGATGTGTGGTTGTGGCTTGGTAATGTCCACAGAAACATAAGAATTTTTATACAACAATAAAAATGAGCTCACCATAGGACAATCTTTAAAGTACAGGACTTCCTCCTCATTCAATGTTTCCCCACTATTCTGATCAGTTTCTGGTTCCACTATTGCAGCTTTGTCAACATTAGCTTGTTCCACATCTACTGCTCCTTTCTCTTGACACACTCCCCCATAAGGAACTGTATTATTATTTTCCTTTGATTTGTTAACATTTGATTTCGACTGTCCACTATCTTGATCATCAGATTTGTTTTTACCTCCATCACTGAGGATTTCTTCTGTGCTTGAAGCTGCCACAGCTGCACCTTTTTTTTCTTGACATTCCTCCCCATCTAAGCTAGCTAGAGTAGCTTGATAAAGGTCCTAAATAACATTGAACAATGCAAATTTAAAACTATGGGATCCATTTTTGTTTTTAAATCCTTAAAACATCAATAAATAATAAAAATCCAAAACAGCTCAAAACATCAAAATGACATATAATTTATGAAGAAAGAGTTCTTAATTTAAAATATTGATATACAGTGAAATCTGGTAGACTGGAACACTTGTTAATGGGAAACACTGGTTAATTGGACAAGCTGTTTATTCAGAAGAAATCCTAAATCCTGATAATTGGACCAGCCAGTTATTAAGACCAAAACAATTGCATCAAAATTTGGTCTGATTAACCAGAATCAACTGTAAGTATAAAATAAAACAAAAATTATTTGAGTTATATTAAGATAATCCAAATGGCTCAACTAAGTTATGGTAGGGACACAGCATTGAATGTTCAAATCTGTCTAAGGCATTTTACATCTCGAGAGACGATCTTTTCCCTTTGCAACTTCTTGTGTGACTAAAGAGGCCAATCCTTGAAACACAGCTGCGATCGCAGGTTGGGCATATATAATCACCAGGTGGTGTTGCATTTTCACCCTTATTTCTGCTTCTGTTGTGTATGACATCTGCAATCTGTGACCCTTCCTTTATGCTCTCTCTCTCCATGTGGATCTGTCCAGTGCCACCTCTTCCCAGTTGCCAGTGTTGATTTTGAAGAGCTTCATGTTGCGTTTGCATACATCCGTATAACATAAAAGTGGGCGACCAGCGGCTCTCCTGCCTTCTATTAGATCGCCATACAGGATGTCCTGTGGAAGTCGACCTACTGGCATTCTACGAACGTGGCCAAGCCAGCCAAGGCGTCTGCTGCTGATAACAGAGCCGATGTCCTGGCACCCTGCTCTTTGTAGCACTTCCTCATTGGTTATCTTATCTTGCCACCTTATTTTAAAGATCCGCCTTAGGCATCGGAGGTGGAAAACATTCAGTGGTGTCAAGCAGGGATGTGTGCTCGCACCTACTCTGTTTGGCATATTCTTCTCCTGTCTACTGCATTATGCGTACAACGACATAAACAAAGGTGTGTTTCTCCATACAAGATCCTCTGGAAAACTATTTAATGTATCAAGGCTGTGGGCAAAAACCAAGGTTAGGAAGCTTCTCGTCAGGGAACACCTCTATGCTGATGATGCAGCTATTGTGGCTGATTCTGATATTCAGCTACAGTCCCTGGTTGACAAACTATCTGCTGCTTGCCAGAAGTTCAGCTTAAACATCAGTCAAAGCAAGACTAAGATACTTGTCCAAAACACAAACACTGCACCTCAAGTAAGCATTAATGGCCAATCACTAGAAATTGTTGATCACTTTTGTTACCTTGGCTCCATCATATCCAACAACACTCTACTGGATAAAGACATAAACAACAGGATAGCCAAGGCAATGGCCACCATGTCACGGCTGCAGAAAAGAGTCTGGGACAACATATTGCTGACTAGCAGTACGAAAGCCCTAGTCTACCGGACCTGTGTGTTGAGCACCTTGCTGTATGGAAGTGAAACATGGTCAACCTACTCATGGCAGGAAAAAAATGCTGAATGTTCAAATATTGTAATACCAATGTTAGATATGTATGAAGGACTGTATTGTAACATCCAGGATTGATGTATAACTATTTGTTTACAAAATTAGATGAATCCTAGGTTTCAATAAGTTACAATAATTTGTCCTTCTTCTGTGTTCTCATTACTATGTTGGAGGGTTCCAATGACTAGTGGTCATATCTTACATGAAGTGCGCAGTGGTTTCCAGAACAGGCAGAGTGTGTTTTGGCACCATTCTCTTGATCATGCCCCTTGATAAAGTATGCAGTTTTGGAGGCTGGCTTTCTCTGCTGACACTCCACAAGGGCACTTTTTTTGTTTTGCTAACTCCATGTGTTATCAGTTGTCAAATATATTTTGGATAGTATTTCAATTAAATTTAGACAAAAGATGTTGCTACTTTATGGCTTAAGTAAGCCATCATGACGCCATTGTGTTGCTAATGTTGAAACATCATCTATTTGAAAAAAAAGTTTACTGTTTCCCTATGTTCCCATCAATGCATTCATTTTACTTTTGCTGCAACAATATGAATGCTTAAACAGTGTCTGACACAAGACTGAACTACCTCATTTTTATTTTTCAATGTCCAACATTAACAACAAAATTTGCTGAACAGCATGGACCAGAATAGAACAAGAAGGAAAAAAAAATACAAATCTTTTTCTTCTAAAATACATTTATGAGAAAAATGAAAGTAAAAATTATTAACATCTACAACACCCATTTGGTAATAGAAAAAGAATACATAATAACACATTCTATACAATTTTATTCTTACCAAGTTGGGGTTATTGAGTTTGTGCCAAGATGCCATGGACTTGATGTTATAAATAGACATTCTCACCAGCTGTGGCAGTGTGATTCTTACAACACCTACGGAATCACAGGTTGCTAGGACCTCATAGAGTGGGCAAAAGCTCACATCCTGTGATAAGAATAGCAATTATTGTGAATAAATGGTGAGGGAAAAGCCCATGTGAGAAATTTTCTATCTACACAAAAGAAAAAACATGGCGCAAATAGTTTGCCTTGAATCTTACAACATTTAATGCATAAGCTGGCTAGGCCCAATTCAGCTAGCTATTAAATAAATACTCATCCTGGTCTCTGTGGACCACATTACATATGAGGTTTAAGAGTCATACAGGTTGGGAAAACTGCTGATTAATGCTATGATGCACTGTTAGTCAGAATGGCATTCTTTACAAATCTAACAACACATTCCTTGTGCTTTTATTAAATACAATATGATCTATGTACTTTTTTTTTCAGATAGACTGTTTATAAACTTGTTAATGCAAAATAAAAGTAATTTAGATTGAGAATGCTAGAATGACAAATTGAAATCTTTAATTGGTAGAATGACAAAAGGAATCTCACATCAGTACTTACCCATGTTGCAGCCTCATGGCTCTGTACAATAATATCTCTGTAACAACTTTTTAAAGTATTTTTACTGACAGCAAAATATTTGATTGGAGTATCAATAAATCTAAAGAAGAAAAAAAGAATGTGTGAGGAAATATATTATTGTTGTTATATTAAGGCTATGAATATCATTCCAATCACTTATCCATCTTCCAAAATAAATACAAATCCAGTTTTTATTGTACTGTCACTGTCAGCTTTACACCCAAAAAGCAGATGTGCAGTTGTTCACAAGCAGTGAATGCCTAACATATTGTTTGTTTTCTGATATACATTATCAGAACTAAATGTAATGCCTTCTGAATCAGTGCCGTATATGAAACCCTTTTGTGATGAGTATATTCCCTTAGAGCAAGTGAAAGAAATTGAGCTGTGTGTTTTAGGGTCTCCCTGTCCCAGTACTTTCATAGGAGAGTGGCATATCAGATACAGGTGCCAGAAATCAAGCAGCTTTAGCTAAAAAAAAAATTAATTAATTGCTCATTAACAATCAGAACGTGAAAGGCAGGCATCCACTGCATTAAAACATTCACACTATTTACAAAGAATCAGTACCAGAGTGCTACATCAATCTTCATCTCTTTTTGTTAGGCACTCAAGTTATTTCCAAATGATCTACCTCCTCCTTTTCGCGGTAAATCTATTTCTATATTACTTCCAGCTCTCTAGATACTTATAGTGCAGTGACAAAACTTTCTTGCAGTAAATGTGTAATAACTATAAACCAAAATTTAAAAAAAAAAGAATAACATTGGAGACATTTTGTAAGGGAGATGACCACAGAGGGAACATTTATTATGAATTCATTTACTGATATGATTATGAATCATGTCACAAAAATAGGTCTTGCAAAAGATCATTCTACTAGTTTGGTCTAGTGAAGAAAAGCAGGCTAGGCATAAGGAAATGATTGAGAGACAAGGACAAGCCTCAACTTGGGGGAATGCAGATTTGGTGAAAGTTAGTATGTGTTTGTTTAGATTGTGGAGAGGTTTAAGTGAGGTGATGTGATCTACTAAGACAGATACAGCATGAATGTCTGTCTCCACTATATGAAAACATGTATGGTAGTTGTATTAAGTGTTATTTATGTTCAATCTGAACTACACTAGTCAAATTGATTGAGATGTTGGGTTCCAAGTGAATATTAAATTAATAATCAATTAAAAAGTTGTTATGAGACACTTTTGCCTTCCAGGATTGAAATGATATACATTTATTTACATATATACTTATACACTGGGATATTTATCTTCCCAAAGGAGAATCACTTATTATAGAAAATTGATTTTAAAAAATGACAAAAGCAAATTATACAAGTGTACTAACCCCTTTATATTTTCTGTGGCAATGAAGAAACCATTAAAGACAGGACCTGACCAACATGTTGAGCGACCAGTGAGGCATAAGTCTGTGTGCTTGGCTGGTATGAAGTAAAAAAAAAAATTTAACTTTCCAAAAATACTATACAATTATTGATGCTTTTGGAAAAATAAATTAACAATAACCCAATAACCTTTTATAAAAGTCAATATTAAGTAGTGTAAAGAATTAACTAGGAAGTAGCTAACCAAGACATTTAATATCCCAACAGAATCATATTTCCATCTTTGATTAGAGACTAGTTATGGGGAGAGATTGTTACACTGTTTACTTTCACCTGCCCCTTAGTCTTTTGGAATACTAACCAATGATCTGTTCACAATGTCTCTCTATTCCTCTCTGTCTTTTGCCAGGATGGGAGTCTCTTTTATTGACATGCCTGTCCATTCTTTGACATGTCCTCCCATCGCTTATTTTTGTCAGCCCCTCCTTCTATTTCCTGGTACTGTTCCCAGTAGAAATGTCTTAGCAAGCCATATTGATCTCTTGATATGGCCGTACAGTCTTAGCATACTTTTTTTTTTTTGACAATTGTCAGAAGGTCATCATATGAGGAGCCAGATCAACATTGTGATCTTGTTTTGGATTTCTTTATTACTGATGTGGTCTTTTATTTTTATATTTAAAGGAAAGCGCTCGCAAGGTGGTCAAAGAAAGCGCTTCAGGGACACCCTCTGAAGGCGTTCAGCATAGACCCAGGCACCTGGGAGACAGAGGCACATGACAAAGCATCATGGCGTCGCGCTGTGAAAACTGGCACACAGGTTGCTGAGGAAAAAAGAACAACGCTGGCAGAAGAAAAACGCCAGAAAAGAAAAGCAAGGCAAACGACACTAGCTCCAGCTGGAATAACCTGCCCAGTGTGCGGCCAAACATTCCGGGCTCACATAGGTCTCATCAGCCACATGAGGAGGCACAAAACCCCAGTGCAAAGCCCTCAGCCCCCTGGATGACAAAGTGGTCATCATCGAACCACGATGGACGAACTATATACATATTTAAACTTCATAGGCTAGGTAGCTTTTAGAAATATATTTTTAGAAGGCAGATCCAATACATTTATTTATGTCAGCCTCTCCTTCTATTTCCTGGTAATGTTCCCAGTAGAAATGTCTTAGCAAGCCATATTGATCTCTTGATATGGCCATACAGTCTTAGCATACTTTTTTTTTTTTTTGACAGTTGTCAGAAGGAGCCAGATCAACATTGTGATCTTGTTTTGGATTTCTTTATTACTGATGTGGTCTTTTATTTTTATATTTAAACTTCATAGGCTAGGTAGCTTTTAGAAATCATATTTTTTTTAGAAGGCAGATCCAATACATTATCTCTAAAATATTTTATAACCGTAGGTTGGTTATTAGTGAAAAAATTCTAAAAAAACAAAAACAAAAACTAACTTCTAAATACAGTATCTCCCCTCTCTCTTGTCCACTCTTTACTTATAGACAAACAAATTTCATTGTAATGCTACTGACCTACAGGCACTTGACCGAATCGTATGTCCCACATGCTTAAAGTGCCATCCATCAATGTAGCAGCAAAGGACGTTGAAAGCTTGGGATTCCATGAGCATGAAAGGACAGCATCCAGTCCTACCCAAAAACATTGTTCTGGGAGTAGCATACTCCCAACCCGCAACAAAGGCGACTTAGTCAGGAGATCCCACAAAAAGACACTACCTGAAAAGAAATGATATTTCTTGAATGAAATTCTTTAATACTGACAACCTGGCAGGTTTTTGCTATTTCAAAAACAAAATGTGATAATGGAAACAAGTTATTTTTCAATTAATGGTATATAAGCTTTATACCATTATAATGTATACTGATTAGCAGAAAAGCTGAAATGAACATGTCAACAAATGAAATCATGGCCTAGCAAATTTTAGTTCAAAACAATATGGATTCAACCACTCTAGATAATTCCCAAGGCTACAAGATGTTTGATTTAAACAAATGTCTCATAACAATGCCAATTTACACAAAGTCTAAGAACATTTAAAAAAAAAACAGTGACACTTCCATAGAATGAAGTTTAATTGTGAGACATAACAACTAGCCAGAATTAGGTCAAGCTGCCAGTTCATCCCTCTTTATTAACTCTTTCTCTCCTGATTGACGATACCGTTGTCAATTTGACCCCAATAAATTAACTTAATTTTTGGGTTCATAAACTTTAAAAGTGGCATGCATTTATCTCTACCATTTATAACATTGTCTGATTAAAAGAAAACGCCATTGAAGTTTAACCCTAACAGACTAGTGAAATACAAATGGGAAAAATGAATAATTCCTTCTGAGCGTGGAAAATAATTACGGAAAGATAGAGATAGAGTTAAATGTTAAGTGTTAAATGATTTTTTTAATTTGCTTCACCTTAGGTCATAAAATGGCCATCAGATTCTACATCCAACAGAGGTTTATAAATGCCCAATATGGATATTTTATTTCAAAACTTTTCAATTGCTTTTGTAACAAAAAAAAAGTTATTTGAAAAAAATTTAAGAGAAAAAAAAAATCAAAGTTTAACAAAAAAAAATAATTAAAAAATGTGGTTGATTCCTGTTGTACTTTGCTCTTATTAGTAAGTCTCAATAAGGCTAAGTTGAGCCAAAAAACATTTTGTATTGTAGGCGGAGCTGCTTTTCAAACTGTTCATTATATGATAGTTATGATAACATCCTACTTTGCCAAGGGATTGTGACAAAGTAAAAGACTTCTAAAGTCAGTCTGTTCAATTATGGTGCTAAATTAAATAAACTCATTTCTTTTTAATTAATACATTTCATTACTTTAAAATATTTGGTACAACCACTAATCCTATTTAGATTGCAACACTCACCACTGCTGTATCCAGCTATAATGTATCTGAGCTCTCCCATCTGTTGCCAGGCCACAGTCAAGCATGGGCCACAACCTGGAGTTTACATTGTAACAAAAAAAAGCTTGAGGCTTCCCTTTTTATACTATTTTATTCTTTACATCAAAAATAAAAGATAATAATAGGCGTTGCCTTTAATTATAAGAACCATATTTAATGAACATATTTGACTTACGATTCTTAGAGTTAGGCTGCAGTGTCACAACAGGCTGTGGGTGATATATAGGTACTTGATGTTCTTCGCTACCAGATGGCAAGGAGTCTGGCTGAGGTAGACTGAAATAATCAAATATGGCAGCCATGAGGCGAAGATAACAACCATCCACAAGGAACTAAAAGCGATATAATAAAAAAATTAGTGCATGAGAAAGCAAAACTGCAACAGACTCAAACCAGTAGTGCCTTGTGTGGAGCTTTTCAAAAGGAAGATTGTAGTCATCTTCCAGCTCATAGGAAATAAGATTGTGCACATCTCTGATCAAAAGGAGAATCTGTTATTATTATTCATTGACCCCTTCAGTCATAGAAAGACCATGGTTCATCAAGTTGAGCAAAGGAAGATGAATGGCTGGGCATTAGCTTTGATCAGAATGATGTTACCAACACATTAGTACCCTCCTCTCCTTGCAGCCGGTGTCTCCAGAGGAAGGTAGATCCCTGATACAGTTTGGAATCAGTAGTGTCACAAGATGTAGAAATGTGTGCTGTAGGGTCACAAGTCACAAGCTCCTGATTTTTTCTGCTGAAGCCTTTCCCATATTTGGGTATAGCTAGTCAGAAGTAGTTTGGATTCAGTGTTTTCATATCATATTATTATTAGTATCAGTTAACTAAATAAAGAACTCCTTAATAATGCTACTTAAATCTATTTATCCTTTTCTTCTAGCCAGTTGTTTTTTTACTGCTAAGCTGCAGGCTCTTTGAATTATGGGCTTTAAAAAAAAAACTGTGTAAAAAAAAAAGCTTGTAACTTTTTCCACTGTTTCATGCTGCTGTATCAGATTGGGAAGTGTGGTCAAGAAGCCAAGTGCGCTTGAACTTGGCTTGGATATCTATAAAGGAGGCTCAATGTTCAACACCCAACTCAAGCAGAGTTTTGTTTACTGAGCGCCTAAAGGCAGCAAAGAAAACCTCCCAGATACCCCCCCCCCAACTGGTCCACAAATGAGATTGAACCATATCACTCAGAGCATGCTATAAGCATGAAAGTAGCATTTTTAAAAGCTATAATTTTATTTATTTATTTATTTATCAGAGACATAAAGATGAAATTCATAACTACAACTACTTTAAAATATGGTGATTATTAAAAGTCTTATATAATAATATATATCTTTGAGTGCTTTGAATAAATATAAAACCCCTTTTCCACCATACCTGTAGATGACAGCATTACCACTAGAGCAGGCTACAGCCAGTAATCCAAGTCTTTTCAAATGGTCAGCACCAACATCATCCTTTGAGGAGACATGAAAAAAAAAAAAATTCTACATAAACATAACAGTGTAAACTTACTTTCTGCTTTCAACTACACACCATACATACAGATGTTCTAGTACACATGTAAGTAACACAAGAAGTTGTGCACAGAAAGCTTTAAAAAGAAAAAGGAGAATAAACAAACAGCAAAACTCACTGTATCAAAGCATCCAGCAGGACACCAAGATGTGCTAGCAACATAGCCCTCGTCATGAGCTACACAGTAGCGAAGCATGGGCTGTGTTGTACAGTTACTGAATATGGAATGAAAAACAAATTAAGATGACCAAGCAATAAGTTTGTTTTTTTCAGAGACTTATGAAGATACAACAAGACTTGGCCTAAAATTAAAACAAGATCTTGAGAACAGCCTTTTACAATTTTGAAAGTGTTTATGGGATAGAAAAAATATAAAAAATGTGCATTGTTAAAAAAAAAAAGTATAAGTATTTGTGCCTTCAGAGGACTTGTAATATTAAGATGAGATGTTAAAGATAAGTACATTAATATTTTATAAATAGTGCTTGTTTTTTAATGTTTTTTTTAAATTGATAGGGGTGGGGGGGGGGGGGGGAGAACATGGTGGCCAAGTGATAAAATGCTTTGTTTACAAACCAGGTTCGAATCCTGATAAAATGTGGGATTATTTAGCTAAAGAATTTGTAGGGCATCCCTAGATTCCACCAATTCTACCAGGCACCAAATATTTATTGAAAGAAGAAAAGGTATTTAGTCCTTACGCTGGTCATCTATTGACCACACAGGTTGAAAAGGAGCACTACAAGTTTTTATCTGTGCAACAGTTTGATGGATCCTTATCATCCTCAAACTCCAAGTGAAGCCTTGAAAGCCTAAAATCCTCTCACGCATGTCACCTTACAAATCAAGAACATTTGGCTTTTACTTCCTCCGTGTAGCGCACTTTGAATGCTAAACTCATCAACTGATAGTAAAACTTACACATTATTTTGAAGTTCTCCAAAAGACCAGACCTGCAACATACCAGGACCTGTTTGTACTGTTTTTATATCTGAGTATGTTGTAAGTGCTGTGTCTGCAGACAGAGACAAAAACTGTTCACTTCCGTCTTGCTTTGGAATGGGACACCACTCTAATGACCAGATGGGGCCTCCAACATAACAGTATACTTTATCTGAAAACATTACACACAAAAAGCACTGAAAAATTGCTGATATGACATATTAATCCGATTCTTTTAGTAAATCTAGCATTATAATGTGAAAACGCAAAACAGAAATGACACAGTGAAACATAAAACCGACATAGAGAAATGACACAGTGAAACATAATGCATACATAGAGAAATGACACAGTGAAACATAAAACCGACATAGAGAAATGGCACAGTGAAACGTAAAATAGACATAGAGAAATGACAGAGTGAAACATAAAACATAGAGAAATGACACAGTGAAATATATACATTTCATAAATAAAAAATGTTTCAAATAAATAAAATAAAAAACTTAAAAAAAAACACAAGAAAATGAATGATACATTTTTTATAATTACAAATAAATAAATAAAAAACAACTACAGACCATTAAGTGTTGTGTAATGGCCCCAATCTATATCAGCAGCATCTTGTTCCTCACTTTGATCCTTCGAACTGAATTTGACAGACTTCATTTTGAGAGGTAGATACTTCAGAGAGTCTCTAAAGGAGGTAAAGCAATAGGAAAGGATTTAAAAAAAAATTAAAACAATGTTATAATAGAAAAGACTTTAAATTGCTTTCAAGTTATTCTTTACTTCTAGACTTACTTACTTACTTAGACTTTGGTCCTCCCGCGCCGTTCGGCGCATTGGGCGCAACTACTAGACTACATATTAATAAATTCCTGGCTGTTACCTACATATTTTACTGGGAAATGAAGACTCCTAAGCTGACTCCAATATTTATTGGCAAAAAACTTTCATTAAAAAACTCATTATCAGCTGAACTAAAAGGGGAGGAAGAACAAGATAGTAAGTCTACTTTTACTGCTAGAAAATACTATCAAGAGACAAGCTGCACTTTCTGAGCAAGCAGTTTCACACTTCCTTCAATCTAGTCTTGAAAGCTTTGAGATAGATACTCTGACCTGTTTTAAGACATTTTAACTTTAAAATGAGGAGCACCATGATCAAGAGGAGAAGACTTGTGTTGCCACATTGACAACAAAACATAAGAGAAAAGAAGCAATAGAAGAAAAAGAATACTTTTTAAAAAACAAAGCTTATCCAAGGGAAGGAACCGCTAATTACTGCCATTTATCTGAAAATTATGGGGTTTTCTCCCTTTCAGCTATAATAAAAATAAAATTAATTGATTAGTACTAAATGATTGGTTAATTTTTGGATTGATTCTGTGTATTTTTATCGACTATGAATAATTATGTAAAATTTCAACTTGATCCGAGAATGGGAAGTGTGAGAAAAAATGTGTCAAAACGTAATAAGGAGACTAAATCCAAGTATATATATCCACATCTCTCATTAAGTAGCATTTATTCCCCTTATTCAAAATCAAACAAAATAGTTAATCACCAACAATTAATTAACTAATTGTTTAATTTTGTTGATTGATTCATGTCTTGTCAGGTTTAATGATACATAATTGTGCAAAGTTTTAACTTGATCTGATAATGGGAAATGGAGAAAAAATGTTCAAACTTTTTACCAGACAGACGGACAGAGTGAGTTGATTTAAGCTTTGTAAAAAATAATGCTAATAAAGGAAACCCAAACTCTTCTAAAAGTGACTTGTCAGACACAATAAAAGAACAGAAAATGATTATCTGTAAAATGAGATGTCTCATAAGAGTAAAGGTTTATCCTCTTCAAACAAACACAAAAGTATTCATTGGTTAAACTTTTATGAGCCATAGCAACACTACAAAATAAACACAAAAGTATAATTTAAAAAAAGATTTCTCTTTGAAAATCAATCCCTACTTTATGTTTAAATAATTTGGTAAACAAAACATTCAGATGTTAGTTGTCATTGAAAAAATCAAGAGGAAAGAAAACTGGTCAGTGTGCGGATCGGACCCACAACATTGGCATTAAGTCTGATGCTCTAACCAACTTAGCCAACTGGCCATAATATGAGAATGCTCAAACATAGATAAATAGCTCAAGATCTATAGATAACTTCTAAATGAATTGAAAATAAGATGGCCACTAAGTTTCTATTTCTATCTACATAAGGTAAAAAGATTTTTTTCATAAATTCAATAATTCATGAAGTGATCTGAAATTCCGATAAAAAGTGTTTTCACCCAGTAAGAGTTCATGTGTGAAATTTTAGCTTGATATTGAAAAAGTTTTCAAAATTAAAGATTCAAATATTTTTTTTGTTGCTTTTAACGTTTTGAATCAGACGAAGGTGTGAGCTAATAGTAGGAATGAATAAACAATTTAAAATTCTGACTGTACTCAAGACAAAATGTATGATTATCTACTTATTTTAAAAACATTTTTCTTAAATACTTACTCTTTACCCAGTGCTTTCCAGTTCTTCCCTTCTGGTCGTAGTTCAGGAAACATTCGTTCCCTAGACTGTAATGAATCAAGAAATTTATTCACAGATTTCAGTCTGAGCTCACGATGCTTTATGGTAGATGGGAGCAAGATGTGAGACCAGACTTTTTCACACTCTGACACTGAAAAGAATGAGCAACAAAATCGAATGGATGAAATAAACAGAAATCTTAACATGGAAGGTAAAATCCTATCATTAAATTGTTCACAATATTAAGTTTTAATGAAAACAAATAGGTTTATTTGAAAGTAAAATGTATCAATATCACCACTGTATAATAAATAAAGGTAATTTTTGGCAAGTATTTTAAGGTTTTATCTGTAAAAAAAAAACAAAAAACAGCCCGAATAACTGTTAAACTATATCGGCTATATAGAATATAAAAAAAACTGTTAATTTCAACAGTGATAGTTATTATTAGAACTCATTAACTTTCATATAAAAAGAGCTCCCATTTTTCAGCCAATGGCTGAGCACATCAGGGAAACTACCCCATATTCCTTCTCTGTACCACATCAGCCATGCAGGTGTCTACCAATTGAAACAGTTTTGAGGTGTGTGGATAGTGACATGTTTGTTGGAGCTTACATGCCCACCAGTGCAAGCAATAGACTCTGTCCTTAGGCATCCCAATGGGGGTTCTTTTTGGCTTATCTCTTGGTCTAATCATCTCCTTTAACAACCGTTTCCACCCGAGACCCATAGTGAGGCTGAGAAGCATTGACCTTGACACCATTAGGAATATTCCAACTATATCTAGTATGTTACGTCAATTATTAATCCTTTTTGACAGGACTATGAAGCAGCTTCAATGTACTTGAGAACATGTAAAATATTTCATCCCAATAGGTACAATTCCTTTGTTAGCAAAATATATTTTTGTATGGTACAAATTTAATGACATTTTCCCATCACAATGTTATTGTGACCTATCAGCTGTATCTTTAAGTAGAAATGTTTACATACAAAGATAAGAAAAACAAACTTACTGGTGGTACCTTCTGTCCCTTTGACAGATCTGAAAACTTCTTTTTTAAAAGCAGGAAACTTTGATGTTTTCTTCTCTCCATCACTGTCCTCCTCATCATCTTCGTCGTCATCTTCCTCATCTTCATCATCATCATCCTCTTTTGCACTTCCTTCCTTGAAATCATCATCTGACACATCACTGGTCTCCCCATCACCACTATTACAAAAGTTGCTAATCAATTGAACAGCACTGCAAGCAACAAAATTTAGATAGATAGATAGATAGATAGATAGATAGATAGATAGATAGATAGATAGATAGATAGATAGATAGATAGATAGATAGATAGATAGATAGATAGATAACAACATTCAAACTTTAAAAAAAAAAAAAAAAATTTTAAAGTACTGATTTAAACACTTTGATATATCAATAGGGTAACTTTAGACTGGTTTGATATATCAATTGGGTAACTTTAGACTGGTTAGATCGATCTAAATGTCATCAAATAACACATCCAAAAGTTGGAAGATATAAATTTATGTTCCAACCTTACATGAAAAAAAAAAGTAAAGTTCCCCATTCAGATGAGATAAAGGTGGCCCATGATTAACCAAGGTCTCATGTGACCAGCACAACGACCAACCCCCTTTACTTTTCCCCAATCAATGTATCCATTAGAGCAGGGTGGACTCAGAGGCGCCCTAAAGATCTCAAAATTTAAAAAATTCACCAGGATTCAAACCCAGGACCCCCAATTCAGAAGCCAAGGACTTTACCACTCAGCCACCACACCTGCAACACTACATAAACAGATCAGTGTTTAAAAAAAAAAAGACAATTACTTCCTTGAATATTAGAATAAACAGTAAAAACATTTCATTTAATAATTTGTCAGTATCCAGAATGAAAAAAAGAATCCACCTTTGGCACTAAATAAATATACCATGGATCAAAATTAATCTTCTCATATTTTAGATTACAGATGTTACTTCATCCTACATCCTACGCATTAACTATTACAATAAGGCGACTGAATGTGACCAAATTTTTTTTCTCAACATATTTAGGTATCACCATCATGTAAAAGTAATTAAACAAATGATGATTTTAATTCCATTAATTAATCACCCAGGCTATTTTTCTTACCATGCCAATTGGCGACAAATGTCAAAAAAAAAAGTACCCTTTCAGACTTTCAATTTATGGGGCAGATGTAAAGATCATCTATTCCTTTGTCCAATTGTTAACAAGGGTGTGATGTTGCCAGCACAATAAAACCAATTGCCTCTACTTTTCTCCAACTAATGTTAGATACCCATGCTAAAAAGTTGAGTAAACTCAGGGACCTCCGAAAATTCCGAAAAATAAAATCCCAGAATTTGAACCCAAGACCCCTCATTTCAGAACCAAGTGTTTTGTCACTCAGTCACCAGACCCACAAATGTGCTATTTGATTAATTATTTTCTCTAATTTGTATTAAAGGTTATGGTACTAAATGCAAACTGTACTCAATAAAGGGTCACCTTTTAGCAGCTTTTCGTTTGGATTTGGTCTGTACATCTCCATCCTCTCCTATCTCAGACTCCTGGACCCTGCTGCCCTCTTCCAGTTGTTTCATCTTCATTTCCTCTTGTTTGTCTTTCCTACGGTGTTCATTCAAATGTTGCTGAAACCACATGGCCTTAATCACCTTGTCACATATTTCACACTTTATAACCTCATCCTTTATAAAAAATGTATTAGAATAATTTTATATTAGAACTTAATCTGAGTATGAGATGTCAATATATTGTAATGTATTAGAATAATTTTATGTTAGAACTTAATCTGAGTATGAGATGTCAAACTATTGTAAAAATGAATCCACATATTTTAAAAAAAAAAATAAACATAAAAAGACTAAGACTAAGACTAAGACTAAGACTGCTTTATTGATCCTTACGGAAATTTGTTGTGATTACAAGGACTCGTTTCTCATATAAAGACAACACAACAGAAAAATACACATAAATACAACAGACAACATAAAGAGTTCATTCAGCGACTACACACAGGTATCTTGGTGCATTTCATGTTCCATGATCAATGAGTGGCGGTGATAGAGTCTGACCGAGTGAGGTACGAACGAGTTTTTGTACCGCTCCGTTCTTGTTTTGATTGACAGCAGTCGCCCACTTCGCGACGACCTGGCGTAGTTCTGATGGAGCGGGTGGCCGTTGTCTTCCAAGATTTTTTAGATTTTTCTTAGGCACGTTTGTTCAAAAAGTTCCTTTAAATGTGGTAATGTTGTGAGTGTAATTTTTGATGCTTTTTTAATGATGTTTTCTAGACGTTGCAACAGTTTAGATGAGGCGTTGCCTTGCCAACAACTTATTCCGTATGTTAGCAGATTTTGTACAGTCGCGCGTAAAATGTCTCAAGGATCTTCTTGTTTAATTTCAAACTGTTGAGTTTGTATAGAAAAAAGAGTCGCTGGGCTGTTTTCTTTGTCAGAGTTCCAAGGTGGTCTTCCCATGAAAGCTTGTTGTTGATGATAACGCCTAGATATTTATATGCCTTTACTTGTTCTATAGATGTAGTGTTTATTTGCAGTTCACGTATAGTTTGTTTTTTCTTTCTAAAATCTATTATAAGTTCTTTAGTTTTTGTTACATTAAGTTCTAGAAAATTGTTGGTGCACCAGTTTGTAAACTCTTCTATCGAGCTTCGATACTGAGTTTCGTCTCCTGAAATAAGACCGACTATGGCAGTATCATCAGTTTAACTGAGTCATAGATGCTTCTTATGTCATTAGTGTAAAGAGTGTACAGTACAGGAGAAAGTACACAACCTTGTGGAGCACCCGTACATAGTACTCGAGTTGATGATTTGGTGTTGTTGACTTTAACATACTGGGGCCGTTGGGTTAAAAAGTTTAGAACCCATGCTTGCAAGTAAGGGCTTACATTTAAGTTACTCAGTTTGTTTATCATTAGATGTGGCTGTATGGTATTGAAAGCCGAGGAGAAATCTACGAAGAGGACTCGTGCATATGTTTTGGGTATATCGAGATGCTTATAAAGCTGGTCCAAAAGCAATAGAATGGCATCCTCAGTTCCTCTAGCTGCTTTGTATGCAAATTGGTGAGGGTCTAGGCTGTTATTGACTTTTGCTACAAGCTGTTTAAGGATATATTTTTCAAAACATTTCATAACAATAGGTGTTAGTGCTACTGGGCGGAAATCATTTAAGCAATCTATTTTTGGTTTCTTAGGCACTGGTATGATTTCTGAAGTTTTCCAGATGTTTGGAATTACGCACGTTTGCAATGACTGGTTTAAGATATGAAAGAAGATAGAAGAAAGATAGAAGAAATTTGCTCCGCACATAGCTTGATCAGCTTGCCACTAATTTTGTCTGGTCCACAAGCTTTTGTTACGTCTACTCTTTTAAATAACAATGTCACTTCATCCTCCGTTACAAAATTGACATAAGGCTCTTGTTTTCCTTTGGACAGAGTGTTGAATCTTCTTTGTCAAAACGAGAATAAAAATAATTTAGTTCGTTGGTGAATTTCTCATCATTAGCCACTAAAATTTGTTCTCGTTTTGAGGCGCAGCCCGTTATTTTCTTTAATCCCTCCCAGCATTGTTTTGAGTTGTTCTTGGCAAAGAAATTCTCAATTTTTTCTTTGTATGTTTTTTTCCCTTCAATTATTGCTTTTCTCAGTTTATTTTTAGCATTTATAAACTCTTCGTTGCTAGCCTTATACTTTGTTTTCTTTTCAGTAATAAGGTGTTTGATTTTTTTGGTCATCCAGGGCTTATTGTTTCCATAGACTTGTATTGTTTTTGTTGGAATTGTTAACTCCTCGCAGAATGATAGATATGAGGTAACAGTTTCTGTTAGTTCGTTTATGTCTGGACAGTTCTCAATAAAGATTTCCCAGTTAGTTTTCTCAATGCATCCTCGTAGTTTTTCTACAGCCTCTTCAGACCACATCTTGACCGTTTTTATAACTCTCTTTGTAGTTTTAAGAGTAGGCTTGTAATTTGGTATAAGATGGAGTAATACATGGTCAGATTCTCCAAGTGGGAACAAACTTTTACATTTGTAAGCCTGCTTAATGTTTACGTAGCATTTGTCGAGCGTTCTGCCCTGCCTTGTGGGGAGGGAGACATACTGGCAATAGTTTGACAGTGTGTTGTCAATATTTAGGTTGTTGAAATCTCCAGTTACGATACAAACAGAGTCTGGGTGTTTTGATTGTACATTGTGAAGCACATCAAAAATTATTTCCGAAGCAGTCGCTGTGTCAGCCGTCGGTGGTATGTACACAACAACAACACACACCTGGGTGAATTCTCTACTTTTAATAAAAACAAAGTTTATATTAAGTTGAATTGTATTGATGAATTAGTTTGGATCGGTCGTGTCATTATATGTATAGTCGACTTAGATATAATAAATCAGTGCCATTAGAAATATTTTTAACAAATGTTTTTGTTTAGCTTTCTCAATTCGCTATGATCCTATCACTTGTCTGGAACAGTTGTGAAAGGGGGAGGAAAGAAGGGGGTATATTTGTGATTGTTTACATGATCGTTTTCTAAATGCATTTAAAAAATGTTCACTCAGGGCTTGAGTCCTAAAGAAGACTTATTCAACTTATACCACCAGATATGTCAAGTACAATTTCTTTCCCTTGTTCAAGATACCAAACAAAATAATTAATTAACAATAGTTAATAAACTTATTGGTTAATTTTTTTCTACCATTATTCCTGTGTTGTCATGTAAAAAAAAAAAAAAAAAAGTGCAAAATTTCAGCTTAATCCAAGATTGGATGTGGGAGAAATAACATGTGCAAACTTTTTACCACGCAGACAGACAGATTGAGTTGATATAAGTTTTGTAAAAAATATTTAAATATCAATTCCTACTGTATGAAGCTGATGGTGGACTATCATATCTCATTTTATTTATTTCTTGTAATGCTTTCCACTGAGATTTGCACAATCAATCTTCTATTGACAGTCCATCTAATGATTTTACAATAGACTGGAAAAATAAGTCTAAAAAAGACTGTGAGCAAAATGTCCAAGTAGTTTAACTCTTAACTGAATACATAGAAACATTTAAATGTAGTTCTATTTATTTATTCAACTCTCAACTGAATACATAGAAACATTTGAATGTAGTTCTATTTATTTATTCAACTCTTAACTGAATACATAGAAATGTTTGAATGTAGTTCTATTTATTTATTCAACTCTTAACTGAATATATAGAAAAGTTTGAATATAGTTCTATTTATTTATTCAACTCTTAACTAAATACATAGAAACATTTGAATGTAGTTCTATTTATTTATTTAACTCTTAACTGAATACATAGAAACATTTGAATGTAGTTCTATTTATTTATTCAACTCTTAACTGAATACATAGAAACATTTGAATGTAGTTCTATTTATTTATTCAACTCTTAACTGAATACATAGAAACATTTGAATGTAGTTCTATTTATTTATTCAACTCTTAACTGAATACATAGAAATGTTTGAATGTAGTTCTATTTATTTATTCAACTCTTAACTGAATATATAGAAAAGTTTGAATATAGTTCTATTTATTTATTCAACTCTTAACTAAATACATAGAAACATTTGAATGTAGTTCTATTTATTTATTTAACTCTTAACTGAATACATAGAAACTTTTGAATGTAGTTCTATTTATTTATTCAACATAGAAACATTTGAGTCAAGTGTGGTAATTTCTGATGAAAACATGTTTAAAAATATGTGTGATAAAATTTAATTTTAATGATTATATTTTGAAAACGGTCAAGCAAGAGTTGTGTGTCTAATTAGCAACTAATTTTTTCCCAAAGATCTACATAAACTGCCAAATACCTAGGAAAATTACTAGAGGCATTTTCGAAATACCCATCCAACTTCCAGTTTCCACCCACCACCCATGAAGAGTTAGCAAGATAATAGTAGGAATTGTAAAGACAAACAAGCAATTTTTGGCCAATAAAAAACCCAGTAAACTCCAAATAGGGGCTCATTGAAAACAAAACCTGACCTCTCTGCCACACCAGTTCAAATGATGATTATAATACTGCTGAAATTTGAACTGTCTGGGAGGCAAGTCTATTTTCTTCCTTTCCTCCGCACATTTCTGGCAGGCGATGTAGCCCAAACATTTGATGATCTCTTTGGGCAGACTTACTCCCATGGGAAGCTTTGCGAACCACTGCATAAAATAAATAAAAGAAAAAACAACTTGTCAAGAGATGGCAATCATGTGTAATAAAATAACAATTTCAAAATATATGATGGAAAGACAGAAGAATGAGGCAGCCATCTTCCTTTTTCAAATTTTTTGAGAACGGATTAGAATTATAAATAAATAAAGAAAATATTTTTTTAAATTTCTAAAAAAAATGCACTTTTATTTCAGTGCACTGAAAAAGGGTAAATATATTGTATAAAATAAATAAATAGGTGGCATAAATTTATTGTTTACCATTTTGTAATTTTATTATAGTTAATATACAATTTTTATATATTTTTTATTTTATAATATTGTAAGACTTGTTGGAAATAGGATGAAATTAATAGTTTTGTAGAATAAAAATGGTTATTTTGTTTCAGTAATTATTGTATCAGAGCATGTTATAACACAGTCTTATGATTCAATCATACGATATTGGTGAAGTCTTGTAGCAAAAAAAAAAAGAATATGTCCTATAGTTAGTAAACGTTTTTTATAAAACACCCAAGTCCTGGACGTATTATTCCTCTCATGCTTAGCAGGTGCTTTTCTTTTCTTTGGGCTATTGAAAAAAAATATACATGAGGTAGAAATCAATCTACTTACAATATTACAGACAGAAAAAATAGCAGATATATAAGAACAATATTAAATGAAAATAAAAGTGAGCTAAGACACATTCATCATGAAATCAAGATTTCTATCCTGAAAAGCCTGATGAAACTAGACCCCACAGCTAATCATAAATAAATTGAGTTCAAACTTTTTATTTTCTCTTTCAATTGAACTAACATAGAGTTCCACTTTCAGACCATGCAATCTAAGGGCAGATGATATTAAGGTCATCTGTTTCTTTTGCCCACGGCCATACTCAGGGGTGACGTAGAAATCATGAAATTCAAAATCCCAGGGTTCGGTGAGATTCGAACCCAGGACCCAAGGTTTGGAAGCTAAGCACTTAACCACTCAGCTACTGTGACCCCGTAATTTCAGGATCTTTAGGGTGCCTCTGAGTCCACCCAGCTCTAATGGGTACCTGACATTAGTTGGAAAAAATTAAAGGGTGTTCGTAGTGCTGGCCACATGACACCCTCGTTAACCATAGGCCACAGAAACAAATGACAATGTCTGAAAAGAGAAATTTACTTTACCATAATAAAGGTCAGGAGTCAAAGTAATAAACTACACAATAATACTTCTTCAAAAAAGGTGTCTGTTTGTATGCTCACCATTAAGGAGTGATCCACCATCATATGTCGTTTTAACTTCTGAAGGTTTTCCATTTCAGTGTTGCAGTGTTTGCAGACAAGAGAGATTTCCTCTGCATCATTGCTTCCTTCTTCTAATCCCTATAATGTAATAATACATGAGTCGACTTTAAAAAAACACATTCTTTACAAATTTTAAATACAATTTATGTGAATGAACACAACATATTTACAGATTTTGTAACATATTTCAGGAAGTGAAAATGTTTTTAATGTGATGTTTCTATTAAAGTTGGCTTTCAGTTGTTGGATAGAATGAAAATAGTATCAATATTTTGATGCTTACATATGATTTGTACAAATGTTCAGTTCTGTCTCAGCATAATATAATCTTTCAGCTAAGTTGAAAAGGAGAAAATCTAAGACTTTTTAAAGAATAGATCAAATTTTTTTCAATACTAAAAAAAAACTATATATAATTACCACTGTATTGAATGAAATTTGTATAGTGCATCTTTCATTCTCAATGCAATATGGTCCAAACTCTTTTGTGGGCATGGGAGGGGTGGGGGATGAGTATCTGGGAAAAAGTATCCATGCTGCCTTAAAATGACTTTTTTTTAAATTTCATTCCTCTCCTTTCTACATCATGTCAGAATCATGGCCACTTCATTAGATCACTAATGAGTGTTTTAGATAATTGAAAATCTGTTAGTAAAATAGTAAGCTAAAGTGAAGTTTATTCCAGGGCTTGTAGTATGTCTGGGCTTCATTTAGCAATATTTTCAGCACATCTCCCCAGAAACCCCAAAATTTTGTCATATGTCTTGAATAGCTGAGTGGCAGAGACTGCTTGGCTACCCATCAAGGGGGTTAGAGTTTGAGCCCCATCATAAGCTGAGCCATGTTTATTGAGTGCCTAACAGCAGCATGGAAACCTCCCAGATAACCCTCACCCCATGAGTCCGCAAAAAAAGATTGGAACACAGGGCACTGAGCATGCTCATAGCATGAAGTACGCACTATACTAAAATAATTAGATGCAAAACCTTTAGATAAACAAGGTTACAAAGACAAAATCCGCCCCCGAAGTGGTCCACCCAGGCAAGCTTCAAAATTTTCAGAAAGAACAACTGAATGAAATTATATCAAGACAAATGAGAGATAATAATGGAGAAAGATGGTTGACAGATCTTGTGTAGTGCCCCAATGGTCCAGAAGATCAAAGGATAAATGCAAGTGAATGCAAAGTTAGATGTGAACCTGGCCTAACTAGTTCCCCTTTTAGACCTTGTGGTCTATAGGGCAGATGATGTAAAGTTCATCTGTTTTTGTGGCCTACGGTTAACAAGGGTGTCATTTAGCCAGCACAACGACCAACCGCCTTTACTTTCCCAGGTACCCATTAGAGCTGGGTGGACTCAGAGGCGCCCAAGGATTCCGAAGTTGAAAATCCCAGTCTTCACCAGGAAACCTCAGAATTTGCGCTATTCAATTTAAGCTTTATCATCATAGGAATCCTTCGGATTTAGGCCTCTTTTCTTTGCCTCTTGTGGGCTTTTTTTTTTTTTTTTTTTTTTAATAGGTTTTTATTTGTAAGTTCTAATAATTCACAAGTATTAAATCATAAACAATGGAAAAGTGATTGTCACCGTGTTGTTTTATATGTTATGAATGTGGCTGTGGTTATCAATGTAGGCGTGGTGGTGACATTGGGTTCTTGTTACAAATCACTGGATAATGAAATGACGCTGGGTGTAGCAGATACAATAAGTTTAATATAACACCACATAGTGAATACACCATACAATTCGACCCAGGAATGGTCAGTATTAATCCAACAGTAATATACGAATATCACAACTTAGTACTTATTCTATAACCAACTACTTTAAACATCTAACTCTACTGCTTATATCTTAAGTGACTCAATACAAGTGCTTGCTACAAGATCTCTATGTGGACTGACTGCCTTTAACTCTCTGGTTCACCTAAGGTCAAAAGTGTTCACCTTAGTGCAACATGGGTTGTGAATAAGATTCACAATATGGAATTAACATATACAATACAGAATTAGGGTTTCTACTCTATGGCACCAACTTTGAGGTGGTGACATTACCTATCACCCCCCTTTTGAAAAAAATTTTGAAGAAATTTTTTTCAGCTTGACGACATAATTATCATAAGTAGGATCAATTGGAATTCTTGGGGTCTATGAAATGTACAATTGCAGAGTTCAAATAGAACTACAAACTTGCAATAAAATATATAATATGACAGTGTTACACTAAATATTTGCTGAATCAAAAAAAAAAAATTCATACAAGGGCAAAATTCTCTAATTCATCATATTCTTGTAAGGCAATTCAAATAATTCTATGAGTCAAATACTTAACATCCCAAATAATTCTTTACATGTAGTTCTAATATATACATCAATGTTCACATGTGTTCAATATTTACAAGTCTTTTTCATAATAATATGTGCAAAGTGTGACGAAAATTTCAATGACAATCTCCTATGTCAATGTGAAAAATTAATACAAGTTTTTTATTCACAATATCTATTTATAAAAAAAATCTTTGACACTATAGAAATGTTAGAAGTCTGGTTTTTTTTTAACACCAATAGTACAATATGTACAAATCATGTAGAAAATGTTACAAGTAAGTCTCAATATGTAAGTGATAAGTATAGAAAAATTCAAAATATATGTGTCAAAATTCAAGATCAAATTGATTAATGATCATTGTTACAAATTCAATGTATCTGTTTACTTCAATATGAGGTTTGACATCTCCATAAAAAATTGTTGTGCATTAATATTACACAAGTAAATATGTATAATTCAAGTATCAAAATATTGGATCAAAAGTATGAACATCAAATCAAAATGAATATCTTTCATAGTGCTTGTTGCATGCACCTTATGTTTCAATTAAGTATTTCTCCATATAACAGTTCAAATAATTTGTAGCTAGTAATGGCAAAAGTTTAATGTTACATTGTTTATCAAATAATTATTGAGTACAAAGTTCAAAAAATTCTTTTGTCAAAAAAAAATTCAACTGAGAAAATGCGTCAGTTGTGATACAATCTTTGAGTTTACATTAATTTGTTCAAGCATATACATACAAGCATAACATCATAATGGTTTAGTTGTATTTATTTTAATCTGTTGTGAAAAAATGTGTAAGTCCAATTTAAAAGAATAATATCAAGTGTCTCTTTCAGCACTTGAAATATCAAAAAGTTTGTACAACAATCTTCTTGTTGACATCAATGATTGTTACAAAAAATATAGTCCATAAGAATAGTTTGACAAAAATGTTTTCAAAAAAAAATACAAGTGTATGTCAATATTTGATTACACTAATTGACATTGAATAAATAAGTTACATTATGAATCAATCTCCTTTTTCAATAGTATTGAAAAATGTGACTAAGTTATATAATTGTGATAAATGACATAGTAAAAAAAATTCCAATCTTGTTTACAATAGCTGTAGAAAAAAAAATTTGTCACAGTTGTTCTCAATACAATGAGAAAAAATAATGTTTACATTGCATGGAAAAAATTAAGCTAGGTACTGAATAAGTTGGGAAAAAAATTCAATGTTTGTTTACATTGTTGAGTACAAAAATGTTATTCTTGTTGACAAAAGAATGTGAAAAAAATTGTTGGTTACAATGTAGTAATCAAATTCCAAAGTTTGTTTACAAATATAGTTTGAAAAAATGGGTTCTAGTTCAATGTTTACAAATATAGAGTACAATGTTTACAAAATAATGCTCAGTGTTTACAAAATAATGCTCAATGTTTACCAGATGCGATGTATTAAGTCAACAACACTGATATTAATTGTGAGTCCCTTAATTGGTGTTCCGTATATTTTATGTAATAACTCTTTGTAATGGCCAAAGTTTTTTATTTGTATCCACATTGACTCTCCAAGTTCTGGATGTTTCCAAACTTTTTTATATCCAAAATCACAAGTTATATCTTGTACTATTTGAAAAATTTCTTTCTGAAAATCAGGATCAGACAGGTCATAAAACCATATTGTTTTATGTATTACTGGCTTTTGATGCACTTTAACTTTTGGATAAGATCCAATAATTACTGGACTGATAGTATTTTCAAGTACTACAACTTTTATTTTCCCTTTAATAAATGGTGATTTGATTTCAGCAATGGCAGTTTTACATTCTATCTTTCTAGAGTTTGGTAAGGTTACAATGGCTATATCATTCAAATAATCTTCTTTTTCTACTAAATTGGGCTCTACAAAAGTGATTGTGGATTCTTCATCAACTATGCATACAACATCCTGATAATTGACTTCTAGATCATATACTTCTATCTGTTTGCTATTTTTAAATGTCAAGGCTAATATTTCCTCTGTTATTATTACTTTAGGTGAGCTAGTGTTAATGTCATTTTGTATTTCTTGTTTTTCAGCTTTATCTTTATCATCTATTTGTATTTCATCTGTTTGTATTTCACTATCATTTGTTTGTGTGTTAATTGTTTGGCAATCTTTATTTAGTTTAGATGCTTCTGTTAGCAAATGAGTTTGACATTCTACATCTATTTTATTTGTAATTGACTGATTATCTTTAGTTCCTTCATGTATACTGACATTGTTGTAATCATGTGAATTAGTAGTTGATGCTAACTCAATATTTTCTTGATTCACACTATTAGCCCATTTTACTAAGGCTTCTTCTGACAGTTCAACTATGTTCTCTATGTTCCCTATAATTAGTTCTTCAGCTGGGTTGTTCATTACTATGGCTTTGTATTGACCCGTGAACCATGGTGATTCAATGAAAACTAATGCTGTTTCACATACTTCCCATAAGTCTTTATTCGCATAAGTCAGTGTGACCTTGTCTTCAAGTATCTGTTCAGGTTTTACTAGTGATTTCTTTACAATGATTGAGGTGCAGCCGCTGTCACGTAATGCATATACCTTAATGCCATCCACATAGGCAGGATACACTTTTAATTTGGCTACCTTTGTCTGTATATATGCTACTGTTTCATATTCTATTGGTCTTTCAGTTGCTACAGCTGCCATGTTTTGTCTGGTATGATTGTTATTGTGGTAAGTATGTTGTCTATCTTGAAAATGATCTCTTCTAGACATTCTGTTGTTTTGCCATCTTCTGTTTGTTTGATGTGATCTACTGTTAGTTGGACTGTAGCTTTGCCATGTTCTTCTGTTATATTGTTGTTGATAGGATCTATTATAGTTAGGACTGAAGCTCTGGAAAGTTCTGTTATCTCTTCCATATCTATGGTTTCTATTTACATATTGCTGTTTTTCTGATGCCATTCTCTTTCTGCACTCTGCTTTGGTGTGACCCAATATGCCACAGAAAAACATTGTATGCTCTTGGCATATTTAAATTTATTTGTAGTTCTTGGATGGTTTTCTGTCACTGTTGCAGCTACATTGTACAATTCCCTTTTGTCAATGGTGATGTTTGGGTGGGAGTCCTTGTATGTTGTTAAGTTTGATATCAATTCAGCTTCATTTTTTATTTTTCTCTCCTTCAGGAATGAGAATGCTGCATCTGTAACATTAATTAACACATTCTCAATGAGAAAGAAATCTAATATCTGTTTGGGGTCATCTAAGTTGCAGTTTGCGAGTTGTAGCCACTTTGTCATGTTCTGGCGCATGTTATGTATTGTTCTTTTTAAATCTGCATTCTTGGCTAGTTTTATTTCCCTAAAAAGTTTTCGATAGTGCTCCTCCGTTTTGCCAAAATGTTCAATAAGTCTTTGCTTTACTGTGTTGTAGTCTTTTCTTTGCTCCATAGTTAGTGTGTCGATGATGTTTAGTGGTTCACCTCTTAGGTTAGCTAGAAGTTGTTGAGCCATTTGTGCACTATTCATATTTGCTGTTTGACAGATGTATTCAAATTGAATAATGAAATTTTCCAATGTGTCTTCTTTTGGGTCAAAGTTCCTAAATTTGCTATGATACTGATGATGAGATGAAGTTTGACTTGCTGAATTGTCTTTATTTTCTTTTGCTAGCTTGGCCATTTTTTCTTCATGTTCTTTTAATTTTATTTCATGCTGGCGTTCTTTTTCTTTCTCTAAGTTTTCTTGTTCTTTCTCTCTCAGTCTTCTTTCATGTAGCCTTTCTTCCCGTTGCTTGTCTTTTTCTACTCTAATTCTATCTATTTCAATTTTAATGAATGCAGCTCTATCATCTTCTTTTAACTTTAGTTTATCCACTATCTCTATTAGTTTCTCATACTCAGCCATTTTCAAAGATTCAAATTAGTAATATAGTTAATTAATAGATATGTGTACACTAGGTAGTTGTAAATGAATATTGTACGATAAATAATTATTATAGCTCAAATAGTAATTGCAGGTAATAGTAGATATATATTTTGTGCGAAACAATTGAGGTTATGAGGTATCTTAAGTTATTCTTGGTACTTTGTCTAGTTCGTAATGTAATGCTTTACTGATCAATTATGTGATTATGTATTTCTAGTATCTCCACTTGCAATGTAAAAGTTTATTGCAACAAATAATTCACAATTATGTGAGCCTTATTAGTCTGATAAATAGTGATCAATGTATCAATAGTATCAAAATAGTTCAATGTGCTCAAAGTATATATTATATACAATCAATCTTGTCACAATCTCAAATCAAAATATATCCCATAGTGTATCAAGTGTGTAGTGTAGTGTTGATAATAATAAAAAATAGGTTGAAATAAGAAGTAAAATAAATATCTATATTAATAAGTAATTAATTAGACAAACATAAATACACTATAGATACTAAACAGTCTGCTTTAAAGAGACATTACAAGATAGTAGAAATAGTAGACAAAAGAATTACAATGAGTAATAACAATGACGCAAAAAGAAAATTCAACAAATGTAAACAAGACAATACAAGAGTTTAACAATATGATAGATACTTGACGAAATACAAACTTAACTAATACAGCTATACGATCAAGTATTTACTTTATCTAAAGAGTCCCTACCAATACCTGGATGCTTACTTGAAAAAAAAATATAAATGCTCAGACTCAATAGATAATTAAATTTAGTCCCTAAAGTCAAATGTATATATAAATACAAATGTAAACAATGAAAAAAAATTGTGGTGTAGTTCAAAGAGAACTAATCAATATTCATTAATACTAAAGGGTAATTAAAGTTACTTCCCTTATATATTCACTTGATGCTTGACTTGTACATAAAGTTCCGGTGATGCTCCACATAAAATATGTCCACAGTACAGTTCATAAGTAATCCACTTGCTAAATCCGCAGCACAACGGTACAGTTCATAAGTAATCCACTTGTTAAATCCACAGCACAATGGTACAGTTCATAAGTAATCCACTTGTTAAATCCACAGTACAATGTTACAGTTCATAAGTAATCCACTTGTTAAATCCACAGTACAATGTTACAGTTCATAAGTAATCCACTTGTTAAATCCACAGTACAATGTTACAGTTCATAAGTAATCCACTTGTTAAATCCACAGTACAATGTTACAGTTCATAAGTAATCCACTTGTTAAATCCACAGTACAATGTTACAGTTCATAAGTAATCCACTTGTTAAATCCACAGTACAATGTTACAGTTCATAAGTAATCCACTTGTTAAATCCACAGTACAATGGTACAGTTCATAAGTAATCCACTTGTTAAATCCACAGTACAATGTTACAGTTCATAAGTAATCCACTTGTTAAATCCACAGTACAATGGTACAGTTCATAAGTAATCCACTTGTTAAATCCACAGTACAATGTTACAGTTCATAAGTAATCCACTTGTTAAATCCACAGTACAATGTTACAGTTCATAAGTAATCCACTTGTTAAATCCACAGTACAATGTTACAGTTCATAAGTAATTCACTTGTTAAATCCACAGTACAATGTTAAATGATACGGTACTCAAGTTCTTGAACAATAGTAATCCAATAAATACTTCATATGTTTGACAGATAATCCATTAAACAATTCATATAGTTGACAAGTAATCCAATAAATAATTCATGTGCTTGATAGGTAATCCACTGTTTCGTACAGTTGCTGAAACAAATATAAATAACTAAAAATGACCATAGGTAGTGACGACAAGAGAGGTCTAAGAGTGAGAGCGCTCTCTTATTAAATGTGCTGTTAGACAGCGACAATAGGAGTGTGTCATTAGAATTATGACGAGCACTCGATGTAGATGATTCTTGAATATGTCAGCTACTTCGACTGACCATATATCAGCTGTCTTCAGACGATGACTTGAATGACTTGTAGTACTAGATTTTCACCCACACCGGTTGTAGTATCACGGTTGTCTAGTTTCACCCACACAGGCTGTAAGATCAGGGTTGTCTAGTTTCGTCCACGCAGGTTGTCTCAGCATATCATGTTAAAGTGACTTTGAACAATGCTGTCATAAATGTCGTTTTCGGCCGCTTCTGACACCAAAATGTCACCGTGTTGTTTTATATGTTATGAATGTGGCTGTGGTTATCAATGTAGGCGTGGTGGTGACATTGGGTTCTTGTTACAAATCACTGGATAATGAAATGACGCTGGGTGTAGCAGATACAATAAGTTTAATATAACACCACATAGTGGTGTTATACAATTCGACCCAGGAATGGTCAGTATTAATCCAACAGTAATATACGAATATCACAACTTAGTACTTATTCTATAACCAACTACTTTAAACACCTAACTCTACTGCTTATATCTTAAGTGACTCAATACAAGTGCTTGCTACAAGATCTCTATGTGGACTGACTGCCTTTAACTCTCTGGTTCACCTAAGGTCAAAAGTGTTCACCTTAGTGCAACATGGGTTGTGAATAAGATTCACAATATGGAATTAACATATACAATACAGAATTAGGGTTTCTACTCTATGGCACCAACTTTGAGGTGGTGACAGTGATTAACCTTAAAAATATAATAATAGTAATAGAAATATTATTTAATATCAAAGACATACTGCCTAACCATTGAAACCACTAGAGACAGAAAATTGATACAAGTATCCTCTACCCCAGAACTTTGAATGGTCTAAAATATTGAGATGTCGGATTTTCACTATCTTTTCTTGTTTATGAGATCTAAATGGGACAGACGGACAGACATTTCACACAAAACTAATAGCGTCTTTTCCCCTTTTGGGGGCCGCTAAAAATCCATTCAATGTAAATCAAAGGATTGGGCTTCATAGTTTTACATCAAGTTACTGTTTGGGTGAGTAAATACCACTACAAATATATCACAGTGTATCACTACTAAAACTTCAGAGCTAAAGCTTCAAGTAATCAATTAGTTTTGATTTCAAAATAACTGTTAAAGTGATAATGAAAAAAAGTCCTTACATTGAGCTTCTTTAATAATTCTTTGTTTTTTGAAGGCCTGCCACGTCTTCGTTTTGAGACAAATGATTTCTCAGAATTGGGATCTGTGGGAAGGGGGTGCAACAAAAGTTCTATATATATTTCTTCAAATACTTATTTACATTATACAGTGCTGTAGTACATAAAGATATTTAAAAATATCATTTTTAATGCATGAAGTGTAATTTTTAATGCATGAAGTTTCTCCAACAGATGAGAATTTAAAACCTCATTAAGACAGAATATATACATGCATTCATAAATACATAGTTTAACATAGCTATTCTTAAAAAAAAAAAAACACCCTAAATTGCAATTTGGTGATGTCATTTATGAGTGTAAATGGGGCATGTTTCACCACTATAATCCTCCCTTGATGTACATGTCTCTTTTTAGTTAAATGGTGAAGGTTGGTCATGGTTGTTTTATTAAATCAAAATTATTCTAAATGTTGTAAGTACTATCTATTCTATTTTAGTACTTAATAAACAATAAACAGAGTTTTCAGGATTGTTTTATTTTGTGTCCCAAAAAGGGTGAATTTATTTTTTATAAATGAGTTTTGATTTGCTAGTGCTAAATTAATAGTGCTTTTAGTCTAGAGATAAAAACAACATCTCTAGCAATCTTCAATATAAAGTAGCCACTCTATATACACAAATAGATCAATTTAAAATTTTGTCTTCATTTGTTAATTTTTGTGTGCAAAACTTTACCTGTTACATTGGCAATATCATCTGCAGTAAGATTGAGAGAGTCGCTTTTAGATGCTAGTTCTTCTGATTCTGTCAAGACATTTCTGAGGGAATCACCAGTTTTGACTTTCCTTTGAATATCCAACTCATTTTGTCCAGATTCAGAGTCATCAAACGTATTTGCAGTATTGTCTGTTTGTATTTTACGGGGTCTACCTCGTCTTTTCTTATTTGGAGGAGCTGAATCATTATTATGTTCAGCAGACAGTTTTAATTCGATAGATTTATCATTGCTGCTTTTATCTATCTTACATGGTCTTCCCCGTTTCCTTTTAACACTATTTTGTTGTTGCTCAAAACTCTGGCTTAATTCAAGAGATAGATTACTTGTATTCGTCACAGAGTCTCTCTCTTGATTTTCACTATCTTGATGCATTACTAGCTTCTTTTTATCCCCATTAACTTGATCTTCAGGATTTGAATTTACATTTTCAGAAGTCTGAATTAATTCACAAGAACTTTTACTGGCATTTATGTTAGCATTATTCTTACGAAGTCTTCCTCGCTTGGCTTTTTCTTGAGGTACTGAATCATTGAGTCGAGAGATATTTAAATCAAGAGAAATATCCCTTGCATTGTCATCCTGATTTTTATAGTCATTTACTTGATCTTCAGGATTAGAATTTAAATTTTCAGACGTCTGAATTAATTCACAAGAACTTTTACTGGCATTTATGTTAGCATTATTCCTACGAGGTCTTCCTCGCTTGGCTTTTTCTTGAGGTACTAAATCATTGAGTCGAGAGATATTTAAATCAAGAGAAATGTCCCTTGCATTGTCATCCTGATTTTTATAGTCATTTACTTGATCTTCAGGATTAGAATTTAAATTTTCAGAAGTCTGATTTAATTCACTAGAACTTTTACTGGAATTCATGTTAGCATTAATCTTACGAGGTCTGCCTCGCTTTGCTTTTTCTTGAGGCGCTGAATCATTTAGTCGAGAGACATGATTTAAATCAAGAGAAATATCACTTGCATTGTCATCCTGATTTAATTTCTGTTTAACCTGGTTTTCTGCATCTTTTTGTGTAGATATCTGGTTTGATTTTGTGGATTCTGAGTGTGTTTTCATTTCTGAAGATTTATTATTATCCAAAACCTCTGATCTATTTAACATAATTTTCTTTTGTTTTAATCTTTTTTCATATTGATCAGAACTTGTATCTGGATTAATGTGACTTCTTTGATGCTTTTGTTCTTGACATACATCCTCTGAATTAAATGACATATTTAAATCTATACTTTCCTGGTTTTTCTTTCCCATTTTTTCCAAAGAAGTATTTATAGTTGTAGAAACATTATGATTAGCATTTGGTGCTGCCTCGTTTATGCTTGAATTCAAAGAGTTACTAAACGAATCACTTTGGTTGTTATCAAATGCTAAATGATGACTGTTTGTATGAGTTTCTGAATCAGATTTATCTTCTCCATCTAATACAGAGCCTTTACTATTAGTTGACACATTTGTGCTTGCCTTTCCTGAAAATGAATCATTTATTATGTCATCTTTTGTAGGATTGTTTTTTCTTCTCTTTCCTATTGGTGTGCTGGTAATAAAGGAGTGATTGGAAATATTTGACGGCTCCTCACAATTTTTATTTACAGAATTTTGAGTATCATTTTGACTGCCATATATAATAAAGTCATCAAAGTTGGTTCGTTTACGAATGCGTTTGGGTTTTTCTTTAGAATTGTCCAGAGTTGGAATAGATTCTGAATTCTGCATTTTAACTTTAAGTTAAGTCTAAACTCTACCTAAACAGTAAATTTGAATCTAGGCCATAGAGTAGTCTAGATCAGCTCACTGATCTTGCATTTATAAATGATAATCATATATCTAGAATTTATAATCTAGAAGTTAAGTTGACAAGAATCTAATACCGGTAGTCTCTAGATTTAGAAACAATCATTTAAAACTTAGTCGTCATAAGTTAACAATACAATGACACAATCGTGTGACATCACACACAATATCACTGTGATTCAATGCGACAATGCCATGGAATGATGGAATATTTTTAAATAAAAAAAATCATGTTTATGTTTGAAATTGAATCATGAAATGATGAATCACTGCATGTACTTATCATTATTATGTCCATGTAGTTGTAGTGAATTCAATGAATTGTACATGTAGTTTAGATTTAATAATAAGTATTAAATGTAGATCTATCAGTCTAGCAATTAGATCTATCATATCATCATCTGATAATCATTCATTTGTTTCATAATATGTCATCTCATGTGATTTATCATCATCATAGTCATACTCATAATATAATCATCCGTTTGTAAGTTTGTATGATTTAAATGATTATGATTTTATATAATATGAAGAATTCAATGTTGGCACAAAGAATCACAATCTTAAACTTAAATCATTTTTCGAAATTGGTTTCTTGTAGATCTTTTTTACATAATGTTCCCATAAGATCTATAACAACAGGTTGAGTTACTATAAAACTAATCTCTTGAGATAAATTTAACAAACAGCATTAACAAGTCAAACACTCGATTGCATGATCTAGCATTGTAGATCTCTATGTTTTCAACATTTATTTATTTTTCAATAGAGTTGTTTCCCTTTCAATATTTGGCTATTCAAACCTATTTGTAATTCTGTTGGTAAATTTCAGTTGTAGAACGTCTCGATGTAGATCTAGTTCTAGACCATAGACCTATATGGTTCATCTCGATGAACATTTTTTCTTGTGTGGTTCATCTCGATGAACCCCTTTTCTTGTGATTGTTGAGCCATATTCTCGAGAGACACTCCCGTCCACATGTATCGCAGGTTAAAGGTTAAGGTGGCATTCGCCTTTTTCTTATGACACGCTTTTCTTCCAGAGCTGAGGCCCATGTTTTTTCACTGTCCAAAGCTTTCTTGGTCATCACCGTCTCTCTCCAACTAGTGCGGTCTAGGGCTATGTCTTCCCTATGGTCAGTATCAATGTTCACTGATTTTAGGTCCCGTTTTATCACACCCACGTAACAGAGGTTGCGGCGACCAGTTTTTCTTGAGCCAGGCGCGAGTTGCCCGTAGAGAATGATTTTCGGGATGCGATTGTTCACCATCAAACGAACATATTCAAGCCACCGTTGCGGCGGCGTTGTCTGTGGACTGTAAAGATGCTGGGAAGCCCCATTCGCGCAAGGATCACATTATTGCACACTCTCTCTTGACATGTGATTTTCAATATAATTCGGAGGCAGCGCAAGTGGAATGAGTTTAGTGTTCTCTCTTGTTTTGAGTAGATATAGCCTATGTCCACGACTCACTGCCGTACAGAGGCGTATCCAGAACTCATGCCTTAAAGTTGTTTAAGAGGAGGTAGGCCTACACGAGCGTATTTGTTTCCGCCAAAGGTTGAGAAACATGCTCTAAAGAGTCATTGATTCATTCATTGGCCCCCTTCAGTCCTAGAACGACTATGGTTTATCTCGCACACTTCCTCTTGTGGCTGTGAAGCCCTATTTTGGAGAGACACTCCCGTCCAAAAACCCATGTTCTTTCACTGTTCCGAAGTAGGACGTTTTGGCACCGCCGTTTTGGCGCAAGGGACGTTTTGGCACGAAATACATTATGCACGTTCATTGTATTATTTCTTGAAAAAGAAGCATGCATATTTATGTTTTGCAAGAGTGTTTGTGTTAAATTTATCCCGATGTTTTCTCTATCTGTGAATGCATCTGTCAGCAGTGTAGGTGCTAGGACACAGCCTTGTTTTACCCCGTTTGATACTTTAAAGGGCTCTGATGGTTCTCCACTTTCTTGGACACAAGCCTTCATGCCATCATGAAATGGTCTCACCATGGTTATGAATTTTCGTGGACAGCCATACTTTGACATAATCTTCCAGAGTCCTTCTCTGCTAACAGTGTCGAATATGCCTTTGTTAGGTCGACATATAGATCTATTGAGAAGAGTTCAGCATTTTGTTCTTGGCATTTTTCCTGGATCATGTCAATGGTTCCACGCTCTTTTCTGAAGCCACACTGGCTTTCTGGTAGTAGACCATGTTCTATGCATTGCATGAGCCGATTTAGTAGGATGCGTGCAAGGATTTTCCCACCAATAGAGAGAAGAGATATTCCTCGATCTGTGGTTGTCGCAGATTTGGCGGGTTCCGTTTCGCTTGTATAAATGGACAATTGTAGCATCTTAAAAGTCTTGTGGTATTGACTCTTGTTCCCATATAATAAGAACAGCTCATGAAGTCTTTCAATCATGGCTAATCCACCTTTTTTGAGGACTTCTGCGGGAATAAAGTCAGCTCCTGCGAGCTGTTGAATGGCAAGATCGGTTAAATTTTAATTTGCCTGAGTCAGCCAGGTTAACCAATAACTTGGCAGCATTTAAGTCATTGATTAACATGCATGACTAGACTGATGTAGGAACACGCGAAAGACGTAATCATCTCGTAAAATATAAGTATATTCTATTTTAAATATTAAACGGGAGACAATTCTAACATTCTTTCGCAATTTTCCCTTTTCAGTTTTCAAGATCTGTTTGTGACGTCATAATGTTACAGAATTGTTAATGATCCTGTTCAGAATACAAAAATTAAACTCCTTTACTCTAGTCAGTTTAGAGACTCTAGGTCTACTCATAACTCACGTAGAGTCTACTGCTGGTCTTTGAAGTGCTCAGTTAAGCCTGCTCAGTTCATTTTACCATAATTGGCACAATGAAACCCAGTTTTTAAATAAATTCTAAAGCTGTAAGTGTAAGTAGATCTAGTGTAAGTTAAGTTAATTAATTAATTAATACCTTTCTAAGTTTCTTCTAAAGTCTAAAGTTTCTAAAAATTTCTTGAATTTGAGATCTAGAATAGATGATCTAGATATGCTGATATCTAGACTCTAGACACAGAACTAGATCTAGACTTGACTACTAGAGTCTAGATCTAGACTCTTCTAGAATCTAGACCTAACGGCAACGCTAAGACTTAAAACTTGTTACTAACACCTAAGACAGGCTAAGACTAGTCTTAGTATCACTGAGTATCAGTGATCACTAGTACTGAGATTCTATATTTATATTACTATAGTATACTATAACTATTACTATACTTATAGTATAGTTACTATAGTATATAGATCTACTACTAGATGATCTATTACTAGATCTAGAACTCTATATTCTCCTCTGCCGCTGTTGGGAAACAGGTCATGTCCCACAGGACATGCGTGACGCAACTATAGTCACAATATACAAGAACAAAGGGGATCGGAGTGATTGCAACAACTATAGGGGTATCTCTCTCCTCAGTATAGTGGGCAAGATCTTTGCTAGAGTGGCACTATCCAGGCTGCAAGTGATAGCTTCTAGAGTCTACCCAGAGTCTCAGTGTGGATTCAGGAGTGGTAGGTCCACTATAGACATGATATCTTCTCTACGACTACTGCAGGAGAAATTCAGAGAGAGAGACAGACCCCTTTACATTGTTTTTGTCGATCTGACTAAAGCTTTTGACATGGTCAGCAGAAGTGGCCTTTTCAAACTCCTGAGGAAAATAGGTTGCCCTCCCAAACTACTGAAGTTAATTGAATGTTTTCACGAGGAAACTAAATGTACTGTCAAATTCAATGGAGCCCAATCAGCACCTTTTGAGGTTTGCAGTGGTGTCAAGCAGGGATGTGTGCTCGCACCTACTCTGTTTGGCATATTCTTCTCCTGTCTACTGCATTATGCGTACAGCGACATAAACGAAGGTGTGTTTCTCCATACAAGATCCTCTGGAAAACTATTTAATGTATCAAGGCTGCGGGCAAAAAGCAAGGTTAGGAAGCTACTCGTCAGGGAACTCCTGTATGCTGATGATGCAGCTATTGTGGCTGATTCTGATATTCAGCTACAGTCCATGGTTGACAAACTATCTGCTGCTTGCCAGAAGTTCGGCTTAAACATCAGTCAAAGCAAGACTAAGATACTTGTCCAAAACACAAACACTGCACCTCAAGTAAGCATTAATGGCCAACCACTAGAAATTGTTGATCACTTTTGTTACCTTGGCTCCATCATATCCAACAACACTCTACTGGATAAAGACATAAACAACAGGATAGCCAAGGCAATGGCCACCATGTCACGGTTGCAGAAAAGAGTCTGGGACAACATATTGCTGACTAGCAGTACTAAAGCCCTAGTCTACCGGACCTGTGTGTTGAGCACCTTGCTGTACGGAAGTGAAACATGGTCAACCTACTCATGGCAGGAAAAAAAGCTGAATGTCTTCCACCTCCGATGCCTAAGGCGGATCTTTAAAATAAGGTGGCAAGATAAGATAACAAATGAGGAAGTGCTACATAGAGCAGGATGCCAGGACATCCGCTCTGTTATCAGCAGCAGACGCCTTGGCTGGCTTGGCCACGTTCGTAGAATGCCAGTAGGTCGACTTCCACAGGACATCCTGTATGGCGATCTAATTGAAGGCAGGAGAGCCGCTGGTCGCCCACTCTTACGTTATACGGATGTATGCAAACGCGACATGAAGCTCTTCAAAATCGACACTGGCAACTGGGAAGAGGTGGCACTGGACAGATCCACATGGAGAGAGAGCATAAAGGAAGGGTCACAGATTGCAGATGTCATACACAACAGAAGCAGAAAGAAGGGTGAAAATGCAATGGCGCCTGGTGATTTTATATGCCCAACCTGTGATCGCAGCTGTGTATCAAGGATTGGCCTCTTTAGTCACACAAGAAGTTGCAAAGGGAAAAGATCGTCTCACGAGACGTAAAATGCCACAGTAGATCTATTACTCATACTGTGAGTATTACTATCGTCTATCAAGTAGCGTCCTATAGACTTCTATCTAGATTCTAGGTGAGAGGTCTAGATTACTGTTACTTGTGTTAGTAGGCCTACTCAGCAGTGTTAGACTTTAACTTTAGATGACTTACTGTCACTGTCAGTGTCACTTACTTAGACTCAGAGTAGACTGATTTTATTTTTAATTTAACTGATTAGACAGACAGATAAGTTAGAGTATATACTTAGACTCACACATACACATTCAGAACCAGTGCTTTATGAATTTGACTTCTATGTACTTCTCGATGACGACAGCTGATCTTGTAACACTTGTAACACTCTGACCGAAAGTGGGATAAAGGAGTTTTTAAAATCTTTCTGTTTTAGCCCTAATGGAAAGAAGACGACTACTTCGTTCAGATCTTATGTAACAGTGGTTTAATAGTTGCAGGTTGTCTTTAAGAATCGAGAGTGTTTTGGAAAGGTATCTTTCATGAAAAAGCTCTTCAAGAGATGGTATCTGTATTCGAGTGATATGCGATGCTTTTTTAATTATTCTATTTAGTCAAAGTCTTTGTGCCATTGAAGTATTACCATACCAGCAGGTGATGGCAAAGTTAATTAGACTGCTGATGGTTGCTGTATAAAAAAGTTTAATAATTGTTTTGTCGATGTTAAATTTTCTTAGCTTTTTGAGATAGAAGAGTCACTGGTGAATTTTTGTGTAAGAGGTTTTGACAGTGTTCACTCCATTTTAGTTTGTTGTTGATGGTTGTTCCTAGATATTTATGTTCTTGTACTTGTTCTATGGTTTGATTGTTTATCTGAATTTCTACAATATAAATAATATGGCCTTTATGTTTCCTAAAGTCAATAATTATATAATTATTTCTTTAGTCTTAAGTTTCTTAATATTATCTAGATCTAGAGATTCTGAGTATATGGTCAATAAAGATCTACATTAATCTACAAGATACACTGTACAGTATGATACAGAAGACACTATAGAATTTATACAGTGAATAGTAGTTTCTAGATGTAGATTCTAGATCAATGATAGGCTATCTTCAATCATATTCATAGTGTTGTAAAACCTAGAAAGATCTATATATATGTATTCTAGATCTCAACCTTGAATAGATCTGATAGAGAATATAGTGTATAACTATAAGACATTATAATGGACCTCATTCACCAAAATGATTTGTCACATGATAATATTGATAAAACAACGAAAAGAAACTTTCACGTGATAACCATTGGTGATTAAAATTAGATCGTAATTTGTATAGAAGAGATTGAGAAGCATGTGACTCAGAGTTGTTTGTTTACAATTGGTGAATGAGGTCCATTATAAGTTTTTTTTTAGTAAGTCTAGCTAATATCACTTAATTGCAATTTTGCTGATTCATGAACTTCAAATGTGTTTTTTACTGACTTGTAACCATAGTAAGGTGAAGAATGGAAAAGTACATTACAACCACATGTAAGTTAACCTCAATGAATTTATCAAACTGGTCTGTTAGTGTTATATAAGCAAACTCCAATGTTCCCTTCATAAAATTTCGTTTTAAATTTCTCTAGCATTCATGAACTCTGATACAGTGTCAAAAAGAAAACAATTTTTATCAAACATAAGCTTCTCGGCAACCATCATACTTCAGTGTGAAGGAGCAACTGATGAAAGTTCTATTCATTTTCTCAACACATTTAAGAAAGTTATCTTGTATTTATAGTATTGCTTCAGTTAACTGCTTGATAACAATTTGAAGACATTCATGCAATCTACAACTTTTTAGCTGTCGATAGATAACTCATTGTATTACTGATACTCAGAGTAGGACCCAATCATAAAAGGTGCTCCATCCATTGCTACTGCTATTTTAGTTAAGACCCAATCATAAAAGGTGCTCCATCCATTGCTACTGCTATTTTAGTTAAGACCCAATCATAAAAGGTGCTCCATCCATTGCTACTGCTATTTTAGTTAAAGGGATTGCTTTCTCTTTCAAGTAGTCCTTCAAAGCATTAAATATTGATTTGCCCTTATTACCAGATTTTTTGTGGATCTGGTGATCCATAATAAAACAAACATATATGCCAATAATAAATGCTTCATTACAAGGCACAGTTGACTCGTCCACATCTATAAAGATATGTTGTCTGCAAATAGTTACATATGAAGCTTTTACTGTTACACATTTCACCAAAGGGCCTTTAAACTGCTTTGTTGATTAGAAACATTCTCTATTAATATCAGAAGCAAGCTTGTGTAGAAAAATAGTTTGTCTTCAGCTGCTGGTAAAATCACTTTTTTGCCTATAGTGTGAAATTTTCCAAAAGTCGTACTAAGTAGATATTTTAAGACCATTGCAAACCATCATCTTCTCTATTAGATGTCAAGCAAAGATTTTTGTACACTATAGGTCTTTTCTTAACTTTATCATTGGTTATCAAAATGTTGATTAGTATCAAGCGTCAAAACATCAAATGTAGAATTCGGGCCGTACTCACTAAACTATTGGAATAATTAACTAGTAGGCCACCACATGAATTAATCTAAAAAAAATGAGAAACTGTTCCGCTAAATACTCAGAATGTGTGAAAAAGTTGGGGAAATGCTGGTCTAGATCTAGATCGATAAAAGCTGATTGATTCAAAATAATAAATGCAGTTTCACTCAATATAAGGTTTACTTTTAAAAAGTATTTTTCACATTTTACTTGTTCCATTTCTTTTTTAAAATCATTTTGTCCTGTTGACCTGTTTGGAGTACAGATTTTACATTGTGTAAACTCATGCCCTGCCCAGCTTTTAGAAAGGCTTCCAAATTTGTCCCAATGAATATAAGTAATTCTTGATTATGATGCCTCAACCTCTGGTAGGGGTACTTTTTTTTTCTATAATTCAAAGACTTTAGGTCACTTTGAAAAAAAAGTTTTTTTTCTTTGGCAAAGTATGACATTGTAATAATTAGAATATAATAATCAGATTAGTTTAGACAGAAACTTATAAACATTATTACATAAACAAGTTTAATGTCCTAGGACATTTGATTTCGTATTGATAACATCTCATTCCATTGTTTTAATTTCAAAATAAATGTATAGCCTTTTTCTTTTGTATTGATTTGAATGTAATGCCAAAATACAAACATCTACATTCAACAAGACCATTTTTTTTTCTCTTGTGGATTATTTTTAATGTAATCAAAGATAGTAATTAATTAATTAGTGATAATTAATTAATTTGATATAGAAAATGGGAAATAAAAAAATTAAAGTATTGAAATAGGGTTGTAAATATTCAATTCTTTCCCTAATATAAGCTTTTTTCTTTTAAAAAAAAGTATTATTTTTTTTTGGTGTGATTTGTTTTACCTATGGCAAAAATATTTTTTTTTTTACAATTTGTATTAAAAAATTAGTAAATTTTGTAAATAAAATATTTAAATTTTCGACTGTAGATAAAAATGTTCACTACTAGTTTTTAAGTAAAATTGAAGGATGGTTTTCACCATCATATAATGAATGGGCTGTATTTTATCATAGTTTGAATAGTTTGGCTCATCTTTCCTCTCCTTTAATAGTGGAATTGTTTGTTTGTTACAGTATTGCCTTTGTTATCTTCAGCTAGTAATATTATACAATAGAACAATGAAATCAATGAACTAGCATCCAGATTTGTTGCCATTAACTAATGATATTGCAGTGCAGTTGGTCCACTGGGTGATAACATCAGCCCATTGTTTGGTTTAGTGTAATGTCACCGCCCTTGTTGACAGTTTGCTGAAGTTAATGTAATCTGTTTCATACTCATTCGCTGCCAGGCACAACTTATTGTTATTATTAACCGAATTTTTTTTTGTCATATCCACTTTCTCTCCCCCTCCCTTCTCACCAATGTTTAGTGTTTGTTTGCAATGTGTCGTAGATAAGGGAGAGTAGCTGTAAACGACTAATGTCTGCTTCATAAGCCAGGAGTATAGTTACACAGTCCACTTGGTGGAAGAGTTAGCTGTGAGAAAATCTTTGATAACCTCAGGCAGTCAAATAGTTGTCTGTAGATCTGTTCCATATACCATTCCTTTAGTTCTTTTCCATTGCAACAATTACCTAAACCTTTTTTTTGTTCAGTTATTAAGTCAGTGATTTTTTGTCACGACCCCCCCCCCCACTTTTCCAAACAAATAAGTTTACTTTTTTTTTAAATGTATACATATACACATATCTATAAATTCGAAATGGTTCTGTTTTTAATGTATTTGTATTCATTGTTTAAAAAACAAACCAACAACTCAATCTATTAATTTGGTCAGCTACGATACCTGTTGATAATTACTGAACTTAAGCATCTGTCTCTCTTTCACTTCTTTCTTTTTCCTATCTCCCCAGCAAGAGAATCAGTTGATTCGTTTAATCGCAACTCACAATATAATAATAATAATACAAAAATAAAAGGAAACATTATATTAGGATATTTTAATAATTTCTGGAGATTTTCATGACTTTTTTTTCGTTCGTATACTTTGCAATTTCAGGAGATTTCCAGGAGTTCATTAAGATTTTTTTGTTAGAAGGCAGCGGAGACCCTGTTATAAGTTATAAATGGTGTAATTTAATCATTTACAACTAGGGTTAGCGCGGGACCTATGAACATGCGGGGCTCTCTGCGGCCGCATAGGTTGCAGTGCCCTAAGGCTGGCCCTGCATACACTTGTGAATTGTTAGCATGCACTCTGGTGAGGTCTCCGTTACTTAACTCTTAAAATCTTAAAACATAGGCGCCCATGGAAGAGTTAAAATGTTTAGCAACAAGCGCCTGACGTGTCTCTGGGGGGGGGGGGGGGTTTCGAGTTTAAGTTGGACTGAACATACACATTGAGTACAGTTTGATCCAAGGTCAGGTTGGCCGTGATTTGTATTGGATGGATTTCGGTCCAGGCCTTTAGATCTTTTGGCCCAGCCCTCTTCCTGGACATCAAGGTCCTATTAATCCTTCGAACTACCCCGGCAGATTGCACCGAGGCTTTAGCCTGGTGCGCATGACGTCTTTTGATGCCGGTTTACCACCTGGAGAGTACCGAAAAGTTTCTTTTTATATTACATGTTGTTTATTTTTGGGTCATGTTGGGGGAGAGGGAAGAAACTTACGACATTTTTTTTTCTTGTCTACAACTTTTTACTAACACTGTACCCCGGGATGGAAAAAGATGAAAAGGAGGGTGAGGAGAAAGGAGGGATGCTATTTGGAGCAGACATAATAAGTCTGAGGAGAAACAGGAGGTTATTGACGTCATAGGCTTATGAATCCTGGAAGGTGTCTACAATGCTGTCCTAGTTACGTAATACACATATTTGCACAACTTGCCAAGGAAGGCCGTGTTTTCTTCTTCTTCTTCTTCTTCTTGTTTTGTTTCCAACACTCGTTTAGATTGTTTGTAAACATACCAGGGCAACTATTTGGCAGCTCGTCCAATGATTTTTTTTTTATCGGTACCTTTGTTTTTAATGTTCTTGATTAATGTTATCTACTTTGACATCTTCATCTCACTTTTCTCTCTATCCCCCATCCCCCCCCCCCCCACAAAAAAAAAGGATTTCTAACTAGGTACAAGCAACTGAAAATTCTACTTATATGTTGAGTAAATAGTAGTAGGCCCCTATATTAACTCTTTCTCTCCGAAATTATTTTTCCACGTTTTGAAGGCATTCTTCATTTCGCTCATTACTATTTAACTACCCTGTTATGATTGGGCTTCAATAGCTTTGTTGTTTGTCATCAGAAAATGTTGTATTTGGTATAGAATTAAAGGGAAATGCATGTTCTTTTTTATATAATTCAAAGTCAAGTTTAAAAAATTAAAAATGTTTTTAATTTAATGAGGTCAACGATGGTATCGTCAATTAGGAGAGAAAGAGTTAACATTCTGAGGTTGATGGGAACAAACATACTGTGTGTGCTTCCGTTGCTTTCGAAACATAACAGGCTTACAATGTATAAACTTCAGATAATTTACATGCACAAAATAGATTTGGTATACAAATAAGAAAAAATATAATATATAATCATTATCTGCTATGTAGGCAGTTTCAAGAGGTAATGTTCGTACCTAGTGTAGGGAAGAAGTGGGAACTCTACAGATCGTCTATTTATGTTTAATATATTGATATATTGTGTTGTTAGCTAATATCCAAGTTGAATTAATCAACAGGAGCAGTCATGAAAAACTTGCCCCTTCTACAGTGGGTCTACTCCGCTTTACAAAAAAAAAATGTTTACTTCTTAGATCGGAGGTTCTCAGACTTTTTTTTTTTGTTGACCCGGGGACCTCTTATATAGTTAAAACTAGCCCAAGGACTCCTAATTGTAAAGGCTACATAAATGTATTTTGTATAAATGTAAATTATACAACTAAAAATCTTTTTAAAAATTTGTTGAAGGAGTGTTTATTGAGATTATAACTTTTGATTAAAAAAAAAATAACTTGAATGAGGTTAATGAGATTTTATGCCCGGCTCAAATAGCACACAGTTCGAGTCGGTTTCTTTTGTTTGTGATGAAGTTTATTACGGCAATGAATTCACGTTGCACCAAACAATAAAATGGGAACTTCTTTACAATGTTGCAGATGTTGTGGTATCATTGATTAAACATTGGTTTAAGTTCCTCGTTCGTAGATATTTTAAGTGAGTTATGTTCACACGCAAAACACCCAGTCGGTATATTCAAGTGAAGAATGTCTCCAAGTCTTCGATTTAAGTCGTCATAGAAAAGTAGGCCTACGTAATATTGCTAGTGTGCTGCTATCCCTTAGTCTGTCGGACCGTTGGGGCACCAGGCAAGATCCGCTAACCGTCTTTCTCCATTCCTCTCTGTCTTTTGCCTTACTAAGAACCACTTTCAACACATTAAACAGTAGTGATGGACGAGTTGATTAGTATTCAAGTATTCGTATCGGATTTACTTCTTTTCATTTTAATTGTATTACAATTTTTATCTTTCTGCGGACCCCGGACCCCTTTCGGTCGTCTTGCGTACACTTGGGGGGGGGGGGGGGTCCGTTGACCCCAGTCTGAGAAACACTGAATTAAGATTACCCGTTTCGTGCAAGGAAAATGTAAAAAAACAAACAAACACACTCTGGTTCAACATATTTACATAGACCTCGTTTCATTTTTCTGCCCTGTGCAACTCTTTTTTTAAAGTTCTTTGAAAGTTTTGGACTAAAGTCATTGTTAATACAATCATGTTCTTCGTATGTACTTTTGATTGGATAACTCGTGAATCCGTATCCTCTTGGGCCACAAACTAGACTAAAAGATGTGCAGGCTTGTTTGTTTCTCATTGGTATTCCTCCATGTAACTCCGTTCTGCTGACCACAGTTATCCGGGTTCGGTCCTATCCCTGTTGCAATGCAAATATGAACACACTCTGAGTGCGATATGTCTCTTAGATCTCAGGAACTTCCCGTCACTGTTGTACGTAGAGCTCTGGCGAGATTATTATAGATCTCGCGCTGTGCTTTGACTTGAAGGCTTGCTGCATACGTCAAGGGCAAACATCAGTGCAGATGGAATCCATGTCACATTGGGTCTCGAAACGCGGACAATCATGCACTTCAATCTCATTCCCAGTGGACAGCCGATATTAGACAACTAGTGCCTGGTCCGGACACCCGAGAAAACGTAAGATAAAAAGATTGGCCTGGGGGGGTCTCGGCATTGGCGTGGCGGCCGACTCCTAAGCATTCTTTCACAACTAATGGCTGGCTTAACACAAAGTTTTTGTGATTCAGTTACTATAATGAGCGTGAAGTTCGGTGAATCGTTTCCATGGTGCATTCATGGCAAATTCATGTTAGCTGTAGTTCGAGTAGAATGATAAGTTCTCGCTGAAAACACAGAAGCTTAAAGACAAGCTCACACATTTCTGTAGAAAGTGGTGTAGGAAGGTGTTTAAACGTCCAGCACAATGACCCACCACCACAAAAGTCTTGCGCTGCACCTCAAAGCACTGGCGGATCCAGAACTTTGGAGTGGGGAGGGGGCGATTTTTTTCCAAACCCTAACCCTAACGCCCAGTTAACCCTAACCCTATACATAAACGTGCGTACAGCATATATATATATATATATATATATTTATTTATTTATTTATTTATATATATTCGACATATGAGAATAAAATAAGACTTCGGCGAAAAAAAACAGAACAAAAAACAGTCATGTTGAGGCCTTACTCTTCCAAACTTGGGGGTCTGGGAGAGCGCTGTAAGCTTTCTCAGTGGGGTTCGGGGCGAAGCCTCGACACCTAAAAGCGTTTTCTTGCATTTTTCACAGCAGAAACGCATTCTCCTGACATCTACAGTTCATTATTTATCAATGGGGTTCGGGGCGAAGCACCGACGCCAAAAGCGTTTTCTTGCATTTTTCACGCTGAAACGCATTTTCCTGACATCTACAGCTCATTACTTATTATTGGTTTCGGGGCAAAGCCCCGACGCCAAAAGCGTTTTCTTGCATTTTTCACGGCTGAAACGCATTCTCCTGACATCTACAGCTTATTACTTATTACGCCAAAAGCGTTTTCTTGAATTTTTCACGGCTGAAAATCATTCTCCTGACATCTACAGCTCATTATTTATTAGTGGGGTTCGGGGCGAAGCCCCGACTACAAAAGCGCAGTCTTGCATTCTTCACTGCAGAAACGCATTCTGCTGACATCTACAACCTAATAATCATCAGTGAGGTTCGGGGCGAAGCGTCGACGCTAAAAGCGTTTTCTGGCATTTTTCACTGCAGTAACGCATTCTCCTGACCTACAGCTCATTATTCATTCTATTATAAAGGACCTTTTGAATAATGTGGAAAATATATTAATATGAATTTATAGTCCCTTAATACATTGCAAATACAACCGATTTGTTCTTTGAAAAGATAAGATACCCCACATATTTAGATTAAGGCTTTGAGGATCGCCGCCGAAAAAAAATATTCGATTAATAATATTCAATAAAATTCAATCATAAATTGTGAGTTAGAATCCTAAATTTATTTAACTAGAAAAATATGAGATAGAGTAAAGGTTGGAAAAAGTCGACTAGGAAAAGATTAGCTCGCTTTTGAACTCATCTCAACCGTGACTGTTATATTGAAAAATTTCGTTTGAATTAGTGAATTATAACTTTTCCAAAGCAAAGTCTTTCTTAAAATAGTTATGATAAATTCATGTGAAATTACACAAACACGGTAAAATGAAAACGATCAATCCTCGCTTTTTTTTAATAATTTCTGCTAATGATTGCATTTTGCATTAAAGAATAGGGGTTGGGCGACTCGATATAAGAATTTACTTTATAGCATATATAAATTATATTAGTGACAGTTTTTTTTTTTGTAGTTTCTTACTATAATACAAAAAGAAAAAGTATTGCTTTGTCCGATGGGGGGGGGGGGGGAAGGTATCGCATGTATCGCACTTCCACCTGTTTATATTAAATAGATATTCGACTAATTTTGTTCACATACTATGATTTCTCCATAAAAGTAGGACCCCCCCACACTCAAAGGGTTTAGATGGGAAGGACAGTAGAGGTATTCGCTCCTCCCCTTCCAATCGGCCAACAGGTGAACGACATAATATAAAGACCGGTTAAAATACCAATAACAAGTTTTAATCATATAGATATTTAATTGATTCTGTTAGCAAGCTATGATATCTACAAATAACTAGGACCGCCCCACCACTCGAAAGTTTATGGTGGGGGGGGGGCGGATTGATGCCATCGACCCCACCCAACCCTACCAAATCGGCCGAAATACTGGAAGGAGGGGGCGAAATAATCTAAAAAAGGATGAAATATAAATAATTAGTATATATTATTAACATAAGTAATAAATTCGTATACAAATTTTGTGAATTCTATACTAAAATACATCCGCCCCCCCCCCGAGGGGGGGTCGGCCGAGTGGGGGGGGGGGGGGGGCGATCGCCCCAACCGCCCCCCCCCCCTGGATCCGCCAGTGCCTCAAAGGCTTCAACTGGTTTATAGGCCAAGTTTGTTTATTAAAAGAAAAAAACAACAACACAGATTGAGCGAGATAACAGAACCAAAGTAAAAGTTGATCTCTGCGTATTGTAAACTAAAAGTAGCCTACTCTTGAACTTAAGGGAACCCAGCTTTGCGCAAAATACTATACTGACTAATCGTGTTCAAAAAATAATTAGTAATGTGTAGTGATGTAGATTATATGAATAGACAATTAGATTTGATAAGCAAAAAATCTGCTAAAATTTTAGTGGGAAATAAACATTTCCCCCACCTCCCTTAATCAATATGTAGCTTCATTAGTAACCAATGTCAGCGCTCCCCTGCCTCGTACATTAGACTCCTGTTTACATTGTACCCCGGAGCACATATATGTCAAGATACATTGGCCCTGTCTTGTTCGTTCTAAAGTCATCGACCCAATAGAACAATTTCTTATCTAGGCGGGTCTGTTATAGAGATCAATAATTCTATGAGGTGACCCAAAGTGGCTTCGCGACATATAGAGGAAAGAATGTCTCCACAACAGAATCGAATGTGTAGCAGAATGACAACGTTATGTTGTTTACACCGCACAGTGGTCTCTGTTACACGTCTTGCTGGTTGAACGTTTCCAGAATCGAGCTGGTTATTTCGAAATGAATCTGCACTCATGCCTGAGCTTTCATGTGTTCTATAGTATGAGGCTACACTCGTCATAGCGGACTAGTTTTAATCATTCAGCAAAACATAAAGTATTGCCAACTAAGAAATTAATTCCCTTGCAAAAAAGGAATAACTAGAGTAACAACACGGTCAAATAAACGCAATAACTTGGGGACTTGCACTACATACAATCCCAAATAGAACTTTTTTTGGGGGGGAGGGGGGGGAGGGCTAAGGCTGACACTCGTGATCATCTTTTTCCTCCTGGGTCTTGTTTTGAACATTGGCCTATCCATGGTCACGTTGAGACAATGAGACAATGGAAATAGTGCAGAATCGGAGAGAAATTTAGAAATAATATTTGTCATGTACGTTGTACCAAGAAAAACTATTTTTCCCCCCTGATAAATTTTGTTAACCATTGTTTCCTAGTTGACATAATGCTAACTCCATCGATGGGATTCAATGTTGCAAAAGTTTTCTTTCAGCAACTGCAATGTCGCCCCAGTCTTGATTGTATTCTGTGTCGTAGACTTTGCCTGATAGAATTTATCTCCTGTAGCTTGAACTTTTGGACCGATCGATAAGTCTGTTCCAGACTCGTACCAGATGTAATGACCCTCTCCCAACCCCTTTTGTTTATACTTCGCCGCTTTCCCCCTTGACAAACAGAGACGCGGGAACTTGGTCATTTGTCTTGAACGGGAGCAGACGCATGAATATTTGATCAGCTTTCAGTGTTTTAGTGTAACACCAATCTCCCGAATATTCCTTGTGTCCCCCGACTTGGCTTTTAACACGGTGTAACGGCGCATCCCATATAGGACATTGGAGTGTCCCCCGACTTGGCTTTTAACACGATGTAACGGCGCATCCCATATAGGACATTGGAGTGTCCCCCGACTTGGCTTTTAACACGGTGTAACGGCGCATCCCATATAGGACATGAGTGTCCCCCGACTTGGCTTTTAACACGGTGTAACGGCGCATCCCATATAGGACATTGGAGTGTCCCCCGACTTGGCTTTTAACACGGTGTAACGGCGCATCCCATATAGGACATTGGAGTGTCCCCCAACTTGGCTTTTAACACGGTGTAATGGCGCATCCCATATAGGACATGAGTGTCCCCCGACTTGGCTTTTACCTTGATGTAAAGGCGCAACCGTATAAAGCACTCACACAAAATGAGCCAACATATTGGTTTAATAACTCGTTTTTGTGCTTACACATAAGTCTGAACTATTGCCCCCCCCCCCCCCCCCCCAATTCTCTCTCCCTCTCGTAATTGCGGACGACAACTTACACAGAACATGTCGTCATCTCTTCGTTTAGAACGACCAGTACACTACTAGTCTATACTTGTTTATATGTGTGGGTTGTATATGTGTAATAATGAAACGGGACTGTTGTATTAATTATTTGTGATGTACTTTTGATTGCTAATAATATCAACATGTTACACACTAAACGTCAACCAAAACGTATCCTTGTTGACAACATATGTATATAGCATACAACCTTTTGTTAAAATAGTTTTGTCTTTTCAACCAACTGTTAAGTAGAAGAGTTTGTAAGAGATTTTCTTTTTCTATGGTTCCATGTTTAAACTGGTGCTCTATGTTGAGCCCATCTTGACCAAGCTACTTTACCCCACTTTTATTGTGCAAATTTAATTTAATTTAATTAGTCAGTTCACTAGAGATGTTGACTGTGCTTCTTTCATTGATATCCTTTTAGGTTCAGAAAAAAAAATGGATGCACTTGTCATGTGTGTGGAATAAACACCTCACACCTAAGCCCTGCGTTTACAAACGTCGTCCCCCACCTCCCCTCGTTCTCAGCGGTTGGTTTCGCAAACATAGTTACATAGTGTAATAAGAAATAAAGGAACACTGAAGAGTAACCTAAAACAAGGCTTTATTAAACTAGAACGACACATGAACTGACGAAAGAGACTTGGACTGTAGCACACTAAATCAATGTTGTGAACACATTCTCACGACGTTACACAAACATAAACAAATAGTAACTATTTCACCACATTCACCCCGCCTAGAATTAAAATAGCAAGTATAGTAATATAGTAGGCCAATAGCATAAATAAAAAGAGAATGCCAGTGCATGTAATACAATAGATCAATAAACAGTGTCGAAATATTAATTTCTCTTGTAAACATTAATAAATGGTGATACAAAGAAACCTAAAAACCAGTATCTGTTGTATGACTTAGCCTATAAACAATTACTAGTTTCTGTTTTAAGTATTAACAAATAGTGTAGTAAGTAAACATGTACGTAAGTAAGTGAAAAGTAAACTCTAGTATCAGTAGCAAGAAATAAACAATGCCAGTTTATGTAGAACATAGGTAGTGCAATAAAGAAACAACTCTAGACTCTATAGTTCGGTCTGGTTCTTCTCTCTCTTAAGTTGTAACGGGGTTGACTATCCTGTTCTACAGTTTGGGAGTCACTAGTGAGTTCCTGAGCGTCAAGTGGGGTATTTTCAAGAGGAAGCGCTCGGAGGTCCTCAGAGCCTACCAGGGGTTCTTTCCTTTCTTGTATCACCGTAGGGGTGTTGGCTGGTACTTCCGTGTTTTGAGTTTCTGGAGGATATTCATTATCCTCACTCTGAGGGAAGAACGAAGGTTTACTTGTTGTTGTCGATGGGGAGGGGGTGGAAGCCAAGCGTCTTAGAGAGACCGTCTCCTCTTTACCGCTGGGCAACCGTACGACGGCATATTGGGGGTTACACATCAGCAATTCGACTTCCTCCGAGAGAGGATCATACTTTGAAGATCGGTTCTCTCTTCTCAGCAACACTCGACCTGGGCTAGATAGCCAAGTGGGGATAGATATCCCGAAGGAGGATTTCCGGTTGAACCGGAAAACTCTCTCTTGTGGAGTTTCGTTTGTTGCCGTAGATAGTAATGATCTAATCGAGTATAGGGCCTGGTTCAAGACAAGCTCCCATCTCGAGATCGGGAGATCGAGATCTTTCAGTGCTAAAGTAACAGCGTTCCATAGAGTTTTGTTTAGTCGTTCAATTTGTCCGTTGCCTGAAGGATTAAAAGCTGTTGTTCTACTTGTAGCTATTCCCCTCTCGTGCAGAAAGGATTGCACCTCCCTCGACATAAAGGACGTACCTCTGTCAGAATGGACGTACTCTGGCATCCCAACTAAGGAAAACAGCTGATTTAAACACTTTATGACAGTAGATGAGGACATATCGGGACATGGGTAGGCAAATGGGAAGCGTGAAACAAAACAAGGTACAAATGGAAATTAGAAACGTCCAGAAACAGAATCTACATGGCCTCTACACATCTTTCTCGCACTACTCACGGCCATATTTTCGCTAAAATAAAGTACAAAGATGAACAATATGAAAGTGTTAAGCTCTCACTACTAGATGGACTAGTATCTGATGTAATCTTAGGGCTAGATTTCATCAGCCAGCACGAAAAACTGATGATCCCATTTGAAGGAAAACGAAGCACTCTCCAGGTCTGTACGCTGAAAGCTGCACGAGTTGAAGCCCCTCGCCTCTTCGCTAATCTGGCTCCTAACTGCCATCCCATAGCCACTAAATCTAGAAAATATTCTATGCCTGACTCCAAATTCATTCAAACTGAAATCAAGAGACTTCTATCTGACAAAATTATTGAGCCTTCCACGTCCCCGTGGCGAGCCCAGATAATTGTAACAACGAATGAAAGGCACAAAAAGAGAATGGTTATCGACTATAGCCAAACCATCAATCGATTCACTTACCTCGACGCGTATCCCGTGCCAAAAGTTGATGAACTGGTGCAGGAAATATCTAAATACTCAATGTACAGTACATTTGACCTCAAAAGCGCTTACCACCAGATACCTATCAGGGATGATGAAAAGCAGTACACGGCGTTCGAGGCTGGCGGAAAGCTTTATCAGTTTTGCCGCATTCCTTTTGGAGTGACAAACGGAGTCGCCGCATTTCAAAGGACGATCAACACAATAATTGAGGAGGCAGGGCTACAGGACACGTTCGCTTACGTGGATAACGTTACCATCTGCGGACTTGACTCCATTAGCCACGACCAGAATCTACAGAGATTTCTCAATGCCGCTAAAAAGTACGGTATCACCTTCAACAATGATAAAAGTGCTATTGCGACTAATAAAGTATGCCTCCTAGGCTACGAAATCTCACAAGGGCAATTAAGACCAGACCCCGAAAGATTTCAAGCATTGAGAAACCTACCTCCACCACAAGACATGAAATCACAAAAGCGGGTGATTGGACTACTGTCCTATTATTCGCTTTTGTGATTTCATGTCTTGTGGTGGAGGTAGGTTTCTGAGTTCATGTGTCGTTCTAGTTTAATAAATTGTAATAAGAAATAAAGGAACACTGAAGAGTAACCTAAAACAAGGCTTTATTAAACTAGAACGACACATGAACTGACGAAAGAGACTTGGATAGTAGCACACTAGATCAATGTTGTGAACACATTCTCACGACGTTACACAAACATAAACAAATAGTAACTATTTCACCACACATAGATCTTTAAAAAACATTGTGCTTTTTGTGTGGACACAGTTCTGTAAGTTACGGGATGACCAGTGCCCATTTTGTAGGTCAAATATTAAAGTGATCAAATGTGATCCGCGATCAAAACAAGTTAAAAAGGTGTGATCAAGAAAGTCATTTCCAAAGTGCGTCTTGAAATACTGAGCTCACTTGATATACGTATGTGCCAACAAGTTAATGATAAATATGTTCTTATTGTCTTTGAGTTGAGATGACACGGAGCTAAATATATCTTGTTTTGCGTGTGCTTGCGTTTGAGGTCTACGCCACTTCCAAGTTATATTTCTTTTGGTCTTGTTCAATTTATTGTCCCCCTTTGTTCTTCGTGTTATCTTACTTATTGATTGGCAATGTCTATTTAGAGTCATGTAAAGCTATTTTCTGCTCAGATTACTTACCAATTATAGACTATGAAATGGTTTCCCCTTATGGCATTACCAGGATGACGTGGTTACATAAAAACCTTTATTCTCTGAATGCTTGTTACTTGCAATGACGTTGAATTTGAAATGCCTGCCCTAATGTGCTGCTGAAGGAATAGTCTTTTTTTTTTTTTTTGGCAATGCAGCATCATCTTCAGTTTTCACAAAGATGTTTTGGTAAACATTTGCTTCAGAACAAAAAAACAGGAGTAGGCCCTATGGATGGACACCAGTCGTTATGTTTAATTTGATAGTGAAGTTACAATGTTAGTTTCTACGGCTGATGGTGTACTTTTTCGGAGAATGTATGATTAAACTATCACAATGGATGTTAGACTGCCCCCCCCCCTTTTTTTTTTTTTTTTATTATTTTTATTTTTAAACAAAACCTAAGACTAAATCTATATTATAATTCCGTTAACGTTGCACGGTTCAAGGCTGTCCCAAGACTTGTTAGAATTCCGTTTCAACGACTCTGGGAAGCAGCTCCATTCTCTTGACCTGTGTGGTGGCATATGTGCATTGCAGGGCTTTTGAAAGGGAGGATTTAAACCTCTGACGTCCTCACGCAGCCTTTGATGGTGATGATGATGAACTTGATAAAAACGTTGTTAGTTTCTACAGTGATTGATTTCGAGGCCCCCCCCTCCTATTCAGTAGACACGCCTTGTATACCGCCACCAAGTGGGGAGACGTCTACTTATTGCTGGTGCTGGGACATTTTGCGATTTGTTTGTTGACTTCGGATTTTTTTTTTTCTTGCATGCATAGATCTTTGAAAAACATTGTGCTTTTTTTGTGTGGACACAGTGAATCCATAATGATATTTCCCAGGCACCCTTCCTATATTTCTTTTCCCTTTTCACCCCTCCCCCCTTCCCCGGCGGACTTTGATTACCTTGATGTTAAAATAATGTTTGTAAAAATGTTTTACTTATTTCGGATGTTCCTTCAGAGTTGAAGATAATTACTTCCTAGTCCTAACCTCCCGCAGGACGACGGGGGATGGGAGCGGGCAGGGTTTGAACCCGGGACCATCGATAAGTCCGAACGACAGTCCAGCGTGCAAACCGCACGACCAGGCAGCCATCCAATAATGATAATAATAATGATAGTAATAAATCAATCACTACTCCTGCAAGAGTAAGCGGCGAGCGCGAGGTTCTGTGTGTAGCAGGGCGTGCACATTCTGGTGTACCAACTTGCGGCATCGGGCTTTTCCTCGCCTTTTACAGGTTTTTTTTTTTTTTTTTTTGTTGAAACAATTAATACGTAGGTTTTCCTATTATGGGGAGGTATCCCTGAAAATCTTACTTTTGTTATTTCTAAAGCTAGGCCTTTGAAATTTGTTATGGTAACATATAATGATATTCTAAAATAAATAATGCTAAAAAAAAGTTTTTTGAATGATGGTTGCCATGGTAACGGCGGCCATATTGTTTTTTGTATACAAATTAAAACTTTGAATTTTGTAAAAACTATTGATCAGAAATACATGAAATTGAATTAAAAGATAACAAAAAAGGATTCTCTAAATTGGTACAACGTCAGAATTAAAGATTTAAGTATGTTAAATTTTTTACAAATTTTTGAATTTTTAGTATATTTTAGACCTGAAAAACAGGATAAATATTAATTAAAATTAATTTAAAAAAAAAAGTAAATAAAATATTGACAAAAACTCATTGTACGAATAAAGTAAATAATGTCCTTAAGAAGTGTTTCAAATTTCATCAAAATCTATCAAGTAGTTTAGGAGAAATTCCTAGTAAGGTATAATGACATGTGCAAAAATTAACATTTTGAGAAAAATGAGTTTAAAGTATAAATTTTATTAAGATTTTGTCTCATAGCCCTTACAAAAACATTAAAAAAAACATGTTTTAGACACAGATTTAAGCAATAAAAATGATTGTAATGTAAAGAAAAATGATTGATCTACTTAATTATGTTATTAGTTAAAAATCGATATCCTAGACCTAAAACTCGATTTTCTCTAGGGATACCTCCCCTTATCGCGTGAATTGCAATGCGGTATAGGGGGCGGGTAAAGAAAGACTTTGTCTTCCATCCCCTTATTGTAAATGATTAAATACCTCGGAGACTAGTTTTGTAAAAACTGTAGAATTTGAGAATCCTAACTTTGCACACCAAAGATTATATCATATTCAGTAAATTATTAAGCCCACCAAAGATTATATCATTTTCTGTCCAATATTAATGGCTCCTTCTGTCTCGAAAGACAATGGATGCACCCAAATGAGTCCCTGGGTTTGGTTTCGTCTTGCGACGGGGCAGAATCTGGAGTGACTGATCAAGCCAATTCTGGAGCGGCGAGGTTCGTAACAGCACGCACAGTCTGTCTCCATGCTGTCCGGTCTTGGGCTATCTCTTCCCACATACTTTGGTTGATGCCTGTGGTTCTCATGTCTTACTTGCAGACATCTCTATAGGTTAGTCTTGGGCGGCTCTTGGGTCTGACTCCCTCCGCAAGCTTAACATATAGGATGTCTTTAGAGAATCTTCTATCTGGCATGCGGGTGACATGTCCGAGCCAGCGAAGTCTTCTCTGTGTCAGAAGAGCATAGATGCTGTGCCGCAGCTGTGCATACTGGCCAGTTTCAATACGTCCTGGTTGGAGACATGATCCCTCCAGGAGATACACATTATGCGACGCAGGCAGCTTAAGTGGAAGCTATTTAATCTGTGTTCTTGACGCATGTATGTTGCTTAACTCTCACTGCCATAAATAAGAGTGCTCACAACACAAACATTGTAGACTAGGATTTTGGTTGCCGTTGTCAATTTGGCATTTTTTCCAGACGCGCTTGGAGAGTTTTGCCATTGCCGCAGAAGCCTTTCCTATTCTTTTTGTCAGCTCAATGTCTACATCTAGGTTGCTGGCAATTGTTGTTCCGAAGTAGATGAACTCCTGCACCACACTAAGCGTGAGATTTCCAATATGTATCGCTTGTATTTCTGCGACATCCAATATTAAGCACACCAAAGATTATATCATATTCAGTCAATTATTAAGCACACCAAATATAATAATATTATAAATAGTAATAATAATAACTTTATTTATAAAGCGCTGTTAACAAACAAAATGTAGGCTCAAGGCACTGTGATAACATTATAAACACAAACACGAGAGCTAACATGACAAACTAATCTAAAATAAAGTCCAATATTAATCACACCCAAGGTTATATCATATTTTGTCAATTATTAAGCACACCATAGATTGTATCATATTCTGTACAATATTAAACACATCAATTATTATATCATATCCTAACATATACACACCAAAAAAATATCTTATTCTGTCCAATATTTAACACACCAAAGATTATATCACATTCTGAGATTCATTAAACATACCTATGTTTGTATCAAATTCTGTCAATTATTAAACACACCCTTTATCGAATACCATGCGGCTATCAGCCAAATAGATCCAGGAAGTGTTTATTGGGTTATGTCTCTTGACTTCCTAGTCAGCCTATCAATAGAAGGCTCCTAATATTTTTCCTTTATTTACAAATCGGGTTTTCTCGTTTCTAATTTAAATCTACCACTATGAAAACCCCCCGAAAAAACTGGGGAAATCCTATGTAATGAGAACTAAACAAAAAAGTTCTCTTGCCTGGCTTACGTTAATAAGTGTATTTATTTACTTTTCATGTCCCTGTATAAGATGCACTGCGAGATTGAAATACACTGGCACCACGCTGTTCTGGAATTACAAGTTGAAGGCTGGTATTGAATGTTTAGTCTTTGAGGACCCTGTTAAGTTCTTGTAGCTCTAGTTTATATATATATAAGGGGGGGGGGGGGCTCTGTAATATCGCCACTTTCAATGAATGTTCAGTGTGTGCTCATTGACTGTCCTAATTTAAGATAATGACTTTGTGGAAAGTTATTTTTCATTCATTTTTTTTTTTTGGTTCTTATTTCGTATTGGTACAAATTCTCCTTTTCCCCTGTGTCCGACCAAATATGCTTGTGGGATAGATTGATAGTGCGTATTCAATCTGGAAACATTTCTGTAAACATTTCAAACACCATTCTTTGAGCCTTTTCAGAAATTACCAAAATGTTTACAATTTTGCACCTTTCTCTCTAGGCAACCAGAGGCACGACATGGCCTAAATTGTGCCGATGTGCCTCAAATCAAAAATCAAATCTAGGCAACCAGTGGATGTACTATTGGGGGATTTTCACGATCAACTAAACAATGACTCTACGCTAAATTGAGCTTCAATGCTGCCAACTATAAATATAAAAATAAAATGAGCTACAATCGGAAGAGCTTTCAGAAAAATGTAATTTTGTTATGCTGAAAATGCACACAAATTATCACATGACTTTATAGCTTTCACCGCATACACCAAAAGGCGAGCTATTTTTTTTTTCCCGCCATAGATGGAAAACTCTGTTTCACTGTGGCTTGTACTTCACCCATACAGTTCGATAGTCAAGAGTTGACATAGGGGCGTGGCGGGTGATTCCATGCATTCCTTTTGTTTCTCCACTAGACTTAGATCTCGTGGCACGAGCACCTAATGCTTGGTGCGTGATTCCTAATCAGTGTACATTAAGGAGGGCAGATATTGATGGCTAACTTACATTCATAAATTCACTCACCCAATGCACGTGGCTGTGGACCGGGACATGCACGTGAGACACACATTAGTTTGAAGCAGCCACTCACCCCTACTGGCGTTATTTGATTTTGCTTACCCAATTGTACTCCCTGTAATTGTGTGTATGTTACAATAGTACGATCACTAAAGAAGACTAAAGAGAAAGTTAAATAAAATTAAATTTACAGGCAAGAAAATGCGTTGACAGTCTTAGGAGATGGAGAAGAAAAAAGTGCCAAAATGTTTTTCTTTTTATTAGTTTTTATTATTCCTTTACAAATAATCCAGATTTATTTCGTTAGGATTGAACTGGTTTACTTTACTAAGTCTTTACGTGTAGGAAAAGGACAAGCTATGGTTTACTTTACTAAGTCTTTACGTGTAGGAAAAGGACAAGCTATGGTTTACTTTACTAAGTCTTTACATGTAGGAAAAGGACAAGCGCATTCAGAGAGGTTTTACGGTCATCAGTACATTTTAATCCTGAAAATATCTTTGTCCTGATTAACTAACAAAAGAAGGTGTGCTCATTTAATATATCCACTTGAATAACATTGTCCGCGATAGGTGTGTGTAAGAATTGGGGGGGGGGTCTTTTTGTTTATATACAATAATTGAAAATGTTCTCTTGACTCTTGCATTACCTCGGTACTGCTAATCTTATTGGAGCATCCTGCCCGTCTTGTTATGCTGTGCAGGGATCTTGTATACCAATGTGGTTTTTTCACCTCCTGATTCCTGGATATCAAGGAAGACAGACGGATAGCTATCTGGCATAGAACGAGAATTTCCTTTAAGACTGTGCCTTAGTGTAATTCTTGTTGGCAAGATGGCCATTGATTTTGTTGTTTATTATACAGCACAAAGCTGCAAAGAAATGCAGTCACAGTTAAACTGTTTCTCTTAAGTTTGTTTATATTTTAATAAAAGTTGTATTAAATAGTGTTCATAAAGAAGTAAGCTATTTCAAATTGTAAAAGCTGAAATATAATACCCCTACAGCGGTGTAGTTGTCTACCAGCAGTTTGGTGCTACAAGTCAACGACCGTCAATAACACGGTGTTTTCCTCATATATAAGCGAGTTTTCCTCATATGTAAGCGAGTTTCCCTCATATGTAAGCGAGTTTCCCTCATATGTAAGCGTTTTTCCCTCATATGTAAGCGTGTTTCCTGCTCCGTTTTCTTTTCCTCTTCATACCAACGTGGTTTAACATAGAGATAATTCCTTTTTACAATTTGACTTTTTGTTCTTTCTAGGGTGACTTTTGCATTGTAGAATAATGTTTATTATAAGTTCTTTGAAACAGGTTGATACTTTGATCTAGATCTAGAGTTTGAAAACAAATAGTTGTGAATTGAGCTTGGTGCAATGGATGACAATGTGACGTTGGAGCATGTCCTCTACGTCCAATCCTAGACCGGACAAATGTTGGTGCTGTAGTCAACATTATATATCTCGAAACTTGGACATGGCCACACTTTCACAGCACTATCAATTAGATTTTAGATGATAATCATTGACCAAACATTTCTTTGTCTATTAATATATTTTGGAAATATCCATTTCTTGATGGAAATATTGTATATGTTCCCTACCCCCCCCCCCCCCCATTCAGAAAACAACAGAGATTTAGGCATTGCATGTGCATTTCATTTTCATCGCTTAAACTTGAAACTAAAAAGCGCTGAAATCGTTTTTTTGTCTTCAGCTCCTCACATAATTTATACATACAGATGTTTGTGTTTAGCTCCTCCCATATTTTTAAAGATAGAATTATGTACGAAACTGAACTCCGCCCATGTTGTGTTTAGCTCCTCACATATATTTCTTATTCTGAAACTGCTCCTCTGGTTCACTTCTCGTCCCGGCTTCTTGATTAGCAGATTGAATCAGTACAGACTTACTGCATATTGAATCAGTACAGACCTACTGCCGATTGAATCAGTACAGACCTACTGCAGATTGAATCAGTACAGACCTACTGTAGATTGAATCAGTACAGACCTACTGGAGATTGAATCAGTACAGACCAACTGCAGATTGAATAAGTACAGACCTACTGCAGATTGAATCAGTACAGACTTACTGCAGATTGAATCAGTACAGACTTACTGCAGATTGAATCAGTATAGACTTACTGGAGATTGAATCAGTACAGACTTACTGCAGATTGAATCAGTACAGACCTACTGCAGATTGAATCAGTACAGACTTACTGCAGATTGAATCAGTACAGACTTACTGCAGATTGAATCAGTACAGACCTACTGCAGATTGAATCAGTACAGACCTACTGCAGGTTGAATCAGTACAGACTTACTGCAGATTGAATCAGTACAGACCTACTGCAGATTGAATCAGTACAGACCTACTGCAGATTGAATCAGTACAGACATACTGCAGATTGAATCAGTACAGACCTACTGCAGATTGAATCAGTACAGACCTACTGCAGATTGAATCAGTACAGACCTACTGCAGATTGAATCAGTACAGACCTACTGCAGATTGAATCAGTACAGACTTACTGCAGATTGAATCAGTACAGACTTACTGCAGATTGAATCAGTACAGACCTACTGCAGGTTGAATCAGTACAGACTTACTGCAGATTGAATCAGTACAGACCTACTGCAGATTGAATCAGTTCAGACCTACTGCAGATTGAATCAGTACAGACCTACTGCAGATTGAATCAGTACAGACCTACAGTTGATGGCGATGCTGTTAAGCTGAAATAGCTCACTAGTCTTTATACTTATCGAACCATTGTGATTTGATTTCTTTTCATGCAGCTATTGGTATGACAAGTTAGCCGACATTCAGTTCGTACATTTATTAATCTCGACAGATCTGAATCGGTCCATTTTGATTGGGAAAATTCGAGACCAGCTGATTATATAATGTAGGCCAGATAGAGGCGCGCACGAGTTTTGAAAGTCTATAAATACCTTTGCATGTGAAACGAAAACCCACCTGAGAAAGGAGAGTCTAGTCAATGCGGTCACGTGATCGTCTTGGTAAAAAAAAAAAAAACGTGACTGGCTTGTAGACTTGCAACCTATTTCTCCATTGCTTGGCTAGTCGGCCTGAGAGAAAAACAGGCTTGTCTATTCAAATGTTCACGTCTCTTAGTGTTTTCTTTTTCTTATATAATATTGAAGTTCATATAGAAAAAAAAATCAAATTTAAAAACACAAACTTTTTTCCCAGGTGCTAGATTGCTTACACATTATGTAAGTTGATCACTTTGTTTAGTCTATTAGTCTAACTTCGTAAAGTATTTTTTGGCTAATTTCTCAATCAACCTATCTTATCCATATATTTTTCACCCCCCCCTTTCTCTCTTATATTTACATCAAGATATACTTTCATCTCATCTATCCCTTAGTATGTTGGACCGTTGGGGCACCACCATTGATTTGTCAACAGTCTTTCTTTATTCCCTTCTGTCTTTTGCCTTGGATAGAACCTCTTTCAATGGCAGGCCCGTCCATTCTTTTATGTTATCTTCCCATATACTTTGTGCAATATATATTTACAGTATATATATAAAATGTGTTTGTTTGTTTGTTGTTTGTTTCACTTGAACGTCTTCTTACTTGAGTATGAGAGTCTACTAGAAGGTGTGACCTTTGACCGTTCACTGTCAGCTTGTATGAACTCAAAACCTAAAGGAACTAGAACCGATACAAAATAGAGCAGTGAGTTTGATCAGACAATTTGACACCTTTAGTCTGAGACGATCCATGGCATGAAGCTAGAAACTGAAAGTCGCAATACTACATCAACACTGCCATTCCTAAGTGACAAAAACACAACGTAATACAATACCCAGGAAGGCACAAAGACACGTTTCTTATTTCGTATTTACTCGGACTAAGTCATATAAAGACTTGTCTTTTCAAGTGCTTTTAGAATATGAAATGGGTTGCCTGAATCAGACAGGAAAAGTAATGACTAAGCAGAGTTTAAGTATCTTATTCACACGAATGACTTGATTGAAACAGGAGAAGGAAGTGATACTTTTTTTTTCTAAGATAAGATGCTGACCCTATAGCCGCATGGCTGTCCACCTTGTCTCTAATTCCCATTGTATCTTCAGCCGTCTCTCTTCTCTCATTGCTAGGCTTTCAAGATATTTGTTGTTGTTGTTGGTTTGTTATTGTGTATTCATTACCTTGTGATTGTGTCAAGTCAAAGCCGCAGACCTTACTTCTGTCATGTGTTTATTATGTTTATTTAACTGGCAGATCTTGATGCTATAAACTTGTGACATATGCGGGTTCGGAGGTGCCTTGATTATAGTTCAAACACTTTAACAAGTAATGAAGTAACAAAGTTCTGATATGTTTTCTTTAGTTTTAATCATTTAAAACTTGAACTTGAAACAATAAATGTATGTACAAAGATATATATAACAGATACAGGATTCAGTGAAATGTTCAATAAAACGAGTAAATATTTACTTTAAAAACTAGCGACTACTAAGTCTAACTTTCTAGCTCTCTCCCGTCTCAAGCTAACAGTCCGCCTTTTATATCTTTCTTTAGGATAAAGAACAGTGACAATTCAATACCCATCCTTGACTCCCTGACCCGTTTACATTTAATTTTCCTTTTAATTGTTTTTGTAATTTAACCTACGTTAATTATGTTTCCCTGCTGTAGCCTTGAACTAAGCTTTAATCGGCGTCTTTCTGGCATTAAAGCGTGAGTGCGCTGACCTGATTTGAAATAGGTACAATGTCCTCATTTTGTGAACAATGAGGTGTCACTAGGAACTGTGTTTGTAACTTAAGCTATGCTAATTTTGTTTCCCTGCTGTAGTCTTGAGCTAAGTTTTAATCGGCATCTTTCTGGCATTTAAGCGTGGGTACGCTGACCTGATTTGAGATAGGTACAATGTCCTCATTTGGACCTGATTTGAGATAGGTACAATGTCCTCATTTGTAAACAATGAGGTGTCACTAGGGACGTGACAACTTCTAGTTGCACCTTTTCGAATTTCCCATGCTGAGCTATAGGCTCCCCGTGTTAGTACGAGACATTTGTTTTCTCAAGACTTCTTCACAGGAGGAAAGAAAAGGCGATGGGAATTTGTTTCTTCTTTGATTGTGTCAGTAGAGCTCAGTTTTGTTCTTTCCCCAATCCAATCTTTCTATTAGTCCCCCCCCCCTTTTTTCTCTCTATTTCTCTTCACAAATTGTATTACAGTTTATGAAGTGATAGTAATTCTTGAAAATATTTTTGTTTCTGGGGCATCGCTCGTTGTTTTCATGGCTATTTATGTTCTATTCTATCCTTCTCAACTCAGTCCGGGGTTGCTGTGGACGTTTCTAAACCAGCGAGAGAACACACAGGAAACGGTGATTCATCTCATTCTCTTCACGGTTGATCGGCTGTCTACATGGACCATAGACATAGACGTTTTGGTAAGGGCCTGGGGAGAAGGAGATAAAGCAGCCTTGAAATCTCTTTTGAATGGACTACAATTGTGAAGAAATCAACACTTAAGTTGTTGCCAACCACCTTGGAGTTCATTGTCCGCCTCCAGCCTTGTGACGTTAGAATTAGTGGTGAGATCTATGTGGGTGTTTGTGTAGTTACAAAGGTTTGGGTTTCTCTGGGACTTCGTAGGTCTTTATACTCCCCCCCCCCCCCCCATCAAGTTAGTCTTGAAAAGTGAAGTACGCTTCTGTTTTAGCTATTCTTTCCAATGGGCCTCCAAGTTTGAACTGCAAGTCTAGATCTGGTGCTGTGGAATGTTTTTTTTTTAAATAGAACTCCTTTAATTTTTGTATCTTCCGCTTTTGTTTTAAGTGCGGAGTCGGAGCTATTTTGGAGGAGGAAAATGTTTTTAAAATGTGTACACTGAAGAGTAAGGCCCCCGTGTTATTGGGTACTTAGGTCTTCAATCTAGGTTTTCAAATGTTAAAAGTGCTCTTTTTAACACATACCATTTTTTTTTTACCTTGGTCTTTTGGGCGTACATGATCTGTTGACCAAATCTCCTTTCCTCTAGATTCACTGTTAATGTCATGACGGACCATTCTTTGATTTTGTCTACCCATAGATTGTTGTAGAACATAGTAGCTAGAATAAGACTTGGTATACCAACTTAATCCACCGTTACTTTATTCCTTTTCCCTGATTCTGTCTTTGGACTAGTTTTTGTTAAAACAAGATGATCTACGTTGCACAGAGATCATAGTAGATAGAATAAGTATACATTGTAGATAGAATAAGACTTGGTAATATGGTGTACTAACTTAACCCACTGTTACTTTATTCTCCTATTTATCACTATGTACTATTATTTCAAAATTCTAAGCAAGTCAAAATAGTCCTGCCTGCATTTCATTTTTATAACTATATATACCAAAACACACATTCATGGACTTGTATTTCAGATTTTGTAGAAAAACAAGTAAATACTGTTGTTGTTTTTTGTTCTAAGTAGCGAGCTACGCTCCAAAGAGTGTTACTGAGTACTTCAGCATTAGGAAGAAAGTGTCCTTTTGGTTTGGGGCTGGTCATTTTTAGATTCTGGTGCTTTTTACCGAGCTTATATTAATACCTTCCGTCTGTCTGTTTGGTCAAAATCTTGTACATATTATTTCTCCCTCTTTCCATTCTGGTATAAAGTTGAAACTTTTGTACAATTATTTGTTGTCGACGAAAATTGAATCAGTCAAAAATTAACCTTTTTTTTTTCGCATTATATTAATTGTTTCATTTGGAAAAAGTACTAGGTCAGCGGGGGGGGACTCGTGACAATTATCACAATGATGTAGAGAATTAGGTCGTTAACAATTTTAAACTAAGAATAGACTCATAAAACCTTCTATTTTTACAAGTACTTGAATAGCTCAGGGGCAAAACATGTCAACCTTCCATCATGGTCGCTCGAGTTTGAATTTAGACTTCGAACTTTTTTTGTTTTTGTTTACCTCGCTTATGTGTGTATTGATTCAGAATACTTAATGCAATGTCGCTCAATATAAGCTCTCCTCCTACTGAAACTACATAATATAACGACAGAAGCTCAGTTTAATTGGACGTGACACGCATTTTAAACTCAGTCCAGTTCTTGTTTTCTAAGTGATGGAACCCTCTGTGCCCTCCTTAGGCTATCGCCGTGTCGCAGACGTCCACTCCGCCCCTGTCATTCCATTATACTGTTACGTATTTCTGAATTTTCTGGCTAGATGTATTAGTTGGCACACAAATAAAAACACAGCAAAGAACTTGACGACTAAACTTTCAGTTTCATATAACTTTAATGACTATTAACTCTAACAATTCGTTACTGTAACATGTAGCGTAGAAGACTGTACAATATCTGTCAGTTTACAGTTAGCTATACTTCGTTGCAATTCATCTCTTCTCAACTTTCCTTGAGCCGTATTCCACAGAACAGACCAACGACACACTTCCCAGTGTCGCTCCAGGTCTCCCAAAGCTGAACCAAGTCGTACTCAAGTCTACCGAATCAGAGCCGCACACGTCTTACATCGACTGTATCGACTGTAACGGCTCAAGTCCACTGTAGTTCGCTGTATAGACTTTAACGACAGTAGTCCACTCCAGTTAACTCTACCCTAGTTAACTTGCATCGAGTCGTACACATTTCTCTTCCACAGAGCCGCACACGTCTTACATAGTCTGTATCGACTGTAACGGCTCACTCACGACTCCATACGACTCCATACGACTCCATACGACTGACTTTCACATTAACTTTCTGGCTTATATAGAGTCCCTAATCGCTTCTTCAAAATATGCACAAACACTCCTAGTATCCTCTGGAATAACATGTCAGGAAACGTCACATCCTGTCTTTATTTATACACGTAGATTCCAGAAAACATCGGCTGCAGTGTCATCAAGTCGGGGTCACACGTAGTGACCTTTATCTGTCACTGTTCATTAGTAACTGTCCCCCTACTTAGATCTGTTCGTCCCCTGGAACAACACGTGTGGACACGTCACATCCTGTCTTTGTTTATACATGTAGATTCCAGGGAACACTAGCTGCTGTGTCATCTCGCCGGGGTCATACGTTGACCTCTACCTATCACTGTTCATTTGTAACACTGCCCCCTTCTTAGATCTGTTCGTCCCGAACAGATTCTACTTCATCACGATACTGAAGAAACCGATCGACGATCAAGAAGGAAGCTTTGGTGGTTGCCCCCTTCTCAGAGATGTTCTTTCAATCTGGCAGTTGTCCATCTTCTTTCCATAGAAGAATGGGAGCCAAATCCTCATTTTTCAGCAGTTCCTCACAAATGTTTTCATCAATCTTGGTATGGAAACATCGACCTTCAGATGACGACATTGGGCACTCTTGTCGAGAAAATTCATCAGCATTCTAACGAGTTCGTGCTTCACTGGCTGAGTTTTACATTTTCAAGCATCTTTTTACAGATGGGTTAGGGCTTTTTCCAGAGCTTCTTCAGAGATGACCAGGTTCATTACAGTACAGCAATATTCACATGTTCTTCTTACAACAGCAACTGACTTTGGGTTTGTACGATGCCTGTTGGGTTGATCTTCTCGCACAGTTTTATTTGTACAGTTCTATCTCAGATGGTTACTCACTTCACAGTTCTGGCATCTTAAACTAGTTCTGTCCTTCTTGCTTCTGACTTAATTAGCGTTCTTCTAAAACCTCTGTTATACTTCATCAACCTATTCTCATGAGGAATGTTCTTAGATTATTCATTAGTGGCTTCACACTTTTAACTGATTCGTAAGGCTTTCTTCTTTGGTCTGATGGTTCCGGACAGAATCTTTCTAAAAACATGGGCTGTGGAGTTTCATCAGTGCAGGTGGGGGTCTATCAGTGGGAGAAGTGGTGGGCTTGTTTTCTAACAACATGGGCTATGGAGTTTCATAAATGCAGGTGGGGGTCTATCAGTGGGAGAAGGGGTGGGTTTGTATCTTGATCTTGTTGGAGCCATCCACGTTGCACTCTGCATATGTCGCTTTCTCCGCCTCCTCAATTTGATATTTCTTTGGTTGCGTTGATGTCGTTGTCTTACTTTCTTGTCAATCAATGCTGATGGCAGCCACATAGCACATAGGAAGGTATTGCATTTCATAGCTGTAGTCATCAAGACTGTTGATCTAACAAGTTGTTTCGGCATTATTCTTCGATGGATGCTTTGCGAATGAGCTGCAAGTCCACTTGAAGGCAAGGTGTCAAACACGTCATCACCTTCATCCGAGTCTGGAGCACTCGCCTGTGGGGCAGGTTGATAACATTCAACGTGCAAAGGTCCATCAACTTCAGCATCAGATTCTATTGTGTTTCCTTGACTTTGACCAGGACTTCTCGCGCTGATCTTGACAGCTGGACAAGCTTCTGTTAAGTCCAGACCTTGCTGGTGTATTTCTTGGCATTCACAGTCTTCTTGTAAAGCTACGTACGTACAGTTCTTGTCAAACGCATTGTTGCAGTAATCAAGCTTCGAGTTCCTCTCGTAGACACTGGCAGATAGAAGACAGAAGTCTTTAAGGCCCACAGCAACAGGCTTGGACGCAGACCCAACGTTGTCTTGATCTGTTTGGCTGGTTGAGGTACTCATATCAGGTATATCTGTAGCTAAAGCTTCGGTCAAACTATAGGTCTCTTCTATTGTTTCTTCAGCGGTCTCATTCTGCTTTTCGTTGAAATAGTAACAGCTACCGTCTCTTTTCATTTCTTGTGAGCCACATTCGTTTGGTTTACTATCACAGTCACAGACAGCACAGCCATCACCAGCATCCCTATCGTAATTGTCTGTATCGCCACATTCTTGGTTGGACAATCGTTCGATGTTCATCAATGGTATAGCTCTTTCATCTGTCGACTCAATCTGATACTGCTGAGTGTTCAGTAGCTCGTTCATCATGATTCTCGTTTGATCTTTTATTTGTTCTTCTGTCTTGTTGGGCGTGGTAGCTATTTGTTCATTCTCATTCATGGCTTTGATCAAATGGTTAAATGAAGAAAATCGAGTGTTGATTTCTGATTCTATCTCCTTAATGCTCTCATTCACCGAGCTCATTTTGTATTGCAAAGTTCTCAGGAGCTCCATCGTATTAGGTTTGATTTCAAATTGGCAAGTGTTCGGATTCTCATCTTCCTCCAACAGGGCTTGTCTTAGACGTGCTATTAGCGTTTCCTTATTTCCGTTAAGATGTAGACCTCTTTCTCGAAGCTCTTGTCTAAGTTCTTTCATGTCAAGTTCATTAAGAAGTTTTGTGGAATACATTCTAGCCAGAAAGATCCCACTTCTGACACCAATTGTTACGTATTTCTGAATTTTCTGGCTAGATGTATTAGTTGGCACACAAATAAAAACACAGCAAAGAACTTGACGACTAAACTTTCAGTTTCATATAACTTTAATGACTATTAACTCTAACAATTCGTTACTGTAACATGTAGCGTAGAAGACTGTACAATATCTGTCAGTTTACAGTTAGCTATACTTCGTTGCAATTCATCTCTTCTCAACTTTCCTCGAGCCGTATTCCACAGAACAGACCAACGACACACTTCCCAGTGTCGCTCCAGGTCTCCCAAAGCTGAACCAAGTCGTACTCAAGTCTACCGAATCAGAGCCGCACACGTCTTACATCGACTGTATCGACTGTAACGGCTCAAGTCCACTGTAGTTCGCTGTATAGACTTTAACGACAGTAGTCCACTCCAGTTAACTCTACCCTAGTTAACTTGCATCGAGTCGTACACATTTCTCTTCCACAGAGCCGCACACGTCTTACATAGTCTGTATCGACTGTAACGGCTCACTCACGACTCCATACGACTCCATACGACTGACTTTCACATTAACTTTCTGGCTTATATAGAGTCCCTAATCGCTTCTTCAAAATATGCACAAACACTCCTAGTATCCTCTGGAATAACATGTCAGGAAACGTCACATCCTGTCTTTATTTATACACGTAGATTCCAGAAAACATCGGCTGCAGTGTCATCAAGTCGGGGTCACACGTAGTGACCTTTATCTGTCACTGTTCATTAGTAACTGTCCCCCTACTTAGATCTGTTCGTCCCCTGGAACAACACGTGTGGACACGTCACATCCTGTCTTTGTTTATACATGTAGATTCCAGGGAACACTAGCTGCTGTGTCATCTCGCCGGGGTCATACGTTGACCTCTACCTATCACTGTTCATTTGTAACAATACTATACGCTGTAAGGCTATGCCTGCATCAGCCAACACTGTAAAACATGAAAGGAAAAAAAAATATTCGATCGAACAGCTGGTTCGCTGATACCCCAGGCTGTGCTATTTATAACTTTTGACCTAGTTTTATTAAAAACGTTAAAAGGCTGCCTGTGAAATTTTCCATTCATATGCGTCGCTGTCTTTCTGGAAGGATGGACTAGTTTCCCCTCGTGGGTCTACCTTACAGTTTTTATGTGTACGTCCTAGTCTGATTTGGGTAAGATTTCTGACAACGTCTTATTTCCTAGTGTACTAACTCATGTGTGTCTTGGTTCTCATGATCGGGTAGAAGACTAGATAGATCTCTCGAAGTGTAATTATGTCCAATTTGTTTGATCTATAACTCATACTGATCCAGAGCTAGATTAACTAGATAATAGATCTAGACTATTCTAGACTCTATCTTTTTAAAAAGTGCTGATGACGTGAAAATGTTCCTTTATTTAATTTTTTGGTATAGGAGATCTATAGTGTTTTAATCACTTATAGAATCTCTTGATCTTTTCAGATCAATAACTAGTTGTATTGATTCTTAATTTAATTAATCAATTCAGTCTCGACAATGTCTACGTCTACTATATTATAGATCTAGATTTCTAGATCTTGATATCAAGATTTATAGGGCATACTTTCTAAATGGTAAATGCGTTGAGTATTTTTTATTAAGATTGTGGTTATTGTTTTGTTTTAGTTAGGTCCATGGCGACCATGGTTACTTGAAATTGTATAGATTTAGAAAGTAGATTCTATTCTTGATCTAGTCTAGATCTAATTGAAAAGCATTGTTTCTCTTTGTTAAATCTAGACTACTAGAGAAATGAAACACGCACAATACATTCAATGACAGTTGCTGCGGTACATCGATTTCGGGAGTTTCTAGAAGTTTTCTACCTAGATCTGAAGACACCCACCCTATTCAGCGCGATAAATTATGTACAATTGTTTTTGGCTAATGCGTACATATTCGATGACTAATGTTTTCATTTAGATACGCTTTAAGTGGCATATTCGCATGAACTTGTGAACAGCATTAGCTCTAGCTCAATAACTGCAGAGTTGAAGCAGGGCTGGCCTCGGATAATTGGAGGCCCTTGGCGAAGTAAATTCGGTGGCCCCTAAATGAATGAAAATAATTAAAAAGAAACAGCAAAATATTGGAAAACAATACGCAATTTATTGCAATACATGTCATTTCTTAAGTAGAGGCAAGAGTTAGACTAGTAAACATAGTCATGGTGATGCTGCGCTATATACTAGGTTTCAGATCTTATCAATGAATCAAAGTTTTGCATTTTTTTTTCTTTTCTAATTTTTTTAAAGTCCTATTCGAGGCCCCCCCCCACACACACACTAATTGGAAAGCCTAGACGGCTGCCTAGTTTGCCTATGTCTAAAGAAGATGTTCACAAAGACACAATATTTAGTTATTAATTTGTTTAGTGTGCAACTGTTATAATGAAGTGTTGTGTAGTGTCAGGTTTCGGCATTCCAGCGATTGCTGAATTCCGTGCTACGATGTTTGCCTGTTTACTTCTAATTATTGTCGCAATTCTAAAACACAATTGTACAGCAAGGGGTGGGAAGGGAGCTGCCCAAATGGCCTACCGTTGAACGTAACGATACGTTGGTAAGGTTTAGTTCATTACTTCCCCATGGCCTGGACACACACGCACGCACCAACACAAGACTGAACTGAACGCTTCCTCGTGTTGTCTAACATGCAGATTTGAGGGCAGGGGAGATCTTCATCTAGAAATAGGACGACATTTGTCTCTTCCCTTGTTGTTGTTGTTGTTGTTGTTAAGTATAAGCAATGCCAACTCTAATGCACGTCAACTGCCTAACTCTAGTCTTCATAAAGTTGACAAACTTTGTCTTCCCTTTGATGAAGCTTTACACGTCAATGGTAGGCTACCATTCTTTGGGTAGGCTACAAACTGCCTCATTATGTCTCTTGTCTGCTTGCTTGGCTATAGACCAGTGTTTCCCAAAGCGTGGTGCGTGTACCCCCAAGGGTACGGAAGACTTTGGAGTGGGTACGCGTTTAACCTCATTAACAAGCTGTTTTTTTTTTAAATACCCATTTATTATGTTCGTTATTCTCATAGACACTAGGCGAGGAGTACTCTAGTACTCTGCGTGTTACACAAATTATAAAAGGGTACACCTTTAGTCAAAAGTTTGGGAAACACTGCTCTAGGCCGATATGTAAACAAAAATATATATTTTGTTTAAAATAGTATATTTGTTTTCTTTAGAAAGTCATCAGTCACAGTTAGACAGTTTAATGCTTTTTTTTTTACTCGCCTATTACAAATGATATACCGGTAGTAATAAGATTTTTTTTTTCTTTGTGCTTCTTTTTATTTCGAGCCTTCTTCTAAGTCCAGTTGGCCCCGCCATGTTAAATTGGCGTGTTTGTTAGCAGGGTGGCCTACCTAACATCATGTAGAAGGTTGAAAGGTCACTTCATGGTCAAGCATTATCTGTGGCGTATTCGTTTAATTGGATTTGTAGCTTAGCCTGTACGAGTCTCCTCGACACTAAACAAAACAAAAGAATTACGCTTAATGGCGGCACCTTCGATCGGGGGGGGGGGGGGGTCACGTTAAGGGAGAGTTTGAGGACGTGTGTATTTTTCTACTTGGAGCCTATTCTACACGAGTATTGTGTCACTGTGTCCAACTTTTAGGGCACCGCTAAGGACGAAATTCATTAAAAAAAAAGTAGAATGCTGCAATACAGCAAAAAGGCGGAACGAGCGATTATACATTACTTTTTACTTAGTTCATTGTGTTGCAGATTCACTAGTTTGTCATTCCAGTGTGTCCTTAGTTAATTGTATGTGAGTTTGTCATTCCAGTGTGTCCTTAGTTAATTGTATGTGAGTTTGTCATTCCAAATGTTGTTACACACTAGTTCATAATATACCTAATTATCTAAGCTCGTAATTAAAATAATATTTTCGTGTCCAAACGTTTGCTTATTTTGAAATGGATTTTGTAAACACATTCTGATAGGCAATTTACCTGGGCCAAGCTCATAACAATGCTGGGCTCAACATTCCGACCATCTTAACGTATAGGCATAGAATGCACTGAAAGGAATACCAAACCAATTAGTCATTGATATAGCTTGGTAACATCGAGTGTCAAGTCTCCGAATGTCAAGTGGCCATTACTTTTATCACTGTTACGACTTGGTGTGCTCGACTTCTATCTAGAATGTTCATTCTCTTTCAAGCCAAGTCTCCACTTCATTAAACTTGGTATAATGCTTCCCTGTCTAGTTTCCATTTGTAACATTCATCATCTTCTTTCGTCTACAGTAATTATTTTTCATAGCATCTTATCGTCATCTTTAAACTGGTATATGTCTTACAACAGATTTTTATTAAATTAATACTTTTTTTTACACTATTTTTACCATCTGAACTGTGAATGAACCTTGTTTTTAATGACCTAACCGTATAAAAATTTGCCTCTTGAGCTATGAAAGGGGAATAACTCTTGATGGATTATGGGCACGACAGGGCCTAAATTGTGCCGATGTGCCAAAATCTCAAATATCTTACACTGCCTTTTTATTTTCCAAAAGTTACTCCATGCCAAGCCTCTTCCCTTCCTTTTTCAACTACATTTTAACTATTGATCCAATCCCTGTCATTTGTTACGAGGCTCGTTTCTAGGTCAGTGGTGAGCTAGTGTTGACACAAAATAGAGCAATGGGATTCATAACTAACGCATATTCACATTTGACTAGAGTAAGACCTTTTGAAAAATCACTAAACTTAGAAGCCTTCAGGGGAGAAGACTCAAAAGTAAAGTAGCAATTATAAATAAAACACTGAACCGTAAACTTCAAATACACAAAAAAAATGTAATAAAATACTCAGAAAGACACAAAGATAAAGGCACATTCCTTGTTGCATATGCTAGGACAAATTTGTACAAATGCACTTTTCTTCCCAAGTGCTATTAGAGCATGGAATGGGTTGCCTGAGCCAGCCAGGAAAACCATTGACTTGGCAAAATTTAAGTCATTGGTTAACATGCATGACGCGTAGGACGTAATCATCCTTTTTGAAGTAACGACTGTATCATATAAGAAGATAAGATATTGTGTAGCCAGCACGACATTTCCTAGATGTAGTCGTGTTTTCATTGTCTAGCCCCGTGAACCATAGCCTACGTGAAAGTCCCTGAAGTCAGGAGTGAACTCTTGAGGGGGACTTGATCGAGTCATTTTGAACGAAAAGCTCGGTATTTCACCAGGACTCGAACACACGTCCTTCAGTTTAACATCTGTATATAACCAGAGCAGTTTTCTGAATAACATCCTAAATTGTATAAAGCCGAGTCCGGTTAGATTTTATTGTCCTCCAACATAGTGTTAGGCTTCATTGATTTCGAATACATGTTAATTAGAGTGTCGAGGAAGTCAGTGGTAATTAGAGGTAGGCACGGGTCATGACGAACACATTGAAGATGAGGGTATCTCTATGCATTTACTTTTATGAAATGTTTGGCAGCCTGTGAAGTAGGTAATACATTTATGTTGGTATATCCATGTGTATTTGTAGGATTATGTATTTCTTTGTTTATATACGTGAATTTATATGTTGTTAGTACTTGTTACCAAACTAGGACATAGTACGCCATATTCAGTATCCTTCTTTTAAAGTCCACACTTCCTTGATGCCGATTCTGTAGTTTAGAGGTTTTTTGTTTTTTTTCTTTCTTTCGCCCAGAAATGTCTAAATAGATCTTCGTACTTATAATAACAAACGAGATGTACCCTAGCTAGAATCTCTGGCTGCATCCAAGACCCACATTAGGGGCTGACATATACCATATTGTTTGTGTTCTAGTCTGACCAACAGCGAGCCCTAATCTCCAATTGTTTGTTTGAATAGAAGATATTGATTACTTTGGGATTCCTACTGTTATGTACGGGTGTTGGTTGGGGGTGTTGTGTTGTATTTCTACTGGTCGGTGTTTCTTCTTACCAGGTCACCTGACACTATTTGTGTAATGCTTTATAGTACTTTACCATTAGTACTCGGTCTAGAGTTACCGGAGTTTGAAAAAAAAAAAAGGTTGCCATGTCTTTATGAATAGTGCTATAATGAACAAGACAGACATCCCCGTATACTTTGTACAACATCTCGTGGTTAATTCACTTCCTTCTCCTGATTATTTTTTTTTCACCACATGCTTGAAATTAATTGGTTTATTTTATGTATAAGCTTATTCATTAAGTCACTGCCAGAACCTCTAGCGCACCTTATTTTTTTTAAATGTGTAAGGTCCATTCCTAAGTTCTCAAAGTGTGCTCCAATACCCGCATGATGTCGCTGCTTCTTTAGCGCAGGCACCACAAAATCGTTTTCTTTGTTTCTGTAACAGAGACCCTTCCGCCTTTCATAGAATTCAAATTCAGCTTAAATTAATTTAGGATTCGGATTGGGATAGTCTTTCTCTCTGGACCATTGAGTTTTTTCCACAGACCGTCGAATGTAGAAAATGTTTTTTTTTTCATTGACTGCATAGAATAATCCCATGTTCCCCCCCCCCCCTTTTCACTCCCTGGACTGCTGAGTAGAGCCAGTCTTGTACATAGTACCTTATCTCTCCATCTGGTGATTTGTTATCGTGAAATGTTTTTCCTTTTAAGCAACTATACATCTCTGCCCCTGTGGTCTGGAAGTAGCGAGAGCCTGTACAAAGGAGGTCGATGCCAGTTTCTGACTTTTTCACTTTTCTGCCTTGACGCCGACACATAAAATATCGATTTCATCTCGTCTGTTGCTTTCTGCCTGCAGAAATGATTCCAGTTCTCTAGGCTCTCCTCCAGGCCCAGTGTTATGTTTGTACTTGTCAGCCTTGGACTGTAGCTAGCATATTCTCTGGACGTCTGTTGTATCTATACAACTAGTCTACTAGTTGTTCTATGACAAAATCTATTGCGACTCGTCTCTTTCTGGTAAGGTTTTATGTCTGTAATTGTCTAGTGTCGCCCATTACAAGAAGGTGATAAGGAAACAACCAAGGGATAGGGCTTATTGTATGAGAAGGTGTCTATATATATCGTCGCATGGCAATGTTCTGTACTCATACCCCCCGCTGAATCTTGATCCTGTCCATTATCCCCTGACTTAGATCTAGAGAGGTCCTGATGATTTTCATTGACCTCTTCCCCCTCCCCAAGCCTATCACATACCAATTCATCAGACTAATGGATACTTTGACCTTCGTATTTACATTTTTTTTTTTGCCAAAAGACGTTTACATTTTTCTTATTGTTATAGTGAATGCGCCACGCCTAGACTGATGGCTACACACGACTGAAATAATGTTATTAGCCTTTTCGTTCTATCCAGTTAGCTGAAACATGGGCTTTGTTCAGTGAATTGTTCTTCTAGTATTACGTGGAGTGCCATTAACACGGTCATGTTCTAGGCGGTCTTTAGATCTAAGTAGTGACGTTTTTTTTTTTCTCAGTGTGTGCTTGATAGGTCTATAAATAGAGACTGGTGTCAATGCAGTCATGTGTGAAAAGGATTTTCAATAAAGAAACCATTTTTTTTTTTTAGAAGTTTCTTGGGTAAAATGGTCATCTTAAAATTGTTGTTTTTATACAGTGTATACTGATTTTTTGGCAGTAGGCCTATTTGTTATATCTGTAACAGTGTTACATGCTTCAGTGTTTGATAAGCATCGATTTTTTAAAAATTAAGTGGTGGTATTTTAAATTAAAAAAAAATAATTCTCAAGACCATTTGAAGATATTGAATGTACCTACAATCACTTGAGTCAATATGCGTTGTTCACGTTTGGCCTACTCTCCTCACGGATATTAAACTATTTACGATAACATACAGTACTTAACATCACTCCATAATAAACGAGTTTAAAGTATGTACTTGAATGTTTCACGGGATTTGGTCTGTTACTTATGTATTGGGTTTTTGAGATCGAAGTAAATTAAGGATTAAAAAGTTCAGTTTTACCACTGAGTACTAACATCCACAATAAAAGATGGATACTTGACTTTCTACAGACTGTCTCCATATTACACTTACATAGATGTATGTATTGATAGCTTGAATAGACTATGAATGTTCGTGATTAATTTCTGAATAAATAGATGGATAATTTTAGAATCAGCTAAATATATTTAACATTTTGATATATCAATGCAACTCCATGTTTGATAGTTTTCCAAACAATGACAGTAGCCCAATTTCTGTTACATTGAGATATTTTATTCATACCGTTGGGTTATAAAAACACGTACATATTGTAGCTAGTTATAGTTTGTGTGTCCTGTTCTTTAATGTCTACTCCAAGTTTGCAAGACCTGACCTAGGCTGCGAACTGTAGGTAATGTAGACGAGACCCTTGAATTCTCGGGAGGAAATCAGGTGAAACGTTTCTCGCGTAGCTGTTTAGGTACTCTCCGCTAGGTGAGTACGAGTGTAGGTGAGTGCCAATCACACGTTTATCTCTCCGAGGCCAGGTCACGTTCTCTGCAACCTTTCTGGTCTTTGACGTCATGCCCTTTATAGAGCCTATCTTGACATACAGTCGACTTTCACCTTTATTGTGTTCGCATTTTTTGTAACCTGATTGGGGGGAAAATTGGGGGGGGGTGTTATTAATGTATTCTTTAATAAACTTGGCGTTATCTAGGTAGCAAAGAAATTACTATTCAGAGTGAAAACGTATTCTCAAACTGCAGTTGTGTGAATCCTAACAGTGGGGTAATGTCTATAAGAGTGACCCTTGGTCTATCTCTCGGTGGTTTGAAGTTCCTAAAAGCTTAACACTGTACTTGCCCAGTATCATTGAGAGTTGCAAACACACTCACATACTTTTTTTTTGGGGGGGGGGAGAGGAGATGTCAATTTTTAAAAATAAAGTTTTAATGTTTCTTTTATTTATCGACCGTGTCTAGTCCGCGTTAAAAAAAAACAAACAACGGGAAAAGACATCCGGGTTCATAATTTTATACTCACACACAGACACAACTACATTTGTATTTATTATTATTGCTTTTTTTTTTCGCACTTTAACAAAATTATTATCGTGACTGTTCTGCTAATCGGAGATTGATTTGGGAAAATTGAATTTTGGTAGTTTTAAACATACAAATGGCTTAGTTGTTCCAAGTACGTGGCAAGTAATAACAGTTTAGATCTAGATCTGCATAAAAAACTTATGCCATTCCGGGAATCGTCCTATTAAGGCCAGACATTTCCCAGAGCTCTAGATGTACACGCATCATTACAACTGAAGTGGACGATGTCCAATTGGATTACATTTGTGTGATGTGAACTCTTTCTCGGTTTCTCTAGTCTTTGTCATGAAGAGGGGTGGGGGTTGGAAAAATAAGGGGGTGGGGGGGCGTACATTGTCTCTCTTGTGCACATTTGCTCCTGCCGCCGATTCCGATCGTCTGTCTGTCCTGCTGCTGGGTGTTAAAAGTGAGAGCACAGTTCCCAGGTCTCGCTAAACTTGAAAGCCTAGATCCAGAAAGGAAGCCGTCACATTGAAATTGTCTTGGGCATATTTGTTTCGTTTCATTCTGCCAGGAAAATTTTTTCATGAGCTGCTAGAAATCTTGTGTAAGAGCTCTTGTGTACGTTTATTGCGGCACTTTGTCTAGGTCGAGTTTGTTTGGAACAAGTCCGACATGGATTCGTTTATTTCCCTTTTAGCACATTTTGTTGTGTATCTAGTGGGTCAATCTTGACAAGCTAGCTTAGGGGGGAAAGAACTTGATGGGTTCGTGATACATTTTGGGATCATCAGATTTCCTCACAAATGTTACTTTAAAAAAAATACATCCTCTCATGTGTTTTTGTGTAGTGAGTTAGATCGATATTGAACATGGCTGGACAAGAGTTCATTTAATGTGTGTTTGTGCATGCGTGTGTGTGTGAGTATCTGTTCGTTATTTCACTATTCCTATAGAGCTTCGATGTGCCTTAATTCTGTGAAGCTACCAGAGTGATGCCATATACACTTTAAAGATTGTTTACGTTTCTCGACCAACTTTTTTCTTTTTACTGCGTTTTTCAATCCTCTGCGACGTGACTATTAGTTCTATCTTTTGAAGTTAGGATTGGCGAAGTTCATTTTGATCACTAAATGTGACCAATGAAACGTGAAATCACTTAAGGATTTTGACTATGTAACAATGAATGTTAAAAAAAAAAGTGTATACGCGAATGTATGTTCAGTTGTGAAGCGCTATTGTCTTGTGTGTTCTGTGTGTGTTGACCGTACTTGAATTGTTGTGTGAAGTGGTTCGGCATGAACGAGCCCATTATAAAAACTTAACAACGGAGTTCTAATGTAAGCTACTACTCTCGTGAGGAGAGTGTCCTTTGTGGAGCGCTGAGGGTACCGTGTTGAAATATATCTCTTTACGTTTTCGTAGCAGATCTATAGTCACATAGTCATATGGTGATCTGGACAGGAGGAGGCTATTATACATGTGTTGTTCCATATCTTGAGTCTAGCGATTCATTTCATTTTAAAACATTTGTTTCTGTTTATTAATGCAGTTTTCGCTATAGTGCTTGAGTGGAAAAATGTATCGTTTGATAAATTCTGTACTTGATTTCTGGTAGTCCTGAAACATAGGCTAAATCTAGTTAGTTCGTGAAACAGCTGATCGGGTCACGTGCTGTTCCTGAAGGTTAATTTTTTTCCCACACCCCCCTCCCATGACCGCAGGCATTTTACCTGGTAAGTTAATCGCAGTTCTAGACAAGGTTCTTATTGTCCTTGACTGTTTCTTCCAGTGCCAACCTTTAAATAGATCTAGGCTACACACAAGTTAGATATATTGGTGATCATGTATGTTGGAGAGAGAGAGAGAGAGAGAGAATGGAGGAAAAGAAGAGAGAGAAAGGAGGGTGACATCAAGAGAGTGTTCGTTGTTTAGTCTCACTGAGGTTTGAAGTCAACTATCATTTTTTTTTTTGGAAAGGGAGGAGCTTTTACTTTAGAAAAAATAACCTCAGTTGAAATGTTGACTATCAGTGAGTCACTATTGTACGCATGTAAGGTCTAGGCATTATGGATTGATTCATATGCTAGGTTCTCATTCAATCACTTGACTTTATGCAGCAGTGGTGACAGTGAGCTTAATGTTGTCACTAAGAACACAATTTTAGCCCTGTAAATGACCTAGCAATATTAGAACCTCATGAGTTAGTTTTTATATTTCTTCTTTCCAACAAACATTTTTGTATTGGTCATACAAGTTGTAAGCAACTGGTCAACTAAATATTTTAACTGTGAATAGCCCTTGCTTTTAATGATTTAACTGTATGGAATTTAGCTCTGGTGATGTGAAGGGAGAGTAATCCTTGAAGGATTACGGGCACGACATGGCCTAAATTGTGCCAATGTGCCCAAAACTCAAACTCAAACCCCCTTACTGTCACACTTTGACATGGAGGCTTTGTAAGTTTAATTAAAGTATTCATAGTTGAAATAAAAAAAGAAACAATATTTTAATTATTAGATTTCTTTTACATGTCTTCTCCCCCAAAACACACACTTTTGCTCGTGGCTATTCTCTTCACCAAATTATTTGTCCTGAGGTAGATTTATACTCTCTTTATCAAATTATTTGTCCTGAGGTAGATTTATACTATCTTTATCAAATTATTTGTCCTGATGTAGATTTATACTCTCAACACCAAATTATTTGTCCTGAGGTAGATTTATACTCTTCATCAAATTATTTGTTCTGAGGTAGATTTATACTCTCAACACCAAATTATTTGTCCTGAGGTAGATTTATACTCTCTTCACCAAATTATTTGTCCTGAGATAGATTTATACTCTCAGCACAAAATTGTTATTTGTAATAAGTCTATGGGAATCTTGTTTTGTTATTGGCAACTAAATGAATTTTAAGAACAACTATTACTCAAACAATTAGTCATTCCACCATGTTGGTAATATGTTTATATATATAGGAATGACTACAATCTGATTGTTACTAACCGCGCCCTTAGATATTGATTCCTTTGTATGCTCATGGAAGGTTTGGAGACGAGGTAGGAGAAAGGACTTTCACCTTTCAAATATTGATTTCCTAGAGTTGTTACTAACGTTGTGATCGATAGTTATAGCAGTGGTGCAGGCCAGAGCATGCAATCGATGACTGAAGCCAGTTATTAATGTCTACAGCCAATGACACAAACCTTGTAAATAACAACAGAGGGTGATGTTTATTTTCAGTACTTCTCTTTTGTTGTCTGCGTTTGGATTCATAAGTACATTGCATCCTTTGAATCGTTGAAAGGAGAGTATCTTCTTAGGTGTACACGCACTGGAGAGTTGGGTTGGAGTCTATTTCATGTAGTGTATAATTGCAGTATATAATTTCTTGAACCTTGCCCATGACCTAACAGCAATCCAGTTTCATGGATGAAGCTAATCAACGCTGAAATGGACCTTCCATTGTGCTTTTCTTCTTTTAAGTTGGAAATTAAATCCATTGTGTGTTTGCAGTGGATAGTCAGCTATAAATACAAACCCAGAGAGAAATTCACTTTGCATCGTCCCTGTCTGCCCCAGCAATAGACGTCTTTGCATCACATATGTCCACCACTGGAGCAATCTTTCACACCTGTCCACCACTGGAACAATCTTCTTTCACACATGTCCACCACTGGAGCAATCTTTCACACCTGTCCACCACTGGAACAATCTTCTTTCACACATGTCCACCACTGGAGCAATCTTTCACGCCTGTCCACCACTGGAACAATCTTCTTTCACACCTGTCCACCACTGGAGCAATCTTTCACACATGTCCACTACTGGAACAATCTTCTTTCACACCTGTCCACCACTGGAGCAATCTTATTTCACACCTGTCCACCACTGGAACAATCTTCTTTCACACCTGTCCACCACTGGAACAATCTTCTTTCACACCTGTCCACCACTGGAACAATCTTCTTTCACACCTGTCCACCACTGGAACAATCTTCTTTCACACCTGTCCACCACTGGAACAATCTTCTTTCACACCTGTCCACCACTGGAACAATCTTCTTTCACACCTGTCCACCACTGGAACCATCTTCTTTCACACCTGTCCACCACTGGAACAATCTTCTTTCACACCTGTCCACCACTGGAACCATCGTTCCAGTCAGCAGCAATCCACTGCAAGTTTTTCGCTCATTAGTTTTCATGTGACCAAGGCTATCAAGGCTGTCCTTTTTTTTTTGTTTCCCTTTAGGGGTTTCCAGATAAGGACAGTTTTAGGTTATGTGTGAGATATGAAGGAAATATCTGACCACGACAACAATTTCTCTTAAAATATAGCAGTCGAAAGTAGGTCACATTGCGTGCTAAATTATTTTTTTTTTATCGGCGTAAATGACATTGGTCATAGAGTCATGGATTTTGTTTATTTTAATAACAACCTGACGCACAATACTTGTATGGAATGAATTGGTTGAAGCAGCGTGTTGTCTGTTTTTATTTGTAGCCTAAATCACTTCTGGCTATTTCAGATTTGTCATTCGCATAGTTTTGCTTTCACCTAGATTTAGAAATGCAAACGATTTGGCCTGTCGCAAGGCCAGCAATGTCGCACAAATTATTCTGTAGTTTGACTTTCAAAAAAAAAAGAACAAATTTCAAGTTATAGGTCACTTGAGGGAGAAAAAAAAGTAAGGACTAGAAATGGAATGGCTTTGTCTAGCAATAAAAGGTTGAATAACATTGCGAGCATATTTGGACATATATTGTTTTTCTAAGGTATCCTTGATTCGGTGGGTGTAAAATGACTCGGCAGTTTTTTTGTGTGTGAAGAAAAAGCGGCTAGAAGTCAGACTGATTGTTTCAATTTTTTCCCCTCTCTAGTCTATGGTCATCTGTTTTGTCTGAATCTGTAGAAAAAGTGCATTGTCATGATCATCAAAGTCTAAATGTCAGGTAATTATGTGGATGCTACACTTAATACAATTCCTTTTACCCGTGGCCCGGTTTTTTCATCATTATATGAAGTCTTTCAGCAGAAGTCGCTCATTTCAGTCGGTTTTAGTCTTTATGAGTGTTTCAGCCAAGTGCTTGCTTCCTCGGTGTTGCGAACTGGTGTATGTTGTCTTTTAATCGTTGATTCAGAAAAAAAGGAGAGTGTTTTAGTCAATGTTTCAGAAGTGCATGCTGCTTAAGTCAATGTTTCAGAAGTGCATGCTGTTTAAGTCAATGTTTCAGAAGTGCATGCTGTTTAAGTCAAGGTTTCAGAAGTGCTTGCTGATTTAGGTTCCGTAAATGACCAAATGTTAAGGCACAATTTCGGAATGTTATGGGGTTGTAATGCGAGCAAATGATGTGTTTGAGATCTCTTAGAGATGTACAACTCTTAAGTATTGTTTATAAATGTCACCAAAACGTCTATTCAACACTAAACCGAAATATACAAATTGGACATATTAGGCCTACACATTTCACTGTCTTCTGAGAATAACGGGATCTTAATAGACAAGAATCAGACGGGTGTAAATTGGACTGCATATCATCATGCTAATCATCAGGGGGCTTTTTAATTTTTTTAAATAAACTACCTGGTCGCATAATATTGTCATTATTAATTCCGACACTCGAGGATGTGGCCAATTATAAATGTAACATTAACGCGCGTGAAAACACGTACGCACTTGAAGAAACCATTATTATTGTTTGTTTAATTGGAGAGGGTGAAATAAAAACATTAGCAAGTTATTGTTGGAGATGACCAAGTTCCCTTTGCGACCGCGTATACACACTAGACAAAATGTGATCGATTACACGGATGGTTCGCCAGATAACAACGTAATCGATTATCTGAGATGAAACAGACGACATTGTACTCTAGTTTTTCGTTTCAGCGGCCATCTTTATATTTGTTAAAGCAGCAGATGACGTATATTTTTTTTTCTACAGAAGTCTCTCATTCTGTCCGTCTGGTACGATTTCTGTAAACGTTATTTCTCCCACTTCCCGTTCTCGGATGAAGTTGAAACTTTCGACAGTTGTACGAATCAATAAAAAAAATAAATAAAACCCAATTAGATATAGATCTAATTAATTAATTAGTGGTAATCATATATAAATCTTACAGTATTGATAGAAGTTGCTATAAATGTGCAGTTCTTCTTTCTTAGATATATATACTTTGTTTTTGTTTTTTAAATTTTTTGTATCTTGTTATTATTATTATTTATAGATACCCATTTTCTTTAACCTGAACATTTATCGGTAGATCTAGAAATCTTGTTGTTTCTGTACTTGACAAGCCTATTTTATTTATAGATCTTGATCTTGATCTATCTAGATTTTTGTGATCTAGTTTGGGTTTGACGGGTCAAATTTTCAAAACACTTTTTAATGCTGCAGCTTAGATACAATCCCAGTCCATTATCCGGCCCATAAGTGATGTTGGGAATTCCCACTCCAAAGTACAGGACATTTTTAGAGTAATAATTTGACCTCGCGTGTACATGTCTATCCTGTGTGAGAGTGAGAGCTGATAAAATGTTGCTACTGACTTTGTTTTACAAAGACAGAGATCTACATCTACATCTTGATTCTGTCTAGATCTTAGGAATCTTAGTCTAGATTCTAGATATATTTTCAAACAAATACTGAAATAGATCTAGAAAAGGGTCTTGACCTAGATCTAGTCTAGTTTATTACTTTATTTTTATGGCCATGGCTATGCAGTGCTATTCAAACACCTCTATTCAACTCTATTGGATCTAGATCTAGATCATCTAGACAGAGGTCTAGTATTAATAATTATTATTAATTAGAATCTATATGATACTTTATTTATATTATTTGTAGCCCTAACCTAGATGACCTAGATCTCTGGTCACTCTTAGACCTCAGTCTAGACTCTAAATCTAGACAATGTAGATAGATCTATTATATGTAAACTCTTTAAGTCTAGCAAGTTTTCAATTTTTAAAAATATTTAAAATCATTTTAACTATTGAGTCTCTCACAAATCTTCTAGATCTAGAGGGATATTGAAGTCAAATATTCTGCTCAGTGTTTGGATCTACCTCTAGTAATTTTAGTTTCTAGCCCATAAGTTTTATATAGACCACTTACTGTCCTATTATAATGATCAACATGTTGGTCAACTGGTGAACTTTTGAGGTCGTAGGTCATGTCCTGATAGGCCATCTCATCAGCTAGTTCTCACAGAATGACAGAACAGAATTGTGTGTGTGTGTGTGTGTGTGTCTGTATTGCTTGTTCCAATCCATCTGTCAAGAGTTAATATGTACCATCTGTACCACTTACTAATAGATCTAATTTGTTATGACAATCAATCCCCTACTTCAGTGGTTCCCAACTTTTTGCGATGTATGGCATTATTTACAGCAATCTCAATTAGTTTTTTTTTAAAGTTAAAAAGCACCCTCCATCAAGGAAATTGTTTATGACCCCTCTGGTTTAAAAGTGGACTTTCCATTATTTTTTTTCCTGTGCACAAAATGAATAATAACATAGACACAAAATGTCAACAATGAAATGAGTCTCACATTAAATGCTTACTATTACAATAGACATCAATTCCTATTTCTTTAAAAAAAAATTAGGGATTAATAAAGTAAAGTAGTTGGCAACAGTGTCATTATTAAGTGTCTGCTGTTTGTAGCCTCAAAATATTGTTACTTTACAACTTGATTTCTCCCTTAAATTTTTGTTTTTCACTGTTTTACAGGCAATTAGAAAACTTTTTCTTTATATTTAGTTTAAACAAAGGCATTCAGTCAAGTCAGAGAAGACAAGATCTTTACTGTATTCAAACCTGAACTTTGGTCACATTTTGTCCCTATTTGTCTCTATTTGTCCGAGAACGATCAACTCAAATAGGTTGTGATAGGGAGGAATGGAAAATGTTCACAATGCCATAGCATGGTATCAAAAAAAGGTGAGTTGTTCCTATATTGTTTTATGATTCTTTTTGATAAGGAAGCATCAAAAGTAAATTGTTAGCAGTGTGATCATGTCTAGAGGCACACCCTGGCACTTTGTTACAGAAGCTTTCAATTATGTATTATTTTTTTTTCCTTTTACTTAGACTTAAGTCCACCCATGCCGTTCGGCGCATTGGGCAGCAAGCTGTCTCCATAAAGATCTGTCTCTGGCAATAATAATAATAAATATTTTAATGTGTAAAAAGGAAATCCTTAACAAACTTGTATCTAAATATTACTAAAAAAAATAGTCTCTTAAGAAAAAACAGAAAACTCTTTTTTGTATGACTATGAAATAAAAAAAATTCTAGTTTTATATATACGTTTCTTCAGGAAAAAAATATTTGGCTGCAATACATTATATCAATGCACACTTTTACTGGTTTTGCTGTTTATACACTTGTACTTTGTCATTTTTAGCAGCAGCCCCTGTGGTGAAATTAAAAGCCTCTTTTGTTTATGTGTCTGTCTGTGTCTGTTTTTCATGTTCAAAACAAAAACTAAAAACACCATGTAAAAAAAAAATCTATTTATCTTGCTTGAAACAGGTGCAGCTTCTACTTTTTATCTCCGTAGTTATTTTCCACATTCTGATATATTTTTTTCATTTTTCACATTTGTACATTCTACCTTGTTATGATAAAACCTTAATAACATTTTTGTTGGTTATCGGAAAACAATTCAAGTATATAAAGCCAAAAATTAATTTTATTTAATGGTGTCAAATCAACGATGGTATTGTTAATTAGGAGAGAAAGAGTTCAATTAAATTATTTAAAAACATGCAAAAAACTTAAAATATAGTTTCCATTTATAGATGTGATATATTATTATTTAAAAAATTATTTTTTTTTTACAAAACTTATGCAAACTCAATCCAAACCAAACTCAGTCCATCTGGGTGTAATGCTATACATGTACTTTCTCCCACTTTTTATTCTTGGACCATTGAAACATTGCTCAATTATTCAGTGTCAATGATAAAACATGAATCAATAAAAAAAAAAATAAAACAAAGTTAATTAATCTATTAGTGGTAATTAATTAACTTTGTTTTATATAGAATATGTACAATGCTAAGGAGAGATCAGCCTTGTGTAGAAAATTAGGTTGTTTATTAAAAAATTTGAAACTAACTATAGTTAGTGGCCAATATATCCTCCTTCCATCATGAAGACTTGAGACCTGAGTTCAGACTTGAGCAAATTTTTTTAAAAATAGCTTTTGAAAAGGCAGCACAGAAACCTCCCAACTGGACCATAGTGCACTGAGCATGTTATAAGCATGAAAGCTGCACTAAGCACAATTAATACAAATATTTTCAATTGCACAGATTTATTATTGCTGGTCTAGATGTATTATAAATTAATTGCATTATTGATTCAAAATAAGCTTTTGTTTTTTAAGTTTTAAAACTATTTTGTTTTGTAAAGTGATGAGTACAACTGACCTCCTGGGACTGCCTATAAGTTTTATGTGCTCTCTTAAATATTTTTTTTTTTTTTTGCATACTTTTTCAAAAATAAACTGTGGATTTTGTTCTCAGATTGGCTCCTATGACAAACAACTTTGGGAACAGTCAGTGGAGAAAAAACTACAAAAGGTAAAAAGTAATTGATCTCCCTACTTCTCACACTCCCTTTTTGACACACACACACATGCACTACTTTGCTTAGTTCAAGAACACAGAACTACTTATCCTTTGGTCAAAACGTCTAAATATTTATAAGTGCTAGCTTGTAATTTAAAGCAATTACAAATAGATTACTTTAAATTTTGTAAACTTTTTAGTGTAATTCTCAAGCATTGGACAGAAATACGTATTAAATTTTTTTAGTTCTGATTTTTTTTTTAAAGATCTTCTAAGATGCATATGTTGATTAATTGCATCTTTTTTTTTAAATTCTATTAAAATTTTAAGAAAATGAATATTAAGTCCAAACAATACTTTGTTATTATTTTGACTGAGCTTCTTGGCTTTAGTTGTTAAAATTGAACTTTTTTATTTTATTTCTAGCAACCTCCATTTGTTCTTCACAATGCACCTTCCAAGAAAGTTCGTTTAAAGACTGAGTATATTGATGTGGATTTGATTCGAGGTATTGTCTGTAGTCTAACCTTGTATCAGCCATCCTAGGATAACGTTCTATTATTTTTTCTTTTCTTTTTAAACTTTCAACTGTTTTACTCTGACCATTTCAGGTTCCACGTTTGCCAAAGCCAAACCACAAGTACCATGGGTGTACATCACAAGGAAAGCCATTGCTCGAGTTTTATTTTTTCCATTTTACTACAACTGGTAATTGAATATTACAATATGGCCCCCCCCCTGCTTTTTTTTTTCAAGTTGCATCATTTTATTGACAGAAATTTATTATTTTTACGTTATTTCCTTTCTTGAGAGTCTTCGTTGTATTTTATTAAGCAAAATATTGTTGATAAGAATTCTTCTTGTTTTCTTTTTGGAACAAGTTCAAAGGTTAACCTGCTCCATGAACAAAGGTGTCCTTAAAAAAAACAAATAACCCTACTTACAAGAGTAAAATATTGTGGCCAAAATAAAATTAAATTTGATTGATATCATTTGTTTGATGCTATGCTATTAACAAAACAGGCAACTGCTATCATGCACTCCTGTCTCTAAAGTCTAATGTAATACATTTCTGAAAAAATGAACAAGAAGTTTCTGTTTAAATATGTTTAAAATAGTTTTATTATATATTTATATATTATTAGTTTTATTTATAACAAGTTATATTTCAGTGCTATATTCAGTATTCCCTAATTGCTGTATCTTAATGGATCCAAACATAATTTAGTAATTAGACTCTGTTTGTTTGTTTGAAAAATTGTTTTTCTTCAAATTCGTTTTGTCTTTGACTCCAGGTGGGTTCACCAGACGTCCAAACAGCTCTATGCTGTTTTGTTGGTGCTGTATGTGCTGCAGGTACTTACAATATTTGTGTACCTGCGCAACTTTGACCACAGCATTATGGAGGATGTAAGTTCCAAAATATTTTTTTTTCCTATTCAGTTTTAAAATGCATAGTTGTTTTGCTAGCTTAGCTTTATATTTAATTTTATGTTGTAGAGAGAGTTTAACATTTTCTTTTGCTTGTTTAACTTTATATTTCATTATTTTGTCTTGATATTGTTTAGGAACTGTCCTTTACTGAAGTGATCTTGCCAACAATACTGATGTTCCTGCTGTGTCTCATCCATTCTCAAACTGTGCTGGCACACATCAGTCACAAGCCACCAAAAAGATCAAAAAGTATCTCAGGGTAGGGGATAGTTTTCTTTCTCTATCAGTCATGCTCCTGGTAACTTTCTGAAATGTATCTGAATTTATCTTTAGTGAAAAACAAATTAAAACAGTAGTTTTGTGTTACAGTGTGCTTGCATCTCATTTTTTTTAATAGTATGAAACTACTGGAAAATCATAGATTTCTCATATCTCAAAAATATTCCATTGTACTAGCTTCTTTCTGAAAACAAAATGAAAGTAATAAAAACATGTTTTTTTTTAATAGGAAAATAATTCTAGTCCTAAATAAAAGTACAGTACAAATTATAAGTATACAGTAATCTGAACTAAATGATCCATTAATTTATTAGGGTTCTATTTTTCTGACTTACCTTTCTTACTTTGAGAATGGGGTAGTCAATGAATTCACAATCTGTTAAAGTCAGAAAATTATTATATTTATTATTATAATTAAACTACTATTTTAACCCTTCAATATTATTGGTTGTTTCATTTTTACAAGTTTACCCTTGTAAAGGTTAACTTTCTTTTTATTATTATTTAAATAATGATTCATTTGGGTATATCTATTTTGGAATATGCTAAATTCTTGATTATTTGTCCATTTCTACTGATTAAATGTAAATTTCTGTTCATCTATTTTTAATTAATTTGTAATGTCTATTTTCATTTCAGAGTGACAAAAAGAGCACGGCCTAAGAAAGTTCAACGCAAAGGTCGTACATCAGGAAACAATAGCACTTGCATGGAAGATGGCTGCAACACAGATACAACTAAGCCGCCATCTGTAAACGCATCAGCATCTGAATCAAAACAACAGATCCCTGATAAAAACTCAATAGGGCAGGATGCCCAACCTGCTACCCTAGACATGGAAAAAATTCTTATGTCTCGGTCAGTGAGTGACTATGATCTTAAGCCAATGACAACCAAGGGGCAAAATGACCCTAGTCATAAAAGTCATCCTTTGAGTCTCAAAGGCTCATCCACCAAAGATGTTCGACCTAAGACACCAAAGTGCCAGGCAGAGTGTAACCATGAGGGCAGCCGTCCACAAGTTTTGCCGTCACGTCAGCCTAGTCAAACAAAAGTAGAAAAGAGTCAAACTCATCATCCCTCTTCATGCAATACTTGGGGTCCAAATGTATCAGAGGGTTCCCAGCCATCTGGCTTCAGCTATAACTTGCTGAACAACTTACCCAATCTTTTGACTGTAGAGAAAGTCTCTCAAGAATTGGCTGCTCTCAGTGACAATGATGACACAGAAGATGGGGACAATGATGTGGGCATCAAGATGAGAAAGCAGGAGAACTTCAAGTGTGTTCAATTGAAAGGTGCAGCTGCTTGTCACTGTGACAGTGTTAACCACACTGAGATGAATTCCAAAGACTGGGACACCCTTTATTTAGTTGATGGTGCCAGTAATGATTTTGTGGATAATTCTTCCAAGAATTACTCTGCCTTCAAAATGGCAATGAAAGCCTCAAAAACCAACTGCCATTGTGAAGAGAAATCTCTAGAGAGTAGTGTGGCACCCAACAAATGCTTGGTACATGCATCATGCACTTGTCGTTTATTGAATGGCAGAAAAACAAAATTACAATTACACCCGGAAAACAGAGTTTCCTCCAAATGTAGCTTCATATCTGACAAAGATATCCCAGAACTAGGGGCTGGAGCCAATGTTTCTCAAATGCCTGATCCATTGTTTTGTTCTTGCAAATTAGATCATGATAAGGAAACTGTAACTAGCAATTGTTCAGTGGTCAATAAGCAGCTGTCCACTTCCACCAGTGGCGTAGCTGATGTGTTTGACATTTCCCT